>NC_139513.1:184927059-185611642 GCF_947247035.1 Vipera ursinii | reverse complement strand
AGGAAGGTTGCTCTCTGCCTCTCATCTCTAGCTCCTTGAACCTTTCCATCAACTTCTCCACTGACTGACTACGAGTTGTGGACAGGTACTTCCACTCATCTGAGTCCTCAGCGGCAGATGATTTGGTAGTTCTCCACCGGTCTGTGGAATGCGACATGTGGGAATTCCTTTGTGGTTGCTCAACCTCATCTGCCTTTAAAACACTTGAGGGTGGCAAGGCCATCTCACGGTATCTAGAGTCTCCACTGGGCTGGGCCCATTCTGACAACCAGATCAGCTGTCCTTGATGCTTGGGCTTTGCCCCCAGCTGGGAGGCCTGAAAAAGCTCCTTCTCTACTGGCTCACTGTCTGTCGCTCCCCCCACTGCTGCTGGGGTGCTGGTCTCAGGCGTCTTCTCTTTTTCCATGCTGAGATCTTCTCTGAATCTTTGTCAACTTATCCCTTGATTCTAGGAACAGCAACTGGGGCTCAGGACCCCTAGATAATTAGGAAAATTGGAGATTTTGGCTTAATGTCATGGTTCCAACAGATGAAACTCTTCAAAGAACTTTGAGGCATTGTTTACCTTAAAGAATCTTTTTTTATTGCAAGTTTTATTATTTAAAACTTTGGACAAAGTGTTAACGGTCTGACAGTCTTTCTTGTCTACATCATTTTTGTATTTTATATACATATATACATTTTATGTACATATCATTTATATACAATTATACAATATTCAATCTTATCAACCATCTTATTCTAATAATGTGTGAAATCAGCATCCTGTATATCTCTATTTAGACCTTCCTTACTGTTCCCACCATAAGTAAAACTTATTCCAAATTCTGTAATAATCTGACTGATCCTTATTTTTAATTTCCATAGTTAACTTGTCCATTTCTGCGCATGCCCAAATTTTATTTATCACTTCACTCTTGTCTGGTATTTCACTATTTTTCCATTTCTGGGTGAACGTCATTCTCGCTGCCATGATTATGTGTATCATTATATATAACTCTTCTTTGGTACAGTATATTTCTCTGTTGTTATGCCAAATAGGAAAAATTCTGGTCTATAATCTACCCTCTGTCCTTATATTTCTTTTACCCATATCCATATTGTAGTGTATGCTGCTAGCATACACAGGAAATGCCAGCGCAGCAGGGGGCTGGTCAGCTCCAGGCGATAACCGCTGAGGCGGGAAAAGCCGGATGGAGCAAGTTTGACAGCCCCGGCGTGGTCAGCTCTGGAGGGAAGCCAGGGTTTAAACCTATTGGCCACATGCACTGGCGGGAAGCCCAGGTTCAATTCTATTGGCCATCATTCACCTGGGCAGGTATAAGAAACACCAGGCAAACCCCTTTGTCCCAGATTCATTCCTGATCCGAATAAAAGAAATACTACCCAGCTCAAGTGTCCGTCTCTCTATGCGACCACGCAACATTGCACTGGCGACGAAGGTGGGATCCTGCACCGGACAACGCTAGCCACGGACAGAATCCAATCGGCAGCCCCGGATCCAGACGCAGGACAACCGAGACGACAAGATGACACAACTGGGTCAGTATCCCCTTTTCAATAGCGGCCGCCCTGAGGAGTGGGAAGCCTTCGTGGGGCAGATAGAATGCTACCTGAGGGCGAACGGGGTGAAGGAGGACCGGCAGAGAGCGGCGGTACTGCTCTGCAGCTGCGGCACAGAAACCTACCAGCTGGCGGTCGGCCTCTGCGCACCCGATGACATCCACTCCGTCGGCTACAACGAATTGCTGGCGAAACTGTCTGAACATTTCAAGCCTGAGACGTCCGAGATCGCCTGGCGGTATCGTTTTGAAAAACGGGATCAGCGACCAGGTGAGTCTGCCAAACAGTATATGGCAGCTCTGAGGCTGGCAGCTCGCCTCTGCAATTTCGAAAATCTAGAAATTAGGCTGCGGGATCGGCTCGTTTGCGGGGTGAGGGACAGGAAGCTGCGCCAGAAACTTTTTGCTAAGCAGAAACTGACCCTGAGGGATGTCCAAGACGAACTCCTAGCCTGGGATGCAGCCGAGGAGCCCGAGACGAGGGAGGGCGGATCCATCCACCAGGTGAGAAGAGGCACCGACGCAGACGGGAAAGAGCTGGAGGTGGATGCCATCAACCGACCTCAGCGATCCTTCAACCCCGACCGAGACAACAGAAAAGAACCGAGACCAACCACGGCAGGCGAGAGAGACCAGGAGTGCAGATGTGGAGCGAGCGGACCCCGGTCTACCCAGCCTCACGATCACAGCGCGAATCACCCCCGGTCTACCCAGCATTGCGGCTGCAACTCCCGGTCTACCCAGAACAGCGGTTACGGACAGCCCCGGTCTACCCAGTGCTCTGGCTGTGGCGCGAGCGGCTCCCGGTCTACCCGCTGTGCAAGCTGTGGAGGACAGCACCCCCGGTCTACCTGCCGTTTCAAGTCAGCGAAGTGTCGGTCGTGCGGAAAAACGGGGCACATCGCGGCGGTTTGCAGAGGCAAGCAGCGGGACAGCCTACACGAGGTGGAAGCTGAGTTCCAGCATGCCACAGGTACTGGGAAGCGGTCGTTGGGTCTGACTGTGAGTCACACATCGAGACGGCCGGGCGTTTTCAAAACAGGGGCTCCTGCGGTGCTAGCCCAAAAAATAAAACTGAGGGTGAAGCTGCAAGGTGTCCCCTGCTTGATGGAGCTGGACTCAGGGTCAGCCGTATCCATCATCTCCGCCAGAACGTTTTTAGACATTTGCAAGCGGAGCGGTCAACGGGTTCCCTTGAGAACATCCAGACTGACCCTCACTGACTTTCAAAATTCACCGATCAAAATCCGGGGGGAGGCGTTGTTGTGGGTGCAGTACAAGGGATTCAAGGGTAAATTAAGTGTGTTGGTCGTCGAGGGCCAGCGGACTAGCCTTGTGGGGTTAGGGTGGTTTAACGCCTTGGGCATCAAAATCACAGGGATTAATCAAACACGGAGCCATTTGTCCCTAGAAGCAGTCTGCGAGGAATTCGCGGACGTGTTCGATGGGCAGTTGGGAAAGTACACGGGTCCCCCAATCTCATTTAGACTAGATCCCCAGGTACAACCCATAAGGATGAAGGCGAGGCGTGTTCCTTTCGCATTAAAGCAAAAGATAGAGCGGGAATTGGATAAGCTGGTAGACCAGGGAGTGTTAACACCAGTGGATGGAGCAGATTGGGAGACTCCCATCGTAACGCCAATTAAAGCAAATGGGGAAATTCGTATCTGCGCTGATTATAAAGGGACGATAAACCGAGCTTTAAGTGCCCATTCCTATCCAGTCCGTGCAGTCAGCAGTATCTTAGCGTCCCTGCAAGGCGGGTCGGTGTTCGCTAAATTGGACCTCGCCCAAGCTTATCAGCAATTGCCGGTAGACCCAGGGGCTGCTAGAGCACAAACGATCATCACTCACAAGGGAGCGTTCCGGGTAGACCGGTTGCAGTTTGGGGTTAGCGTAGCGCCGGGGATATTTCAGGAGGTGATGGAAAGGACGCTTAAAGGAATACCAGGGGTTTGCCCTTATTTTGATGACGTCCTGATCGCAGCCAGCTCACCGGACGTGCTGGCGACCCGTTTAAGGATGGTCCTTGAGAGGTTCAGGGGGGCAGGTCTCAAACTCAAAAGGGAGAAGTGCAGGATTGGGGTCCCAGAAACAGAATTCCTGGGGTTCAGGATAGATGCTCAAGGCATCCACCCATCTGCATCAAAGGTGAGGGCAATCAAAGAAGCCCCTGCTCCCAAAAACAAGCCTGAATTGCAGGCATTCTTGGGGCTCCTCAATTTCTACCACACATTACTGCCTCACAAAGCCTCAATTGCAGAACCCCTACATAGGCTACTTGACAAGCAAGCGCCTTGGGAATGGACTGATAAACATGCAAAAGCATTCCAAACACTAAAAAACATGTTAGCAAGCGATGCCACTGTCACCCATTTCAGGGAGGATCAGCCAATCTGTATTGCGTGCGATGCATCCCCTTATGGGATTGGAGCAGTGCTCAGCCATCTCAAGGTGGATGGAACTCAGGCTCCCATCGCCTACTACTCCAGAACCCTGTCAGCTGCAGAGCGGAACTACGCCCAGATAGACAAGGAGGCACTGGCAGTGGTTGCTGGAGTAAAGAAATTTCATGATTACCTTTATGGCAGAGATTTCATAATCTTCACAGACCATAAACCTTTATTAGGACTATTCACAACTGAGAAACAAACACCACAGATTTTGTCACCTAGAATGCTAAGATGGTCAATATTCCTCTCTGCATATTCTTGTAAATTGATACACAGACCAGGGAAGGAGATGGGGCATGCTGATGGTCTCAGCAGACTGCCCCTAATGGACAAGGAGCCGGACCCAGCACCGGCTGCCCAAATCCTGGCAATCCAAGAACTGCCAGAATGCCCCCTCAACGCGAAGGACATAGCCACAGAGACACCAAAAGACAAGGTTCTGAGCAGAGTTCATTCGTGGGTGAGTAGTGGGTGGCAAGACAAATCACCTGGGCAAGAGTTCACTGCTTACTTCTCAAGAAGGTTTGAACTGTCCACACACAAAGGGTGCCTTTTGTGGGGAAACAGAGTCATAATTCCCACAAGGCTCAGGGAAAGAGTTCTCCAATCACTACATGAAGGACACCCAGGGATAGTAAGAATGAAGGCTTTAGCAAGGAGTTACCTGTGGTGGCCAGGGTTGGACAAGGAAATAGAAGCACAGGTAGCGGGCTGCTACACATGCCAGAGGACACGGCCAGAACAACCACACGCACCAGTCCATAAGTGGGAGGAAACACACTCACCCTGGTCCAGGGTGCACATAGACTACGCTGGCCCATTCCAAGGTCACACATTTCTGGTAGTTGTGGATAGTCATTCAAAATGGCTTGAGGTGATACCTGTAAGCAGCATGACATCAGCAGGCACCATCCAAGCATTGAGGGGGATATTCGCTACACATGGGTTGCCTGATGTAATCGTGTCAGATAATGGAACGCAATTTACTTCCTCGGATTTCCAGGTGTTCCTGAGGACCTTGGGGATTAGACACGTCACCTCGGCCCCCTTCCACCCTGCCAGTAATGGATTGGCAGAACGATTCGTGAGAACAACAAAAGATGCACTCAAGCGCATAGTACAGGGAGATTGGAAGCAAAGACTAGCCACATTCCTCCTTCACCAACACGCAACACCTTGCACTGCCACAGGCAAAAGCCCAGCGGAACTCAGATGGGGGAGATGCCTCATTACAACGTTAGACAGGCTCCATCCAGACAGAGTAGCCGCAGACACAGGGAACCCCATCATCAAGACACATTTTACCTCAGGGGACCTCATTTGGGCCAGGAACTACAGTACGGGTTATCCATGGGTGCCAGGGGAAATTATAGAGCAAACAGGGCCCCTTTCCTACAGAGTAAGGGTGGAGGGGGGACTCCTGTGGAAAAGGCATCTGGATCAACTGAGGAAAAGGAATCCTGAAAGGGGGGCAGAGGACACACTGGGGGGTGAGGAGGAAGATCCAACACAAAAGCCAATACAAATACATTCACCAAGGAGGATGGTTGGGGGGGAGCAATGGCAACCCCTGTACAGGCAGGAGTCTGATAGAGAAACCAGGCAGTCACCAGGAATCAGCAAATCACACACACAGACACACAACAACCTTCCTCAACAGGAGCTGCAGGAAGGAATGAATAGCCACGCCACCATACCTCCGGAAGATCAGGTACCAAGAAGGTCAAGTAGGCCACACAAAGCGCCAAGCTACCTCGCTGACTATGTACGATCATAAGGGGGCAACAGATCAACAAGTGTATCCATTGTAACCATGTTTTGTAAATATGTGTATATAGTTGGAGATGGTATGACAGAGGAAAAGTCCTCACTATGGGGGAAGGGTGTAGTGTATGCTGCTAGCATACACAGGAAATGCCAGCGCAGCAGGGGGCTGGTCAGCTCCAGGCGATAACCGCTGAGGCGGGAAAAGCCGGATGGAGCAAGTTTGACAGCCCCGGCGTGGTCAGCTCTGGAGGGAAGCCAGGGTTTAAACCTATTGGCCACATGCACTGGCGGGAAGCCCAGGTTCAATTCTATTGGCCATCATTCACCTGGGCAGGTATAAGAAACACCAGGCAAACCCCTTTGTCCCAGATTCATTCCTGATCCGAATAAAAGAAATACTACCCAGCTCAAGTGTCCGTCTCTCTATGCGACCACGCAACATTGCACATATCCTTTGCCAATACTTTTGCATCTTATTGCAGGACCACCAAACATGAAAATAAGTACCTAATTCTTCAGAACATTTCCAACAGCTAGGGGATATAGTTTTGTACATTTTAGCTAATCGAGCTGGAGGGAGATGTCACCGGTAGAACATTTTATATAAATTTTCTTTATAAGCTGAGGCCAGCGTTATCTTTTTATTTCTATCCCAGAGAGTTTGCCATATATCAAGATCGATACTGTGTCCCAAATTTTTAGCCCATATCAACATTGGTTCTTTAACTTGTTCCTCAATCATTTTATACCCCAGTAGCAGACTATACAATTTCCTTATTTGTTTTTCATCTGGCCCCAATAAGATTTTATCCAATGCAGTTTCTTGAATATTTATCCCCCACTCTTTCTTATCTTTCCCATATCATGTTTGTATCTGTAAGTAAGCCCACCATTCCAATTTTATATCTTGTTGTTCTAGTTCCTGTCTGGATTTCAATTCTCCCACATCATTCATAATATCTTTGTATGAGATGCTATTTTCCAAATTGAACAAGTTTGGATAAACTATCACCTCGAGGGTGGACAGCCAGACTGGTAATTTAATGTAATTTTGTTTTCTAATTTTATTCCAAATTCTGAGTAGCGCTTGTCTAATCCGATGTTTTTGAAAATGTTTGTTTTTCATTCCATAGGAATGTGTGCCAGCTTAATTGCAAATCATGGCCTTCTAAAATTAATAATCTTTTATTCTTTAAAATTATCCATTCTCTAATTCAGGTTAGGGCTGCTGCATGGTAGTATGTTTCCCAGTCCGGTAGTCCTAAACCCCCATTTTCTTTGGCATCCTGCAAATGTTTCATTTTAATCCTCAGTTTTTTCCCTTGCCATATAAAATTTAGTGTCAGTTTGTTCAGGTTCCAGAAAATGTTTTGATCTAATTGTATAGGAATATTTTGGAACAAGACTAGGATTTTAGGTAGTACATTCATTTTTACGACAGCAATTCTCCCTAAGAGTGAAAGACTCAAGTTTCCCCATCTTTCCAGGTCTTGTTTTATTTGTTTCACTATTTAATAAATTTAATAAAATAAAATAAATAAAATAAATATTTTATTGTAATTGTCTTCTTTGATTGAATACATCTGGCCATAATAGTAATTCCTAGATATTTTATCTTCCTGACTATTTGTATATCCATAATCCTAGCCAAATTTTCTTTCTGTTTATTTGTCATATTTTTAACAATCATTTTTTTAAAAAATTCCATTTATATCCCGCCCTTCTCCGAAGACTCAGGGCGGCTTACAAGCTTAGTTTTACCCTTAGTTTTACCCTTATTTATTTTCAGCCCAGCGGCTTCACCATGTTTCTTCCAACAGTTTTGGTCCTGATTGTTGTGGATCCTCCATAATAAAGACCAAATCATCCACGAATGCTTGAAGTTTAAAAATTTCTTTTTTAATTTCTAATCCTTTTATATGCGGTTCATTTCTAATTATCCTTGTTAGGTCCTCTAGCGTCAGTATGAATAATAATGGGGATAGAGGGCAACCTTGTCATGTTCCTTTTTGTATTTGAAATTTCCTGGTTACTTCCCCATTTATTATTATTTTGGCTTCCTGATTACAATATATTGCCCTAATTATATTTATACATTTTTCACCCATATCCATATACCTAACTTGTTGATATATAAATGACCACTTAACATTATCAAAGGCCTTCTGAGCATCTAAAAATAGTAATGCCATTTGTTGTCCACTATGTGTTTCATAGTATTCTAGCATGTCCAATATTATCCTAATGTTGTGTTTAGTTTGTCTTTTGGGTAGAAATCTGTTCTGTTCCACATATATAAAATCTTTTAAAAATCTTTATAGTCGCTCAGCTATAATTGTAAATATCTTGTAATCAGAGTTAAGTAAAGATATTGGTCTATAATTTTGGATTGATGTATGGTCGGTGTTATCTTTTGGGATCAGGACAATATTCGCCTCTGACCATGACTTCGGAATTTTTGCTTCATCCAGGACTGTGTTGAACACATTCAATAAAGGTTATCCTAAGATGTTTTGTTGTTCCTTGTAGATTTCTGTCGGAAGACCATCAGGGCCCGGTGCTTTATTATTATTTTGTTTATTAATAGCCGTAATCACCTCTGTCATCCTAATTTCTTCATTCAACATATTTTTTATTTCATCTGTAACTTTTGGTAGTATTGCTTTTTTGAAACATTTCTCCGCTTTCTCTTCATTTTCCTGGTTATCTTCCTTGTAGAATTTCTCATAGAATTCTTGGGCTATAATTTTTTTCTCCTCTTCTTGATAGTGTATTCTCCCTTTGTTGTCTCTTAATTTACTAATCCAACTTTTCTCCTTTTGTTTTTTCAATTTGTGTGCAAGCCATCGACCAGGTTTGTTTGCATTTTCGAAGAAGTTCTGTTTTATATGTCTTATCTGTTCTGCTAATTTTTCTTTTTCTAAAATGTTAAGTTTATGTTTAATTAAGTCCATTTGTTGTTTTATATTCTTTATTTGTGGTTCTTGTTGGAGTATTGTTTCTAATCTTTTATATTCCCCTTCTAACATTTTCTGTTGTTGTTTTTTCTCGTTATTCTTTTTTGCCATATATGCTATAGCAGACATGTCAAACACAAGGCCCGGGGGCCAGATCCGGCCCGCGAAGTGGTTTCATGCGGCCCGCGAAGCCATCCTGGAAAGAGTGAGGGAACGGCCCCCACTGCCTTGGCCCTGGCCCAGAGACCCTCCTTCTGCCAGAGACCCTCAGATCTGTCCCACTCCTGCCCAGGCCCCCATAGGCACCCTTGATGCCAACGATGTAGAGCTGGCCACGCCCACCCAGTAGGCCATACGCACTCTAGCCACGCCCACCCAGTAGGCCACGCCCACCCAGCCCCTTGAGGGCAACCACAATGCTGATGCAGCCCTCAATGAAATTGAGTTTGACACCCCTGTGCTATAGTTACTCCTCTTATAATTGCCTTAGTTCAATTCCCTCTCCATCTTTAGTCTGAAGTCATCTTCTTTAATATTGATCTTTGTATAGTCCATCTAGATGGTTTTTTGGATGCTTTCCAGCTAAATTTCACAGGATTGTGATCTGCCCAGGTGCTTGTCTCTATACACACATCTTCAACTTCAGAGTTAATTTCCCTTGACATCCACACCATGTCAATCCTGGACCACGAGCTATGTCAATTAGAGTAGTATGTATACTGCCTTGTCTCACAATTCCTTTCTCTCCATATATCCTGAATGTTTAGTTCTTTGGCCTATTTGAAAAAGGATCTTGGTAGTGTTCTTCTTTTCCTTTTCCTGATCTTATTACCCTTGTAATCCAAATTATTATCGATAATAGCATTGAAGTCTCCTAGCACACAGATCTCATCGTAATCTATATCACGTATCTTATTATGTAACATTTTTAAAAACTGTTCTTGATTTCCATTCGGGACATATATTTCTACTATCACTACTTTCCTATGGTTTATTTCTACCTCTACTATCAATATTCTACCTTCTCTATCTTTATAAACTTGTTTAGCTACCAGTTTCTCATTCACATATAATACCATTCCCCTCTTTTTTTTGTTGATCTAATGATACAAATATATTTCCTAGTTTTGGCTGATCTAACAGATGTTTTTGTTGTTCTTTTATATTAACTTCCTGAATTGCTATTATATCTAATTTTTCACAAATAAGTTTATTAAAAATTTTCCGTCTTTTCATTGGCAAATTGAAACCATTGATATTCAGTCACAGAATCATGCATTCTTCTTCCTTTATTTTACTTATATCTGGGTCTTGTGCTTCTCGTTGTGCAGATCTCTTTTGTTTCTTTGTCTCTGCCTTCATATTTCTCTGTAGTCTCTCCAGATTTATTTCCTCTATCCTCTGTTCCCAGTACCTTCCCTTCTATAGACATCTGTTTTGCATCCCTTTCTCTTATTTCCCCTCCATCTTGGTCTTCTTCTTCATTATTAAAATGGTGTTTATAAAAATCTTCTGCCTTGTCTATCAAATCTAATCTATACTTTCTATCTTGCCACATGACTAGGATGCCTTCTGGAGTTAGCCATCTAAAGTTCACATTGTATCTAATCAGTTTTGATGTCAAAAATTGGTAACCTCGTCTGAAGTCTCTCATTCTTTTAGGTATTTGTTTCAGAATTGTTATTTGTTGTCCTCCATAATCTAGCAGCTCCTCTCTTGATCTATGTAGTAGTTCATCCCGGGTCGATTTTTTAACTAATCTCACATGTACTTCTTTCGGAAGATTATATCTCCTCGCATAATTAGTTTGAACCCTATACATTTCATCTATTTACGCCAACATTTCATCTTTTCCTATGCCTAGTGCTTTCACCATTAAGTCCGCCATCATGTCCAGCAAGTCTTCACCTTTTTTTCCCTTAACATTTTGAAAGCAAAGATAGTGGGCAGCTTTCTCTGCTTCCAGGAAGATCACTGTTGTTTTGAGCTCTCTGTTTGCCTGGATTAAAGTTTCACTTAAGTCCTCTACTTTCTTCTCCTCCTTCTGCATTCTTACTTCAATTTCCTGTAGTCTTTGCTCATTTTTATTCATTGTTGTTGAATCACCTCAAATTTACCGTCAATTGCTTGTATTTTTTCCTTGAGCTCACCAGTATCATTTCTCACTTGGCCTATCGCTTTCTTCATCTTTTCATAGCTCCTAGTCATAGCTTGCAACTCTCTGCTATTCTTTGGTGAAGCATGGTATATGACATACAGTTTATTAATAAATGATTGGAATCTATTTATTCCTGAAGTTTCCTTGGCAGCATCACCTACTGATAATTCTAGTCTGTGATTAGCACAATGCCAAACTATAATGAGGCAGGCCATAAAGAGAAATTCAAAGAATACATAAAAATGCTGCATTACATAAAAGTGAGATAGGACATAAAAGTGAGGCATAAAGAAAATTCATGTATTAGTTGGAAGAAGAACAAGGAAATGGAAAACGCCAAACCACAAATTCAACTGTTGGTCACACCTCATAGGCCAGCACAGAGTTCAGTTACAGCTAACCACATATGTCTCATTTGTAGCTAACCACAAACATGGTGCCGGAAACTTAAGCACTTCTACAAGGAACCTGTGACCTCAATCAGTAAAAAGGTTGCAAGATATTTAGCTAAATTCAGCATAGCAACAAGGGGGAGTTGTGGGGCTGTAATTCAAGTAACCAATCTATGCTCATAAGTTACATTTCCGTATTTTGCTACTTTTGAAGACTATATATGTACTTGCTTTTCCCTGAAAACATGTTCAGACATTGATATTGCTTTTTGCTCTGAACCTTTTGCGCAAAATAAATCAAACTTCTTTTGATTCCGGGGTCTGAGTCTCTTGATTCTGCAACAATAATAGAAGGAAAACGTTCTGACAGCAATTTTTTCACTCCACTTTTACATCCCATCATCACAGCGGCGCCATCGCATGCCAGAGAAATCAAATATATTTTCAAATAATCTTCCGTCATCCCATATTGGAGTAAGGAATCAAATATTCCTTCTGCTGTTACTTTTTCAAGTTCTACGAAGTCAAAAAACAAATTTACTGGTGAATTCATTCCCATACCTTTGATACAGCATGAGGGTAGGTTTTTTTTGCTTTCAATTATCAATGAAATTTTATTATTGGATCAAACAATTTCTTTAACCACAGTTTTCCTCATTTCTTCACTTATATGATTAACAATATATAATCTTAAAGGGCTTGCCATTGTGATAGAAGATTGCTACCACTGCTGTAGGGTTTGGCTAACTTAAATATGCATAGCATAATTAGATTTATTATTGCTGCTAAAGCTATGGATTACGAATTCACATTTCCCATGGATTGTCTTCTGTCCATGGGAGGTAAGCTTGGTAGATTCTAAATTTCATAATTTTAGTTATTCCTTTGTGGCAGCGTATATATGAGAACAAGCTGCAAAGGTCTTTAAAAACATGTTTCTCACATATTTATATTTTTGAATCATAAATATTAAATCTTTTTTCTTTCCAATGATCCAAACTAATGCTTTAGAAATATAATTTCCAGTTTTAGCTACAGTAAACAAGCAAATTACACTAAAGCTAAATTTAACGTTACTTGTTAAAGATATTTACTATATTTCAGAATTCGTATTCTTTCAGTCACAATCTTATTCCTATTCAATTTGGCTGATTTTAAAATGTGATGTAATATCATAAGCACATAAAAAGAAAACAGCAGAAACAGCTGCAAATTAACTCAACAGTTCTATGCTTAGCAACATTTCCATTTAATCAAAGTCCTTGCTCTTTCCAAATCTATTTCAGGGTTTACTTTCTATATACACAAACAATGGGAAATGAGTTTCTGGGCTGGTTCAAATTTTTTACACATTCCAAAAACTTCGGGTAATGTATCTGTTCCATATAAATATAAAAGCATGATAGGCTCTGTATTTGTACAATGGCCGATTATCTCAGTGTGCAGAAACGTGAATAACTACAAACAGAAGTTGCAAGCCCTCTCCTTGACTTCAGAGTCATCCTGGTGAGATAGTTAGCATATAAATTTAATAAATAACATATTTTTTTCAAATGCCCCTATCAGCAATTGAATTTGAATGAAGTTTCAGAAAAGCAAATGTTCTGTGCTGGTGGTACTAAGCTCCCAAAGATCTAGCATGGGATAAATGAATTCTTCCTAATAAAAATAACTTCCCACCTTTTTCTAATCATCATTTCTTCCCTACAGCAATTTGAAAAGTAAAACAAAATGAAATAAACCACTATCCCTCCATGCAGGGAAAATTTCCTTGAGTCATACTTGGATATCCTATTTGCAAATAATATCTTACTTACCTAGTTGAGATGGTGTAGTTGGGGAGCAGCTATCTATTTTCTGTCTGCTTTCGCTGCAACTTGCCTGTGCAACATTTGCCTGCCGGGTCTTTTGGCAAGCTCAGCAGCAATTCCTATTGGCTTCCAAAAGCCAATAGCATAGCTGACTCAGGAATTCTGGGAGTTGAACTTCCGGTGACATCACGGACCAGGTGAATGGGTGAGGAAAGTTCTCTTTCCCCCCCAGCTCAATCTTTTTGCCGATTTGCGGCCAAACATGGCCGTTGCCAGCCCTGGAGAGGCTGGTAAGGAAGAGCGGATGTGCAAGAATGCGGGGAGTGGTGTGAGCTCTCTGATGATCATCACGCAGCTCTGATCCCAGGGCAAAAAGATGGCCCCATAATGGCGGCCCCAATACCACGACGCCACTAACTTGGACATTACCAGTTGTGCAGTGCGGGCGGATAAGGATAGTCTGCAAGCTCCATTAAAGAATTTTCTTGTTTATTCCTGGCTTGAAGATCAGCTTTCCTCGGGGGAGGAGTGGAAGCTTCAGAGCAGAGTGGCAGTTGAGCTAGCGATTGATGGTGGCGAATTTTACTTTTACTTTCTTTTGGATCTAAAAACTAAGTTGGACTCTGGACTTTGTGATCTGTTTTGAGGGGCCTCTCCTTTTTTTAGTTGGCTTTTCTCCTGACTGCTTTATCGAGCGGTGCAAGGATCTGTTGAACAATTAACAATTAATATCTTGCTGGCTGATTAGTTCCTTTACATTTTTGCTGATTCACAGTGCGCATTTTTGAGTGTGGAATATGCCTTTCACTATTTGAACTGGAACAGTGGCATTTTGAAGAACGCTTTCGATTATTGGAACTTTTTGGACTCTGCTCCTTGATTTACACTGATTTTTTTCTGTGTTTTTTTTCCTTAATTGATGTGATATTAATAACTTTAAGGCATAAGATTTCTTGCTTGTATCTCTGGATAAATTGTTCATAAGTATTTTGGCTTTACAGTTAGATGAACTAATTCAAATAACTATTAATTTGGTTAATTAAACCCATAGGGGGAGGGGGAAGGTAGTAAAAAGGGGGGAAGGAAAAGGAAAGGAAAGGGGAAAAAAGGGAGATTACTATATTGGGTGTGGGTAGTATATAACTTTTAAAAAGGGTTTGGAGGCCTTATGGAAATGTCGAGTTCCTTTGCAGCAGTTAGACCAAAAAAGGGTTTTACAACGCCTCCTATACAACATAGAGTGATTGAAAGTATGGCGGCTGAGAAGGCTCCATCCATCCAGGGGATTCAAAATTTATTATATTCTATGCGGGAAATGATGGTACGGAATCAGGAATCTATGGCAAAGGATTTAGCGGATTTAAAAAATGAAGTGGGGGATATGAGAGGTGAGATACAGCAATTAAATACTCAATTTAAAGAGATACGGGCAACTTTGGAGGAGCATGATGGGAAAATTCAAGAGTCAGCAACCAAGATTCAAAAAGTGGAAGGGAAAGTGGAAAGCTAATGAGATCAAACCTTCGGGAATGGAGTCTGGGTACAAAATGGGAGTGAAGGAATCAGAAGGTGGTGCGACAGGGGGAAGGGTGGATGATGTGGGGAGCAAGGGAGACAAAGAGGAAGAGGAAAAGTATCAGAGAGTGACTAGACAGACCACCAGGGCAAGAATGGCGGAGAAATGAAAATGGGCGATGTATGTTTACTTTCAGTTAACATTAATGGTTTGAACTTGCCGGTCAAAAGGAAACATTTTTTTCAAAATTGTTAAAGTCGGGAGTGGATATAGTGTGTCTCCAGGAAGTGCACATTAAAAAACAACATGAAACTGTTTTGCATTGTTCAAAATTAGGTAATTTATTTGTGGCCTTAGCAGATAAAAAGCAAAGGGGAGTGGTTTTTTATGTTAAACAGTATTTGAAAGCTAAATTAATTTATCAAAGTGAAGATGGGAGAGTCCGAATGATTGAAGTCGAGATTGGTTGTCACAGGACACTACTGGTGGGGATATATGCCCCGAATGGAGCCCAAAAACAATTTTATGAAAGGCTGTATTATAGGTTGGTAGATTTGCAGTATGATCAAATTTGCATAATAGGTGATTTTAATGGGATTATAAATAAGGAGATGGACTATAATTGTGATCAGGAACAAGGGGTTAGGCGGCTGACAGATAGGCGGATACTTCCCAAAATATGTGATGAGATGAGGGAGGAACTTGGCCTTCGAGATGCCTGGCGGGGGTTGAACCCAAACAGGAAGCAATTTATTTTCTTTTCTACGAGGCATAGATCTTGGTCGTGTTTGGACATGGTGTGGATGATGGCCGAGATAAGATCTCTAGCCACTGTGAAAATACAGACTAATTTATGGGCTGATCACAACCCCATAGTGGTGGTATGGGGTGAAGGTAGGATTGGGAAAAGGAGAAGGTGGACCCTTGATGTAGCAATATTAAGAGATATAGAATTCCAGCAGTTAAATAAGAGAGAGATGGAGCTTTTTTTAGGGTGAATTGTGGGGCAGAAGGAGGGTCTCTGGGCCAGGGCCAAGGCAGTGGGGGCCATTCCCTCACTGTTTCCAGGATGGCTTCATGGGCCACATGAAACCACATTGCTAGATTTCACTCAAGTAGCTTCAGACAGTGAGTACCCCTTCCATTGTACTAGGTACTGCAATTTCCCTTTAAAGATTCTAGAGTCAAGAATGCCTTTCACTTCATAGTGTCTCTGACCCACTACTACAAGGGGCCTGGGTGCTTTCTTAGGGGGATGTCTTAAGATGGAGTCCTGAAAAGGTTTCAGCAGGCTACAATGAAAGACAGGGTGAACTTTCCCTAAAAGCCTAGGGAGTTTTAGTTCTACTGTGACAGGTTTGATGATCCTTATGATGGGGAAAGGTCCTAAGAATTTTGGTCCTAATTTCTTACTGGGTAATTTGAGGCACCCCTTCATGGATTACTGCCTTGTCGTGGCGAAGGGGCTTGCGTAATTCAATGAAGCTATGAGCTATGCCGTGCAGGGCCACCCAAGACGGACAGGTCATAGCCGAGAGTTCTGACAAAACGTGATCCACTGGAGAAGGAAATGGCAACCCACTCCAGTATCTTTGCCATGAAAACCCTATGGACAGTACCAAAAGGCAAAACGATATGACGCTGGAAGATGAGCCCCTCAGGTCGGAAGGTGTCCAATATGCTACTGGGGAAGAGCAGAGGGCTAGTACTAGTACTGCCAGAAAGAATGAAGCGACTGGGCCAAAGCCGAAAGGACGCTCAGCTGTGGATGTGTCTGGTGGTGAAAGGAAAGTCCGATGCTGTAAAGATTTTTTCTCCATAGGAACCTGGAATGTAAGATCCATGAATCAAGGAAAGCTGGACGTGGTGAAACAAGAGATGACAAGACTGAACATCGACATCTTAGGTATCAGCGAACTAAAATGGACAGGAATGGGTGAATTTAATTCAGATGACCATCAGGTATACTACTGTGGACAAGAATCCCTCAGAAGAAATGGAGTAGCCTTCATAGTCAATAAAAGAGTAGGAAAAGCAATACTAGGATACAATCCTCAAAATGACAGAATGATCTCAGTTCGAATCCAAGGAAAACCATTCAATATCACAGTAGTCCAAGTCTATGCCCCAACCACCAGTGCTGAAGAGGATGAAATTGACCGGTTCTATGAAGCCCTACAGCACCTTATAGAACTAACACCCAAAAATGATGTCCTTATCATCATGGGGGATTGGAATGCTAAAGTAGGAAGCCAAAAGATAAGCGGAATAACAGGCAAGTTTGGCCTTGGAGTACAAAATGAAGCAGGGCACAGGCTGATAGAATTTTGTCAAGAGAATACGATGGTCATAGCAAACACTCTTTTCCAACAACCCAAGAGACGGCTCTACACATGGACATCACCAGACGGTCAACACAGAAATCAGATTGACTATATGCTCTGCAGCCAAAGATGGAGAAGCTCCATACAGTCAGTAAAAACAAGACCAGGAGCTGACTGTGGCTCAGACCATGAGCTTCTCCTTGCAAAGTTTAGGCTTAAACTGAAGAAAGTAGGGAAAAGCACTAGGCCACTCAGGTATGAATTAAATCATATCCCTGTTGAATATACAGTAGAGGTGACAAATAGATTTAAGGAATTAGATCTGATAGACAGAGTGCCTGAAGAACTATGGACAGAGGTTCGCGACATTGTACAACAGGTAGCAACCAAAACCATCCCAAAGAAAAAGAAATGCAAGAAAGCAAAATGGCTGTCTGAGGAAGCTTTGCAAATAGCTGAGGAAAGGAGGGAAGCGAAAGGCAAGGGAGAAAAACATAGATATGCCCAATTGAATGCAGAATTCCAGAGAATAGCTAGAAGAGATAAGAATGCCTTCTTAAATGAACAGTGCAAAGAAATAGAAGAAAACAATAGAATAGGGAGGACCAGAGATCTTTTCAAGAAAATTGGAGAGATGAAGGGAACGTTTAATGCAAAAATGGGCATGATAAAGGACCAAAATGGCAGGGACCTAACAGAGGCAGAAGAGATTAAGAAGAGGTGGCAAAATTACACAGAAGAACTATACAAGAATGAGCTTAACGTCCCAGATAATCACAATGAGGTGGTCACTGACCTCGAGCCAGACATCCTAGAATGTGAAGTGAAGTGGGCCTTAGAAAAGCTGAGCAACAACAAAGCTAGTGGAGGTGACAGTATTCCAGCTGAGCTGTTCAAAATCTTAAAAGACAGTGCAGTAAAAGTGCTACACTCAATCTGCCAGCAAATTTGGAAAACTCAACAGTGGCCACAGGATTGGAAAAGATCAGTTTACATCCCAATTCCAAAGAAGGGCAGTGCCAAAGAATGTTCAAACTATCGCACCATTGCACTCATTTCTCATGCTAGTAAAGTCATGCTTAAAATCCTACAAGCTAGACTTCAGCAGTATGTGGATCGAGAACTACCAGAAGTACAGGCAGGATTTCGAAGAGGCAGAGGAACTAGAGATCAAATTGCCAACATACGCTGGATCATGGAGAAAGCTAGGGAGTTCCAGAAAAACATCTACTTCTGCTTCATTGACTATGCTAAAGCCTTTGATTGTGTGGATCATAACAAACTGTGGCAAGTTCTTAAAGAGATGGGAGTACCAGACCATCTTATTTGTCTCTTGAAAAACTTATATGCGGGTCAAGAAGCAACAGTGAGAACTGGACAATTAAGATTGCCGGAAGAAATATCAACAACCTAAGATACGCAGATGATACCACTCTAATGGCAGAAAGTGAAGAAGAACTAAAGAGCCTCTTGTTGAGGGTGAAGCAGGAGAGTGCAAAACTTGGGTTGAAACTTAACATTAAGAAAACCAAGATCATGGCATCTGGCCCTCTCAATTCCTGGCAAATAGATGGGGAAGAAATGGAGGTAGTGACAGATTTTATTTTCCTGGGCTCCAAGATCACTGCAGATGGGGACTGTAGCCAAGAAATTAAAAGACGCTTGCTCCTCGGAAGGAAAGCCATGGCAAATCTAGACAGCACACTAAAAAGCAGAGACATCACCCTGTCAACAAAAGTGCGTATAGTCAAGGCTATGGTCTTCCCAGTTGCAATGTATGGCAGTGAAAGTTGGACCATAAGAAAGGCTGAGCGCCAAAGAATTGAGGCCTTTGAACTCTGGTGCTGGAGAAGACTCCTGCGAGTCCCTTGGACTGCAAGGCGATCAAACCGGTCAGTCCTAGAGGAGATCAATCCTGACTGCTCTTTAGAAGGCCAGATCCTGAAGCTAAAACTCAAATACTTTGGCCACCTAATGAGAAGGAAGGACTCACTGGAGAAGAGCCTAATGCTGGGAAAGATTGAGGGCAATAGAAGAAGGGGACGACAGAGAATGAGGTGGCTGGATGGAGTCACTGAAGCAGTAGGCGTGAGCTTAAATGGACTCCAGAAGATGGTAGAGGACAGGAAGGCCTGGAGGAATGTTGTCCATAGGGTCGCGATGGGTCGGACACGACTTCGCAGCTAACAACAACAAATTTGAGGCATAAGTATTTAGTTGACAGGTAAACTTTTCCCCAACTTGGAATGCTCTTTGGGGAGCCCTCTTTTTAAAAGCCTGTTTTTTATAAGTTTCAGAAGTCTTTTTTAATGCCATTTTTGTGTTTTCCCAAACTTCTTCCCACCCCCTCACCCACTGATCAAGTGTCTGGGAAGTGGAGGGCACCTGAGGGTATTCAGGCATTGGGCTGAACTCTTTTCCTGTGGCTACTCTGAAAGGCATGTAGCCGGTGCTGCTGTGAACAGAATTATTGTAAGCCACCTTAGCGAAAGGGAGGAGGTCAGTCCAGTTTGTCTGTTGGTAGGAAATATAGCATCTGAGACATTGCTCCACCATTTTGTTAGCATATTCTGCAGCCCCATTGGTAGCTGGATGAAAAGCAGACAAGCCTTGAGATGATCCAATTAATTTAAGGAAACTCCTCCAAAATTTCACTGTGAACTGCACTCCTCTATCTGAAATTATTCGCTTAGGGGTGCCATGCAGTTGATAGATATGTTTCAGGAACAATTTAGTCAGTTGTTGGGCAAATGGGAGTCCTTTGCAGGCGATAAAATGAGCCTGCTTCAAAAACAGGTCTATCACAGTCCAGATGACAGTATTTCCTCTACTTTTGGATAGGTCTACAATAAAGTCCATAGCTATTTCTTCCCATGGTTGAGAAGGGTCTGCCACTGGCTGCAGTAGCCCAGGGGTTTTCTGACCTCGGCTCAGCTTCAGGTGGGAGAGGCTTCTTATAGTGGGCAAGCTGAACATCTAATCTTACTCCTGCCTGGTACCATTCTTGCAGCTGGTCAGGTACAGGCCTGAGAAAGGTGGTCATCCAACCCTTCCCTGAAATGATGAATTATGGATTGCTCAGGCGGAACTCCTGCACATACTCTAGGGCAGGCCATCCACCTTGTTTTATCTTGTGGATTTGTTCTTCTGCTTTGAGGGCAATGGATGGATCCTCAAATCTTTCTCTCAGCCCTAGGAGGAAGAGGTGGGGTGCTCCAATTCAGGGGCTTGCTCATTATATAAATTGTTTAACCATTCGGATGCTTCTCCCTCTAGACTGGACGCAATCACAAAAACCATAGCACCTGGGTCTGGGTAGAGATAGGCCCAGTGATTCAAATGAGAGCGTACTTGGTTGAGGGAAAAAAATCAGTTTCTCTGGGTCCCCATTGAAGGTTGCTCTGAAGGGTGGGGCCATCATTGCTTGCTGGTTGTACTAGTTTAAATATGATATAGCAAATGTTAAGGGAAATAGAGAAGGAATTTTTTTTTATTGATAAGTTTTACAATACATTTTATCTTTAACAATCCCCCCCTCCCTCCACCCACCCTTACCTAACCCTCCCTATCCCTCCCCCCCCTTCCCCCCTCCCCCCTGACTTCCCAGAGCTAAGTACAAGGTATAAAAACAAAGAACAATCATAAACATCCATATGCTAACAACAATAAACTATTAAGTCTATCGCACTCTAGCTCATATGAAATGACTACAAGCAATACTAATATTACATGAAAAAGGAAAAAAAAGAAAAGAAAACTTATTCAAATGCTAGGTGAAACTTTTTAGTCCCATATTTGTTCTGGATATAATCAATCCACTTTTTCCACTCCATAATATAACGTTCTTGCGAATGATCTTTCAAATAAGCCGAAATCTTTGCCATTTCCGCCAGGTCAGAAACTTTTAGAGTCCATTCTTCTATAGTCGGTAGTTCCTCCTTCTTCCAATATTGACCTATTAAGAGTCTTGCTGCTGTGATTAAATTCAACATCAACTTAATGTCCACAACAGTAGCATCTGTAATTATGCCCAATAAAAACAATTGCGGACAAAACTTTATCCTTTGCTTGAAGAACTTCTGCATATTCCACCAAATTTTTATCCAAAAAGCCTTAACCTTTTTGCAGGTCCACCATATATGAAAATACGTTGCATCTTCGCCACCACATCTCCAACATTTAGGTTGATAGTTCGGATACATACTTGCAAGCTTCTTAGGATCTAAATGCCATCTATAAAACATTTTATAAAAGTAGACAGCACACTAAAAAGCAGAGACATCACCCTGTCAACAAAAGTGCGTATAGTCAAGTCTTCCCAGTTGCAATGTATGGCAGTGAAAGCTGGACCATAAGAAAGGCTGAGCGCCTTTGAACTATGGTGCTGGAGAAGACTCCTGCGAGTTCCTTGGACTGCAAGGCGATCAAACCGGTCAGTCCTAGAGGAGATCAACCCTGACTGCTCTTTAGAAGGCCAGATCCTGAAGCTAAAACTCAAATACTTTGGCCACCTAATGAGAAGGAAGGACTCATTGGAGAAGAGCCTAATGCTGGGAAAGATTGAGGGCAATAGAAGAAGGGGACGACAGAGAATGAGGTGGCTGGATGGAGTCATTGAAGCAGTAGGCGTGAGCTTAGATGGACTCCAGAAGATGGTAGAGGACAGGAAGGCCTGGAGGAACAGTGTCCATAGGGTCACGATGGGTCGGACACGACTTCGCAACTAACAACAACAACAGGTTCTGGGCTTGTGTAAATTTTACGTTCCTCACCCAGATCTTTTCCCACGTGTCCATTGTAATAACTTCTTGAATATTCTGAGCCCATTTTATCATACAGTCTTTAACAAGTTCTGTTTCTGAGTCAATATCTATCAATGCAAGATAAATCCGTTTGATATGTGCTGGACCCTGGTTTCTAATTTGCTTTACCAAATTTTCATCAGTCATTGAGAAACCAATTTTCTGGTCTTCTTTCCACCTGGCACGTAATTGACCATATTGAAACCAAGTTTGAACGATCTTCTCATCTCGCAAAAGATTGTACGGCTTCAAACACCAGACGTTCCTCTCCAAGCTTAAGATCTCCTTGTACGTAGTCACATCATGTTTGAAGCCAACATTTATGTTTTCTATTGCATGTTTCGGGATTGCCCACAACGGCATCTTGTAGTCTAACTTATGTCTATAATTCTTCCAAACTCTCAACAATGCCTGTCTTAAAATATGCACTTTAAACACATTATCTACCTTCTTATCATACAACAAATATGCATGCCAGCCAAATAACAGGTCGTGGCCCTCAAGATTTAATAATCTCCCTTGTGTCAAATTAATCCAATCACTTATTCCTGACAACGCAGCAGCTTCATAATATAATTTAAGATTGGGCATTTTAAGACCACCTCTTTCACGCGTATTCTGCATAATCTTAAGTTTAACTCATGGCCTTTTCCCTGCCCACACAAATTTATTGATACCCCGTTGCCATTCTTCTAGATTAGAGTCTTTTTTAAAAATCGGTATCATTTGAAATAAAAATAAAAAAATTAGGCAGGACATTCATTTTCACTGCTGCAATTCTTCCCAGTAAAGACAATTGCAATTTTTCCCAGCTCTCCAATTCTTTTTGAATTTTTCCCCTAACTTTTCATAATTATTTTTATATAACTTTGCATTTGAGGGTGACAAATACACCCCCAAATATTTAACCCTTTTAACAATCTCAAATCCAGTTAATCCTTCTAAAAGGGCCTTTTGCGATACTGTCATGTTTTTGGCTAAAATTTTTGTTTTTTGTACATTAACCTTAAATCCAGAAACCTTCCCATATTGCATTATTATCTCCATCAGGTCCACAACAGAGTTTTCTGGCTGGGTCACCGTAACAACCAGATCGTCTGCAAACGCCCTCAATCTATAATCCTGATCTCTAATTTGGATACCCTTAATTTTGAGAAGGAATTTTTGATGATGTAACCAGAGATATGTACTAAAGATTTTGTTATTGAACTATTGACTACCAAATCACCATGCTGCTTTCCAAATACTCAAATGTAAAACTGGAAAACCAATAAAATTTGTTTTTTAAAAAAGATTTTCTCAAGGTTAATTATATTTAAGTATTTAAATCTATTTTCCTCGTACAGGTCATCCCAACACTTTTACATTTCTCATATCTTAAAAAGAAAAAAGAAAAAAGAAAAAAGAAAGAAAAAAAGGAGAGGGGAGAAAAAGAGAAAATAATAAGAAAATAATATACAACTTAAAATACATATCCATCTTAAACTAATATACATTTATTTCCAAATTTTTGTGTTCTTTTTACCCATAATTAAACATATGTTTAATCTTTAGATGTTCCATTTAATAAATCCAATCATCTAATCTTTTAACTTTATTCAAAACATTTTTAAAAATTATTTGTTAGAATTTTATTAAGGTCAAATACATTTAAATATCTAAAACATTTCCTTTATATTGACCATCCCAAACATTTTTATATTTCTCATATCAAAAAACAAGTAAACAAAGAGAAAAGAAAGAATACTTTATTACTTCTTAAGCTAAAATCTATTTCTTCAGCCATATTCAAACAAGTGTTTAATTTTTAAATATTCCCATCTAATTCCTCAATTCTCACTTTAGCCTTCTTTTGCCAAACATCTTGTCCAATCAATATATTCCGTTGAATCAAATAGTCTTTCCATAATCCTGCAAATGTTATTGTAGATATAAGAGGCAAATCAACCAATATGTCTTTGTAAAGTTTTTGCCACTTCATATTCATTGAAGACCCTGTCTTTCTTTCTCTCTTAGTTTCTCTCATCATCCCTTATCTCCCCATTTCTTGTAGTACTCCCAATAGCTCTGCAATCCATTTTGTCAAATCTTTTTTCTTATCCTTTGTGGTCTTAGAGTACAAGTTATCTTTTCCATGTCCAATGTTTCTTGTAAGTCCTTCTCCACGAGTCAATTCATAATTCCTTATATTATTAGGTTCCATCTTTAAATCTCTTTCCTCCAATTTATATTGAGTTATCTGCTTTATCTGATCCCTCTCCATTATTATCCCCTGAGAGTTTTTTTTCCATGAAGTCAAATTGGAGATAGATTCATTTATGCTTTCAAAATTATTTTTAATTTCCTCGTGGTTTAAGACCATTGTTGTTTGAATTAGTTGCAACATCTCATACATCTCCTCCTGGAAAGTATTTGCTTTTTCTTGATACATTCTTTTTGCAGATATCTGATTTTCCATAATAGCCAAAAATCAAGGTGTTCCTTTCTCTGCAAACAGCTTTAGAGTCACAGTTAATATTTGTAATCCAGAAACCCCTTCATGGATTACTGCCTTGTCATGGTGAAGGGGCCTGCATAATTCAATGAAGCTATGAGCTATGCTGTGCAGGGCCACCCAAGATGGACAGGTCATAGCAGAGAGTTCTGACAAAATGTGATCCACTGGAGAAGGAAATGGCAACCCACTCCAGTATCTTTGCCAAATAAACCCCATGAACAGTACCAAAAAGAAAACAGATATGATGCTGGAAGATGAGCCTCTCAGGTCAGAAGGCATCCAATATTCTACTGGGGAACAGTAGAGGGCTAGTACTAGTAGCGCCAGAAAGAATGAAGCGACTGGGCCAAAGCCAAAAGGACGCTTAGTTGTGGATGTATCTGGTGGTGAAAGGAAAGTCCGATGCTGCAAAGATTTTTTTTTCCATAGGAACCTGGAATGTAAGATCCTTGAATCAAGGAAAGCTGGACGTGGTCAAAAAAGAGATGACAAGACTGAACATCGACATCTTGGGAATCAGCAAACTAAAATGGACAGGAATGGGTGAATTTAATTCAGATACCCATCAGGTATACTACTTCAGGCAAGAATCCCTCAGAAGAAATGGAGTACCCTTCATAGTCAATAAAAGAGTAGGAAAAGCAATACTGGGATATAATCCTCAAAATGACAGAATGATCTCAGTTCGAATCCAAGGAAAACCATTCAATATTACAGTAGTCCAAGTCTATGCCCCAAAGACCAGTGCTGAAGAGGATGAAATTGACTGGTTCTATGAAGTCCTACAGCACATTATAGAAGTAACACCAAAAAATGATGTCCTTATCATCATGGGGGATTGGAATGCTAAAGTAGGAAGCCAAAAGATAATCAGAATAACAGGCACGTTTGGCCTTGGAGTACAAAATGAAGCAGGGCACAGGCTGATAGAATTTTGTCAAGAGAATGTGATGGTAATAGCAAACACTCTTTTCCAACAACCCAAGGGACGGCTCTACACATGGACATCACCAGACGGTCAACACAGAAATCAGATTGACTATGTGCTCTGCAGCCAAAGATAGATAAGCTCTATACAGTCAGTAAAAACAAGACCAAGAGCTGACTGTGGCTCAGACCATGAGCTTCTCATTGCAAAATTTAGGCTTAAACTGAAGATAGTAGGGAAAAGCACTAGGCCACTCAGGTATGAACCAAATCATATCCCTGTTGAATATACAGTAGAGGTGACAAATAGATTTAAGGAATTAGATCTGATAGACAGAGTGCCTGAAGAACTATGGACGGAGGTTCGTAACATTGTACAAGAAGTAGCAACTAAAACCATCCCAAAGAAAAAGAAATGCAAGAAAGCAAAATGGCTGTCTGAAGAAGCTTTGCAAATAGCTGAGGAAAGGAGGGAAGCGAAAGGCAAGGGAGAAAAAGAAAGATACACCCAACTGAATGCAGACTTCCAGAGAATAGCTAGAAGAGATAATAATGCCTTCTTAAATGAACAGTGCAAAGAAATAGAAGAAAACAATAGAATAGGGAGGACCAGAGATCTTTTCAAGAAAATTGGAGAGATGAAGGAAACGTTTCATGCAAAAATGGGCATGATAAAGGACCAAAATGGCAGGGACCTAACAGAGGCAGAACAGATTAAGAAGAGGTGGCAAAATTACACAGAAGAACTATACAAGAATGAGCTTAACGTCCCTGATAATCACAATGAAGTGGTCACCGACCTTGAGCCAGACATCCTAGAATGTGAAGTGAAGTGGGCCTTAGAAAAGCTGAGCAACAACAAAGCTAGTGGAGGTGACAGTATTCCAGCTGAGCTATTCAAAATCTTAAAAGACAATGCAGTAAAAGTGCAACACTCAATTTGCCAGCAAATTTGGAAAACTCAAAAGTGGCCACAGGATTGGAAAAGATCAGTTCACATTCCAATTCCAAAGAAAGGCAGTGCCAAAGAATGTTCAAACTATTGCACCATTGCACTCATTTCTCATGCTAGTAAAGTCATGCTTAAAATCCTACAAGCTAGACTTCAGCAGTATGTGGATCGAGAACTACCAGAAGTACAGGCAGGATTTTGAAGAGGCAGAGGAACTAGAGATCAAATTGCCAACATACGCTGGATCATGGAGAAAGCTAGTGAGTTCCAGAAAAACATCTACTTCTTCATTGACTATGCTAAAGCATTTGATTGTGTGGATCACAACAAATTGTGGCAAGTTCTTAAAGAGATGGGCGTAACAGGCCATCTTATTTGTCTCTTGAGAAACCTATATGCGGGTCAAGAAGCAACAGTGAGAACTGGACATGGAACCACTGATTGGTTCAAAATTGGGAAAGGAGTCCGGCAAGGCTGGTCAAGAAGCAACTCTCGAGTCTCGTCCGGAGAGCAGAAAATCAAGCAACCGAGACGAATGCTGAGTTCTTCAGGAACGGTTTATTGAGCAAAAGCAAATAAACTCCAAAAGGAACAAAGCCAGCGTTGGCTGCTACCCGCATCCAACGCTGTTAAATACACGTTGTATGTACACGCCCATGGCCCACCCGACCACACCCACATCCGCCCATCCCTTACTTAACGCCCGTCCCTCCCAAACACCTTCCTTTGTGATGCGTCCCGACACCCGGCCCCCTCCATCCCCCAGGTGAGTTCCCTCGCGTACGCCCTCCCCGTCGCCGCCAGACGCCACCCCACACCCATCCCCGACACTGGCACTTTCCTACCCGACGCTTTAAACGCTGCTCCCCCCAGCTGCTCACCCCCCCTTCGCAGGACCAGCAAACCCCCGGCTTCGCGTCCCCGTTTCACCAGCTCCCGGGCCCCAGGCTGATGTGTCCTGTCTGCCAACGTCACGAGAGCTGGGCCTGCACCTGTCTTGGGCCCATGGCCCGGCAAGGCCACCATAGCCGGCAGGACGAGGCCGGGCCCATGGCCCTGCAAGGCCACCGTAGCCGGCAGGACGAGGCCGGGCCCAGGACCCTGCGAGGCCACCGTAGCCGGCAGGGCTGGGTCGGGCCGCACAGTGCGCACGTCACTGAGGCCCCAGCCGGCTCGGCGCGCACATGTGGAGGTGCACGGTTTTCAGCAAGCCGCCGTCGCTGCCGCAGCCGGTGCAATTCTGCCGCGGCCTGGGCCCCGCCGAGGACTGGAGTGCTGGCATCGATCATGGGAGCAGGTGCTGGTGAGTGTTGTGCCCGTGGTGCCGGCGGGCATCGAGCCCGCGGGGCGCGACATGCTGCCCCTTCTACCAGGGCCCCTCCTGCAGGGGAAGACATAAGAGGTAAGCAACTGTCCACCCGGCCCATGGCGTCCGCCCGTCCCCCCCTTGGTTTGCCAGGGTGCAATCGGTGGAATGCCCGCACCAACCTAGGGGCATGTACATCAGCTTCCCCTACCCATGTTGCTTCCTCTACGGGATATCCCTTCTACCTGATTAGGTACTGGACACCCCCCCGACGGACCCTGGCGTCAAGGATCTCCTGAACCTCGTAATGCTCACTGTGGATGGGCCCAGGCCCTCCCTCCCCTACTGCCGTTGAGGCTGTGGTGGCAGGCTTTAGCAGGCTACTATGGAACACTGGGTGGAGTTTGCCTAGGATCTTTGGTAGCCATAGCCGTACCATTACGGGGTTAATTACCTGTACCACCCAGAATGGCCCGATATATTTGGGCCCTAGCTTCTTACAGGGGATGTGGGCACGCAGATACTTGGTGGACAGGTAGACCAAATCCCCCACCTTTGGGACTGCAAACGCTTTTCGTTTTTTATCAGCCTGCTCCTTATACGTTACCGCAGCCCGCTCCAGCACTTTTTTCGCCGCACCCCAGGCGTCCTCGATCTTCCTCATCCACTCCTGAGGTTGACAGGGGACCTCATTCCCCGGGCTACACTCAGGGATAGAGACGAAATCGTTACCCGTCACCACCTTGAAAGGGGAAAACCCCGTACTACTATGCACAGCATTGTTATAAGCTACTTCCGCAAACGCTAAAAGATCCACCCAGTTGGTTTGCTGGTACGACACGTAGCAACGTAGATAACGCTCAACGGCGGCATTGGCCCGTTCCGCTGCGCCGTTGGTGCTAGGGTGGTACGCCGTGCTAAGTCCTTGGGTTGAGCCGATGAATCTAACAAATTCCTTCCAGAAACGCGCCGTGAACTGCACACCCTGGTCCGAAATGATACGGCGCGGCACCCCATGTAAACGGTAGATGTGAGTTACAAAAAGCCAAGCCAATCGACGTGCCGAGGGCAATCCTTTACAGGGTATAAAGTGGGCTTACTTAGAAAACAAGTCCACCACTGTCCAAATAACCTTGTGGCCTTTACTTTCGGGCAATTCGACAATGAAGTCCATGGCAATGTCTTGCCATGGACGGGTAGGGTCGGCCACCCTCTGTAGGAGGCCCAAAGATTTTCCCACCATGGGTTTAGCGGTAGCGCAAACGTGGCATCGCCGTACGTAGTCCTCCACCGTCTTTGTCATGTGTGGCCACCAAAATTGCTGACGTGCCAAATGCAGGGTTTTTACAAATCCATAGTGGCCGGCTTGCTTGGTGTCAGGACACCGATATAGCACT
Organism: Vipera ursinii; assembly: GCF_947247035.1. Taxonomy (NCBI): domain Eukaryota; kingdom Metazoa; phylum Chordata; class Lepidosauria; order Squamata; family Viperidae; genus Vipera; species Vipera ursinii. The sequence continues at coordinate 185,582,821 of NC_139513.1, read as the reverse complement.
CGTTCCCGCAAAGAGGCAGGTACATAGATCCGAGACCCGTGCCAGGCCAAGCCGTCTCGCATGATCACGAGCTCTGGGTGGGTCTGTAGCCAGTCGTCCCCCTGAAGGGCTTTCCGAAGGTCCTCACAGAGCTCGTCCTGTGCTGCTAGGGCAGCATTCCCCTCCCGAACTGGACTTTCGGTAGGCACAAGTGCCTGTACTACGTCCTCCCTCTTACCCTCAAACTGCGGCATATGCGACAGTGCGTCCGCCAGGAAGTTTTTCCCCCCCGGAACATACTTCAACGTAAAGCGGAATCATCGAAAGTACAGCGCCCACCGTACATGCTTGGGTGAGAGCTGTCGGGGTGTCTGCAAAGCCATCAGATTTTTATGATCTGTCCACACCTCAAATGGATGGACAGCCCCCTCCAAGCGATGTCGCCAAAGTTCCAATGCCCAGCGCACCGCGAAAGCCTCCTTCTCCCATATTGCCCAGGCACGCTCTGTGGGAGACAACTTTTTAGACGCATAAGCACATGGCTGAAGCGCCCCGTCCTCATTTCGCTGAAGAAGGACGGCTCCAAGAGCGACATCGCTCGCGTCTGCTTGGACCACATAGGGCAGAGTAGGGTTTGGGTGCTGGAAGATTGGTTCTTTAGCAAAAAGAGCCTTGAGTGTATCAAAGGCTCGTTGGCACTCTGCAGTCCACCCCACCCGTAATCCAGGACGTGGTTGGACTGTCAGCTGACGTGTACGGAGAAGGTCCGTGAGTGGGAGGGCTATGGCCGCAAAACATGGTATGAAATGGCGGTAAAAGTTTGCAAAGCCTAGAAAACTTTGTAACTGACGCCGCGTCCGCGGTGCCTGCCATTGCTGGATGGCCTCTACCTTCTTTGGGTCCATTTCCACCCCCCCTGCAGAGATCCTGTACCCTAAATAATCGAGCTGTGTTCTGTGGAACTCGCATTTGGACAGCTTGACGAAGAGCCGAGCGTCCCGCAACTTAGTCAACACCCGTCTGACCAAGGCGACGTGCTCTTCCAATGTCTCTGTGTAAACCAGGATGTCGTCCATATAGACCAGGACCCCACGGTATAAGAATTCATGCAAGACTTGGTTAATCAGTTGCATGAAGACAGCAGGGGCACCCTGTAGCCCGAACGGCATCACCTGAAACTGGAAACTGCCCAGAGGACAGTTGAATGCCGTCTTCCACTCGTCCCCTGCCTTGATTCGGATACGATAGTAGGCTTCTCTGAGGTCCAGTTTGTTAAAGATCCGGCCTTTCGCAAGGTGGGCCAGCAGGTCTTTCATTAACGGGAGCGGGTAAAGGTGCTCAACGCACACTGCGTTTACACCGCGATAGTCCACGCACAGCCGAAGCCCACTGTCCTTTTTCTCACGGAACAGCACGGGCGCCGCCATCCTAGACCGTGCTGGCTGGATGAACCCCCGCTCCAGGTCTTTGTCGATGTACCGCCGGAGCTCCTGCATTTCTTTCGGGGACATAGCGTACATCCGGGGTTTTGGCAGCTTGGCACCTGGTTCCAGCTCGATGGCGCAATCCGTGGAGCGATGAGACGGTAGCGTGTCGCACTCTCGCTCGTCAAACACATCCAGCAGGTCGGAGTACTCTCGGGGTACCTGGGCCTCTTGTGCTAACCCACCCGCGCAGGCCCTCTCTCGTTCCCCTGTGTGTCGTGGCCCCAGGAATGTGTGCTCCTGTGGAAGCTGTGGGCCCAACCCCAACCGAAGATGGCGGCAACCCCCCTCCCACCAGATCGTGGGGCCCCATCGGTCCAGCCATGTGAGTCCTAGAATGACTGCCTCAGTCATAGATGGTACCACTATAAACCGCAAAGTTTCCCAGTGATCGCCCATCTCCAACTGGATCGGTTCGGTGACGTGAGTGATGGGTGCCCCCCCAAGAGAGACCCATCCACCTGTTGAAAGCGTAGGGGGTTGACCAGCCGCCTCATCGTGACCCCCAGTGCAGCTACCACTGCCTGGCTCATAAGGCACGGGGTGCTACCCGAATCAACGAGGGCCTTATACGCTTTCTTCTGACCCGTACGGGGACTGACCAGCACCACAGGGAATACAAAGGGACAAACCGGAGCACTCACCATTGGGTCCTCGTCTAGGTCCTGTTCCTCTGGACTCTCGTACTGTGCGGGCTGTGTTTCCGCCGGCGTCTCCATCCGGACAGGAGTGGTTGGCCTGGAGACATCCCCGCCTAATTGGTGAGCAGCTCGTGTCCGCTCCGCGGACCTTCGGGTTCCGGTCCCTCGTGCCAAGGAGACAGAAGGGGCTGGCCGGGCAGGAGGCAGTGGGCAATCGGCTGCCCGGTGTCCTGGTTGGTCGCACCTGAAACACCTCAGGGCAGCCCGTACTGGCTGGGAGGGAGGCCGCAGAGACGCCCCCACAGACCGCTCCTCCACTTTTGTCTTCTCGGTCGGCCGTCAGCTTCCAGAGGGAGGTTCGAACCGTCCCCGCACGTCCTGCAACCCCACGTCCAGCTCCACGGCCACACGGTACCACTCCTGCAGTCGCGCCGGGACGCCGCGTACCACACAAGCCCGGCGGAGAGCCCCGTCCAGGCCAGCCCTAAAATGGTGGACGAGGAGATGCTCCGGCCATGAGCGCAACTTCCCAGCCACCTTACGGAACTCCCTCACATACTCTACCGCAGGTCTGCCTCGTTGTCGTAGGGAAAGGATGTCGGCTTCAGCCCGCTGCACTCGGGAGATGTCCTCGAAATGGGCCCGTAATGACGCCAAGAACAAGCCAACATTCCCAAGCTCCCGAGCATGGTCACTGTATAAATCGGCCGCCCAGGCCGCTGCCTCTCCTTCCAAACAAGCTGTTACTGCCACCACCATAGCCCGCTGGGACACGTAAGCCTGGGCATACTGGTCCATATGACCTATCACCTGGCCCAGGAACATCGCCAGGCGGTTGGGGTGGCCGTCGTAGGTAACTGACAAAGGTGGTGGTCCTCACACCACTCCGGGTCCCCATGAACCCACCTGTGGCCCCAGTACGGGAGAGGCTCCAACTAGCCGTGTGGTCGGTTGGCCAGGCCTATCGTCTGTCCCTGACCACATCCCAGCAGCACCTCGGCCAAGGCCAATAGGAGCAGGACCCTCACGCGGCACACCAAGACCAGGTTGGTTCTGGTAGGGAGGCGCGTCCAGAGATGAATGGGTCGGCCCAGCCCGTCCTGCTGGGGCCCTGGCAGGGGACCATTGGCCTGGCTCCTGGCCACCAGCCTCCCCAAACCTGGTCCACAAAATGTCCATAGTCCGGTTGCCTGGGGTGGTTGAATAACTCCACTCCTCCCCATCGTCCTCCATAAGGCACCGCTCCCTCCAAACTGATGAGGGCCCCCTTAGCCGGGGTTCGTGGGTCTCCTCAAAACCTCTGTGGCTCAGGGCAGGGCCCAGCCACCGTCCTCTGCCTAGGCATTGGCTTCCCACCTCCCTCGGCTCCACTGCGTAGTCCTCGAGTAACGACAGCCACTGTCTAGGCCGGACTGCCGGAAGCGCAACCTCTCCCATGTCCACCGTCCTGGAGGAGGCTGCACCAGCCCCGGCCCCCATCTCAGGCCCAGCCTCCTTCTCAGGGTCAACCACCGGGGCGGCCCCCTGCAATCCCTCCACCATGACAACTCACCCACTTGTCGCTCGGAAGGCAAGATGAAAGGGTGGAGAACGCTGGCTTACTCTCGAGCCTCGTCCGGAGAGCAGAAAATCAAGCAACCGAGAGGAATGCTGAGTTCTTCAGGAACGGTTTATTGAGCAAAAGCAAATAAACTCCAAAAGGAACAAAGCCAGCGTTGGCTGCTACCCGCATCCAACGCTGTTAAATACACGTTGCATGTACACGCCCACGGCCCACCCGACCGCACCCACATCCACCCATCCCTTACTTAACGCCCGTCCCTCCCAAACACCTTCCTTTGTGATGCGTCCCGACACCCGGCCCCCTCCATCCCCAGGTGAGTTCCCTCACGTACGCCCTCCCCGTCGCCGCCAGACGCCACCCCCACCCCCATCCCCGGCACTGGCACTTTCCTACCCGATGCTTTAAACGCTGCTTCCCCCAGCTGCTCCCCCCCTTCGCAGGACCAGCAAACCCCCAGCTTCGCGTCCCTGTTTCACCAGCTCCCGGGCCCCAGGCTGATGTGTCCTGTCTGCCAACGTCGTGAGAGCCGGGCCTGCAGCTGTCTTGGGCCCATGGCCCGGCAAGGCCACCGTAGCCGGTAGGACGAGGTTGGGCCCATGGCCCTGCAAGGCCACCGTAGCCAGCAGGACAAGGCCGGGCCCAGGACCCTGCGAGGCCACCGTAGCCGGCAGGGCAGGGTCGGGCCGCACAGCGCGCGCACGCATCACTGAGGCCCCAGCCGGCTCGGCGCGCACGTGTGGAGGTGCGCAGTCTTCAGCAAGCCACTGTCGCTGCCGCAGCCGGTGAAATTCTGCCGCAGCCTGGGCCCCGCCGAGGACTGGAGTGCTGGCATCGATCATGGGAGCAGGTGCTGGTGAGTGTTGCGCCCGTGGTGCCGGCGGGTGTCGAGCCCGCGGGGCGCGACAGCAACAGTGAGAACTAGACACGGAACCACTGATTGGTTCAAAATTGGGAAAGGAGTCCATCAAGGCTGTATACTGTCGCCCTGCCTATTTAACTTATATGCAGAACACATCATGAGAAAGGCAGGGCTAGATGAATCAAAAGTTGGAATTAAGATTGCAGGGAGAAATATCAATAACCTAATTATATGCAGATGATACCACTCTAACGGCAGAAAGTGAAGAGGAACTAAAGAGCCTCTTGATGCGGGTGAAGAAGGAGAGTGCAAAAGTGGGCTTGAAACCCAACATTAAGAAAACCAAGATCATGGCATCTGGCCCTCTCAATTCCTGGCAAATACGATGGGGAAGAAATGGAGGTAGTGACAGATTTTATTTTCCTGGGCTCCAAGATCACCGCAGATGGGGACTGCACCAGCCCCGGCCCCCATCTCAGGCCCAGCCTCCTTCTCAGGGTCAACCACCGGGGCGGCCCCCTGCAATCCCTCCACCATGACAACTCACCCACTTGTCGCTCGGAAGGCAAGATGAAAGGGTGGAGAACGCTGGCTTACTCTCGAGCCTCGTCCGGAGAGCAGAAAATCAAGCAACCGAGAGGAATGCTGAGTTCTTCAGGAACGGTTTATTGAGCAAAAGCAAATAAACTCCAAAAGGAACAAAGCCAGCGTTGGCTGCTACCCGCATCCAACGCTGTTAAATACACGTTGCATGTACACGCCCACGGCCCACCCGACCGCACCCACATCCACCCATCCCTTACTTAACGCCCGTCCCTCCCAAACACCTTCCTTTGTGATGCGTCCCGACACCCGGCCCCCTCCATCCCCAGGTGAGTTCCCTCACGTACGCCCTCCCCGTCGCCGCCAGACGCCACCCCCACCCCCATCCCCGGCACTGGCACTTTCCTACCCGATGCTTTAAACGCTGCTTCCCCCAGCTGCTCCCCCCCTTCGCAGGACCAGCAAACCCCCAGCTTCGCGTCCCTGTTTCACCAGCTCCCGGGCCCCAGGCTGATGTGTCCTGTCTGCCAACGTCGTGAGAGCCGGGCCTGCAGCTGTCTTGGGCCCATGGCCCGGCAAGGCCACCGTAGCCGGTAGGACGAGGTTGGGCCCATGGCCCTGCAAGGCCACCGTAGCCAGCAGGACAAGGCCGGGCCCAGGACCCTGCGAGGCCACCGTAGCCGGCAGGGCAGGGTCGGGCCGCACAGCGCGCGCACGCATCACTGAGGCCCCAGCCGGCTCGGCGCGCACGTGTGGAGGTGCGCAGTCTTCAGCAAGCCGCTGTCGCTGCCGCAGCCGGTGAAATTCTGCCGCAGCCTGGGCCCCGCCGAGGACTGGAGTGCTGGCATCGATCATGGGAGCAGGTGCTGGTGAGTGTTGCGCCCGTGGTGCCGGCGGGTGTCAAGCCCGCGGGGCGCGACAGCAACAGTGAGAACTAGACACGGAACCACTGATTGGTTCAAAATTGGGAAAGGAGTCCATCAAGGCTGTATACTGTCGCCCTGCCTATTTAACTTATATGCAGAACACATCATGAGAAAGGCAGGGCTAGATGAATCAAAAGTTGGAATTAAGATTGCAGGGAGAAATATCAATAACCTAATTATATGCAGATGATACCACTCTAACGGCAGAAAGTGAAGAGGAACTAAAGAGCCTCTTGATGCGGGTGAAGAAGGAGAGTGCAAAAGTGGGCTTGAAACCCAACATTAAGAAAACCAAGATCATGGCATCTGGCCCTCTCAATTCCTGGCAAATACGATGGGGAAGAAATGGAGGTAGTGACAGATTTTATTTTCCTGGGCTCCAAGATCACCGCAGATGGGGACTGCAGCCAAAAAATTAAAAGACTCTTGCTCCTGGGGAGGAAAGCCATGGCAAATCTAGATAGCACACTAAAAAGCAGAGACATCACCCTGCAAACAAAAGTGCATATAAGTCAAGGCTTTGACGGTCTGGATATCTGCCCACTTTCTGACTTTAAATCCTCCTGATCAATCATGGAATCGCCTATTGCTGGACCTTATGAACAATTATGGCTCGCCTTTGTTACGCTAGCACAGATTTATTCGCTCTCAGGGGTGCCCCCTCTTCCTGGGTGCGACCCGCCTCCTTCTCTACTTCTCCTCTTGATGACAGACCCAATTATTGGGACCCCGAGAGATGGTTGGGCAGGGACAGGGACCTCCGATATAAATCCAATAAGAGATCCCTGGTTTATTTTTTAGCTAAATTTTTGTGGGGTTAGGGAGAGGGGAGGGATTACAGGTTCGGCTGGATACTGGGGGGTGTCCACCAACCGCTATTCAGGCCAGGCCTGAGATTGATCATGCTGAGATGGAGCTTGGACTGGCTACCCCCGGGGCCCCGAAGCGGGGTGTGGGATTACCTATTCCCCCGACGTTAGGGAATGTCAGTAGGTGTACGAACAGAGGGCCGCATCATCATCCAGGAGTGCGTCCCCGCTATCTTCAAGCGGTGATGTGCTCCGACCCTCTGGTTTCGGCCTGTGGTTCCGGGAGCGAAGATAAACAACCACCTGAGCTCAGGCTTGTATATCTTAACGCCAGGTCCGTAGTTAATAAAGCTCCTCTCATCCGGGATTTGGTTGAGGGAGAATATGCGGATCTGGCTTGCATTACGGAGACCTCGTTAGGACCAGAGGGTGGTGTCCCTTTCGTGGATCTTTGCCCACCAGGTTTCCGGGTGCTACACAGGCCTCAGGCTCAGGGAAGAGGCGGGGGACTGGCGGTAGTGGTGAAGGAGAACCTATATCCGTGGGAGGCCACTGTTGTCCAAATAGCTGGGTGTGAGTCTCTCCTCCTAAGATGTGGCCCTAAGGCTCAGTTGGGCTTGCTGCTGGTGTACCTTTCACCTAGTCGCGTAGTGGCAGCCCTGCCTGAGCTTCTTGTCATCCTCTCGGGACTGGTGGTTGAGTTCCCCAAATTTATGATCTTCGGTGACTTCAACCTACCATCCCTGGGGGGATCATCTGAGTTAGCTCGGGAGTTCATGGCTTCCATGACGGCCATGGACCTGACGCAGGTAATCCAGGGCCCGACTCATATGGGGGGTCACACGCTCGATTTGATTTTCCTATCTGGACAGTGGTTAGATGATCTGGGTGGGGGTTCCTCCCACTGTTACGCCCCTGTCATGGACCGATCATCATCTCCTGCAGCTGACCTTCCGTTTTGCCACTCCCCGTCGTGGGGTTACTGAACCGAGATGGTACCGCCCCAGACGCTTAATGGACCCTGAGCGGTTCCAAACAGCGCTTGGGTCCCCACCTGCCTCCTTTGCTCATAGCTCAGCTGATGCCATGGTGGAAGCCTGGAAAAAGGCAGCCACGGAAGCACTCGACCGAGTTGTACCCATGCGGCCCCTGACCCGGTGTAGATCCCAGTGGGCTCCATGGTTTTCTATGGAGCTCCGGGAGATGAAACGTTGGAGACGGGGCCTAGAGAGCTGTTGGAGATCGAGCCGATCCGAATCCAACCAATCGCGACTAAGGTCCTTTACGAGGTCTTATCTCGCGGCGTTGAGGAGGGCAAGGTCTAATTACTTTGCTACCCTTATCGCCCGACCGCCCTGTTTAGGGTGACCCGCTCCCTCCTTAATCAAGAGGTGAGTGAGGATCCCTTACAGGGTCGTGCCGAGGAATTTAGCCAACATCTGCTGGACAAAATCGCTCGGATCCGGACCAGTTTGGATTCCGACTGGGCAGAATCTGACGATGAGAACATGGACAGTCTTGTTGATGTTATCTGGGAAGAGTTCGATCCTGTGACTCTGGACGAGGTAGACAAGATCATGGGGAAACTGAGCTCCACTACGTCCTTATTGGACCCGTGCCCCTCCTGGCTGGTTTATGCGGCCGGGATGGGACATGAGGCTGGATCCATGCAGTGATAACTGCTTCATTGAAAGAGGGCAGTTTTCCTGCCACCTTGAAAGAAGCGGTGGTGAGACCCCTTCTTAAAAAGCCTGTCCTGGACCCAGCAGTTTTAAACAACTTTCGCCCTGTCTCCAACCTTCGCTTTCTTGCGAAGGTTGTTGAGAGCGTAGTGGCGCATCAACTTCCTCTGTTCCTGGAAGATGCTGATTATCTAGACCCGTACCAATCGGGTTTCAGGCCCGGACACAGCATGGAGACGGCATTGGTCGCTCTGATGAATGATCTCTGGCGAGCTCGGGACAGGGGTTGTTCCTCTGTCCTAGTCCTATTAGACCTCTCCTATTGATACCATCGACCATGGTATCTTACTGCGGCGTCTCAGGAGGTTGGGAGTGGGAGGCACTGTTTTTCAGTGGTTCTCCTCCTATCTTCTGGAACGTTCACAGTCGGTGTTGACGGGTGGGCAGAGATCGACCCCAAGACCTCTCGTTTATGGAGTTCCTCAGGGGTCGGTCCTCTCACCTCTCCTGTTTAACATTTATATGAAGCCGCTAGGTGAGATCATCCGTGGTTTTGGAATGGGATATCATCAGTATGCTGATGATACCCAGCTTTTCATCTCGACCCCAAACCACCCCAGTGATGCCCTCGACGTGATGTCCCGTTGCCTGGAAGCGGTCCGGGTCTGGATGGGGAGGAACAGGCTTCAACTCAACCCTGACAAGACTGAGTGGCTGTACATACCGGCATCTCAGGAAATTCAGATTATTCCATCTCTTACTATTGGGGGTGAGTTACTACCCCCCGTAGATAAGGCTTGCAATTCGGGGGTCCTCTTAGATTCACAGCTCTCCTTAGAAGACCATATAGGAACCGTGACTAGAGGGGCCTTCGCCCAGGTTCGTCTGGTGCGCCAGTTGCGACCCTATCTGGACCTGGATTCCTTGCATACAGTCACTCATGCACTTGTGACCTCTCGTTTAGACTACTGCAATGCTCTCTACATGGGGCTGCCCTTGAGGACCACTCAGAAGCTTCAGCTGGTACAGAATGCAGCCGCACGAGTTCTTTTGGGGGTCTCCCGATACTCCCATGTTACACCTCTGCTCCGTGAGCTGCATTGGCTTCCAGTTGCCTTCCGGGTGAGATTCAAGGTGCTGGTGATGACATATAAAGCCCTACATGGCATGGGTCCGGATTACCTACGGGAGCACCTACTGCCGGCGTCAACTTCCCTCCGTCCTATATGCTCCCACAGAGAGGGCCTCCTCAGGGTACCACTGGTCAGAGAATGTCGACTGGTGACCCCCAGGGGGAGAGCATTCTCGGTGGGCGCACCAGTCCTTTGGAGCCGCTTACCGGCTGAACTACGGATGGCCCCCGACCTTCGCTCCTTCCGGCGTGATCTAAAAACTTATCTATTCGAACAAGCTGGCCTGGTATGATGGGTTTGGGGTTTTAACATTATTTTTAACTAACTTACTACATTGGGCACAATCATTTAACTTTAAATCTTGAATCCTGTATTCTTATTTTATTGCCCTGTACACCGCCCTGAGTCCTTCGGGAGAAGGGCGGTATATAAATCAAATAAATAAATAAATAAATAAATAAATAAGGTCTTCCCAGTTGCAATGTATGGCTGTGAAAGTTGGACCATAAGAAAGGCTGAGCACCAAAGAATTGAGGCTTTTAAACTATGATGCTGGAGAAGACTCCTGCGAGTCCCTTGGACTGCAAGGCGATCAAACTGGTCAGTCCTGAAATTGAAACTCAAATACTTTAGCCACCTAATGAGAAGGAAGGACTCACTGGAGAAGAGCCTAATGCTGGGAAAGTTTTGGGGCAATAGAAGAAGGGGATGACAGAGAATGAGGTGGCTGGATGGAGTCACTGAAGCAGTAGGCATGATCCTAAATGGATTCCAGAAGATGGTAGAGGACAGGAAGGCCTGGAGGAACGTTGTCCATGGGGTTGCAATGGGTCGGACAGGACTTCACAACTAACAACAACATCAACAAACCAGAAAGGTCAGATTTTAAAAAATGTTTATAGTTCTCATTTTGTATGTAGCCCAGAGTGTTTTCTTTTTTTGTCACAGTTGTTCTATATTATTAGAACTTTGAAAGTCATAAGAACAGATTAACTTTTCTCAGGCTTTAGTCTTGTATTAGAGCAACTGTTGTAATTTCCATCCACCACTAGATGTCAGTACCGGTTCATTTTTTCCCAGTTTTCAAAATAGTTCTTCTATTTTCATAGTTTAAAATGAAGATCTTAAGAGATTTTAGGCAAATAACAAATTTATCCAGATTTAGGGTTTATATTCATTTCATTTCAGTATATCTCTCCCCCATAAAATGTTTAATTCACTACTTCCATCTGCAGAAGGATAGAGCAAAGGTCCCCCTCCTCACGTTTGGAGGGGTTTTTTTTCCTTTGGGGTTTTTCCCCCCAGGAAATTAATATGTAGAATAGAGAAAATCGATGTTCTTACCCAGATCCAAGCACGTTGTTTACATTCAGCTTAAAATAGTGCTTTTGGGCTTTGTTTGCTTGTAGCTTGGGCTAGACTCTGAAGTTAGACTAGCCTTTCTCCTGTTGGTTTCTGGAAGGCTTTTCTCAGACTGATTGGGTCAACCGCCATCTCTCCATGGTCCACGGGACTTACTTCCTTCTTTGCCGCCTCTTTGGGGCATTTAGGGTCCCCCTAACAGGTAGGAAATCAGCTGCAGGGTGTGGAGCCCCACGATCCCTCGGCTGCTGTTCTAGTATGCAAAACTGGAAGCTTCGTATGTTAGAAGTCTTAATCAATGACTATGATCTATGACTGAGCAAGTATAAAGCAGCTATCAGTATACATAGGGGCATTGAAGAAGAACTAGTCACCCACCTAGAAAATCTTATTAGGACCCTGGTAAAAGAAAAACAGGCGAGAAAAAAGAAACTGTTGGAAGATAAAATTCAAAAGTTAAAGCCAGGCGCTGAAACCTGTGTGAACTTGGTCCATAATTTATAGAACAAACAATTAAGCCAAGAGGAATTATGAAATAATAATAATAATAATAATAATAATAATAATAATAATAATAATAATAATAATAATAATAATAATAATAATGTTAGAAGGGACCTTGGAGGTCACCTAGTCCCACCCCCTGCTCAGGCAGGAAACCCTATACCATTTCGGACAAATGGCTGTCCAGTCTCTTAAAAACTTCCAGTGTTGGAGCATTCACAGCTTCTGGAGGCAGGTTGTTCCACTGGTTAATTGTTCTAACTGTCAGGAAGTTTCTCCTTAGTTCTAGGTTGCTTCTCTCCTTGATTAGTTTCCATCTATTGCTTCTTGTCCTGCCTTTGGGTGTGTTGGAGAATAGCTTGACTCCCTCCTCTTTGTGGCAGCCCCTGAGATTTTGGAACACTGCTATCATGTCTCCCCTGGTCCTTCTCTTCATTAAACTAGACATACCCAATTCCAGCAGCCGTTCCTTATATGTTTTAGTCTCCAGTCCCCTAATCATCTTTGTTGCTCTTCTCTGTACTCTTTCTAGAGTCTCAACATCTTTTTTACATTGTGCTGACCAAAACTGGATGCAGTATTCCAAGTGTGGCCTTACCAAGGCATTGTAAAGTGGTATTAATACTTCACGTGATCTTGATTCTATCCCTCTGTTAATGCAGCCTAGCACTGTGTTGGCTTTTTTGGCAGCTGCAGCACACTGCTGGCTCATATTTAAGTGATTGTCCACTAGGACTCCGATATCCCTCTCACAATTACTACTATTGAGCAAGGTACCCCCTGTACCATGGGTCGGCAACCCATGGCTCCAGAGCTGCATGTGGCTCTTTAAGCCGTCTCCTGCGGCTCCCAGTCTCCTCCGCCATGTGCAGTTCCGAAAAAAAAGTGGGACTAAAAAAGTTCAATCAATGAATTCAAACTGCTCACAAAAAAGTTTGAATTGATTGGTTGAATTTCTTTGGTTTGTGGGACTGCTCACAAACTTCTTTGATTCTTCGGACTGCACGTGGCGGCAGTGGAGGAAGCGGAGGAAGAGATGGGAGGACTGGAAAGGTGAGTGGGCCCCTTTTCTACCTGCTGCGTTGGTGGGGGCAGCCAGTCTCGAGGTGCCCTGGGCCTGCCTCTTCCCTGCCCGGAAGGTCTCCCCTTGCCCTGCTCCATCCACACCTCTGCTAGCCTGTGGTGTGTGTGTCCCACTGGGGGTCTCAGAAGCTTCCCCTGTCGGCCTCCGCCATTTGGCCATTCCCTTCTCTCAGCTGGCTGGCCCGAATGAAGAGGAGCCGAAGGCAGCAGCTCTGCAAGCCTCCGCCACCCCCTTCGTTTGGGCCTGACAGCTGAGAGAATGGGGCGGCGGAGGCTGGATGGCCCAAAAGAAAAGCAGCTGAAGAAAGCAGCTCTGCAAGCCTCTGCCACCCCCTTCATTCAGGCCAGGCAGCTGAGAGAACGGGGTGGCGGAGGCAGGCGGATCCTCATACAGGGGTCAGGATGCCTCTGGGTCCCTGCACAAACGGCGATGGGGCAGGCAATACTCGGCAAGCGGGTGTGGACGATGCTGCCGGCAGCAGAAGGAGGTGCGAGCTGTGAAAAAAAACTCTTCACTCAGATTCTTCCCACAGAGGGACTTTCATTACTTCAGAGATGTTGTTTTTATTCAGGAATTAAATTTCACATATGTTCAGCAATGTTCACGCCAAAGCAGGACACGTGTGCATAGTACCATAATCGAAGCCACGCAAGGAGCTGAGCTTAGCAAAAGCACCTCCGATGCCTTTTCCTCCGCCCAAGAAGCAAAATAAAGGGTGCCCAGGGCGCGCGCTTATGCTCAGTTGTATGTTTGGAACCCACGCACTCCATTTGTAGTTGTGGTGTCCCCGGGTGGGCTCCTTATTGCTCAGCCCACCTGCCTTGCGGTAACCCACCCTTTCCTTTCCCCACCACTATCCTTCTCCCCCTGCGCTTGGTTGGCCTTGGAGCCGCTGCTGGGCAATGTCATTTGTGCGCTACCGAAAGGTGGTGATCCTGGGAAACCGCTCTGCTCGGCCAGAGGAAAGCGGAGGGGGCTGTCCACGAGAGGCACCATGTGGCAAGAGGTGCCAGGCAACTGCTCTGCTGTGAGTTGTACCTCAAGAGCCGGGCGTGGGTGGGAGTTGGAAGTTCGGCGGGGGAAAAAGGGATTGCTGTGGAAAACTTAGCCAGGTGGCCTGGGCACGTGCTGAAGCGATGGCCGGGAGGATAGCAGCGAAAAGGGGACCAAGGGAGGGGCAGCGGGTTTGTACTGTTCCTGAGCTGACCAAGTCTGGAGGGCAACTCACAAGGTGTCTGGGAGCTGGCGGGTGTTGCCTGGAGGAAAGGCGGGGGTGGCAGGAGTTTGCAGGCAAGGGAGGGGAGGCAGGCAAGCGCCAGAATGCCAGGGAGATCCCCACCTTGATTACCCCATTTGCTGGGCGGTGGCAGGGTGTGAAAGAGCAAGTGGTTGCGCATGTGAAGTCGCAGAAGATGCTAAGCTGGAGGCAAGCCTCGGATTGAGCTACAGAGAGCTGGACGGGTGGGGGGGCAGGGCCAGTGGATGTCTCACCTTAGGCTCCACTCCTGTTGTTCTGCGCATGCGTGCATGCGTGCACACATTTTGTAGCTCCCACTTTTTTCTTTTGTGAGGGAACCGGTTCCAAGTGGCTCTTTCACTGTTTCAGGTTGCTGACCCCTGCCATATACTATACCTGTACATTTGGTTTTTCTTGCCTTGAACATAATGAAAGATTTAACATGCAAGATGCCACAGCAAGATAATTTATAGTAGCATTAGAGTCCATACTCAACAGATTAGAGATAGATGAACTAGAAAAATATGCCATCAGATAAAAAGTATTGACAATGCTGGTCACACACAATCCAAAAAACATGTTCAGCCCAATGGAGCAATGCATCTTGAAAGACCTGAAACAAGATCAGGACATTAATATTTTACCAGTAGATAAAGGCCGCTCAAGAGAAGTTCCCCGAAGATGGGCTCCAGCATGAGTCCCAATGCTGGAAAGAGTAAATCTCTGGTCCTGGTGACTGACCAAAATTTGATCTTGCAAGAAAGGAATCTCCAATGGGATGTGCTTATATCATTTCACATTGTAGATTAGGGGTGTCAAACTCACAACGTCCCATGACATGTTGCAACATATTGCAACTTTTTTCCCCATTGTCGGTAATAGGGTGGCACAATTTTGGCATGATGCATCCGGCCCACGGGCTGGCAGTTTGACACCACTGCTGTAGATTATGAGATGACAGAGGTTTCAAAAAAAATGCTCTTTCTTATAAACATTTCCTACACATATTTAAAATGCATGTAAGGGGATGAATGTAAGGGACACGTTTAGCTTACCATGTTTGTTAAATGTTATTTTGCTGAAATGGACAAATTGACTTTTTTGATTAGAGAAAAGATATCATCTACATTTATTGATCATTGGAAGCCTGTTATGGACATTTTGCATAAAAATATAAAAAAAATGAATGGACTTCCAGGTGGCAAGGCTCCGTTGATGGCGGCCGTTTTGGCCGTCAGCCCCATTGCTTTCCGTTGGAACTGCTAAAACAGCGACAATCAGCTGTTTTGCAGTTCGGAAACCCTCTCCTTGGGAGAAGAGGGGAGGGTGAGCATTCAGGTAGAGGTAGAGCTCCCCTAGACCCCCAGAGTTTAAATTCTCGGGGTTGAAGGGTGAGAGCCCCCCATAGCCTGAATTTGCTCTGGACTCGGGGATTCCTCTGCTCCAAGGCTTTGGAGTGGAGCAGGACACTGCAACCATCCCTGCAATCAACAATTAACTTTGGATTACTTGGATGCAGGCAGAGCTGTGCAGGAGAATATCGAAACAGCAAGTATTTGAACTTTAACTCTGGTTTACTTTGAAAGAAAAAGTTGCAAGTGGTGTGGAAAGTGAAAGTGCGCAACGGAAATTAACTGGGTGTTAAGATGGCTTCTAAATCAACCAAAGCTTCAGTTCCTAGAAGTGCTGGTGCTTCAACAGTTCAGCATTCTTCATTACAGGCTTTGATGCCTCCTCCTGTGGCACCCGCACCCGCATTAATATTAAATGTTTTACAAGATGCTTTAAAAATACAATCCCAGCAAATAGCTGAACTTATTGAGAAGAATACTGATATAAGAGCAGACATTTTAGCTGCATTTCAGGGGCTTGCAGTCTGTATTGAGCGCCTGGATGATCGTGTGGAAGAGCTGAATCAAAATAATTTGAGATTGGATGCTAAAATGTTGGAAGCTGAAAATAAGATAGAAAAGATTGATGATGATGTAGTTATGATACAATATAGAGATATGGAGTTTGCTTTGAGAATTAGAGGATTGAAAGAGGACCCAAAGAAAAATTTGACAGAGTTATTGGCACAAGCCCTCAAACCGATCTTGGAGCGTCAAGCAGAAGATATTATGGGGGATATAGACAAAATATTTCGTGTTAATTCTTGGATTGCCAGACAAAGAAAATTACCTAGAGATGTGGTGGACTACTTTACAGATATCAATCAGAAATGTGATTATCTAAGCCTTTTATAATAATAGATTTAAAGTTGCTGAGCAAGAAGTTTTACTTCTGAAAGAGATTCCTCCAAGAATTTTAAGGAAAAGAAAAGAATTTGTTTTTTTGGCAGATGAATTAAAGAAACGGCAGCTTCAGTTTATATGGGAGATACCAGTAGGCTTGGTGGTGAATTATGCTGGCACGAGATATCGTCTTAATACAGTTTTGAAGGCACGAGATTTTTATTCTAACATATTGAAGGCAGGTCCTCCGCCATCTCCAGAATTCAAAGGAAGGAAGGAAGGAGAGCGTCAGACTCAAGTGGAGAGTAAACAAGGAGATGAAGGAGTTACTTCGCAGATGGTTAAAGAATCTCAGCAAATTGTAGAAGTTGAGCAGCCCCAGACGTCGACAGAAGAGGTTAAAGAACAAAGAATGACATGGGCTGCAATTAGACGAATGAGACAAGAAAAAGAACAACAGAAAGCTGCAATCATATCTCAAGAATTTAGTTATAGTGAAGATGTGGGAGGAGCGAGACCAAAGAGGCAAGTCCAGGTGGTTCTGCAAGAGGTGGTTCTCCGAAAGCTTCAGGTCGCAAAAGATGGTGACAAAGTTTCTAACCTGGAATGTTAATGGATTAAATTCCCCGCACAAGAGAAAGAAAGTTTTTCAGTATTTGAAAGAATTTAAAAATGATGTTATTTGTTTACAAGAAACGCATATTCGTGCAGTTGATCAAAAATATCTGATAAACTCTAGATTGGGTATACAGTTTAGTGCGTCTGCTCCAGATAAGAAAAATGGAGTAGTCATTTACATGAAGAAGAATTTAACAGCTAATTTAATTGAAACAGATAAACAAGGAAGATATATTATAACTGAACTTTTAATAGAAGGCAAGAAAATACTTTTGGTTGGATTATATGCTCCTAATCAACAGCAAGGAGAATTTTATAAACTTTTACATAGTAAGATAATTCAATGGGATTATAAATTGTGTAGTTTGATGGGAGATTGGAATGGAGTCCTGGACACACAGAAAGACAAAAAAGGCCTTTTCAAAAGCATACCAAATCATGCTAGATTGCCTAATTTTTTTTTGAGATGAAAGATGACTTGGAATTGAGAGATGTTTGGAGAGAAAGAAATTTGGAAGAAAAAGATTTCACCTTTTTTTCTGATAGACATCAATCCTTTTCCAGGATTTACTTTGTATTAACTACTAATGATTTTTTCTAGGATCAAGAAGATTAAGATATGTCTAAGAACTCTATCAGATCATAGTCCAGTATGGTTGGAATTGGAAAAAGAGAGTGGAAAGAGGAGGTCTTGGAGATTGAATGAAAATCTGTTTAGATATCAAGAAAATGTGGATGAATGTAAAAAACAGATGAAAGAATTTTTTAATACAAATATGTATAAGGGTACTTCTATTGAAATGGTTTGGGATGCAAGTAAAGCTTATATGAGAGGAGTGTTAATATATTTGAATAATAAATATAGGTGTAAATTGGAATATAAGCGAAAAGAGTTAGAGGAGGAAATTAAGAGGAAAGAGAAGGCTCTAATTTTGAATCCATCTGATAAGAGGATCAAAGAAGCAATTACTTTGTTAAGAGGTCAGTTTAATATGTTGATGGCAGATCAAGTGGCAAACAACCTACGGTATGTTAAACATAATACTTTTTGTAATGCTAATAAGCTGGGTAGGTGGTTAGCTTATTTGTTAAGGAAGAAACAAAGGTCATGTAACATAGATAGAATAGTATATAAGGGAAAAGAGGTGTTTCAGCAAAATCTTATTAAAAAGGCTTTTGTTGAATTCTATTCTAAGTTATATGTTAGGGATAAGATTCAAGGTATAGATATAGATATTTACAAGAAGTTAATATCCCTGTATATTAACTATTCTAGCTTAAGTTTGTAAAAGTTAATACCTTGTATTCAGCTGGGGGGGGAGGGGGAGGGAGGGTAAGTGGGGGGGAAGGGAGTTTATGTTTTTAAAATATATTCTAAAACTTTTCAATAAAATTTTTTTATTACTACTGATAGGCAATTAGCCAGCTTGTTAGTCCGGCGACTGAGGAACACTGTGATTAAATTGCTGCAATATGCCAAAGAAAAAGAAGAAGGAGGCCTGTTATCAGTCTGCTGTGGAGGAGACAGTTATTTCACAGAGACATCTCCCTTCCAGTTTACAGACTTCGCTCGCATCTGCTACACGTCTTGGAGAAGCAGCCTCTGAGTTAAGGTCAGTCTCACCATTTTCTGATTTTACAAGCCCTCAAGCTGACACTCCAGAAATAATTTATACTGATGGAGCACAGGCTATTTTTGAGGGGCTCGGTGCTAGACCAAAAGGTTCATTTGAAAAGGGAGTGATTCATTATCCTCCTAGCCCTGAACAAACTGTGCATGAGAAGGCTTTGCAAAGTTATTTTCAACAAATTGAAGCTTTTGACAAAGAGCTGCAGCAGGCAAAGGCATATGCATCCATGATTAAGCAGCAGGGGAGAGATTCTGCTGGTATTCACATTCCAGAGTCAGCCATATTGCCTTCTTCTTCAAAGCCAAAGCCACTCCTATAGGAGTCAGCCATATTGCCTTCTTCTTCAAAGCCAAAGCCACTGCCAGAATTGAGTGTTGTGTCAGATGAATGGGAACAGGAACCTCCTATGTCACAGTCCCATGATTATGTGCCGTCTCAAATGACACACTGGGCTACAATGATGCCTGAATCTAATGTTACAGCACCATCTGCTGGTGAATCTGTTTTACAAGATAGAAATGCATTGCAAAGAATGCAGTACGCATTTTCACAGATGTCTCTTCATCAAGCATTGCTCCAAGCTGTAACACCTCCACGTTCATCGGGTGCTCCAGCTAGAATCCCTATTAATACTGCTACTATCCAGGTTCCTGTCCGAGATAGAGCACAGCAGCCTTCAGCCCAAGTGCAGCCTCAACTGGTTTCTCAAATACAAAGGCCAGCGCTAACTGCAGGCCAATTTAATGTAGCAGCTCAAGTGCCAGCGCCTCCTGCTGATCAGGGTGGAATTGCAGCTCCAGTACAGCCACACCCAGCACCAATACCTGCGGCAGCTCCAATTCAACTGCCGCAAGTCCAGGCACAGACACAGGCGCTTCCTGCAGGCCAAGTCCGAATTGCACAACCTGCACAGCCAGCACCTCAAATTTATGTTCCTCAACAGGCATCTCCTATTGTACCGCTGGCTGGTGATTCAAAATTGAAGTGGTCAGGACAAAATTACAGGGCATGGGTCAGTGAAGTTGGACTTCTGCTCCACAGAGAAGGTACCCATCGCATGGTATTTAATCCTCCTGACCAGCCATGGACTCCTGACATATGGGACTTGAATAACAAAGCATGCACATTATTGATGTCAATGGACACTGAATTGCAGCTGACGTTTTCACAAGATGCAATTGCTCAACAAATTTGGACTCAATTAGAAGCATGTTATCGACCTACGTCGATTGAGTCTACATGTTTGCTTTTGTCCGAGCTCCATGGCTCTAGACTAAAACCTGGTGAACATATTGGAAAACACGTAACTAAAATGAAAGGAATAAGAAAAGAACTGGGTGAAAAAGGCTATCCTATTGATGATTTCCAAATGATCAGCATTATTATTAACTCATTGAACTATGAATGGAAAGATGCTATTACCAAGATTAATCAAGTTCCCATTGCTCAACGCACAATTTATTTCCCTGACACACAGTAGCATGTGATTTACCCCTTTTAAAGTGGCAACAGGGCAGGACTTTGTATCTATTCCTGAATTGTCCCAAGCCACTCCACAAACTACAATCATGACAGAATGGATTTAACAATTGCAAAACATCTGGCCAATAGTTCTGAAAGTGCTTGAGGAAGCATGGGAGTCATATAAAAAACTAGCTGACAAAAGACACTCTAAACCTAGAGTTTAAAATTGGTGACAAAGTCTACCTATCCACTAAGTACCTGCAATCCAGACAACCTTTGAAACAGCTAGGTCCAAAATATAATGGCCCTTTATCCATCAAAAGAATAATTAAGCCAATAACAGTTCAACTTGAATTACCAAAGACCCTTAGGCGCATCCACCCAGTATTTCACTATAGTTTACTAAAACCAGCAACCACCTCTCCCCTACACCCAGCGTTGAAAACACCACACAATACCATACTTATTGAGGGAGAGCAACATTTTGAGGTCAAAGATATTCTAGACTCGTACACACACAGAGGAAAAATCCAATACCTAGTATTGTGGAAGGACTTTCCCCCTTCAGAAACAGAGTGGGTGGATACCCAACATAGAACAGCTGTCAATGTTTGCAGCATTGACATCAAAAATGCCTGAATCAAAATTTGAACTGTCTCATTAATCGGAACCATGACAACAGCCTTAAGACTCAAATTTCTGTGACAAACACCTGGCAGACTCCATTTAACATTGAATAATTTTGCATTCTCTTTGTTTCTCTCTCCCCCCTCCCATTTCTCTTTCCTATTCAAGACTAAAGTTCCTGAGGAAGGGGGGGGGCAGAATGTCAGACCTGCCATCTTCAGCTTCTATGCTTTGCTAGCATCCTGTCATAAAAATTCAAGGAGGGGGCACTGGAATGTAGAGAATAGAGATGAGAGAAGGGGGTAGGTGGGTTGACAGCCTTGACAAAAACCAGAGGTGTGAGAACTGGCATATACCAGTCTTCAAGGACACCTGGCCTGGGAACAAAATGTGAACTGCATTGAGTGGCGCCAAACACCCAGGTCATTCCCAAAACACCAAAATGGCATGTCATTGGACAGAGGTGGACTGGTCAAGGGGGAGGGCCAGGGAAAGGGGGAAAATGTAACATTTTGTGCGGGAATCTTCAGATCTAGCCTTTTGTTGCAACCATTTAACTTTAGTGAAAGAACCTATTACGTGGATCGAATGAAGCTGAGGGTCTTTCTTTCCTAAGATCCTGAGCTGGGGTCGGCCTGACACTAACTTTTAACAGGGTTCAATCATTCTTGCTTCCTTTTAAGTTCTACATTTTTTAGATTTTAGTGTTTTAAATTCTTATACAAATTTTCATATTTTAACATTTTACTGTATACCACCAGTCTGTCTCTCTCTGAGGGAGTTAGGCGATTCAAAAATGTGAAAAATAAAATAAATAAATAAGGAACCAAATGCTGAATATTTATAAAGTGCTCTGCTTAGTAATTTATTTATTTTATTTTTATTTTATTGGATTTGTATACCGCCCTATTCCCGTAGGACTCAGGCGGTTTACAGGGCAGTTAAAACCATGAATACAAAAAATTAAAAAGAATTAAATTAAATTCAAGCCCCAAGAGTAAATCTAAAACCCAGTTAAATTAACAACCCCGCAGTCTGGACCAAACAGATCGAAGAGCCAAGTTTTCAGGTCCCGGCGAAATGAGCGAAGGTCGGGGGCAGTCCTAAGTTCTGTGGGTAGTGGGTTCCATAGGGCAGGCGCACCCACAGAGAACGCCCTTCCCCTGGGAATAACCCGCCGGTATTCATTAACCGGCGGTACCCTGAGAAGGCCCTCCCTGTGGGGGCGCACAGGACGATGGGAAGATGATGTCGGCAGGTGTTCCCTTAGATAGTCCGGACCCAAGCCATTTAGGGCTTTATAGGTCATTACCAGCACCTTGAATCTCACCCGGAGGGCAACCGGAAGCCAATGCAGCTCACGGAGAAGAGGTGTTACACGGGACTATCGGAAAACTCCCATAACAACTTGCGTGGCTGCATTCTGCACCAGTTGAAGCCTTCGGGTGGTCCTCAAGAGCAGCCCCATGTAGAGGGCATTGCAGTAGTCTAACCGGGAGGTCACGAGCGCATGAGTGACTGTACATAGAGCATCTCGGTTCAGATAGGGACGCAACTGGCGCACCAGGTGAATCTGGGCAAAAGCCCCCCTGGTCACAGCTCCTATATGATCTTCCAAACTGAGCCGTGAATCCAGGAGGACGCCCAAGTTGCGAGCCCTATCAACGGGGGGTAATACCTCATCCCCTATTGTTAATGATGGAGAAGGCTGGTCAGCCCGAGATGCCTGTATGAACAGCCACTCAGTCTTGTCAGGATTGAGACGAAGCCCGTTTCTCCCCCTCCAAACCCAGACCGCCTCCAGGCAACGGGACATCACGGTGAGGGCATCACTGGGTTTGGTCGGGGTGGAAAGAAAAAGTTGGGTATCATCAGCGTACTGGTGATACCCCACCCCGAAACCACGAATGAGCTCACCCTGCGGCTTCATGTAGATGTTGAACAGGAGGGGAGAGAGGACCGACCCCTGAGGGACTCCACAAATGACTCAGGTAAGCTACTGGAAGTGAAAGTGAAGGTGAAAACCTCTGCTCATTTTCCAGAATCAGTGCATCACTGCATTCTGATCTCTGGTCTAATAATTGGAAAATCAACTTTTCTCAAAGCAAGCTATTATAATCCACTTTAGTTTTTTTCAAGACTCAAAAATATAGGTGAGTGGTAACATTTTCTTCACAAGTGTGTTTCATGTTAACACTGGGCAAACTACATAACAGGAGTACAAAAAGTGCAGCCTATATCTCACATATAACCTACTAGTACCTTGTTTGCAGTTTCCAGTGAGATGGGATGATTTTGTTATTTTTAATTTGGATAGCAAACACGGATGCTTTAAGATAAATTCTATCCCCCCCAAGCCCCTCCCCAGGTCCACTATGGATCATGTTCCTATCAGTTTTATGAATGCAGGTTTTAACTCAATTTTAATTGTAAGCCGCCCAGAGTAGCTTTGCTGAGATGGGCAACATATAAATGTAATAAACTGTGGAAGTCTAGCATGCCTGAGATAAAATTGTTTGAGCCCGATATACAGAAATGGCTGTGCCCTTAAAATCCAGAGTCCAACAGACAGTGGGCACTATGTAACTCACTTAATTCATTTTCATAGAAATGAAGGGAAAAAAGAATCAATATTTTTAACAAAAATAGGAATTTCACTATTCCTAATATTGCACTAAGTATTGAGAAAGGATCCAACCTCTAAAATCACAGAGGTATCTAAACTACCACCAAATGAACATTCCATATGATGACCACATGCCAGTATTGAACTTCAGTGTAAGAACAATGGCAGTTTTTGATTGCTCATGAAGCATATAGCTCCATTACAATCCCTTATTTTCCCCCTTCCCCCTTGAGTTCATCAGTCCTGGCTTCCCAACTTATATATCTGAATGATAATATGGAGCAATGAGTTGTATGGTGTCATGCACAGAGGAAGCATACTGACTCTATATAAATCAAAGCATACTTCCAAGCTAGAAAAGCCCATGACTGTGAATTGGTGTAGGAAAAGTCCATCTTATTAGGATAAGGTTTTGCACAATTGCTTGGATTCCAGATATAATAGCAGTAAAATGTTTATCATTAAGAAGACCTGACTGTTACTTTATTACATGCATAGTAACACAAACATGCAGAAGTGATGTAACAATAGCAGGTTCAACTGTCAGTCAATTCACTGACCTGAACGATTATATTAATTTTTTAAAGTATATATACTTGTTAAGATATATCACAATATAAATTACATAACAATATAGATTTAAATGGTCTTTCCAACAAAGCTTTGACCTAAATAATATCAGGCAAACAGAAAATCAAAGTTAACACTGACATTCGGTTGCATTATAAATCTCACAGCAGAGACACACTGCACACTCAAATTAAAAATTAACTTTTTATTGAATAACTTCCATTTTATGTATACATTAACACTGCTGTCATTTTTCCAGCCTCTGGACATTGTGCCATCACGATTCATTCCTTTTAGAACTGAAGAAACAAATGGCAAGGAACACAATTCTTAAAAGGGGAGGAAAGAATGATGCTTGATTCTTCATAGAGCCTATAGAAATAAGTCATAAAGAGAAATGGTCAAGAAAATATAATAGGTAACTAAGGAAAAAACTTAAAGGGTAATGAAAATATAAGCATCACTAAAACCACTCGAGTAGTTGACTTCTTCATTGGTGGCCACCAGAGACTCATCAATTAGCCTTGAAAATGATTCTTCAATATGGGGGGGGGGAAAGGTACAATAGAGAATAAGAGTAAAAATTGAATGTAAGAGCATGCTGCTGCCACTGCCTCCTAGTCCTGCATTACCTGGGCTGCAGTGCAAATGTTGCAGTCTCTGGCCTGCTGACCTATAGCATCAGAGTCCTGTGAAAATATTTAAATAGAAAAGAAAGTTGTACATAAGTGATTCCAGAACAAATTAACCATTATCTGTTTCCCTGACATTCCCAGTTTTCTCAGAAATTGCCAACTGAAACAAAACTATTTCTAGAATTCTGAGAGAAGCAGTTTGCTTGCAAGACCTTTGGAAGCACATGGCAAATATGCTCTTCTATTTAATAGTATCAAAATACACTCAGCAGTGCTGAATTCTGCTGCCTATATGTGGGATAAATGCTTTTATGTGAAATCTTCCCTTGAAGACTTTCCTTGAAATGAAAAGAATAAAAATGAATCCACTTTAGACAAAATTCTTTCTCTTAAATAGCTATTTCCAGAATGTTGATATGATCAGAAATCCAACATTTCAAGAACAGGATTGATAAATGTATTAAATGTGAATGAATACATTATACATGAAATTGTTTTGCTATGTAGATTAAGAAAAATATGATTGAAATGCATTGAATTTAAGATGTAAATGAAGCACGTGAGCAAATCTAAAGCCTCCTGCATTATTTCCTGAACTGAAATTATTTCTGCTATCAAGCTGAATTAAGAAAACTGAAATAAGAGAATGCAGATTAAAAAAACACTCCATTCCACATTTTAAAAAAATCCAGCCCCCTTCACCCTTGTTTAATATGTGGAGTTAGAAAATATATCTGTCTACCCTATAATGTATGTTTACTTATAAGCATGATTTCATCTTTTGTCAGAAAGTGGAATGTGAATGAAGAAAAGTTTCATAACATTTAAGGAAAGAAAAAGGTGTATACTCTTGAGATGAGGCGTAAGATCACTTCAAGAGAAAGGAACAGCAAAAAAATTAGATAGGAACTTAGAAAAAAGCTTAAGAAATAAGGATATGGAAATAAAGAGAAAGGATGGTTGAAAAAAAAGAAAACATTTGATTTTTATTTCATTTATTTAATTATACTGATAAGCCACCTTTTTTCAACAATGGATCTGAATATAATATACATAGATCCGGGTGATCTTCTAGCCAAATATTGATCAGCTACTGACATTCTCTTTGGATGACTATTAAAAGTTTTTACATGTAGGAAGTTTTAAAAAAACTAATAAAAGAAATTTGGTGGACAGAAAACATGGATCTAATACCACAGGAAAGAGAGAGCACACATGATAGAAAAACTTAACAGAAAAGCAATGAGAAAGACCTACCTATATTATATATGTCAAAAACACCATCACGTAGTCAACTATATATCTGTGACACTCACTTTACATATTTTCATGTAGATAGGAAGCAACAGGTGAAGTTAGGAAAAGTCACATTGAGCATCTGGATAATTAGTACAGGTGCCCCTTGGTACAGCAACTAAACAGGACAGGTACAGACTCCAACAGATAAAAAAGACAATTGCAACCAGCCTGCCTTCCATAGACCTGTATGTTGTGTGGGTCAGAATGGCTGAGCTCACATCTTGGACATAAACTTTTTCAACTCCTTTCCTTAGGATACTGCTATAGGGCATTACATGCCAAAACCAAAAAAGCCTGCTATGAATCATATGGTGAAGTATGTGGATGACATGACAGTGGTGGGATGATAATGAAAATTCTTATAGGGAGGAGGTGAAGGCTTTGATGGACTGGTGCAATAAAAAAACACCTGGTTTTGAATGTTAATCAAAGGAGATCATATTCCACTTTGTATCAAGGCTGCAGCTGTAGAGGTGGTCAATAGTATTAAGTACCTGGGAACGCAGAAAACTAACAACCTGACTTGGTCTCTTCATACATTATCTGTAGTGAAGCATGCAAACCAGCGTTTGCATTTCTTGCATCAGACGATGAGAGCACATCTTTCTCCTTCTGTCCTGGCCACTTTTTACAGAGGCACAACTGAGAACATTTTAACAAACTGCATCAAAACTGTTTGGTTTGGTGGTAGAAGTGCCTTAGATAGAAGGTCCATACAGAGTATAAGGACAGCTGAGACAATTATAGGAAGCTCACTTCCCATTATTCAGGATACTGCTTATAAGCACTATGTGCTTAGAGATCAAAGCATTGTAAGAGACTCCACACATCCACTTCACCATCTATTTCCTCGTCCTCTGGGAGGAGATTTCAAAGTATTTATAGCAGAACTACTAGATTCTGTAACAGCTTTGAGCCTTATGCCATCTTTGCAGGATTCTTTTTTATGCCATGTATCTGTATACATTCGAACTAGACTGCAATGTTTCTCTGTGTCATATATGTGTGTATATATGGGTATATGCATAATGGTGTTTTTTTGAGAACTAAATGCAAAACTATTTCATTTCAATGTATGCTGATTAGTGTACATTTAAAGTGACAATAAAGATTCTAATTCTAATTCTATTCTATAGGTAGTCCTCAAGTTATGAATGTAATGGAGCCTGCACATTCTACTTGTCAACTCATGGGAGTGAATCTGTACCTCCAACGAGAAAACTCCTGGCTCGTTAAGATGAATGAGGCTTGTTAAGTGCACGAGGTATCTCAGGGTGGGGAAAGCCATGAGGGGCCTAGTGATGGAACAGGCCCCCAAGGCCTCCCTGACTCACTAAGATACCTCATGCTTCCCCCTCCCTTCTTGCTGTGCAGGACTCATTTACCTTGGAAAGATATGTCTTCTCTCTGCCGCAGTTCCTGCTTTTGAGGGACAGGAGAGTTGATGGAAGCCCCTGGGTGCCATAATATCACACTTCAGGCACCAATCATCTTTTGCAGAGAATGGGTGCCTGAAGTCTCGCATTGTTTGCAGAACCTTCCCCCTGCTCCACCCCAACTCCGGAGCCATGTGGCTGCCACCCCTGGAATGGACATGGGGGAGGCTTCTGCATGCCTTCAGAGATTGGATCCAGGCCTCAGAGGACTGCTCCAAGCTGCTACTGTCCGGAATGGAGCCTCCAGAGGTTGGATCCAGGCCTTGGAGGCACCCTCCAAGCCACTTGCGCCTGGAACAGAGATCGGGGGAGGCTTCTGCATGCCTACGGAGGTTGGATCCAGCCCTCAGAGGACTGCTCCAAGCCATTTGCACCCAGAACATATATTGGGTAAGGCTTCTGCATGCCTCCGGGGATTGGATCCAGGCCTCAGACAGCTTACAGCAGTCCTCCAAGGCCTGGATCCAATCTCTGGAGGCATGTAGCCTCCCCCGATCTCCGTTCTGGGTGCAAATGGCTTGGAGGATCCCTCCGAGGCCTGGCATCAACCTCCAGAGGCTCCATTCCAGGCGGCAGCAGCTTGGAGCAGTCCTCCAAGGCCTGGATCTGACCTCCAGAAGTACGCAGAAGCCTCCCCGGTCTTCATTCTGGGTGGCTTCCAAGGCTCCAGGGACAATGGGGTCACTTTCTCCTCCAGGGCGGCAAGCTCCAGCGTGCTGGACGGGGTGCGAGGAGCCTGGTCTTCTCCCTCAGTTGAAGGCTTCAGGCCTGCCCTCAGGCAGAAAGGAGTTGGGGGCAGGAGCAGGAGACAGGCACCGCAAACATCTTTTGCATAGAGAATGAAAGTTTCTGAGGTCTGTGATTTGGTGAAACTTCAAACACTCGCACGAGATCACGGACTCCAGAAACTTCCATTCTTGGTGCGAAAAGCATTTCCAAACTGATTCTCCTCTCCCTCAAAGGGAAAGAAACTGTGGCAGAGAGAATTTTTGCAAGGTAAGTGAGTCAGGTGCGGCAGGAAGGGAGGGGTAAGCAGTTGTGGGGAGGGGGAAAGTAGGGTGAATGTTGCAGAGCCTCTGCAGTCGTTTGTAAGATCCATAATTTTGGGACTTGCTCAGGGAGTGCTTGTTGCGTAACTTTAAACGTGCACTAAGTGAACCCTCGTAATTCAGGGATTACCTGTATTCTAAACCACTAGACACAGGAAATTTTTTTCCCTTCTGCCATCATTCTTCTGAATACCTAATCTTCACAGTAGTCATATGTCTAAGTATATTCACCCATATTGTATGGCTGTAATATTATTATCCTTCGCTTCTTCTCTACTACCCCTTCTTATTGGCATCATTATTATGATTATTATTACTCTGTTGCTTTAGATGTGTACTGAGAGCTTCTGCACTTGAGACAAATTCCTTGTGTGTCTAATCACACTTGGCCAAATAAAGCATTCCATTCCATTCCCAATTCCTATTCTGGCTATAATTTTAAATATAAAGATGAGTCAAAAGGTGGAGTGTTCTTGGGTATCTTTATTTATTCTTCCTTTTAAAATAAATATATGGAATGACAAACATTTTTGCTTGCAAAGTCATTAGAGGTGAATAGGTTACTTTACAACAGAGCTATAAATTTGATAGACCTGTGTCCTTCTCAAAAAGCTGCATAGAAAAGTCGGGAAGTTGTTTCTGCACTGAAGATCTGATGCTTATCTTCTACCACTTCCTTTTCTACAGACCTGCAGGGGAAAATCTGTATTGGGAAACATCAAGGTAATTGATAATTTTACATATCTCCTGCCACATATTCCACCTGGGTCCCTTATTACGAAGCTTCTTCTTCTTTGCTTTTAGAAAGAGAAAAAGGATACACCTGGATTGCAGAATTTACTTTTTAAAAAGGTGCAAAGGCAACAATGTTTTAAGTAATTATACCTCGGTTGCTTTGTGGCCAAAGAGCTATATAAAAATAAACAAATGTTATAAATTACCACAAATCTTCCTTTAAGCTGCTCATGAAAAACAAACATATTTCTTGGATCCAGATGAGACTTATTCCAAAATGAATTTGGTAATTCAAGATAGATTCCTGCTTGCATAATGCAGAATTGGTGGTACAAATATGTCATGTTCTGTATTCACCCACTTTTTGATTCCTAATCATTCTTCTGGTTGCTATGCTGCAAATCATGCACTATAGCAACCAAGAAATCTTTTAAGTGTTTATATCAAATGCCATACTACAGAGCTGAAAGAGCAAGATTGGATTCAGCTTTGGACAAATCCATCCTCAAAAATCAGATCATAACAACACACCTATTCAGAATATCTGTCTGTTGCTCCACAACAGGATACTGAATGGGCAATAAAATAAGAGAGCAGACTATTCCCAACCTCTAGAGAGCTAGGGATATAAGCTTGCATGGTTTGGCATGAAAAATACAGTCAGTCCTGCCCTCTATTGAAAATGTTTAAGGAGGAGCTGTGTTCAGGAGCCTTAAAAAGAGGGAAGATCTTTTTCTTTTTTTGAAATGGGCTAAGATATGCTATCATTCTTTCTACTATATACATGTAGACCTTTCCTTATGACCACAATTGAACTCAAAATTTCTGTTGTTAAGTGAGTTTTGCCACAGCTGTTAAGTGAATTGCTGCAGTTGATAAGTTAGTAACACAGATGTTAAATGAATCCGGCTTCCCCATTGATTTTGCTTATCAAAAGGTTGCAAAAGGTGCATGACCTTGTCACTTTTTTCAGTGCTGTTGTAACTTTGAACAGTCACTAAATGAACTGTTATAAGTCAAGGACTATAACAGTAAACTACTCCAGGACAATTAACTACTACCACAATTTTGGGTTCGGTTCTCAGCCCAGCATTGTTATTTTCCTTGTGGCATTGTGATTTAAGCTTCCATTGTGTTTGAAGCTAGAAAGGGCATTTCCATTACTACAAAAGATCCAGATGCTTGTAATTTATAGAAAGTATAAGCTGAATTTCAGAAATTCTGAATCAGAATCACAGATCTTATTGTTATTTGACATTTCAAAAACATGTCCTATTTTTAATCATTAGGCTAATCAAATTCATTTCAGACTGCTACCCAAATTTGCACAGGCTGAATGCTATCTTTCTGGTTAGCTTAAATCTGTCTGAAAGCACTTTGTTTTAATTGAGCTTTTGTCCTCACCCATACCATTAGAAGAATCTACATAATTCACTAGTTAATCTAAACTGGAAAAAAATTGTCTCATCCATGCATTTCCACTGCCATAGCCTGTTCAGTGATTTCCCCCCTCTCCCCCAAAAAAGAACTGTTTGATCTATAGACAAGGATCTATCTGCTGCCTCTTTCAAGGAACTGCAAATGCCTCCACTCTAAATTTATTTTATTTTATTTTAATTCCATTTATATCCCGCCCTTCTCCGAAGACTCAGGGCGGCTTACAAGCTTAGCAGTAATGAAGTACTTAGGTCTCTCAGATCAAGAAAGTTGTTTTTCTGCAAAATATTACCATGTTTTCCCCAAAATAAGACCAGGCCTTATTATTATTATATTATTTGGACCAAAAGACCCATTAGGGATTATTTTGGGGGGATGTCTGACTTTGCGGCCGGCCGCCCACTCCCTCCATCTGCTTGCCTGTGGCTGCAACGGCTTACAGAGCTTCACAGAGCAGATGCTTGGGAGGTGAGGGCAGTGCCAGCGGAATGCGACTTCAGGAGAAGACAGCAGTATGGATAAGCGGGGAAGCCGAAGGACCAGGTAGTGGAAGCCTCCCCTCCGCTTCCCTCCAGCTGTCATACTCTTTCCTTTTGCAAGCAGATGAAGCTTCCAGTCTCTGTCAGTTCTCTGTCCAGGCAAAAAGTGTTTGGGCGCCTATGGGGCACTTGGAAACGGAGCAAATCGTTTCCTTTCCAAGTGCCCCATTTGCAAGCAGACAAAGCTTCCAGTCTGTTTCTGAGCGAAAAGTGTGCAGTGGAGGCAGAGGCACAGGAGGGGGCGGGGGGCAGAGGCAGGCTATCCGGACGTGCTGTGCGGCTGCCTGGCTCATGGGAGGCTTGTGGGCCACACTGGCAGCAGGCAAACACACGGGGGGGGGGGAAGGCAGACAATCTCAATGCACCACCTACTCCATCCCACTGTCTCTTGGCTTGCTCGCGGCCACGCCAGGGCAGGCGGCTACACAGTGCATCAGGATCACTTGCCTCCCCCATGCCTCTGCCTCCGCCTGGCTGCCAGTGCCATCGCACAACCTGCCCGTGAGCCAGGCACGTCCAGATTGCCTGCCTCCCCCCGCCTCTGCCTCCATGCTTGGACTTACCTGTGTTGCACCAAGGGGCCAGCGGGCTGCCGGGCTTATTTTTCTGGGTGGGTCTTATTTTGGGGGAAACACAGTAACTAGGTGATGTAAAATTAAACACTTAAAATAGCAGGAAATATTTCTCCTGAAACCCAATCAACATGGTCAAGATACAAGAACTGACACCTGAGGAATTCAAACACCTGAAACAAACTTGCAACGTTTGACTTGGATGCAAGTTTCAATATAGGACATATGGGAAATATTAAAAGATATTTAATTTAATATATAAAAGGTAAAGGTAAAAGTTCCCCCGCACATGCGTGCTAGTCGTTTCCAACTCTAGGGGCCGGTGCTCATCTCCGTTTCAAAGCCGAAGAGCCAGCGCTTGTCCGAGGACGTCTCCGTGGTCATGTGGCCGGCATGACTAGACGCCAAAGGTGCACGGAACACTGTTACCTTCCCACCGGAGTGGTCCCTATTTTTCTACTTGCATTTTTACGTGCTTTCGAACTGCTAGGTTGGCAGAAGCTGGGACGAGTAACAGGCGCTCACTCTGTTGTGCGGCATTCGGGATTCGACCGGCCAAACCGCTGACCTTCTGATCGACAAGCTCAGCGTCCTAACCCACTGAGCCACCGCATCCCTTAGTATAATATATATACAGTGTATATATATTATACTATATATATTAGTATAATATATATACAGTGGGACAAAAAAGTATTTACTACTATGAGAGACAAAATGGGGGGAAAGAATCCAGGAAATCACATTGTAGGATTTCTAATGAATTAATTCGTACATTCCTCGGTAAAATAAGTATTTGGTCACCTACAAACAAGCAAGATTTCTGGTTCTCACAGACCTGTAACTTCTTCTTTAAGAGGCTCCTCTGTCCTCTACTCGTTACCTGTATGAATGGCACCTGGTTGAACTTGTTATCAGTATAAAAGACACCAGTCCACAACCTCAAACAGTCACACTCCAAACTCCACTATGGCCAAGAGCAAAGAGCTGTCGAAGGACACCAGAAACAAAATTGTAGACCTGCACCATGCTGGGAAGACTGAATTTGCAATAGGCAAGCCGCTTGGTGTGAAGAAATCAACCGTGGGAGCAATTATTAGAAAATGGAAGACATACAAGACCACTGATAATCTCCCTCGTTCTGGGGCTCCACACAAGATCTCACCCCGTGGGGTCAAAATGATCACAAGAACGGTGAGCAAAAATCCCAGAACCACACGGGGGGACCTAGTGAATGACCTGCAGAGAGCTGGGACCAAAGTAACAAAGGCTACCATCAGTAACACACTATGCCGCCAGGGATTCAAATCCTGCAGTGCCAGACGTGTCCCCCTGCTTAACCCAGTACATGTCTGGGCCCGTCTGAAGTTTGCTAGAGAGCATTTGGATGATCCAGAACAGGATTGGGAGAATGTCATATGGTCAGATGAAACCAAAGTAGAACTTTTTGGTAAAAACTCAACTCAACACCATACCTACTGTGAAGCATGGGGGTGGAAACATCATGCTTTGGGGCTGTTTTTCTGCAAAGGGACCAGGACGACTGATCCGTGTAAAGGAAAGAATGAATGGGGCCATGTATCGTGAGATTTTGAGTGAAAACCTCCTTCCATCAGCAAGGGCATTGAAGATGAAACATGGCTGGGTCTTTCAGCATGACAGTGATCCCAAACACACCTGCCCGGGCAACGAAGGAGTGGCTTCGTAAGAAGCATTTCAAGGTCCTGGAGTGGCCTAGCCAGTCTCCAGATCTCAACCCCATAGAAAACCTTTGGAGGGAGTTGAAAGTCCATGTTGCTCAGCGACAGCCTCAAAACATCACTGCTCTAGAGGAGATCTCCATGGAGGAATGGGCCAAAATACCAGCAACAGGGTGTGCAAACCTTGTGAAGACTTACAGAAAATGTTTGACCTCTGTCATTGCCAACAAAGGGTATATAACAAAGTATTGAGATAAACTTTTGTTATTGACCAAATATTTATTTTCCACCATAATTTGCAAATAAATTCGTTAGAAATCCTACAATGTGATTTCCTGGATTCTTTCCCCCCATTTTGTCTCTCATAGTTGAGGTATACCTATGATGAAAATTACAGGCCTCTCTCATCTTTTTAAGTGGGAGAACTTGCACAATTGGTGGCTGACTAAATACTTTTTTGTCCTACTGTATTGATTTATATGTCTGCCCATCATGCAGATGTGACTCTGGGTAATTAACAACATATGAAAAATACAAATATCAATATCAATAAAAGCCTAACAGCCTACAATGGATTCTACAATAATTCTAATAAACATTTAAAAATAATATCTCATGGTCCATTCAACCTCCCTACCCCATACCCTGGAGCATGCTGGCTGAGGAATTCTGGGAGTTGAAGTCATAAGTCACAAGTCATAAAACGGCCAAGTTTGAAGACCCCTGCCTTATAAAATGGTACTAACAGTTCATGTGATCTTGATTCTATTCCTCTGTTAATGCAGTCTAGGATTGCACACTGCTGGCTCATATTTAAGTGATTGTTCACTAAGACTTCAAGAACCCTCTTGCAGTTACTGCTACTGAGCCATAATTTGTACATTTGGTTTTTCTTGCCTAAGTGTAAAACCTTACTTTTCTCATCATTGAATTTCATTTTGTTAGATAGGCCCTAGGGTTCAAGTCAGTTGAGATCCTTCTGGACCTTGAGCCTATCTTCTGGGGTGTTGGCTATTCCTGCCAGCTTAGTGTTGTCTCCAAATTCTTCTATTCCCTTATCTAAATCTTTTATGAAGATATTGCAGAGTAATGGGCCTAAGACATTTAAAGAGTCACAGAAGCCTACTTAAATGCTACTAATGTAGCTTTTAATACAATATTGAATAATACAAACCACTTATATTCCTTTGTGATTTTCTCTCTTTCCTTCACTCCCTTCCTCTTTCCTTTACATTCCTCTTTTGCATATAATAAATTCTTGAGATAACATTGTCAAATTTTATACCACAGTCACATATATGGCACCACAAATTGCTTCTCCTGGGACATCTTTCCTAGAAATGGAAGTACTGCATAAATTCTAGTAATTCTTACAATTATCACAGTAATTCACCTGTGAGGAAATTATTGTTATTGTCACAGAAAGTTCTTCAAATTATGAGATACTGAATGTTTTACACTGTGCTTAATACAGAACTCTGAGATTAAGCATGATATGCCTCTTACGCTATTAACAACTAAAAGAAATTTTCTGATTCACAATTTTGCAGTGCTACAACTAATTTCTAATAAGCTTCAAAAATTGGGAGGTTCAAAGCATGATTTTAAAAAGACTAATAAAGAAAATATTAGAGCCAAAGGAAATTAATTTTGATCTTTTTAGAGCAAACATTTTTGTTTGTGATTTATTTAGATGCTGAAATTTTCTTCTTAATGAATTCTATTTCTAGTTTTCTGTTTCACACAGTATGTTTCCTCTGGGCAAATAGTCTTATGGAGATAAGTGTTCCTAAGAAATTGCTACATTCCCATCCTATTCACACTGTAAACATATTTCCCATTCTTAGTGACAGTTTCATTTCTATGTGCATGAATAGAATCATCAATGCAGGATAGAAGAAAGTGATAATTCATCTCCAACATAGTTAATATAAGGATGTAGTTGTTAAAGGAAAAAAGTTAAGAATAATGGCTTACAATTTTTTGTAAGGAAGTGATAATGAAATCAAGAGAAATACCTAAATTTATCAGCTCCCTTAGTCAGCATTCCAGATTAAACAGAAATGTGGACTTAACATATCCGTTATGGTGAATAAGAACTGATCAAGGGTCAGACTCACCATGCAGAGTAACAAGTCAAGGAAGCTGTCTCTCATCTTTGCACGTTACATCAGCTAATATTTTGGAATCCATCTCTCCCCACATGGCAGCATTCTCTGTTCTTGGGTGCCATCTGTATAAGCTCCTTCTTCTGCTGCCACCTACCAGTTTTATTATTCTGTTGCAGCACAAGGGCATATAGAAGAAGTTCTTGTTCAGCTCACAGAAAAATCATACAATGGGGATCCTTTAAAGGCATGAAGCTCACTACAACCTTTCTTCCCATACCTCCCATCTCCTTTAGAAAAATATTGGACAGAAGACCAGATGGAGCTATTACATGGCAGGTTAAAAATACAAATGCCACCAGATGCTTCTGTTATGTTACCATCACATTTCAACACAAAATATTTTCTGCTGCATTAAGCATACCTAGTTATTATTTTCCTCTTTCATAATATCCTATTTTCCCCAAGTATATTTCTAACCAAACTCTGCAATTCAAACTTAATTCACATAGAACATTAAAAAGTAAAACAGCATTTCTTGAAAGCTGGAACACTGGGCAGTGTTAAATGTCTGCCTTATTGGACTGCACTTTTAGTGCAAGCAAAGCGAAAATTTAATTTTGTTGAACAGCATACACAGGCTCCTATTGTTTTGATATCACTTTTCTTCTTCTCCCACCAATTCAGCAACTGATAGTTTACATGGGCTTTGACAATTATAAGGAACAATTTGCAATTCTCTTGTTTAGCTTTTTCAAGTCACAAGAGTTGCAGTAGTAGGAATCAGATTGTGTCAAAAAGCCTAAAAATTGGCAAGAGAAGGGGAAAAAAATCTGTTCAACAGCCAATTTTAATCTAGTATTTCTCCCTTTATGCAATGTCTCTGGGTCAAAAATAACAGGGAAGACAATTTTATAAGATTTTTGCAGAGTAGCCATTTTTTGTTCCAAATAAATTTGCAAAAAAGTTAGCTAGGTCAGGGAGAGATTAAATATTTGTGAAAAATAGAAGCTAGAGTAATAGTAGTATCAAATCTTTCACATAAAAATGCTACTTTTCATCCATTTTAATCTATTTTAGCAGAATATATTGGCTCTTTTTAAATTTCAAAGCATGTATCTATAAGATTAAGCTGACAAAAGAAAACATTTTGTTGTAATAAGACGTGTAAGCTCACATGCAAAATCAATTGGGCGAATGTTCATCTGAAACATTTTGTTCTTTCATATTAGCAATTATTTCTACCACTGGTTGTGTCATTGCTGTTGTATGCTTATGCAGAAATTTGGATATTAAATCAAATATAAAATATTAAGAAGTTATTCAGATTGTTATTATTACCAATAAATAGCAGTATACTGAGCAACCCGTATGAAAAATTCCAGAAATAAAACCTCTGAATTTTCACAAGTACGCAATGCCCTCCATCCAAGCCCTGCTATAAGAAATAGAAAATTATATAAATTTTTTACTCCTATTTTCGTACCTGTTAATTGATGCTGATTAGTTTTGTGCTGACTGTGCCCCTGGAAAGAATCAAAGCCCTGTAAAACTTAAGCCAAGAATGTATATTGGGGGAAGGGGCAGCAAGAAGAGATAGATACATGGGAAGATCGAGATGGCAGAATCTGAGGAGTTACATTCCATCCCATCCCTTCTTTCTGTTACTGTACACTGCTTAAATTTCTCTTGCTATGATCCTACTTGAACACATGGATCACAACAAGGTTTAAAATCTAATTCTGCTAAATATATACAAAATGAAAAACAAGAAAAGAAATACCTTTTGCTTCAAAAAATTAATCTTTTACAGCAGTAATCATATTATGACTGAGGGAGAGAAGAAAGACAAGCAGTGTTAGCTAATATGGGATGATCAAGAGCTGAAAGTTACCTGCCAAGGGGTCGGTATTGGATGCCACCAGGCTTCTGCGTTTATTGTTTTACCACAGGGGGGGGAAGTTTAGGGAGGAACATTCTCAAGGATTTTCACAAGCGCTCTCTCTCTCTCTCTCTCTCTCTTGTCACCAGAAAGGGGAGAAGGGAAGTTTTTCTCTGGATTGTTTGACTTTTTTGGCTCCTGAAAAGTTTTGCAAAGAACAGTAAGAAAGTGTGAATTGTTAGAACATTCAGAAAAAAAGAATAGGTATTACATAATGGTTCCTTAGGTGTTACAAATTCCCACCCCAAAACATCAAGTTATTGACAATGCATTAAACAAATAAAAGACATTCAACTGAAAACTGTAACATGAGGGATACAGAAACTTCCAACGATGGCCCAGGCCACCATCAGAACATCCCAAAATTCACCCTCCAATATCAATACACTCAAATATAATTTTAAAAAAAGAAAAAGAAAGCAAAAAGATAACCTTTTGTCATAAATTCTATAGTATTTTACAAATTCCTAGAACAGTGAAAAATTAAAAATGAAAGAGACAGTAGCAGCAGAGGTTACCTGTCTGAGCACCTACAATTCCATAGAGAGAACAGGAGTGGGTCGTGAGTCTCACACCAGCCAAATAGCTCATAAACCTTCTCAAAAAGAGTGAGCCATGAGAAAGAATTGTACATGTTGATACATATTACATAGTTTAAACCCTTATACATTTAACCAGCTTGAGCTCTGCTTTTATTAAATGGGAAGATGTGAAGTTTAAAATAGTATTCATCAAGTCTGGTACATGTCCAATGCAGCACTTCTAAAACTGTCTTTATTTCCCCCCCCAAACTTCACAGGTTCAAAGCATTTTTCTTGACATATCTTCTATGATAAATTGCTGAACAAAGTCAATGTTGTTTGATCCGACAAGTTGAAAGTTTGGTGGAATACAACAACAAAAGCAGTCCACAAATATGCTGTCCTCCCAACATCTGTTATTAATGCTCTAGCAAAGTGTTCCACAATGAGTTTTATCAACAATATAAAATCTGAAAAGATACAAAGCTACAAATACAACCTGTATTCTATACAGTAGAAAAAGTATAAACATAGCATCTGTAAAATAAAAGCACAAACAAAACACACAGTACACCATCAAACTCCATCATTACCATCCAACCCCCAAATCTGGTTCCATCTGAGTGCTATATGTAATCACTGACTCTGCTGAAATTCACTAGAGCTTCTATTTTCCCAGTTGTTCAATTCTGTTTTCCTAGTTAATTTCAAATTATGATAAGTAATGTTGGTACTCTTAATATACTTGTCAATATTTTTTCCCCTGGGAAGTGTGATGTGTAGCACTATTCTCTACAGAACTTAAACCCTAGTTATTAGAAACTCAATTCATTTTCTTTACCAATAGTAATATTTTTAAAACTTCTTCTACAACATCTTTTTTTAAAAAGTTACATTACGTAAGGAGGGAATATATCAACCCATTTGTTTCGAGCACAGTGATTTTAACATGCAATGCCAGGTTCTATTTCAACAATGTGTGAGACTTTTCTTTACCCAAACGTTATTCAGACTCTTTTCCATCTTTCCAATACAACCACAACACACACATGGCCATCAAATGGCAAGCAGATAAACCAAAATATAAAATCCCTTAATGTGCTCATTGTGTACAATTCAGTACAAATTGTATGTGACATTCCATTGCATTTATTGTGGTGTAAATTGGGTCTATATATTTTGAAAAAGTTTCATGTGAAAAACATTTGTCACAAACTGTTTTCCTCAAACAGTGGAGAAACTCATATAACCCAAATCAGAAGTATCAGAGTTGTCAAGCTTCTTCTGGAATCAACTTTGTTTCTTGTGAATGTTGCAACACTTTTCTGCCAGTTAAGGTTAATTCTTTGCTCATGTTTCTGAAAGATGTGCAATCCTTTAAAGAAACCTGTATTTTAGAAGGCACACATCTAGTTAACAAAGGGGTGAAAGGCCACAAAGCAAAAGGAAAGAAAGCTACTTGGAGGTTTTCTTTTTCTTTTTGTTTTAAATGGAAACCTTTGTATTTTTCTTCAACCTACACAATATTGCTTTTGCTTCATCAGCTAATACCAACAATCATCCTTCTATTTTGCTTTTAACAATAACATTTAATTCTACAAAAATATCATTATTGCATTTTAAAAAACTGTACAAATAGGCATGTTCAACATTCATGAATGTGGGCTAACACTTTTCTATTTATTCTTAGTGTCTCTGTAAAGTGTTCACAAGTGGTGTTTAATACCCAAGTGAAAGTTAAGACAGCTGAGTGGTGAGGTTGGCCAGTGGAATGAAGCTCAGAGCTCTGGAGGGTAAATTGCTATTCTGAAGCACTGAAACAAAACAACCCTGCACGCAGAAGCTGCCCACCCTCCAAAACCCTTTCATAAGCCAACTTGCTGTTACAAACATTCTACTGTGTTGTGGATGGCTGTTTTTAAAGTAACAGGATTTTATTTACATTTTTCTATAATTTTAATACGGTATATACCCCAAAGTAAATAGATGAGTGAGAAATGGGTGAGGAGGAGGAAAATGAGGCCATTAAAACAGACCAAAAGCTGTTGTTTTGGTTCTTTTACCAAATTTAATAAGAAAATGCACAGCCAGAAGTATCAGGGATGGACTGGGAGAGGAGATCATCAGGCATTCTGGAAAAAAGACTGACGAACTGGACAGACAAAAATTAATGACAAAAACAAAGCAAAATACAGACACATACAAAGGGGCCTGAGATCCACACACTGGTGGTGTTAAATCATATTCCCATTCTGGCTGGGCCTTACTGGCAAAGTGTTTCCCAAAAGCAAAACCTTCTTGTTTCTTTCAGGATTTATCCTTGGTAAATCAGGCCACTTTAGATTTTAATGCCTTCTATAAAGGAAAGCTACTATCAATAATAGTGATGCATTAAATTTACAAAATATAGTTTTGAAATTTGCAACCATTTCAACCCTCCTCCACACCCCTCCCATATTTTCTAGGCATCAGATTTTTTTGTATAAGTTTGTTACTATTAGTAGTGATGTTGAGTAGTAAAGGTATTTTTCAAATTGGGCCCCTGTTAAAGATATAGGCATGGAGAAAGAAGTGTTGGACGAGCATGTATTAAAAATAAAACAGTAACACAGCATATATCTTGCAAAAAGGACTAAAACATTAACAAATACAAGTCAATGCACATTTGTTTTAAACTAGTGTTATTCTTTTTCACATTGGATTAAACATTATTTTGTACACCAAAAGTTAACAGTGCTGTTTATCTCAGTTCTTGTGCAAAAGAAAACATGCCACTTCTGCCATCAATAGCCCAAACTGTATTTTACACATAGTTCCTCCCTTTCCTGACCTAAAGCTAGGTTTTAAGATTATTTTTAAAATCCAGATACATAGTATTTTTTTTCTCCCAAGGAAAGTGAATTTGGTTTTAAATCTAAGCATGTGGCCATCTGTTAATACAGAAATGGCAGAAGTTGCAGGTTTATTTCAAAAGCTCATGTCGAACTAATCAAAGTTGCACCCTGTAAAACTGCTTAAAGTCTGGAATTTCATAGGCCATTGTGGACTGTTTGCCAGGGATACAATTTCAGAGATCTTATTGATAATAGATAGAAATGCTGATATTTAGAACCTTTGAATGAAATAAAAAAATGGCTGTTCTAATTTCTCTCCACTCCTATAGGACATAAACAAAAAGGCATATAATAACAGGAATGAGCTCCAATGAGGTGAGGGGATGGTTGGCAAAGTATTAATTCGTGGGTGCTTTTGTAGTATCAACTTTTCCAATTGCAAATAGCATAAATCAAGATGAAACATTTTCATATGAGTTCAAAGATCATAAGGGCATCCCTATCAAAAACAGAAGTTTTATCGAGTTCTTTTCTCCCATTTCCCAATGCAGATTTTAAACAGAATATTATCAAATGAAAAATACTTGTTAAAAATAACAACTAAACATATGTTCTGTAAGATTAATAGGTAACGAAAGCAGCATTCACAGAACATGCATGTTTTGATTCTGATCCCCATGTTAAAACCCTCACCTCACCTCCATAAGCTGCTTACAATAAACAGCACTACAAGTTGGTTGTATTTTAAAAAAATTTACAAGAAAGTTGGTCATAGTTATTTACATGTGGCATTACTCCACTAGGAGCTTAATCTCATTGGCTATTAGCTGGTTCATATTGAATATCCCCCCCGGCAGCTTGGTGAGCAACTCTCTCTCTGTGGTTTCAGGGTCGCTGTCGACAGAGCTGGAGCTAGCACTCATATTGTCGACAGTGGCACTAGCTGGAGGTCCCAGCTCTGGCTCGCTAGTCTCGCTAGCCGTGGATACCACAGAGAGCAAGGACATGCGTCGTGTCAAGCGACCGGGAGGAAGCAGTGAAGCGGCATAGTCTGCTATGATACCAGCTACATCTAGATTGCAAGCCTTGTCAAAGGCAATGAAACCTACATTTGCATTGGCCTCACAGACGCAGAACGAGCCATCATCCTTCATTAGGAGGTCGATGCCACAGATATCCATCCCCAAGATGTTAGAAACTTGGACCGCCAGTTGTTTCCCTTGTTCACTGAGTGAGCACATCATACCTATACCACCTGGTAACAGAAAGAAAGCTAAATCAGGGTACAATAGTATTCCAACTCAAATTCAATAAACCTACATGAGAGAGTTGTGAGATCTTAATGCTTACTATAATATTGAGTCTAACTTTAAAGAAATTTTGTGAGGATTTTCCATTTTAAGTAAAAAAGGAATCTAATTGTTAGTGTTAAAACTAAATGTGTTCTAGAAACTTTGATGACCAATAGAGGCTGATGTATCTTCTTTATTTATCTACATCTTACTTTAGTCATACCATTTATTTAAGTAATTCACAGTTACACAGTTAAGCTTACCTGTGTTTGACAGTGCATTTGCTCCCCACTCTCATCTCAGAGAGATGAAATAAAGATAAGATAGATAAGATAACCTTTATTATCATTTTTTTACTGTGGGCACAATAGCAGACATCAAAAATGAAATTTAGTTGCCCGCTCTCAAAGTGAAACACATACATGACACACATCTAAACATACTATATATTACATATGTATAGACCTACATCCCTACATATATATAAGAAATAAATATTAAATACTGTTCATCTTGAATATATAACGGAAGGACTGAATGAAATAAAATAAGAACATAAAACACAAAAACCAATGAAATAGTATTAACCTTGGAAACAAGGCCAACAAAGAGGAGAATTGATCCAGACTATGGGTCATTTCAGAGTGTCAATTTCCAGATAGAAGAAATGACTAACTATTACTAGTCCAATGGTAGTGTGACACTCTCAGATACTAAGGCACTTGCACTACCCACATAAACCAATGTTAGAAAAACAGTTTTTAAAATTAAAAATAGCAGAAATATCATGAAGTTTCAGTAGCTCATGATCAGGGCAGAGAAAGTTAATTTTTTTTGTAAGATTTTGAGGTGAGATTGATTTAATATTGTGAGATGTTGGTATTAAAAAAGGTTCTGGTGATTACACCAGGTGAAATTGCATGATGTTGCCTCAGCACATAAAGTGGCCTATCTACTCCTGCTACTTCTTAACTGTAGTAAATAACAGGGAGAATGATCCAAAAAGAAACTGCAGAGATAATATAAATGTAAAGGCAATCTATAGAAATACAAATATTATACAGCAATTATTTAATTTAGTAGACTTTAAACTTAATGGATAAATGGCTGCTAAATCTCAGTTTTGGTCAACTTTTAGGACTGCGCCTCAAATAGCAGAGACAAATGTATTGTTTGATTAGAGTTCATATAGTAACCAATGGTTCTCGTCAAAGACATTTGATGTTATTAGTTATCTTATGTAGAAGCATGTTTTAGATTAGAACTTGAAAAATCTAATTTGCTATTTAGTATATATGCACACTTAGGGTTAGATAGCGATTTATTTCCCTTTTAGTCAATTAAATTAAAGTTTATTGCATTTGTTTCTTTCAAAGTAATCTTTACATTTAAGATAGCACTCTATAAAAATGTATGCCTTAAATTAGAATTTAAAAATTCAACATATATAGTAGATTCAAACACATTTTCATTCTTACCAAGTGAGCAATTGCTCTGCATTCTACCATCTGTTGAGCAACGCAGCATAGTGCCCACGACACGGCCTCCTACCACGATGACACGAACATCTTTGCCATGAGACTCCTGGACATATTTTTGGAATAGATAAGGGGCTTCATGACGAATTAGATGGCTCAGGTCTGCCAGATGGTGTTTGTCTCTGGCAAGAAACACAGCTTTTCCTGCATCAAAAGAACACAGAAGATGAAAACTAGTCAGTGATTTTCCTACCTGAATTTTAAAGATCTGGAAAGGTACTGTGTCTATACATTCTCAACTTCTGTACTGAAAACATTATCCTGGCAACACTGGTGAATGAATATCAATAAAAATGGCAAAGCACTTATACATTTAGTGCTACTAAAACAGCAAAATTTGGAAAATATTACCTTGAAGTACACTCACAATTTCCAGGTCTTATTCCAGTTCTCACTCCCTCAGTACAGATCTCTCAGTATCCTTCAATCTTGGCCTGTACCATTCCGTGCTATTCTAGTAGAACTAGGTTGCAAGAGTGTTTTGCAACAGGTTTGGGATTCTCTAGACACATAAAACAGAGGGCTGCACCAATCACAGTCTAAAGATGGCAGAGATTCCAAGGTGCTGTTCATGATTAATTGACGAATCAAAGCAAACCAGTCCCAATTAAATTGCAATTGCCAATTAAAATAATTAGTATAGCAATGAAATACAAAACTTATTTAAAATTCTTTCCAAATCAAAGTTCACATTAAATACATTGATTCAAATGTTAAATTTATTAATAAATATCCTTTAGTTGCATACAACTATATTTTGGATATCATTAATAAATAAAACTTATTTCATGCTATCTTAAGGAGGATTTTATAAATAATTAATGTTTTTAGCAACTAATATGAAAGATGATGATTCTATTTAAAATTTCTTCATTAGGGATTTACTTATGTATCTATTCAAATGTACTTAAGTCTTGGGTGGTAAGCCTATCATAGATTACAAAACATATTCTAACATAAACAACTAAACTAAATAATTACTAGCAACTAGAGAATACAAAACAAAATCCAGAGAGGGAAATTTACAAATAAGCCTAGGTTCCAATGCTTAGATGAAGCTCTAAGCAAAATATTAACAAATACACATTATTTACAAAAATAGGTAAACTGCATATACTTCTGGTTTCATTCTCTAATAAAGGAGTTTACTACATGAATGAACTAATGCAGATTCATAATGTTTTTATATAAATCAATGGTGTAACCACACCTGGAACGTTGTATGTAGTTCTGGTTGCTACACTTATAAAAATGATATTGTGTAGCTGGAGAAGGTTCAGAAAAAGACAACTAAAATGATCAAGGAGTTTGAAAA
This sequence comes from Vipera ursinii, assembly GCF_947247035.1. Classification (NCBI taxonomy): domain Eukaryota; kingdom Metazoa; phylum Chordata; class Lepidosauria; order Squamata; family Viperidae; genus Vipera; species Vipera ursinii. The sequence continues at coordinate 185,538,292 of NC_139513.1, read as the reverse complement.
GCTTCCCTACGGAGAAGGATTGCAACGCATGGAGCTTTTTTTTGGCTAAAATAGTGAACGAGAAGGGATAGGATTGAGGTGTACAAAATTATACATGGAGAAGGTGAAGCTGTTCTCCTTTCCCAAAATACTACAACCAGAGGTCACTCAGTAAAATTGAATACTGAAAGAATCAGAACAGAATTTTTTTTATACAACTTGTAGTTAAACTTTGTAATATGCTAACACAAGATAATGCACTGGCTAAAACTTTTCTTCAAAAAGGGCTGTATCTATTCCTGAGGGGCACATGAAATGGATTTTGTAACTTGTTAACTAACAATGTCATTTTGTATTTTAATTTGACTTATTTTCCTCTTTTAAAATGATGTTCAGGCTCATTACAGACTGGAATGTAGGAAAACTTTTTATTCTATCGCTGTATGGACTGATTGATAGCTTTTAACATTCCTAAACTGAAAAGTTAAACTGGCTGGAGACTATCTGAGATAAGATGGGTGTCTGGTTTGTCTCTTTGTGAACTCCAAACAACCTTTTTTCCTTAAAATGTACAGCCCTTCTGACGTCAGACTTCTTTTACACGAATATGTGTGATATTATGGGATGCAAATATGAAACATGTTTGACTACATGGAAATGATTTCCTGTGCAAAGAGGAAGTTACTTTTATCCTGTCCAATCAACTTTCCTGTTGCATTTTCTTTGTTGTGTTCAACTATAGAAAGGAAAGTAAGAGTTTCACCCTTTTCATAGAGGGATCCCACTTTACCAGGTTACCCTAATAAATTGCTCTTAAATGATCTTCCCATTCGGTTGCTTATTGGGAAATGTAAACTGAGGCAGAACCTAGGGCCAGATTTGGCTATCACTCCTTTGAAGGCTAGCTGCTGGAGATTATTTGCCTTTCTTGTACAAGTGGTTGGGCGCTGTGAGAAAACTGCTGGATTAGATAGGGTTTGATCATATTTTTATGTTCCACTATGGATGACCATATTGCAGAGACAGCATCAATTACTGCTATAGGTTGGACCTACTGTTGTAGCTAATATAGCAATTTATTCAATTACTGCTGGGTTTAGAATTTTCTTTTCTTGTTCTCTCCAAAATTTTGACTCCCCATATAGAAGTACTGCAGGGAATTTGTAGTTTTCTATAGTTCTACATTCTACTGAGTTGCAAAGATTTGAGGGTGATACAATAATGTTTTTCTTTCCTTTTAGGGCCTGCGTTTTCCTTTTCAAAAGGTGCTTTTAGCAGACTTGGATGAAGCTGAAATACTCTCAACTTCCTATCTGAGAATCTCTAGGACAGGGGTGTCAAACTGCCAGCCCATGGGCCAGAAGCATCATGCCGAAACCGTGCCCACCCTATTGCCAGCAATGGAAAAAAAGTCACGATACATTGTGATACGTCATGTGACGTTGTGAGTTTGACACCCATGCTCAAGGATGTAACTCTAATGCTGACTCATTGATGATGCTTCATGGGTTAGTGGTTTTTCTTGCTTCTGCTAGGGTGTTCTTTGGTGAGACAGAGTAGTCCACCTTAATTTATACAACCCAGTGACAGATAAGAGAATAAAATCATACAATAGGTACACGAGTGATATTTTAGAATTGTATGTTATTTTTTTAATCTAGCGACTATTGCATTATTTATAACTTAAATTTCAAAATGTTCATATTACCTATTTTTTTATGAAAAAGAATGGTTTCCCAAATGCAGTAATTTCATTTTGAAGTCATCGTCAAAAGCAACATTATATGTGAAACTGTACTGAAGAACATCAGGCACTTGAAGAACAGCAGAGTTAAATTGAAGCCTCCTTCTGTAGACTTCTGCAATACCTGCAATATAATCATCTTACATTGCTCTTCCAAGAGTTCTCACTTTACTTATGCTATTCTCTTCAACTATTCTATTTAAAATAGAATGTTTTCACTTGTTTGGGGAAAAAAGTCAAATGTAACTTCAAATTAAGTTATAGTAATTCTAATTTTACAAGATTGGATAGATGAAACTCTTATCAACAAGCTGTATGAAGACAAGAAATACCACTGAGGCTGTAAGGCAGGGGTCCCCAACCCCCGAGCTGCAGCCCACTATCAAGCCACGGCTTGTTCAAAATGGGGCCGTGTGAGTGGCGGGCCGGTGTGCACAAGCATGCGCAGCTCAACTTGCCGAGCAGCAGGCCAGTGGGCACACGCATGCAACTCAACACACACAAGCAGTGGGCCAGCATGTATACGCACGCACATGTCCATGCTTGCTAAGTTGAGTTGTGCATGCACGCGTATGCGTGCCAGCTCGCCATTTGTGCGGCCCAGTTGTCCTTTCCCACCCAGCACTGCCATGAAGCCACAAAGGTTGGGGACCACTGCTGTCAAGAGTTACTTATGAATATAATGAAATAAATAACAAGTAGAATAATTGTTTTTCAAAAACTCGGAGAAAGTGGAAGTACTGTATATTAAATAATTATTTTCCTATAAGGAATATAGGCTTTATAATATTTTGCTGCATTTATCTAAACAGATGCAAATAATTAATCCTCAACAAAGTTTAATTAATGTAGGATGGACTTTAAATCCTCATGACAATGAAAATTTAAAAGGAAAGATTTTTACACTGTAACATTACCATATTAGCAGAGACATTCATAGTGGCTATTTACTATAGTTGGTTGAATAGTCAGCCAGATGTTTAGACTAAATTTGACATTTTTATCCACCTAACTAGTCCTTCCCAAAGATCTGGGATTGGAAGATGTTATTGTTTGATGATGTTAAAGGTACTGTTTGATGATGGTGGTGGCATCATGATGATGATAATGCAGAACTGAGATAGAATTGTGCCCGGCTTTTATCATCAGAAACTTATTCTACTAACAGAAATATGACAAGGTATTCCACTACATTCCTTCAGTATCCAAATTATCTGAAGCCAAGCCAATAACACAACTTCTCTATGGTGCCAGGCAAGGCCCTTTCCCAACTTTGGACCACTAGAACTTGTTCAGTGCCATTTCCTAAGATCGGCCTTTCAAGCTCCAAAATCTGTCTCTAATACCACTTTGAGACTAAAGACAGGCCTCATGAAAGTGGAGGCTAGTATGTAGGCAACCATAATCAACTACTGGCTTAGATTATTCTTTTTTCTTTTTGGTTTTGCCCCACTTATTACAGGAGTGATTTTCAGTCTATATGGAATTAAAATAAAAAATTTGGTGACAACTAAAATCTCATCATTGGGACCTTCTCCAGCATGGGATATGATCAGGCTGAAGTTCTCATTCAACTGTATAATAGACACAGAGCACCAACTTGATCTAGCCAGATTCTCAACTTTTTTCACCAGTGAACCCAACCGGTTCTCTATCTCCCTTATGGCATACTTAACAAATCTCGAAATACCTGATCATCAAAGAGCTTTTACTTTAGCACAATGACACACCCTCCCCTCAGCTATCCTTGAAGGCTGATACTGGAAGACGCCTTACCCAGAGAGACAATGCCCCTGTGACTCTAGACATATAGAAACAAAGGAACATATACTTCTCTAATTCCTACACTATACAGACACATTTGTACTAGCCTCAACTCACTATTATTGTATGAATACCCAGGGAGCACAGGACAATTTTACACTTCCCTGCTGCTCTGATACCATCCCTGCTACAATATATAGTGTTGCAAGGTTTTGCACAGCAGCACTTAGCATACATCAGAAAATGACCTGTGTCACAAGTCAGTTTTAATGAACACCTAGATGATTATTATAGAGCATTTTGTAATAGATTTAATTTATATTTTAACATTAATTTATTGCTTTTTGTTTTTAGACTTTTTTAGATTTTTATTTTCATACTTTTTAGATTTTAATGCAATTGTTATTTTTGTATTTTTTTAAAATTGTTTATTTCTTATTCACCTTATGCTGTTCTTTGACCATAATATAGGTTGTTTGATTCCATCCTTTAATAAGTTCTGCTTTATTTTGGAGAAGAGTCTTTTACTAATTTTATAAAATGACATTTAAAAATATATTACTAATACAGTAGGACAGAGTGAGGAGTTGAAAAATATCTCAGAAGGCAATTATAAACCACCTCTGTACTTTTCCACAAAAAACCCTACATGAATACATCCATGAAGTTACCAACAGTTACGTTCAACTCATGGGCATTTTCATGAAAAATGCTTCACTAATTTATTTGCAGAAACAGCCACAAAAGTTGCTCAAACTTGATGATTTAAATAAAAACACATTTAAATTAAACTGTTGGACCAAGATTATCAATGAATTATGTTTTGTGGTAGTTGAAAGAATAAAAAATGTAAAATTGTTATTATTACAATCATTAAATATAAGTGTAACTTATATGACTTCTATAATTAGAGAAAAATGTATCTAATGTTGATAAATGAATACAAATAAGTTAGGAAATGTAGATATATTCAATGTATTCTGAAAGCATGGGTTATTAATACTATGTCATTTTAACAACCATTGCATTTATGGTAAGATATTCTGAGCACTTTGTACTATTTTGCATCTAAAATTTTTGGACAAAACAATTCTCATTTAACACTATAACAATTATATACAGACTCTCACACCCACCTCTATGACCTCGAGTGTTCTTCACGACCATGGGGAACTCCAACACTTCTGCTTCATCAATCATTTTGGCAAAGTTTTCATGACCTCCTAGAAAAAAATAAATAACCAAAGCTGTAAAAAGGGATGCACACAAATGTGAATTGTGGATGTTTTCTTACAATGCAAAATTCTGTTATTCTAGGCTTCCGGTGGCGACGCAACGCCGAAGACAGCCGTTTTCGGGCTGCCCGCTCCGCAGCTGTGTTTTTCCATCGTAAACAGCTTTGATCAGCTGTTTAGATGGATTTGAAGCCCCCTCCTCGGGAGAAGAGGAGGGGGTGAGGCCCCAGGTAGGGGTTGAGCTCTCCGTGGCCGCCTGAGCTGAGAGTTTGGGCGGCTGAAGGATGAGCCCCCCCGAAGCCTGGGTTGCTCCGAGCTGCGCAGCGCCCCTGCTCCGGGATTTTTGGAGCAGAGCCAGGCGTTAGCAACCACCCCTGCCAAAAGGAAATACTTTTGATTATCAAGATGCAGGCAGAGCGGTACAGGAGGTCAAGGTGATGTGGACTCTTATCTTTACTCTGTAGCTCAATGGATTTTATAGCTTTAAAGTGAAAGTGCGCAATAAGTGAAAGTGGGGGAAGATGGCGGCTAAAACTTCTAAAGCTCTTCGGAATGCGGGGTCTTCCCTGGTGCAACAGACCTCATTGCAAGCTTTGCTTCCTCCTACACCTCCTCCGACATTGACGCTTAAGGATTTACAAGATGCTCTTGGAAAGCATTCACAATTGATGTCTGACATGATGGATGAAAAGTTGAAAAAGCTGGAGGAGAAAATGGAGGAGAAAATGGAAAAATTGGAGAAGAAGATGGAAGAGAAGTTTAGAGCAATGAGGGTGGACATGTTGTCTATGATTGAATCTGTAGCTGAATGTGTGCAACAGCTGGATGTAAAAGTGGAGGATCTCAGTCAAAAGAACTCTATATTAGAAGCAAAGGTATTAGAAAATGAAAATATAAGGGATAAAATGGACGGAGAATTGAGCCTTGTTCAGTATCATCAGATGCAGTATGTTATTAGAATCAGGGGTTTAAAGGAGAATTGTAAAGAAGATTTAAAGCAGCTGATTTCTGAGGCTCTGGAAGGGGTATTGGGCCAGCCAGCATCTGAAATTGAGGGAAATATGGACAAAATTTTTCGTGTAAATTCATGGATTGCAAGACAGAGGAAGTTACCCAGAGATGTGGTGGTCTATTTTACAAAGAGAGTAATTAGAGATGAAGTCATTCAAGCTGCTTATGATACTAAATTGGTAGTGGCTGAGCAAGAAGTCTTGGTTTTAAAAGAGATTCCTCTGAAGATCCTAAGAAGAAGGAAAGATTTTGCATTTCTAGTACAGGAACTTAAGAAATGTGATATTAAGTTTAGATGGGAGATTCCAGTTGGACTGGTGGTGACGCACGAAGGTAAAAGACATCGTCTGGTTACTGTGGCTCAGGCACGTGATTTTTATAGCAATGTGTTAAAAGCAACCCCCCTATCATTTTTGGAAGCTGTAAAGGGATACGGCGAGGGAAAGCTTCAAGATGTTGCAGATAGACAGACAGAGGACAATGGTGTTGGAGGGGATCAAGTTACAGTCTCATCGGTTGTTGCAGGAGGCCAGAGGATGACCCGTGCCGCCCCAAGAAGAGCGAGACGAGAGCAAGAGCAAGACCAGCAGAAAGTTATGGAATCTCCAAAGTGTACTTACAGTGAAGCTGTGGGAGGGGCGTGGTCCAAAGAAGTTTTGGGGGTCATGACAGACGTGCTCCAAAAGCTTTGGAGCGTTAAGATTGGTGATTAAATTTTTAAATTAGAATGTCAATGGATTAAATTTATCATAGAGGAGAAAGAAAGTTTTTTTTTAATATTTAACACAATTTAAGATTGATGTTATTTGCTTGCTAGAAAAGTATATTAGGGTTATGGACTAAAAGTATGTGTTGAACACTGCGAGACATTTGGCGTGATACATGCAAGAACTATTTTTGATCATAGTTTAGTTTGGTTGGAGATTATTAAGGTTAACAGAGATAGGCGCTTTTGGCGCGTAACTGAGAATTTGTTTAGGAATTAGAGAAAGGTGGGAGAATGCAAATAGTAGGTGAAAGTTTTTTTTCTTTTTTTTGAAATTAATATGAATAAGGACTGGGATTAAGAAAATCTATTCTGAGTAAAGCTCTTTTTTGTTTTCCTTTTTCTTTTTTACTTTATTTGTAATATTAATATTGTTTGTATTCATTTTATGTGAGCTAGAGGGAGATAGAATTAATAGTTTATTGTTGATAACATAGGGGTGCTTACGTTTGTTTTTCGATTTTATACCATGTATTTAGCTCTGGGAAGTCGGGGGGGAGGAGGGAATGGGGGAGAGGGATAGGGAGGGCTAGATAGGGGTGGGGGAGGGGGGATTAAAGTCAAAATGTATTGTAAAACTTTTAAATTAAAAAAAAATCTGTTATTCTAGACAGAAGAAAAATATATTACTCTCAAGTATTCCCAGGTTACTAATAATGTTCAAAAGTTTATATCAAGGGGTAAGGAGAGTTTGAAATCTACACATATCAGAGTTATGAAATTCTTCTAATTGTGTTTTGGATAAAAAAGAATATCCTATAAATATAAAATTATCTTACATTATATTGGTACAAGTTATAGCTTTTCCTCCTACAACTTAAAATGCCCAAGAATAGAGCTAAAATGAGTTCAGGACAGTTAGATCTTTTCTGCACGGCATTGCATTATGCTAAAAGGGCCCAGTGACAGCCTCTGCATGCATTGTCTTGTCAGTAAACAATGGCATGCTATCTATAAACCTTCTTTTGGGGTGAATGAGCTATGTCACCTATTGTAATACATTTTTCTCAAATTTGACAAGAGTGTAAGGATTGGTAAGAGAAGTTTATAATACTTAATTAAAATCCTTTTGGACAATTTTACTGTTTTATTTATGAATATACGTGTATACGTATTTATGTGCGAGTGTAATATATGTATTTTATACTGTTATTCCCAGTTTATATTATACAGATTGCTAATTTTAATTTCTTCCTGTTGTATACTGTATATATGCAGCCTAAGCTGGCCTTTTAGCATATTCTGATCTAATATTGACTTTAGTTATTTTTTTGTCTGGTATTCAGATATTCAAATTATCTAAAACTAAATTGACAATTTCATGATAGTTATCATGAAATTGTCAATTTAGTTTTAGATAATTTGAATATCTGAATACCAATTCTTTTGAGCTGATTAATGACCACAATAAACTATAACCTTTCTTAAACAGGAAAAGTTGTACTTGAAAAATCTCCTAGAACAGTGAGTAAATACACAGTGCAAGCGCTATACTATTTATTTATTGGAACATATTAAAACCCACCCCTCATTTTTGTAGATAATCCTTTTAAACAGAGAAAGAAGAAAACACAAAATCCACAGATTAAAATCTGCAATCTTGGGTAAACAAGATATTCAGCTAGCATTAAAATAACTGTGAAGATAGACTTTAGTTTGTGAGAAAGATATGGCAATGTGAGGGCACATAACCTAAAGATTATTATTGTTGATGATGTATAAGAAACCCTAGCCAGTTTGGACAAATCTCAAATCACAAGGAGGCTGATATATGAAGACATTGTTCCAAATATTTTAGGCTTCAAGCAGTTTCAGATCTTAAAGGCTTTGGTTTGAATACTGCATGCAATACTTAAGGTCAGTACTATCTTCAGAATCAGTGTAATGCCATTCTGCCCACTTGCCATTTTGCCCAAATTTACAATTTGACCAATGTATTCAGAACTACTTGAAGCTTCCAGGCAACCTACCAACCACAACCCATATTAATTGGATTAACTGCATAACTGTATGGAGAAATGACTGTTTCACTGTGGCCAAATCATACCCACAAAAACATGAATTAAAATAGAATAGACAAAGCTGTAAAAGTATGGATGTAAACCAACTTGTACTTTCAATGTTTTGTTCTGTGTATCATCTGAAATTCAGTTATTCCAGGCAGAAAACGTGTTTCAATTGTTCTATTTTAGTTACTGTGGTTGGTGGTTGTCTCTTGCAAACTGGGTTTTACTATTTGAATTCTCTTGTGCAATGTTGTGTGCTCTCTGATTGAGCCAGAGAAAGGTGAAGAAATAGGACCTCTCCAGTATGAACAATTAAACTGGCACTGGTTGCCTAGCAGTACATCTCTTATCAACTACTATCATCAGGAACAAAAGATGTTCTCCAAGACAAATAATGAGATATTACTACATTACTCATACCTGGAGGCTTAGTTGCTGGAGCACCTTTTTTTTTAAACAATCTCCCCTTGCTAGATTTTTCTGCCCTTGTAATAGAGGAGACTAACAGTAGCCTGTTCACTGGTCTCATATGTGTCTGTCCCACAAACATCAATTTACCCTGGTCATACCTTGAATAAGTCACTTGCTTAAGGAGTAAAACTACTGAGGGAGACTCACTTTGGAAAAGAGACTCCATCTAAGTTTCACTCTAAGAATTACAGGGTGATTCATCTATCTTCTTCTGCATGACTTAACAACATCAATCCATGACCAATAAAGTTTTATGGGCTCTATCTCTGACTCAGCTGAGTCAAACAAGCGTGCTGACTCTGACGCCACATATATGATGTTTTGACTAGTAGCAGAGTACAAAGCCCAGGAAAATGAAGTTCTTCTGTTCTTTTCCACTCAGCAAGCCATTGCCTAACTGCCTGCAAGATAAGCTACTGCAGTTTTTTGTAAAGATTCGTATGGGAAAGCTGGAGTTCACGTGGCTGGGTAATGTGGGAGGTCTTCAAAAGAAAGAAGGCAAAGTGCATGCACTACTGCTTAAGGTCAGACCCAAGTGAAGTAAAAGCAAAACCTAGCTGCACTGGTGTGAATGGTGTTGGTTCCTGTTGATCTTGAACTTCCAGATGGCTTTATAGACAGAGTCTTTCTTGAAAGGCATTTTCCAAAAGTTCCACAATCAATAGAACAAAAGAGCATGCACAGAATATACACAACTAATATCAGCAAGCCATAATCAATCTAGTGTTTTTTTCAGAATTTTTTTTATTGCTATTGGTTTAGTGGTACTTTTGGAAGTTTTTTATTGAAAAGTTTTACAGTACATTTTAAACATTAACCTCACCTAAAACCCACCCTTCCCTCCCCCTCCCCCCCAACTTCCCCCCACCTCCCCTTAAAGCCCACCCTTCCCTCCCCCTCCCCCCAACTTCCCAGAGCTGAATACAGGGTATTGCCTCTAACAAACTTAAACTAGAGTATGCTAACTATCTATAAATACACTTTAAATCCTATTGCACTTTAACTCCCCTTAAACATTGCTAAATAATAATGCATCTTATTAAATTCTAATTTATTTATTTATTTATTTATTTATTTATTTATTTATTAATGGGACTTATATCCCGCCCTATCTCCCGAAGGACTCAGGGCGGCTAACAATAATAACATATAATAAATACAGAAATTAAGATAAAATTAAAATTAAAGGCCTCTGTACAATAAATTAAAATTAAAAATTAAAATAAATTAAAATTAGAGTTAAAAATTGTAAACATAATTAAAATCCCTGTCAGTCCAGGTCAGCCAGGTGGAAAAGGAGTGTTTTGAGGCCGCGGCGAAAGGACTGGAGATCTTGGGCCATCCGAAGCTCAGGGGGGAGCTGGTTCCACAGGGCTGGCGCTCCCACAGAGAAGGCCCTCCCCCTGGGGGTCGCCAGCCGACATTGTCTAGCCGACGGTACCCTGAGGCGGCCTTCTCTGTGTGAGCGTACTGGGCGATGGGAATTCGTTCCCGGCAGCAGATGGTCCTGCAAGTATCCCGGGCCTAAGCCATGTAGGGCTTTAAAGGTAAGTACCAGCACCTTAAATCTCGTCCGGAGGGCAACCGGTAGCCAATGCAGCTCACTTATTCATATGCTAAATGAAACTTTTTATTCCCATATTTAATCTGAATGTAGTCAATCTATCTTCTCCATTCCGAAATGTATCTTTGTTGCGATTGATCTTTCAAATATGCTGAAATTTTTGCCATTTCTGCTAGGTTTGAAATTTTGAGTCCACTCTTCTATAGTAGGCAGATCCTCCTTTTTCCAATATTGTGATACCAAGTCTTGCTGCTGTTATTAAATTCAACATCAATTTAATTTCTATAACAGTACAATCTGTAATAATACCCAACAGAAATAACTGCGGAGAAAACCTTATCTTTTTCTTAAATATCTTCTGCATATTCCACCAAATTTTGATCCAAAAAGCTTTAACTTTTTTGCAAGTCCACCATATATGATAGTACGTTGCATCATCACAACCGCACCTCCAACATTTAGGTTGATAATTTGGGTACATACATGCTAATTTTTTGGGATCTAAATGCCATCTATAAAACATTTTATAAAAGTTCTCTCTTAAATTTTGTGCTTGTGTAAATTTTACATTTCTGACCCAGATTTTTTACCAAGTATCCATTGTTATTGGCTCCTGAATATTCTGGGCCCATTTTATCATACAGTCTTTAACAAGTTCCGTTTCTGAATCTATTTCTATCAATGCATTATATATCCTTCTTATATGTGCTTGACTTTGATCTCTAATTTGTTTTACCAAATTTTCATCAGTTGTTGAAATACCAATTTTCTGATCTTCTTTCCATCTAGCTTGTATCTGCCCATACTGAAACCAAGTTTGTACTATCTTTTATTCTTTTAAAATATTGAATGGCTTTAGTTGCCATACATTCCTTTCCAATCTAAGAATTTCTTTATATGTATTATATTTTCTATCGCATGTTTAGGTATTGCCCAAATTGGTATTTTATCATTTAACTTATATTGATATTTTTTCCAGACTCGCAACAGAGCATACCTTAATATATGTGACTTAAAAGCATTATCCAGCTTTTTATCATACAATAAATATGCATGCCAGCCATATAAAAAATCACATCCCTAAATATTCAATATTCTTCCTTCTGTTGAATTGAACCAGTTACTAAATAAAGCTGCAGCATCATAATATAATTTAAAATTGGGCATTTTAAGACCACCTCTTTCACGTATATCTTGCATTATCTTAAGTTTTACTCTCGGTCTTTTCCCTGATCAAATAAATTTATTAATACCTTTCTGCCATTCCTCCAAATTTGAATCTTTTTTAAGTATAGGTATCATTTGAAACAAAAATAAAAATTTTGGTAAAACATTCATTTTCACTGCTGCAATTTTTCCCAATAAAGACAATTGTAATTTTCTCCAACTGTCTCGCTCTTTTTGTGTTTTTAGCCATAACAATTCTTAATTATTTTTATATAATTTCACATTTGAAGCTGAAATATATGCCCCCAAATATTTAATCTTTTTAACTATTTCAAATCCCGTTAGTTTTTCTAGGGATTCCTTTTGTTCTATAGTCATATTTTTAGACAATATTTTAGTTTTTTGCCTATTTATCTTAAATCCAGAAACCTGTCCATATTGCAAAATTATCTCCATTAAATCCATAACCGATTGAGTCGGTTGACTTAATGTAATAACCAAGTTGTCCGCAAACGCTCTTAATCTCTAATCTTAATGTTTTATTTTAATTCCCTTAATTTTATTTGAATCACGTATCTTAATTAGTAATATTTCTAATGTTAAAACAAACAGCAATGGTGACAACGGACATCCCTGTCTTGTACCTTTTTCAATTTTGCAAGCTTCTGTTAAACTACCATTAATTATTATTTGAGCTGTTTGTTTCTGGTATATTACCCTAATAGGTTGTAAAAACCTATCCCCAAACTCCATCTTCTCTAATACTTTTAATAAAAATTGCCAATTCAATTGATCAAATGCTTTTTCGGCGTCCAGAAAAATCAGCGCTGCGGGGACTTATTTCTTTCCAAATATTCTAATAAATTTACAATATGTCTCACATTATATTTCATTTGTCTACCACTTATAAATCCTGTTTGGTCACTGTGGATCATTCGCTGCATAACCTGCATTAATCTATTTGCTAAATTTTTTGCAAATATCTTATAATCAATATTTAAAAGTGATATTGGTCTGTAATTTTTAGATTGGGTAAGATCTTGATCATCCTTTGGAATCAATGTTATAAAAGCTGTTTTCCAGGATGGAGGCACTTCTCCTCCAGATTGAATTATTCTAAATAACTCCTTTAAAGGTTCCACCATTTCTAGTTGTAGGTTTTTATAATAAATAGCTGTCAAACCATCTGTTCCAGGAGCCTTACCCACTTTTAGTTGTTTTATTGCTAAAATAATTTCTTCAGCAGATTCATCCCTTCCCTTTGCTCTTGTGTAAGTATAGGGGTATTCACTTCTTGTAGATATCTATCTATATCTAAACCTTGAATTGTATCCCTAGCATATAATTTTGAATAAAATTCTACAAAAACCATTTTAATAATATTTTGCTGAAACACCTGTTTAACCTTATATTCTATTTTGTCTATATTATGTGATTTTTGTTTTTTCCTTAACAAATAAGCTAGCCACCTACCTGGCTTATTAGCATTGTAAAAGGTATTATGTTTAGCATATCGTAAATTAGATGCCACTTGATCTGCCATCAGCATGTTAAACTGCCCTCTTAACAAATTAATTGCTTCTTTCACCTTCTTGTTAGATGGATTCAAGATAAAAGTCCTCTCTTTCATCTTTATTTCCTCCTCTAACTCCTTACACTTATGTTCCAATCTACGTCTATGTTTATTATTCAAATATATTAAAACTCCTCTCATATAAGCTTTACTTGCGTCCCAAACCATTTCAATTGTACCCTTATGCATATTTATAGTAAAAAATTCTTTCATTTATTTTTTACATTCTTCCACATTTTCCTCATATCTAAACAAATTTTCATTTAATCTCCAGGATCTCCTGTCTCCCTTCCCCTGGTCCAATTCCATCCATACTGGACTGTGGTCTGATAAAGTTCTTGGACATATCTTAATCTTCTTGACCCTAGAAAAAAAATCATTAGTAATTAGTACAAAATCAATCCTAGAAAAAGATTGATGTCTATCAGAAAAAAAAGTAAAATCCCTTTCTTCCACGTTTCGTTCTCTCCAAATATCTCTCAATTCCAAATTGTCTTTCATATCAAAAAAATTTTTAGGCAATCTAGCATGATTTGGAGTACTTTTAAAAGGTCCTTTTTTATCTTTCTGTGTGTCCAACACTCCATTCCAGTCTCCCATTAAAATACACGATTTATAATCCCATTGAGTTATTTTATTGTGTAGAAGTTTGTAAAATTCTCCTTGCTGTTGATTGGGTGCATATATTCCAATTAAAAGTATTTTCTTCCCTTCTATTAAAAGTTCAATTATAATATATCTTCCTTGTTTATCTGCTTCAATTAGGTTAGCTGTTAAGTCCTTCTCCACATAAATAACTACTCCGTTTTTCTTGTCTGGAGCAGATGCAGTAAATTGCATACCCAATCTGGAATTTATCAAATATTTTTGATCTGATGCACGAATATGCGTTTCTTGCAAACATGTAACATCATTTTAAAATTGTTTTAAATACTGAAATATTTTCTTTCTCTTTTGCGGAGAGTTTAGACCATTAACATTCCATGTTAGAAACTTTGTCACCATCTTTTGCGACTTGAAGCTTTCGGAGCGTATCTTGCAGATCCATAAGCACCTGCCTCTTTGATCTCGCTCCTTCCACTGCTTCATTATTAGTGGATTCTTGAACTGTGATTATAGGATACTGTTTCTGTTGTTCTTGTTGTTGTTCCTTTCGTCTGGTCCCAGCCCGTGTTATTCTTTGACCCTTTGGTTCTTCTAATGGTGCCAGGGGCTGTGCAGTTTCCAGAGTTTGCTGTACTTCTTTTGCAATCAGTGAGGTGATTTCTTCACCTTGCTGTGTGCCTTCCATTTGTGCCTGTTGCGCTCCTTCTTCCTCTCCTCTTTTGAATTCTGGGGGTGGTGATGAACCTGCTTTCAGTACATTACAATAAAAATCTTGTGCCTTCAGAACTGTATTAAGACGATATCTTGTACCTGCATAATTCACCACTATCCCAGTTGGTATTTCCCATCTAAACTGGAGCTGTCGTTTTTTTAATTCATCTGCCAAAAAAACAAACTCTTTCCTTTTTCTTAAAATTCTTGGTGGAATTTCTTTCAAAATTAGGACCTCTTGATCAGCCACTTTAAATCTGTTATGATAAAAAGCTTGGATGATCGCATTTCTGATCGTTCTCTTTGTAAAATAAACAACCACATCTCTTGGTAATTTTCTTTGCCTAGAAATCCAGGAGTTGACACAAAATATTTTATCTATTTCCATTATAAAGTCTTCAACTCACCATCCTAATATAGGTGCCACAGCCTTAGCAAATATCTCTTCCAAATTTTCTTGTGGGTTTTCTTTCAGACTTCTTATCCTCAAGGCAAACTCCATGTCTCTATACCACCTCATCATCAGTTTTATCCATTTTATTCTCAGCTTCGCACATTTTAGCTTCCAGTATCAAATTGCTTTGGTTAACTTCTTCCACGCGTTCATTCAAACGCTCAATACAAACTGCCACCCCCTGAAAAGCCAGTAAGATATCCTCTCTTATTTCCTTATTTTTCTCATTAATAAGCTCCGCCATTTGCTCAGATTGAAGTTTAAAGCCTCTTGTAAGTGTTTTAATGTTAATGTAGGTGCGGGTGCTGCGGGGGATGGCATCAAGGTCTGAAGTGTAGATTGTTGTTGAACTGGTGATGCCCCCGCGCTTCTAGAAATGGGAGCTCTAGGCGGTTTAGAAGCCATGACTTACTATTAACTTTCGTTTCTCACTTTCACTTTTCTACCCAATCCTTAACTGTTCATTTCACGATTTAGCCTCCAGACTCATCATCTTTGTTTCTCTTCCCTGCACTCTTTCTAAGGTTTCAACATTTTTTTTTGTATCTTATGACTAGAACTGGATGCAATATTCTAAGTGTGATCTCACTAGTACACTATAAAGTGGCATTATCACTTCTCATGATCTTGACGCTATCTCTGTTGATGCAGGCTTGGCCATTTTTGCAGCTGCAGAGCACTGCTGGCTCATACTAGATCCCTCTCACAGTTATATATAATCCAAAATAATATTTGCCCTTCAACAGAGTTCTATTGTTTTCTATCACAAGCACAAAATTAGAATCAGAATAGAGCTGGAAGGGACCTTGGAGGTCTTCTAGTCCATCCCCTTGCTCAATCAGGAGATCTACAATTAGGAAAAAAAATTAGTAAAAAAATGTTTATTGTGTTAAAGAACACAACAGCTGGACTGCTATCTGCTATTGTGCCACTTGAGTTTATAGATGTACATATTGTTTATTTAGCTGTTCACATAAAATTGGAGATATTACACTTGATCTTAATCAAAAGGCTGAGACGTGATATGGGAGAAGAGATAGCACTTTTTTTATGGGCAGCAACAAGAAATAGGAAGACAGTAAGTTGATATGGGTTAAGCCGATTGACTAAATGAGCAGGGATGAGAATTCTAGAAAAGAAGGTGATGACTGCAGAACCAAGATTATTAGGTAGCACTGGCTGCTAAAGCCTTGTTAGTTCCAGAGGAAACTAGGGTCAAGACAAGAAATAGAAGCAGTTGAAATAAAAAGTCTTCCTCATGAGAAGGACCATCTCTTCCTCATGAGGCTAGAGAAAACTACTTATCAGCCCAGGAGAGATTGCCAGCCAATATAAATGAACACAGAACATAAAATAACAAACTTGGAAGGCACCTTGGAGGTCTTCCAGTTCAACCCTCTGCATAATTAATGCTATTCCTTGGATTTAAATAGGGAGGGGATGTATACACACACACTCATTCTCAGTTGCATGAAGCTGCTTGTGTTAAAACTAAATTACAAGAAGGGACCTGTTGAACTATGTGTTGGATCATTTCCTGTCAACACAAAAGCTCTGAAGATACACTGAATGTTAGTTTCAGTTAATATTTTACAGATGCATAATAATTGTGGAATTTTTCTTGGCTTACCATAAGAAAAAGTGTCTGGAAGAGGCACACCATGACCAGCCAATTCTTGGAATGTCCAGAACTTGTTGACACAATTAAGTATGGCTTGTGGACGGTTCATTAGCCGGCAGCCTATCTTCTCCAGATGGCGAAGGACTGTAATATCACTATCACTCTGCACCCATGGTGTTGGTACACGAACCACCACTACTTGTGGGTAAGCAGTGATGAGTTCTCCATTGACCCGAAGACCTGCAGGAAAGAGTAACAAAAAGATGCAAATTTGATTAAAATCATAGTTAATAAAGAAAAAGCACTATATTTAATCTATCAGAATGGTACACCCAGTCCCTTGAGCTTTTGGAAAATGACATACAGCTGTTTTATTATGTCATACCCCATTGCATCAGAATTTACACAATTTTCACACAAAGTCCAAAAGTCCTGGTGGTCTGCATAAATAAAAAACATTATAAATTACATACTATGTATACTACAGTATAGATCAGTGGTTTCAATCTTTCTGGCACCAGGGACCAGTTTTGGAAGAAAAACTGTCTTCCAGACCTGGGGGAGGGAGGGTTTTGCATGCAACCTAGGTCCGTACATACACAGACGAAGCTTCACTTCACTCGTCTGCTATTTGCATGGCCCAGTTCTTAACAGGCTATGGACCGGTATTGGTACCAGGTGTTGGAGACCCCAAAGTATTTACTGTACTTACAACATATATACTATATCCTCTCTCTGTATGTCTTGAATGAATTAAAACACTAACAAGCCAGTTATAGGACACTGGAACTCTTGAAAAAACATAACTTAGAACAGTTCTGCTTTCTTCCAAGCTTAGGACACCTCCAACTACGGTGTGCACTTTTCTGAATTTGGTATCTTTGAAATGGCAATATTTTTCTTGGAACATTTTGAACTTGGAACAATCTGTATACTGATATTTGGGGAAATTTTCTATTGCTGAATAGTAAATACCTAGTTCCATTGCATCAGAACATGAGCTCCTGACTTTTTATTACTTTTTTTTTTAGAAATTGTATTTTGTTGAATTGTATTGTGCAGCCCTTGGCACTCTCTGAAATTTACTGTTTGTTTTTATTACCCAACCACATAATATCTTCAATACTCAACTGAATTCTATTGTATTCTTCAGTTGCTGTATTATGGCCTTTTTTGCCTTTTGAAGTTTGGATACTATTTTATACATTCCTCTTAATGTATAAACAATTAAATCTGTGAAGGTCATGTGCCAATAGTCTTTCTAATTTCACTGCTTATTTTTGTTTTTACAATGAACTATGTGAGGTCAAATCTTTTACTTTTGTCTTGCACAAAATTTAGTTTAAAACAAGTGATGAGAAAAAAAGCTTGCCCCTCATGGATGGAAATAGATAAATGAGAAGGTGATAGTTGATGGAAGGGGGTGGGGTTAGGCTTATATGCTGGGAAGGCAGGGAGAGAACTGAATTGCTTTGAGGCAGAACTGGAAAGAAGCCCGGGGAGCTTGGGACGTGCTGAAGAAAAAGGAGAGTGATCCCTGAATTAGACCCTTTCTAGTCAAGTGTAAAAGCTGAAACCACATTTACTGGTCACCTGGGACTAAATGGCTCTGGTGTGGTAACGGTATCTTCTACCTCGTTTGTACCATGCAAAACTCTGTAGTTCCTGTCCCTCTCTCTGCCCTGCCTCCACCTGGTACTGGTGCCATGGCCGCAGGCTGAGGCAGGTGACAGGGCAGGAGTGGTGCCATGCTGCGGCCCCTGCCTTCCAACCTGGTCCTCCAGCAAGCCTGCCACATGCCACCCCAACCGCGACAGCCCCACCTCCCTCCTGCACCTCTGCCTCCACCTGTAAATAAGATATTCCCCAAAATAAAACCTAGTGCCTCTTTTGGAGGAAAAAAAAAGACCAGGTCTTATTTTGGGGGAAACATGGTAGTTGGGAAAACACCATGAATTGCCTCAATTTTCTTAACCTCAGTCCCAGCCTCTCCACCACCTGGGTGTGCTAATCATGCACCAGGTGCAACCTGAGTCCATCAACACAATGATGATCGTCCTTGCCTCCAAGGGCACCACAATCTCCATCCGAGCTATCGTGGGGATGATGGTGCCACTTATCATCGGGTTGTCTTCCCTTCACTGTCACTCTTCTAGAAGACCAGACCTTTCAGGGGCTGATTGGAGTTCTCTCCTCCTCACTGGACTGAGGAGAGAACTCAACGTGTTCTCTCAATTTCTCCTTAGACTTCACAGGGGATATTTTTCTTGGATTGGTTGGTGGGTGGAGGAGTAGTTACTGGTCATGATGTGAGGCATTCAGCTGCTCAATGAATCTCCTTTCCACAACCAAAGCTGCCTTCAGGGTTTGGCAAGGCTTGCCTTCTCCGGCTGAGGGTGCACCTCCTTTTTCCTTCTTGGAGCCTAGGCATCCCTCAGGCACTCTGCGGGGCCGACTTTCCTGTATGGTGTACTTCTGGAACTCCAACAGGTCAATCTCCACTTTGCAGGCCACTCAGAATCATGTCTCAGGTTCCGCTGCACCCTTTGGGGTATTCAGTTCTGGTATAGCTCTCAACCTAGTCCCCCTTGGAAGCAGGATACCAGCATGCATTCAGGCCAGACAGGAAGGTGGCTTGCTAAGCTACAGAATTCCTGGATGTAGTCTGCCACCAGCCACTTTCCCTGCTTAAGGGTACAGATGCAGGATTCAGCATGCTGGGCCACTTTGGGATCCTCAAACTGCCCTTGCAGAATCTGCATGAATGCATCTAGGTCACCCAGCCTTTGCACCCCAGCATCATGCAGGGACACCAGCCATCCGGATGCACTGCCCTTCGAGTTGAATGCCACTGTGTAAACCTGGGCTGCATCGTCTGGATACATTCCCCCATAGTGCTCCATATGATACCATGTCTGGGCTAAGAAGTAAGCCAGTTTTTTTTTCTACAAGATGGCGGCGTGTTCACATGCAGCAGCCCTGAGCTCCCGGTACTGGTGTGTGGTGATTGGATTAATGTGTGTATGGATGAGTGTGCACAGTGTAGTGCAAGGGGCTAAATTAGCCTACACACGTATAGAGCTGCTAAACATTGGGCTTGCAAGGCAATCTGGAATTACTAGCGATTTTCAGCAGTCCCATAACATACCTAACTGCATAGCAAGGCCTCCAGGATCTCCGTGGATTGTCTTCAGGCTGGGGAGGAGACAACGTAAGCGAAAGAGAAAGGAGCGAAAACAAAAACGTGGCTGCAGGGCTGGGATACTGAATCGGCTTAGAAAGCAGCCTCATAGACCAGCATTGCCAAGTCTTTTCTTGAGCAATGCCACATCCCTCATTCATAAAATTGACGAATTACAGCTGCAGTTGGCAGCAAGCAGGCTTCTCCGTGAATGTTGTGTGATGGTTGTCACGGAGACCTGGCTACATCCAGATGTACCGAATGCAGCAGTGGAGCTGACAAGCCGAGTCATTCACCGCTCTGACAGAGATAAAGGCTCCAGTAAGAGCAAAGGAGGAGGACTCTGTGTGTATATACATTGTGACTGGTGTGCCAATGGCAGATTAGTTTACACGTATTGTTCCCCAGATGTGGAACTGATGACTGTCATATGTAGGCCTTTTTATTTGCCTCGAGAAATTATCATGGTAATTATTACAGCTGTTTATGTTCCACCTGATGCCAATGTCAGCACGGCACTTTCCAAGCTGTATGACGTCATCACCAGGCAGCAGCAAACTCACCCAGAGGGCACTCTTGTCGTGGCTGGGGACTTCAATCAAGCTTGTCTGAAGACACTTCTCCCGAAGTTTGTACAGTATGTGCAAGTTCCCACCAGAAGGAAGAACACTTTAGACCATGTGTACTCCAATCTGAAACAGGCATACAGAGCATTCCCTCTCCCCCACCTGGGTACATCTGACCATCTTTCACTCCTGTTGTGACCAAAGTATGTCCCTCTCAGGAAAAGAACTCAGGCTGTCATGAAAAGGGTCAAAACCTGGCCAGTGGATGCTCTCAGTCAGTTGCAGGACTGCTTTGAAACCACTGACTGGAGTGTATTTGAAGATCAAGACCTGAATGCATACACAGATGCCGTACTCTCTTATATTAGAACATGCACTGATAGTGTAACAACAGAAAAGTGCATTAGAGTTTATGGGAACTGCAAACCCCGGATGACTGCAGAGATACAAACACTCCTGAGAGCCCGGGATTCTGCCTTTAAGGCAGGGGACAGGGACACATACAGAGAGGCCAGGGCAAATCTCAGAAGAGGCATTAGGATGGCAAAACAGCAATACAAACACAAGGTGGAGAACCACCTAGCAGACAACAATCCGAGGCAAGTGTGGCAGGGACTGCAGCACTTAACCAACCACAAGGGCAGCACAAGGAGCATGGTTAACACCGATGCCTCGTTGGCTGAGGAGCTGAATATCTTCTTCGCTCGCTACGAGGTAAAAAGACCAGACCCTGTAGCCTCTGCTGGCCGGCCTTCTGATTTTCAGCAACCCACCCTATCTGAAGACCAAGTGAGAACTGTACTGAAGGCTGTGAATCCCAGCAAAGCCGTAGGCCCAGATGGGGTGCTGGGGATAGTGGTTAAGAACTGTGCCAACCAATTAGCAGGGGTCCTGACAAGGATTTTTAACATCTCCTTGCAAACAGCATGTGTACCATCGTGCTTGAAAGCAGCTACCATTGTCCCAGTCCCCAAGAAAACTGCAGTTGAGTGCCTAAATGGCTACAGACCTGTTGCATTAACGTCTGTAGTCATGAAATGCTTTGAAAAACTGGTTCTCCAACATCTCAGGACATGCCTCCCACTGGATTTCAATAAACATCAATTTGCCTACAGGGGGAACAGGTTGACAGACGATGCCATAGCTACTGCTTTACACTCTGTAGCAAGTCATCTTAAGAAACATGGAAGCTAAGTCAGGATGCTTTTTGTTGATTATAGCTTGGCTTTCAACACCATTTTGCCGAGCACTCTCATCGAGAAACTGACTGACTTGAAATTTTGCCCCTCCATCTGCGATAGGATTCAAGACTTTCTCAGGGACTGGTTACAAACAGTGAGGGTCGGGCCTGCTTTGTCCACACCCCTGAAGCTTTGCACCGGATCGCCACAGGGCTGCATGCTTAGCCCCTATCTGTACACTTTGTACACATATGACTGTGTATCATCTGACCCATCTACTGCAATAATTAAGTTCACAGATGATACTACCATGGTGGGTCTTATTACAGGTGTGGATGAGACAGCATACAGGGCAGAGGTACAAAAACTATCCATATGGTGTTGTAACAAC
Source organism: Vipera ursinii (assembly GCF_947247035.1). NCBI lineage: Eukaryota > Metazoa > Chordata > Lepidosauria > Squamata > Viperidae > Vipera > Vipera ursinii. The sequence continues at coordinate 185,516,301 of NC_139513.1, read as the reverse complement.
AACTTGCACCTGAACATCGGCAAGATGAAAGAGATGGTGCTAGACTTCCAGAGGAAAAAGGAGGAACCTGCCGCCCCACTTTACATTGGGGAGGACTGTGTGGAGAGTTTCCTCCTTTAAATTTCTGGGTGTCTACCTCTGCGAAGATCTGACCTGGAAAGTTAATACAACCCAGGTGGCCAGAAAGGCATAACAGAGACTTCACTTTCTCAGCGTCTTGCAGAAGAACAGGGTAGAACAACGGCTAATGACCCTCTTTTACCGGTCTACTATAGAGAGCGTCCTCTCGTACTGCATTGTGGTTTGGTATGCTGGTCTGACAGCCGCGGATAGGAAAGCATTACAAAGGGTGGTGAGCACAGCACAAGACATTGTGGGCTGTCCCCTGAGACCACTGGATGACATCGCCAGGGCTTGCTGCCTTGGAAGAGTGAGGAAAATTCTCAGGGAAGACTCACACCCTGGACAGTATCTCTTTACTCTCCTACCATCGGGTAGGAGATATAGTATAGCCAGCCGTACCAACAGGCTGAAGAACAGATTTTATCCATGGGCTGTTAGGCTTTTGAACGGGATATAATTTTATAAACTTTATGCATGATTGACTTGCGAGGCCGGTGTGTTATGCAATTAGCTCACATGGTGTAATTTGATGGAGGGTTTGTGTCACTCTAAGTTGGGGGTGGGGGCATGAAGGGAGGCTCAGCCAATCTCAATGTATACATTGCTGTACTTTGACAATAAAGGTTCGTTCTTATTCTTGTCCAGGTCCCCGTTAAACCGAACTGGGGGGGAGTGTTCGCTCATCTCTCATGATGCAAGTGGGCAGTAGGGCTGCTGCTGCTGCCCAGAGGAGGGGTGGAAGGGCCTCAACTCTCGCTTGAGCCATCGGGGTCACTCACTACCATGCATGGCAAAATCTGCTGCTACTGCTCCCTGCAAGGGGGATCCAATCGTTCTGGCAGGTTCTGGCACCACTGGCTGCAGGAGGGGAAGGGATGGGGTAGTTAGTGACTTCACTGCTTCAGTCTTGGCCTCAGTTGCTTTGGCTCCCGTGATGCTGCTCCCTTGATCTCCAGGCCTCTGAACCTCTCTCTCAGCTGCTCCATTAAGGGTGGCAGCAGGGCGCTTCCAGTCAACTGGCTCGTCCCTCTTGACTGGCCACCTTGCCTTCCATTTGCTTCCTCAGGTCACGATAAGTCCTGCGGGGATTAGGGGGTACTCAGCCTCTGCCGTCTTTCCTATATTCGCTACCCAGAGTGTCTTTGGTCCCTGGTACAGAGCATCTCGCAGTCATTCTCTTAAGCTCACCAACTGCGGCTCTGATTTTTCAGCCCTCAGTTTGGGACGCGTGCCCACCAGCTACACCCCTGCCCTGGTCTGCAGTATTGCCGGGGCTTCTTGAGCCAGGGACTCCTCCGGCTTCTTCCTCTCCTCCAATTCTTTGCCTGTTGCTGACATTTTTGGCCTCCTGGTGGGATCCAGGTAAGCAATACTGTTAGAACTGACTTATGTCAACTGTCCCATTGGCACATTCAACAAAAGAAACTCCCAGCTCTTTAGATTAACCAAGAGTGTAGCTTTATTAAAAAAATCCATCTAGGCATGGCAGAAGCAAAGTCAGTTCTGGGATTTTCCCCGTGAAAACCCATATAGGTAACTCCCTTTTCTCCTCCAGGCCACCCACGGTTCATAGTTCACAAACTATGTCTGCTTCGGTCAAAACATTCTTCATCACTTGGCCTTGTTAGATAATGTCTCCCTGGCAACAGATGGTTCACTTGCATTCAATAGCCTACATCCCACCCTTAGGAATTCACTACCCCCCTCCCATCACTGTTTGGTAAATCTGCGAGTGAAAGCAGGTACAGGCAACTATGTAGTTGTGCCAACTTTGACAACATGGAATAGTCCATCTGGATACAAGCAAAATTGACTACATCATAGTATATCACAGTAGCTCTGTCCTTCCTGATTGGACCCTCTTTGCTTTTAAACTGCTAGAGGCTGCTGGGAAAAGCTACAAAACTGTAAGTTAAGGAGAAGTGGCTGGAGGGGCACAGTAGCTGTGTCCTTGCTGATTGGACCCTCTTTGCTTTTAAACTGCTAGAGGCTGCTGGGAAAAGCTACAAAAACTAAGTTAAGGAGAAGTGGGTGGAGGGGCACAGTAGCTGTGTCCTTGCTGATTGGACACTCACTGTCCCGGGCAATCTAAGAAAATAGGGGAACTTAGGCACCACACAAGTTATGTAGCAAGTAAACACAGGGTCAGTCATAAAGGACTCAAATGTCTGTACACCAATGCGCAGAGTATGAACAGTAAGCAGGGTGAACTAGAAATTCAGGTAAATGAGGGCGGATATGATATTGTTGCCATTACAGAAACATGGTGGGACGAAACCCACAAATGGAACACACAGCTAGAGGGATTTAAATTATTGAAAAGAAATAGACTAAACTAAAGAGGAGGTGGAGTTGCTCTATATATAAGAAATAACTTTATCTCTACAGAAATAGAGCACAGCAATGATGAAAACTGTAAACTTGAATGTATTTGGGTCAATATAAAAGGGGAAAAAATGACATTGCCATAGGTGTATACTATAGGCCGCCCAACCAAACAGAGGAAATAGATGAACTTTTTGCTAGTCAGTTAACTAAGGTATGTAGGAAGCGCATCACAATAGTAATGGGGGACTTTAATTACCCTGATATCAACTGGGAGACAAATTCTGCACCAAGTGGAAGATCTAACAGATTCCTGACAAACCTAGCAGACAACTTTCTCTCCCAAAAAGTAGAGAAGGGAACTAGGGGATTAGCCATATTGGATTTAATTCTCACTAACAGAGATGAAATGATAGAAAGTGTCAAAGCCACAGGAACCTTGGGGGGAAGTGATCATGCAATATTGGAATTCAACATTATGGAAGCACAAGCAATAGAATACAGCCAAACTAGAATCTTGGACTTTAAAAGAGCTAATTTCAATAAACTTAGAGACCTTGGGAAGAATTCCATGGATGAGAATCCTAAAGGGGAAAACAACTCAAGAAGCTTGGGAAATTTTGAAAAGTGAGATAATAAAGGCCCAGTCTAGCACAATACCAACAAAGAAGAAAAATAACAGCTTTTAAAAGAAACCAGCATGGCTGCATAAAGAACTCTCTGATAAACTGAAAGATAAAAAAGACAAGTATAAGAAGTGGAAAGAGGGGCACATAACTAAGGCAGAATATCAGCAAACAGCCCGTGCCTGCAAAGATGAAGTGAGGGAAGCTAAGGCTCAAAATGAACTAAGGCTTGTGACCAAAGTCAAAAATAACAAAAAAAGCTTCTTTCAACATATAAGAGACAAGAAAAAAGTTAAGGAAATGATTGGTCCATTAGTGGGGGAAAGTGGCAACAAGGTGACAAGCAACAGGGAGAAAGCAGAACTATTTAACTCGTTTTTTGCATCTGTCTTTACACAAAGGGAAAAAACAGTCCAACCTACCAAAACCAGTGCCATAAAAAACAGAATAGAAATGTAAGTTAAGATAGGATAGGAAAGAAAATGGTACGTGAGCACCTGTCCAGCCTAGACGAGTTCAAATCACCAGGACCAGATGGATTACACCCCAAAGTTCTCAAGGAACTGGCAGATGTGATCTCAGAACCACTGAACTATATTTTTCAAACATCCTGGAGCACTGGGGAACTACCAGCGGACTGGAAGAGAGCTGATGTAGTTCCCATCTTCAAAAAAGGAAAAAAAATAGATCCAGGAAACTACAGACCTATCAGCCTGACCTCAATACCTGGGAAGATTCTGGAAAAGATAATCAAACAAAAAATCAGCGAACACCTTGATGCGAACAAAGTTATCACTAAAAGCCAACATGGGTTTGTCAAAAACAGATCGTGCCAGACAAACCTTATTGCATTCTTTGACCAAGTGACAAAACCAGAGGAATGCTGTAGATATAATTTACTTGGATTTCAGTAAGGCATTTGATAAAGTAGATCACAACCTACTACTTGATAAGATAGAAAAATGTGGGTTAGATAGCATCACCACCAGATGGATTCGTAGCTGGCTGACAGGCCATACTCAGCGTGTGGTCCTCAATGGAACTGCATCTACATGGAAGGAAGTGTGTAGTGGGGTGCCCCAGGGCTCTGTTCTGGGCCCAGTGCTCTTCAACATCTTCATTAACGATTTGGATGAGGGGATAGATGGGGAACTCATCAAATTTGCAGATGACACCAAGCTGGCAGGAATAGCCAATACTCCAGAAGATAGGCTTAAGATACAGGAGGATCTGGACAGACTCGAACACTGGGCACTATCTAACAAAATGAAATTCAATTGTGAAAAAAGTAAGGTTCTGCATTTAGGCAGGAAAAATCAAATGCACAGGTATAGTATAGGTGGTACCTTGCTCGATAGTAGTAACTGTGAGAGGGATCTTGGAGTCCTAGTGGACAATCACTTAAATATGAGCCAGCAGTGTGCTGCAGCTGCCAAAAAAGCCAACACAGTGCTAGGCTGCATTAACAGAGGGATAGAATCAAGATCATGTGAAGTACTAATACCACTTTACCATGCCTTGGTAAGGCCACACCTGGAATACTGCATCCAGTTTTGGTCACCACGATGTAAAAAAGATGTCGAGACTCTAGAAAGAGTACAGAGAAGAGCAATAAAGATGATTGGGGGACTGGAGGCTAAAACATATAGGGAACGGTTGCTGGAATTGGGTATGTGTAGTTTAATGAAGAGAAGGGTGAGGGGTGACATGATAGCAGTGTTCCAATATCTCAGGGGCTGCCACAAAGAAGAAGGAGCCAGGCTGTTCTCCAGAGCACCTGAGAGCAGGACAAGAAGCAATGGATGGAAACTAGTCAAGGAGAAAAGCAACCTAGAACTAAGGAGAAATTTCCTGACAGTTAGAACAATTAATCAGTGGAACAGCCTGCCTCCAGAATTGGTGAATGCTCCAACACTGGAAGTTTTTAAGAAGAGACTGGACAGCCATTTGTCTGAAATGGTATAGGGTTTCCTGCCTTAGATGACCTCCAAGGTCCCTTCCAAATAATAATAATAATAATAATAATAATAATAATAATAATAATAATAATAATAATAATAATAATAATAATAATAATAATAATAATTATTATTATTATTATTATATCAAGTGATAAAGCCATATTGTGTAATTATATTAACATTATTGTTTTAACATAGAATGGTATGAGCTAAAGTGAAGTCAAAAAAGGATATGAAAATGATAAAAATAGTGATAAACTGTTAAGAGAACAGCGATTTTGAGATTAATCTATCAAATGGCTTTGCTCTAGTGCAAAATTTAGAAGAGATGAACATCACAGACCAAAATGAACAACTAGTCAAAAATATCCTTGAATCTGCTACATCTGTAGCACTACCAGAAAAACACTTTGTACAGTCAAAAATCTCTGATTAAACTATTGATTTAATGAAAAAACAACAGACAGTGAAGAATACTGGAAGTTTCACTAATAAACTGGAGTACATTGAACTTTGCAAAACGATAAGAAAACATATCTAAGAAGAAATGTGTTAGTTTAATGTGAAGCTTATGAAAAAGGCAATTGAAGAAAACAAAGGGATTAATAGAGCAAAATGCAAGCTTATAAATACAAGAAAGAAAGTTTTTGTATTAGAACATGAAGATGGCTCTGTGCGTAGAATAATACAGGAAATGTTAGAAATAATTGGAAAATTCTATTTAAAGCTATACAAAGATCAAGATCACTGAAAAGTAACAACACCCATGAAAGAGGAAATACCAGATATCTTAGTGGAGGAAGTGCCATAAAATCAATGAAAAATGGCAAACATTTGGGAAATTACTGTTACGGCTGAAATGCTGAAAGCTGGTGGTTACAGTTTACACAAGATATTAGTAAAACGATACTCGAGATGCCTCAGAGAAGACAAAATACCTTATGCATGGAAACATGCTGAAGCAATAGACAGGATCTGAGGGATTCCCTTACAGATCGGTATTTTAAAGTGTCCCTAAGCAAATCCCATCTCACAGTTCATCCGGGCGGTGTAGACCGGCAAATCCCCAGGTGTTAAGTTTGTCAATGGGAAAAGAAAAATAAGATCAGTCCGGCTCCGTTTGTGCATGATCATTCCACAGCTCTTCACACCTCATTTTGAGGACGGAAAAATAAACCAGATCCCGGAGGTTTGTATCTCCCCCCCCGCGCCTTTTTCCTAGCTGCCCGGTAAGGAAGAAGAGGTTCAGAGAGATGCATAGTATAGCAGGCAATTTGTTACATTGTAATGGATAGCAGACATGAAGGCAAATAAACAAAAGGTTACATTGTGTTTAATAGAGGAAGTGAAAGCAATAAAATCCACATGTATATCCCCTCTCTCCCTTGGGAGTATGGCAGAATCCAGGGAAAGGTGCAATTTGGTTTTAGATTAGAGGAGATAGTTAGAAATGAAATATAAATGGATTCTGACAAGAATGTTTTATTAAGGAAACAAAGTATCAGCACATAGTTGAACCCAAGACTAAAGTTCCCTCCCCGATACAAAGTAAGTTGCTATTCCCAGCCCAGAAAGGCCGTCATAAATCACATTCACCAATTAATCTAAAATGCTCCCCACTTTACAGCCCGCCAAAACTTTACCTAGAATTGACTTTGAAGCTCACCCAGCTACAATTGTTTAGGCTAACTTAAAAAGCTCAAGCTTTCCTCTCATCCCCCGCTTCTACATCTGAGAATCCCAAGCAACAGAAAAAGCTCTACTAAAGGTAAAATGGCTGCAATTTAATTGTCACAGCATTGACATCCGGCCACCCTTAACAAAAAGGAGAAGTCCTGCAAATCAAACAAAGGCATAGGTTAGGGATTCCCCCTAAGTCTATCAGCTTTTACATCAGTACACTTTACCCAAGTGGCCTCTGATAATGGGTAGCCTTTCCATTGCACCAAGCATTGCAATCTCCCCTTGTACAATCTAGCATCGAGAATTATGTTTCACTTCGTAATGAGTCTCCCCAGCCACCACAAGTGGTCCAGGAGCTTTCTTGGGAGGGGGTCTTAGAGTTGATTCCCTGAAAGGTTTTAACAAACTGCAGGGAAACACAGAGTGAATCTTCCCTAAAAGCTGGGGAACCTTCAATTCTACAGTAACTTGGGTTTAGAACTCACACTACGGGGAAAGGACCCAGGTATTTCAGTCCCAATTTTTTGCTAGGCAATTAAATACTTAGTGGACAGATAAACCTTTTCCCTTACTCAAAATGACTGCTGGGGAGCCCTTATCAGCTTGTTTTTAATACATTTCTGAAGCTTTTTTCAGTGCTTTCTTGGCATTGTCCCACTCCCTTCCAAGCTGCCACCCATTGGTCTAATATCTGAGAGGCCAGGGGATCTTAGGGGTATTCAGGCATGGGGATAAAATCCCTTCCAGTGGCAATCTTAAAAGGCGTGAAACCGGTGCTACTGTGGACTGTGTTGTTGTAGTCCATTTCAGCGAATGGGGGGTCAGTCCAGTTCATCTGATGGTAATCCACAAAGCACCTAAGATATTGTTTCACCATTGCGTTAGCTTTTTCAGCCACCTCATTCATTGATGGGTGAAAAGCCAATGACAGTTCTTGTGTTGAACCATTTATTTTCAGAAAGTTTCTCCAGAATTTTGCCATAAATTGCACTGCCCAGTCAAAGATTACCTGCTTTGGCGCACCGTGTAATTGGAAAATGTGTTTAAGGAACATCTTAGCCAATTTCTGGGCTGATGGGAGGCCGGAGCAGGTGATGAAATGAGCCTGCTTTCAAAAAAGATCAATCACTGTTGAAATTAACGCATTTCCTGTGCTTTCAGGTAACTCAATGATAAACTCCATAGCGTTCTCTTCCCAGGGTTGGGAAGGGTCCACAACAGGTTGCAACAGTCCAGGGGGCTTCCCTGGATTTTTTTTCACGGTAGCACAAACTCTGCAGCTTTTGACATAGTTCTCCACATCATTCTTCAAGCCTGGCCACCAAAATTGCCTCCGAATTAAATGCAGCATTTTTAAGTAACAAGCCTGTTTTACATCAGGGCTGCGCTGGAGAGCTTGGAGTCTGAGTCACTCAGGCAGATATAATTTTCCTCCCTTGTAAGCCAACCCATCCCTATGGGTCAGGATGCCTTGATTTATCCTTAAACCACTGATTGTTAATTAATTCTTGCTTTAACTTCTTTGTCACAGGATTGGCAGGGTTAGGAGTTTTTGCAGATTGAAGGTTCGGTGGGTTAATTTGAGAAATAACCTGAGGTGCAGGCATGATAGAATCTATGACTTGCTCGCACTGGCTCTTATACTGGGGCAGTCTGAATAGGGCATCGGCCAAGAAATTCTTTCCACCCAGTATGTATCTTAGGGCGAAGTTAAAACAATTAAAATACTGTGCCCAACGTACCTGTTTGGGAGATAGTTTACAGGGAGTTTTCAATGCCTCTAAGTATTTATGATCAGTCCATACTTTAAAAGGCACCTTGCTCCTCTCTAGGTAGTAACGCCATGTCAACAAAGCCCATCGAATCACAAAGGCTTCTTTTTTCCAAACAGCCCATCTTTGATCAGCAACGGTGAACTTTTTTGAAGTCTAAGCACAGGATTGTAAAATCCTGTCACTATTTTTCTGCAAAAGTACAGCTCCTACAGCCACATCATTGGCATTGGCTTGAATAACAAATGGCTCCTCTGGGTAGGGGTGCTTTAAGACTGGTTCAGCAGCAAATAGTCTTTTTAAATTCTCAAAGGAAGTTTGGCATTCCATAGTCCATTGTAGTTGCTGACCAGGTCGTGGTTTCCCATCTTTATCCATTTTTAAACAGTTCTGTCAGGGGTAAAGCAATCTCAGCAAATGATGGGATGAACTGACGGTAGAAATTGGTGAACCCCAGAAAGCTTTGCAGCTGTTTTCAGGTTTTCAGAGGTTGCCATTCAATTACAGCCTTCACTTTGGCAGGATCCATCTCAATGCCCTCATTGGAAATCCTATAGCCCAAATAGTCCAAACGTGTCTAATGAAATTCGCACTTTGACAGTTTGACGTAGTCTAGTGCTTAGCAGTTTTTTCAACACCTCTCGCACTAAACTCACATGGTCTGCCATATTCTCAGTATAGATTAAGATGTCATCAAGATACCCATGTACAGATGATCGTGTAGCACCTGGTTAATAAGCTGCATAAACACAGCAGGAGCTCCTTGTAATCCAAATGGCGTAACTTTCAATTGATAGCTGCCCAAAGGGCTGTTAAAAGCAGTTTTTCATTCATCACCCTCTCTTATTCTTACGTGGTAATATGCCTCTCTCAGATCTAATTTAGTAAAAATTCCCCCTTTCACTAGATGGGTTAACAAATTTTTCAGTAGAGGAAGGGGGTACATATTTTCCATGCTCACGCAGTTGAGCCCCTTATAATTAATGCAGAGGTGGAGTGACCCATCTTTCTTTTCTTTGAATAGTACTGGGGCTGCCACTTGGGATTTTGCTGGCTCAATGAATGCTCTGGCCAAATTCTTGTCAATGTATTGCCACAACTCCTCCACCTCAAGGGGGTCATTGCATACATTTTCGGCTTTGGCAACTTTGCTCCTGGTAAAATCTCGATGATGCAGTCATTCAGTCTGTAGGGTGGCAGGACATAGCATTCTTTTCCACTAAACACTTCTGCCAGGTCTTGATATCCGCTGGGGATGAGTGGTTCTCCAGGCAGTGGGATGGTGGCAATTTTTATTGTGTTAGCCGGCAGCTCTGTCTCACCGCTAACACCAAAGGAGGAACTGGGAGGGGATGGCCCTATGGGCAATCTCAGGGTTCTCATCCCCTTTTCCCACCAGATATTTGGGAATGTCTAGCCAAGCTAGGCCTAGAATCACTGTTTTATTTTCAGACCCACCACAAAACGGATGAGGTCCCAATGTTCACCTATTTCCAGCCACACTGGCTCAGTTAGGTGAGTGACTAGGGTTCTTCCCACTAAAGACCCATCTGCCTATTCAAACTTCATGAGTTTGGAGAGCAATCTCGCCCGAATACTTAAATTTCAGAGCAATTGGCAAGCTGATAATGCATCGTGAGCACCCCGAATCTACCAGTACCCGTAAGTCCATTTGAATTCCTGTTTTAGGAACTATACGTTTGGCCAAAAGGGGAAAAGGTGGAATAGGTCAACTCACCATCAGGTCATTCTCTTCTTTGTCATCGCTGTTATAAGGAGCCAATGCGGTGTCTGAATCAGCTGGGGTTTTGACTCTCTCTTGAATGGGCGAGGTGACCTGGGCAACTGGTTCTTGCGTGACCCAATTTGATTCTCCCTGGGAGATGGCTGGGTTACTTTTCTTTTCTTCAGTGGGGCTCAGCCACCTCTCTGCTGGAGGAACGGGACAGGGCAAGCCACTGCCCAGTGACCCGGATGGCCACATCTAAAACATTTGATTGGTGGGGCTGAAGAAAGTCTAGGACAGGGGTCAGCAACCTAAAACAGTGAAAGAGCCAATTGGAACCGTTTCCCTCACAAAAGGAAAAACTGGGAGCAGCAAAAAAAATGTGTGTGCATGCACGTAGATGCGCACATGTGCAGAACAGGGTTTGAAGAGTGGAGCCAAGGTGAGATATGCACCTACCCTGCATATTTAAATTGATTGGTTGAACTTTTTTAGTCCCACTTTTTTTTCGGGGGGACTACACATAGCAGAGGACTGGGAGCCGCAGGAGACGGCTGAAAGAGCCGCATGTGGCTCCGGAGTCGTGGGTTGCAGACCTGTGGTCTAGGAGGTTCCATAGCACCTGCTGCTGGAGGTCGTCGAGGTGGTGGTCGTCTCGCTGGTTCTGACCTCAGTCTCAGTGCAGGAGTTGTTGGCTTCTTATAATGGGTCAGGTCGATGTCCATCTTTACTGCCACTCAGTACCTCTCCTGCAGTTGGTCAGGAATCCCACGATAAATACAGGCTTGAAACAGATTAGTGTTCAGGCCATTCTTGAAATGGTGCACCAGGGATTGTTCTGGCCACCACTCAATACGACCCGTGACCCTCCGGAATTCACACACATATTCCTTCTCTAGTCTACCTGCCAGTTTCACTTCATGAATGTCCTTCTCTGCCTGCAGAACTATGGATTCATCCTTGAACCTGGCTCTTAGCCCTTGGATGAATAGGTTGTAGTCCCATAACTCCGGCATCTGTTCGTTGTGCAAGCTATTCAGCCACTACAATGCCTCCCCCTACAGGTTTGCCGTTATGACATCGACCATCGCAGCAGGGTTTGGGTAGGCGTTGGCATTTCGGTTCATGTAGGAACACATTTGGTTAAAAAAGAAAGTTAACTTTTCAGGGTCTTCGCCAAAAGTGGATTTAAAAGTGGAGGTGTTACAGGTTGTTGCCTGTCTAGCAAGGCGTGCAGCTATCCATACTGTTGCATCAGGCCACGTTGAATGCCCCATGCCTGATCAATACCTTGGCATTGGCCTTAGGCTGGTGTAGCGTTGGTGACGGTATTTAGGGCTGCGTTGCCAATGGTGGGGCTCAGAGCTTCGACGGTGATAGTGACGGTCCAGGCTATCCCAGTATCGGTGACGATCAGGGCTCTCTCTGCACTGGTGACAGTCTGGGCTATGGTGGCATGGGCAGCAGTCGGGGCTTGCATAGGAGTGGCGTCACTAGGGGCTAACATACTGCTCTCGATGCCTTTGGCTGTCACGTCACCAGTGGCCGTCAGGACTCAGCGACTGCTGCCAATGGTCGGGGCTAGCACACTGCTGCCGATGATCCGGGCTTCTCCTCTGCACTGGGCTTGAGGTTAAAGCTGTTGGCTTCGTTTATCAGGAAGCAGCCCTGGCCCCACCGATGGGACTGCAGCTTCTCCTGGACTGGGAATGGTCTCAGAGGTGCCTGTCATCTCGCTCACTGGTCAGCAACGGGCAGGTGGCCTGCTCCTTGCTTCCCACGTCTAGGCCTTCAAATATCTCCCTTAGATGCTTGACTGACTGGCTTTGGACTGTTGTCAGATACTTCCACTCACCCAACTCATCCAATGGCGCCACCCACTTAGCTGCTCTATGATCAGGACAGTGTGACTTCTGGGAGGCAATCAGTGGAAATTCAACTTCAGCAGCCTTTGAAGAACTCTTCTTCAGCTGGGCCATCTCTGAACACCATGAGTCTCCAATCTGATGACCAGATGTGCTCTCGGGTCTTTGGTCTCGCTCCTGTCACTAGAGTCTCTGAAACCACACTCTATCGGTGCAATGGCCTGCGCTCCATCCACAAATATAGCAGCTGTGGTTGTGCTGGTGACAGGTTCCTCCTTCTCTCCATTTTGGGATCTTCCCTGAGTCTTTGTCAGCCTCCCTTCTGCTTTGGGTAGGTGACTGGAGCTCAGGACCCCATAAATTTAAAGAAAGAGTGAGTCTTGGGTTAATGTCATGGTTCCAATAGATGAAACCAATTAAAAGAACTTCAAGGCAAGGATTTTTTCCTTAAAGAACATTTTATTCAGGAAACAAAGTATCGGCACTTATATAGTTGTACCCAAGACTAAACATCCCTCCCCCGATACAAACTAACAAGTTGCAATTCCCACCCCAGAAAGGCCATCATAAATCACATTCACCAATTAATCTAAAATCCTCCCTACTTTACAGCTCCCCAAAACTTTATCTAGAATTGACCTTGAAGCTCACCCAGCTGCAATTGTTTAGGCTAACTTAAAAAGTTCAAGCATTCCTCCCATCCCCCCTTCTACATCTGAGAATCCCAAGCAACAAAAAAACACAAGTAAAAAGTAAAATGGCTGCAATTTCTTGTCACAGCACTGACAATTAAGCATAATTTTGAAGAACAACCTTCCCCTATGCCTGAAAAGTTTTTGATCAGTATGTGCTACTTGCTCTAACATATGCCAGTGAAACATAGACACTTGCCTCACAGTTGATATAAAAGATAAGAGTGGTGCAAAGAGCCAAGGAAAGATACATACTCAGCATTACAAGACAAGAGAGAAAGACCTGCACATGGATTAAATAAAAAAACAAAAGTATATGATATCATCAAGAGAGTAAAACAATTGAAATGGAAATGGGAGTCACATAGCAAGAAGAACTGATGGCAGATGGACTAAGGTAGTTATAGAATGGATCCCACTTGATAAAAAGCCTCCATGAAAGAGACCTAAAACAAGATGGAGCAACGACATCAGTAAGTATCCCGGCTCAATAGGCGAAAGAAAGCTCAGGATCCTATTGGTTGGAAACATGTGGAAGAGGCCTTTATCCTGCAGTGGATAGACAATGGCTAAAATGATGATGATGAACACAGAACAAAGGGTTGGAGGAGACCTTGGAAGTCTTCTAGTACAACCCCTATTCAAGCAGGGGACCCTATATCATTCTGGACAAATGGCTGTCCAACCTGTTAGGAGGAAGGAACACTCACAACTACTGGAGGTAAGCAATCTCATTGATTAATTCTTCTCACTGTCTGGAAGTTTCTCTTTAATTCTACTTTGGATGTCTCTTTGATAATCTTCTGTTATTTCTTGTCCTGCCCGTCAGGTGCTTTGAAGAATAGGCCGACACCCTCTTTTCTGTGACAGCTCTTCAAATATTGGAAGACTGCTACTATATCATCCCTAGTCATCCTCTTCGATAGACTAGACATACCAAGTTCCTGCAACCATTTACAGTATCACATGATTTAACCTTCAGATGCTATATCATCTTTGTTGCTCTTTACACACTTTTTAGAATCTCAGCACTTTTTTATGCATTGTGGTGACTAGAACTGGACACAGTACAGTATTCCAAGTGTAGTCCTACTAGTATACCATAACATGGCATTATCATTTCACATGATCTTAATACTTTCTCTGTTGATGCAATCTAGGGCTATACTGGTTTTTTTGGCAGCTGCAGTATACTGCTGGCTCATACCTAAGTGGTGGTTCACTAGGCCACCAAATCTCTCTCACTGGTATTGAGCTGGATATCACCTATTCTACAGTTGCAAGAAAAAGTATGTGAACCCTGTCCGGAAGTGGTTAGATATTGGATGAGGATCCAAAAATGGATAGAGGAAATCACAGGGTGTTTAGTTGATCTTAAACCACAGACCTATCTGCTTGGCTCCAGGCCTGGAAATATTAAGAAGGAAATATGGTATTTGGTTTTACATATCTTAACGGCGGCAAGGATGGGGTATGCTCAATTTTGGAAGGCAAATCATACCCCGCCGGATGAAGTTATAATTAGGAGAATACTTGATTGTGCAGAAGCAGACACATTGACCAAGAAGTTGAAGGGTAAAGAAGAGACACCAGCATTTCTATCATGGAATAAATGGTATATTTGGATGGATAAAAGATTAAAGAAATGAGGGTGGCTTGGAGGTTGGTCAAAAATGAAGTGATATAGTCTTTGTTAATGAATAAGCTTTGGAGTTGGATGGTTATAAGAGACTTAATGAGTGGAATATAATTGTTAGTTTAGAAGTAGATATAATGTGAAATTTTTGAAATGGTTTTCAATTTTTCGATTTCTTCGTTTTTTGTATATTGTAAATGTTTTTTTTTGTCTTTGTTGGTGTATGGTGTGTTTTTAACACGAAATGTAAATAAAGATTTTTTTAAAAAAAAAAGTATGTGAACCCTTTCAGATTATGTGGTTTTTTTGCATGAATTGGCCATAAAATGCACTCTAAACGTCATGTAAATCACAACAATAGAAAAACACAGTCTGCTTAAAATAATACTACACAAACATTACCTGTTGTCATGTTTTAATTGAACATAAGATGGAAACATTCACAGTGCAGGATGGAAAAAGTATGTGAACCTTTGGACTTAATAACTGGTTGATCCTCCTTTGGCAGCAATAACCTCAACCAAATGTTTCCTGTAGTTCCAAATCAGATCTGCACAACGATCTGGAGTAATTTTGGACCACTCCTCTTCACAAAACTGTTTCAGTGTAGCAATATTCTTGGGATGTCTGGTGTGAATCTCTCTCTTAAGGTCATGCCACAGCATTTCAATCGGGTTGAGGTCAGGACTCTGACTGGGCCACTCCAGAAGGCGTATTCTGTTCTGTTGAAGCCATTGTTTTGTTGAATTACTTGTATGCTTTGGGTCATTGTCCTGTTGCATCACCCATCCTCTGTGGAGCTTCAGTTGGCAGACAGATGGTCGTACGTTTTCCTGCAAAATGTCCTGATAAACTCTGGAATTCATTTTCCCATCAATGACAACAATCCATCCAGGCCCTGAGGCAGCAAAGCAGCCCCAAACCATGATGCTCCCTCCGCCATGTTTTACAGTGGGGATGAGGTTTTGATGTTGGTGTGCTGTGCCTTTTTTTCTCCACACATAGTGTTGTGTATTTTCCTCAAACAACTTAATTTTGGTTTCATCTGTCCACAGTATATTTTGCCAGTAGTGCTGTGGAACATCCAGGTGCTCTTTTGCAAACTTCAAACGTGCTGCAATATTTTTTTTGGACAGCAATGGCTTCCTCCGTGGTGTCCTCCCATGTACTCCATTCTTGTTTAATGTTTTCCTTATTGCAGATGTGTCAACAAAAATGTTAGCATGTGCCAGAGATTTCTGTAGGTCTTTAGCTGACACTCTAGGATTCTTCTTTACCTCATTAAGCATTATGCGCTGTGCTCTTGCAGTCATTTTTACAGGACGACCACGCCTAGGGAGAGTAGCAACAGTGCTAAACTTTCTCCATTTGTAGACAGGCTGTCTTACCGTGTACACATGAACATCAAGGCTTTTGGAGATACTTTTGTAACCCTTTCCAGCTTCATGCAAGTCAACAATTCTTGATCGTAGGTCTTCTGAGAGCTCTTTTCTGCGAGGCATGGTTCACATCAGACAGTGCTTCTTGAGACCAGTAAACCCAAAATGGGTGTGTGTTTTTAAAGGGCTGGACAGCTGTCAGCAACACATCCAATATCATCACACTGAATGGAGTCAAGGTTGGCTCCCTCCTGGCTCCAATTAGCTCTTGGAGAAGTCATTAGGCTAGGGGTTCACATATTTTTTCCACCCTGCACTGTGAATGTTTCCATCTTATGTTCAATTAAAACATGACAACAGGTAATGTTTGTGTAGTATTATTTTAAGCAGACTGTGTTTTTCTATTGTTGTGACTTACATGACGTTTAGAGTGCATTTTATGGCCAATTCATGCAAAAAACCACGTAATCCCAAAGGGTTCACATACTTTTTCTTGCAACTGTATATTTGTGCATGATTTTTTTTCCCTGCCTAAGTGTAAGACTTTACTTTTCTTACTACTGAATTGCTTTTTGCTGGATAGGGCTCAATGTTCAAGACTGTCAAGATTCTTCTGAAGCTTACATCTATCTTCTAAAGGATTGGCTATTTCCCCCAGCTTAGTGCCATCTGCAAATTTGATGAGTTTTCCTTCTATTCCCTTATGTAGATCATTTATGAAGATGTTAAAGTGTACTAGGTCAAATCAGAACCTTGAGGTATACTTCTATCCATGTAGAGGTAGTTCCATTGAGTGTGGATGGTTAGCCATATGCAAATCCATCTGGTGGTGATGCTGTTTATCCCACATTTTTTGAAATATTTTGTTACCTATTTATATTGTTGTTTTAAAAATTATGTTTACTGCCTAATATCACTTTGGTGAGTTTTATAAATTTGAAGAAATTAGACTGTCATGGTTCCGATAAATGACAGTTCAAACAAATTTCAAGCATTGTTTATCTAATAAATCTTAATAATGAAAGGAAGCATCGGCACTCATGGAGGGATGCCAGAATCTGAATTCTCCTCCCCTTGACACATCATATCCTGCAGAATCTCCCTCCCTTAAATACACATAATGAATCACGTTCACCAATTAAGTTTTACATATGAAGTTTCACTTCCCTTTCTGTGCGCGGCTATTCTTATCTTCTCAAAATAGCTGTTTACATTTCCCTCCCTTCAAGATTCAAAGCGAAGCAGTTTAAACAAAATGGTGTCTCTTATATTGTCAGTGCAAAAACATGTCAATGTTTGCAGCATTAACATCAACATTTTTCTCCTGTTTTCTGTAAAAGTGATTCAAGTTCCTTTGAAAAAGAAAAGCAGAAGATAAACAATCTCTCTTTTTAAAAAATATATTTTGTGAGACAGTCAATTTACTGCAGCAGTCCTCTTCTTACAGGGCAATTCTGGGGATAATGGTGATGATAATAATAATAATAATAATAATAATAATAATAATAATAATAATAATAATAATAACAACAACAACAACAACAACAGTTGGGAGGGACCTTGGAGGTCTTCTAGTCCAACCCCCTGCTCAGGCAGAAAACCCTATTCCATTTCAGACAAATGGTTGCCCAGTGTCTTCTTAAAAACTTCCTGTGTTGGACTAAGGAAGGTATTAGATAACCTTCCTTGGTATCCTATTGACTGAACATGTCTTAGCAAATGAGGTGATGAGATTTGACAAATTTCTTCAAGCACTTTTGCCTTGAAGCATAGTTCATAGTTTCTTGTTCTCAACATATTCAACATACATTTCAAAGTTAAAGATAAAAGGCTGTAATTTATACAGTTTATGATACTTTCTGCTCTGCTAATCTAGGCATTTTCCCATATCAATGCTTAAAAAACACAAAAACTAAACCAATTCATTCATTGTCCTTTCAATCCTGATTGTTCAAAATGTTACAGAAAAAACGTTACTATAAAGGGCAGATTTTGCTACAAGATACTTCATTAGCTGCAAAACAAGCATTACTGCATTGCTGCTGAGTTGTGCTTATAAGTTTATTGCACAGAGTTGCACTAATTTTAAGGAAAGTTTAACTTAAAGCCATCCTATACATACTAAAGGACTGTTTTAATTTGGAATGCAAATAATTTGACAGTCAATGTGGCTTCTTATCCACCATATGTACAAATGCAAACACAGCACTGCATGTATGGCAATTGTGTATATAAAGGTCTTGTGAGAGGATAAAGGAAGATTTCACGCCACAGTCTATATTTTCCCTAAAAAAGTTTTTAACTTTCTACTGGGAAAATTGAAACAGGTTCTCCTCTACAGCATTTTATTTTTAAAATTATGACTGAAATGCTTTTTAAGACATTTTAAAATTACGCTAGCTGAACTACTATGAACAATGGGTTTCCAAAAATGATCTAGGTTTATCTACAGAATATTTAAAAATTACAAACAATATATTATTGATTTACTTTATACAAACACTAAATTCTCTAAAATATCAACAAATTCATTAGGATAATTACAGTTTAGTAAAGTTCAATTACACTTTAATGTCATTATATATTTCAAAGAACCAGTATAATTTGAAATTGGGATAGTTGTTAAGATAAGTATTATCATAGTATTATCTTAAATAGTTGTCATAGTTATTTTTAACTGATTCTATATTATGCAGTATGTGAAGACTGTTACAACCTCCACTTTCTGTTTTCTACAATTTTATGTTTGTCTAAACTCTTTTTTTATTTTCCCAAGTAAAACTGGGGATCAGGAATATTGTTGTTTGAACACCAAAGCACCATTCTTATTTAGAAGAATTAGTACAGTTCACCCAGGAACATCCTGAGGTTGGCAACAGAAAGTGTATACACACACACACATACAGGTAAAATCATTATTTTCCTTTTCTACAATTCTGTTTTTATAATTTGTGATGCTAAGACTGTTATTTCTAATTTAATTTAATTTAATTTAATTATTTAATTTAATTTAATTAATTTAATTTAATTAAATTAATTTAATTTAATTTAATTATGGGACTTATATGCCGCCCTATCTCTCGAAGGACTCAGGGTGGCTAACAACAATAAAACAACAATAAAAACAATAAATACAAATATTAAAAAAGATTAAATTTACAAAGCCCCATTATTGACTAAAACCAATAAAATAAAGCAATATTAAAACCCCCGTCTTCAGGTCGGCCAGTTGGAAAAGGTATGTCTTTAGGTCGCGACGAAAGGACCGGAGATCTGGGCCATCCGAAGTTCTTGGGGGAGCTGATTCCAAAGGGCAGGCGCTCCAACAGAGAAGGCCCTCCCACAATTTACTTAGTGAAATATAGTTAAATTTAAAAAGGTGCATGTATACTTGCACAATGAGGATTTTCAAGACTCCATACTATCACCCTTGCTTTTGGACTTCTGTATGATGATACTGGATGCTCCGTACAGCTATGATGATTCTTGAAAAAATTATCCTGGTCATAGGGATTCATGCACTGACAAGCAATTTATTGGTTATTACAGTGCACAAATATGTCTTCTAAAAAAGCTGCTATATATTTTTAAAGATGAATGAGACAAATGACTCTTCCAATACTGATCTTCGCATTCTTGAAATTTGCTGATTTTTAATGGCAATATCGCAGCTGTGGAACATACACCTTGGCAAAATGTAATTCATCAATGGAAAGAGGGGCAGATAACTAAAACAGATTACCACCCAAGCCTACAAAGAGGGAGTCAGGAAAGCTAAGGCCCAGAATGAACTAAGACTTGCAACAAAATGCCAAAAATAACAAAAAAGTTTTCTTTCAAAATGTAATGTTGTTCCTTATATTAGAAAATCAAGGAAATAATTGGTCCACTAATGGGAGCAGATGGCAAGAAAGTGATAAACAGTAGGGAGATAGCATGGTGGTTTAATTCCTTCTTTGTGTCTATATTATTTTTTATTGCAAAAGAAGAAATAGCCCAATATATTAAAAGCAAGCATCCAGGGAGACAGAATAGAATTGCAAGTCAAAATAGGCAAGGAATTGGTAAAAGAATACCTATCCACCCCAGGTGAGTACAGTGTTTATATCCCAATGTTCTGAGGGAGCTGACAAATGTGATCTTCAAACCATGGAATGAAACCTTTCAAAGCTCTCGTAGCACAGGGGAACTACCAGAAGACTGGAAAAGTGTTTGTGTAGTTTCAATCTATAAAAAGGGAACAAAATGGATCCAGGAAATTACAAGCTAATCAGCTTGATATTAATACTTAGGAAAATCCTGGAAAAGATAATCAAGCAGCAGATTTGTTTAATTATTTAAGCATCTCCTGGTCTCTGAAAGATCGGCACGTGTATGATCAAGCTCCTTAAGGGAAACTTTATTTTAAGGCCACCTTAGAATCACAGTCTCTAAAATAAAAACAGGAAGAAAAATAAGACATTCAAAATGGTTAAAGATAGAGCTTCCTATAAGAAAATAACCAAGCAAAAGCACTGTCTCAAACTGTCTACGTGTGCATAAAGAGGAAGGGGAATAGAATCAAATGCTAATTTCCTGTCTGGAGGTGGATCAGTACGCCATCAAAATACGAAGTTATACAAACATACGGTACCTCCCTATTGTTTTTTCCCCAAGTTTTTTTTATTGATTTTCCAATATTATATTTACATATTTGAAAAGCAACATGACGGCTGGGTACAATTCCATTACGTTTAAATATCATCAATACAAATCTCAGAGTATTACAACAACTAGTTCCCTCTCTTTCCCCCGTATTATACACTGTCTCATGTTCAAACCAACATAAATCTTATTCTATCAATCAAGCAAAAAACAACTTTCTAACCTTCATCAATAGTCTTCAGTTTATACATATCTTAATTAATTTGGCATTCCATATTTTAGACCAGTGATGGCGAACCTTTCAGAGACTGAGTGCCCAAACTGCAACCCAAAACCCACTTATGTATTGCTGGGTGCCAGGTGGGCGTGGCCCACTCAGGCACAGCTACAGTGGGCATAGCAGACTGGATGGGTGTGGCCACTGGATGGGTGTGGCTGCGATAGTCATGGCAGACTGGGTGGGCGTGGCCACCTTGATGTTGCTCATGGGGAGGGACACCTGTAGGGCTGGGGGAGATCCAGGGGGTCTCTGGCAGGTGGGGCAGTGGGCAGGAGGCTCGTCCTGCAAGGTGAGGTAGGGGTGCCATTGCCACAAGGCAAGGCAGGGGCTGGGGCGGCTGTTGCCTGACACCATCAGCCCCCGCACACAGTGAGCGCATGGGGGCCAACAGTGTCCATCAGCAGCCACAGCCTGCCCGCCCCTCGACCGGTGCACTCTAGGGCTCTGCAGCCCACTGCCAATACTGGGCCAGCCCTCCAGCAGCAGGCAGAGTAGGGGAGGGGTGAAGCACATGATAGAGACTGCCGGACACACCTACTCCGTCCCATCTGTTTTTGTTTGCGGTTGGAGAGCAGGTTGCTGCTGGTCATCTCCTTGGTACCCTTGCAGATCTTGCCCTTGGCCCGCACTTGGAGCCTTTAGCCCTTAGCCCCGCCTTGGGCCTCCATCACCAGCAGCTCGTGCAGGTCCATTAGGCTACCACCACTGCCTGGAGCACCTGGCCTGCCCAGCAGAAAGGAGATGAAATGGTTGGCTAGCAAGCTCAATTAGAGATGGTAGAGCACGCCCACACCCAGCAAACCAAAGGCCACCCCAAGCGGGGAAAGCTGGATCCCCATCAGCATCATGGCCCCCCAGTCCCAGCTAGGCTTGTGTGCCTCCATCTCTGCTGGGCCTGGGGGGCCATGATGCTGATGGGGATCCAGCTTTCCCTGTTTGGGGTGGCCTTTTGCCTGCTGGCCCTGAGCATGCTCTACTACCTCTAAGTGGGGTTTACTAGCTGACCGCTTCACCTCCTTCATGCTGGGCAGGTGTGCAGCTCTAGGCGATGGCCTAATGGACCTGCACAAGTGGCTGGCGGCCTTGGTAGTACTGTGGTGTGCAAGGGAAGCAGAGAAAACAACCCTGATCCCACGTAAAGTGGATTATTTTCTCTGCTATACTTTTTAAACTTTCTTTAAATTTACCTGCTGGCAGCAAAAAGCCTTGGAGAGCAAAGAAACCAACCCCCCCCCCCGATCACATGTAAGGTGGATTATTTTCTCTGCCATGCTTTTTAAACTTTCTTTAAAGTTTACTTGCTGGCAGCAAAAAGCCTTGGAGAGCAGAGAACCCCTCCCCCCATTCCACCTAAGGAGGCTTTTCTCCTTTCTCCTTGGCTTTTTGCTCCCAGTCTGGCAGCGAACAGCCGAAGGGAGTGAAGAAAAAAAAAACTGATCCTATGTAAGGGGCAGGATTTTCTCTGCCATACTTTTAAAACTCTCTTTAAAGTTTGCTTGCTGCAGAATGTGGATCCTTCCCATTCTGCTGCATGAATTAAAATGCTTTGGAGAGCAGAGGGAACCCCCCCCCCCAATCCCTCGTAAGGACGCTTTTTTCCTCTCTCCTTGGCTTTTTGCTCCCAGTCTGGCAGCGAACAGCCAAAGGGGGAGAAGAAAAAAAACCTGATCCCACATAAAGGGCAGGATTTTCTCTGCCATACTTTTTAAAACTCTCTTTAAAGTTTGCTTGCTGCAGAATGTGACTCCTTCTCATTCTGCTGCACTAAATAAAACAATCTGGCAGTGAACATCGAGTGGAGAAAAAAAAACAGTCTCAGGTAAGGTGGAATATTTTCACTTGTCAGCAGGGAAAAAACCTGGGTTTTTTGAGACGCCAGACTAGCGTGCATTCATGTGCATCCAACCGACTTGCTTGTTGCAAAGCCAGATTGCAGCAAGGAAGGAAGGGATTGGAGGCACGTGAATGAATGTTAGTCTGACCATTTCTGGGCCGGTTCTCTGAACTCAAAATAAATTAGGTACTGGTTCTATGGAATAAAGCCCACCATTCTTATGAATCCGGGTTTTGGGTGGAGATCGGCTGCCTGTGCCCACCAGGCCCGCCCACCAGGCCTGCCACCCCATACTGATCATGACCGCAGCCAGCACTGCCTTTCCTGCAACCTCCCCCACAGATGGGACACAGTCAAGTTTGCTGGCACCATCCCGTCCTCACCCAGCGCACAGGAAGTATAAGATTCACTGGAGGATGGTGGGTCGTTTGGAGGTGCCACCGGAGCGGCAGGTGCAGCGGTGCGAACTGCAACTACATGGCCAACGTGACGGGGTCGGGCTCCTACAGGGTGCCCGCCAAGCACAGCTGCAGCTTATCATGGAGGGACGAGCTCCTCTTCCTCCGCGAGGCCCCATCCTGACCGCTTCACCTCCTTCATGCTGGGCAGGTGTGCAGCTCTAGGCGATGGCCTAATGGACCTGCACAAGTGGCTGGCGGCCTTGGTAGTACTGTGGTGTGCAAGGGAAGCAGAGAAAACAACCCTGATCCCACGTAAAGTGGATTATTTTCTCTGCTATACTTTTTAAACTTTCTTTAAATTTACCTGCTGGCAGCAAAAAGCCTTGGAGAGCAAAGAAACCAACCCCCCCCCCCCGATCACATGTAAGGTGGATTATTTTCTCTGCCATGCTTTTTAAACTTTCTTTAAAGTTTACTTGCTGGCAGCAAAAAGCCTTGGAGAGCAGAGAACCCCTCCCCCCATTCCACCTAAGGAGGCTTTTCTCCTTTCTCCTTGGCTTTTTGCTCCCAGTCTGGCAGCGAACAGCCGAAGGGAGTGAAGAAAAAAAAACTGATCCTATGTAAGGGGCAGGATTTTCTCTGCCATACTTTTAAAACTCTCTTTAAAGTTTGCTTGCTGCAGAATGTGGATCCTTCCCATTCTGCTGCATGAATTAAAATGCTTTGGAGAGCAGAGGGAACCCCCCCCCCCCAATCCCTCGTAAGGACGCTTTTTTCCTCTCTCCTTGGCTTTTTGCTCCCAGTCTGGCAGCGAACAGCCAAAGGGGGAGAAGAAAAAAAACCTGATCCCACATAAAGGGCAGGATTTTCTCTGCCATACTTTTTAAAACTCTCTTTAAAGTTTGCTTGCTGCAGAATGTGACTCCTTCTCATTCTGCTGCACTAAATAAAACAATCTGGCAGTGAACATCGAGTGGAGAAAAAAAAACAGTCTCAGGTAAGGTGGAATATTTTCACTTGTCAGCAGGGAAAAAACCTGGGTTTTTTGAGACGCCAGACTAGCGTGCATTCATGTGCATCCAACCGACTTGCTTGTTGCAAAGCCAGATTGCAGCAAGGAAGGAAGGGATTGGAGGCACGTGAATGAATGTTAGTCTGACCATTTCTGGGCCGGTTCTCTGAACTCAAAATAAATTAGGTACTGGTTCTATGGAATAAAGCCCACCATTCTTATGAATCCGGGTTTTGGGTGGAGATCGGCTGCCTGTGCCCACCAGGCCCGCCCACCAGGCCTGCCACCCCATACTGATCATGACCGCAGCCAGCACTGCCTTTCCTGCAACCTCCCCCACAGATGGGACACAGTCAAGTTTGCTGGCACCATCCCGTCCTCACCCAGCGCACAGGAAGTATAAGATTCACTGGAGGATGGTGGGTCGTTTGGAGGTGCCACCGGAGCGGCAGGTGCAGCGGTGCGAACTGCAACTACATGGCCAACGTGACGGGGTCGGGCTCCTACAGGGTGCCCGCCAAGCACAGCTGCAGCTTATCATGGAGGGACGAGCTCCTCTTCCTCCGCGAGGCCCCATCCTGCCCGCCTATAAGCGAGGCATGTCTGCACTGCTCCACGGGGGGAGGGGGCATCTCCCCAACAGCAGCTCCAGGCTGGCTGGCCTTAGCCCAGTGATGGCAAACGTTTGGAGACTATGTGTGCTGGGGTGATGGCCCATGCCCACAGAGAGGGCTCGGCGTGCCGCCTCTGGCATGTGTGCCATAGGTTCACCACCACTGTTTTAGACACTCTATTACCTAATAAGTTTTTAACTTTAATTTCCCATTAATATTTTAAATTTAACATTTAATTTTTGTAATTTCCAAATTTTAACTGACCCCAATTTCTATCACAGTTTAAGGGGACTTTTGGTTTGCCGCACAGCTGCCATGGATGGCTGGGAGACTTTATCTCTCTCCCCCGTACAGTTTCGGATCACTGGGGGGGGGCGCCTGAGGAAAACCAAAAGTCACCCTGAAGAGGTGACCAGCAAGCAGGAGCTTTCGCTGGATCGCGGGAGAGCAACTCTCCCATTAGAGCCGGAAATTCCCTTCAAATCGGCAGACGAAAGGACTGGCCATAGAAATATGGCTCGTCCCTAGGCTGCTAACAGCTGAAGTCACATCTACCATCTGGCAATCTTAAAGCAGCATGGAAGAGACTGGGTGAGATCTACCTCTCTTACATCCTAATTACTTACTTACCTGCATAAGCTGCTAAAGTACTTTCCCTCCTGTGGTAGCCCTCCCTCCAGAAACAGTGGTGGTTGATTACCCAGTGGAGTTTAAAACATTGGAAAACTACTGGGATTCTAATTGGAACTTTACTTCCTAAAATTAGTGGATTATAAAATTTGTAACTCTCTGCTTTTTATTTTTCTTTGATCTGGGTTTTTTAAAAAAAAAAGAAGAAAAAAACCTGAAAAGATCCAAATAACTCTGGGGTGACATCTGGTGGCTAAAATTGAGATTGTAACCTGCTATTCTTTAAGAGAGACTTGTTGACAGCTTTGAAAATAGATAAGATATAAATAACCTTGAGACACCAGCTGCTAAGAAACTCAGTTCAGCTCCTTACTTAGTGGATTCTCTGACTGTAAGCTTTCATTTTAATATACTATAATGGAAGAACAGGAATGGATTTCTCCCACAGAGGAAGAACAGGAACAAACTCTTTGCATGTTAAAAGCGATTATTCATGCTCTCCTTATAATTGGTGATGAATTAAGAAGTGGCAGGAAAAAACAAGAAACCAGCCTGGATATGCAAACTCAAATCATGACTTTAACTAAAGAATCATCTATACAGGATTCTACAGAGAAAGCAGAGCAATCATTATGACAGATATTCAATAAATACAGATAATGGAAAACACACAAAAGAAATTGATAATACAGAACAAAGAAAGGACTCTTCTTATAAACCAAAGTAATCCGAAGTTCAAAAAGAAAATAGGGCAAAAGAGAAGATAAATACTTTGGGACAACTACGCCAAGTTGGAAAAATGAGGAGACGACCTGCTAGATCAGCTAGCCCTCTTGAGAAAACAGCAACTGGATGGTTTTTTCAACATCAAACAATAGCCACAACAACACAAAGAGATTTATTTGATGATTTAAAAGCAAAGACATGAAAGATGATCTGGCAAAGAAGAAAAGCTAGAATAAGACTGAAAAGGATTGGGGTTTTGACTTACACATGAGATTTAAAATAGAATATATTTAAATGGACAGAATATGTATTCTGAATATGATATTGTAATGACTTGAGATAAAGAAAATTTTGGTTATATAAAATCTAAACCATAAATACTGAAATAAGAATATTATATTGTTTTTACTAGTTTGTTAAGGTAGATGGTAGAATCTATATATAAAGTGTGTATTTTAAATATTAAATTGTGTGAGGAATTGTGATAAAGAAATTGTGGTTAATTAAAAATTTGGAAAAAATATTAAATGTTAAATTAAAATATTAATGGAAAATTATCAGGTTACTGATTGATTAAAAGTTTGAATGCTTAAAAATAATTAAGATTTGAATTTAAGATATCGTTATGAGCTGAGATAAAGGTTAAGTAAAACCAAGTAGAAATTTTGGCTGTTAAATTTGAAGTGCAAAGATATTTGAGAATTACTAAATAAAAACATTACTTTGTATTATTAATTGGTTGATGCAGATGATGAGAATCATGTACAGATACCACCCTATTGTTAACTGAGAGGAAAAAATCATCTTAATATAAACATATTACCATGGGATATTCCACAAGAAAATAAGCAAAAAGGCATTTGTTTCAACAGCTATAATTTTACTATCCCATTCATTTGCTTATAAATGGTAACTGAAAGCCACATTTCTAGTCCAAATATCTGGAAAGCAAGCATATCGCTAGCAGTATCTCTTAGCTTTGTGCCTGAATAGGAATGATAGAAATTTTTTAGAAAGCTCACTATTTTGAGAGGTTCTGATTTTTGGTAACAATCTAGAGTGGACTGGCTGACAAAGAATGAAAAACTTTTCTTTTGGTTAGAGTTTAGAGTCAGAAGCATATTGACAGAGAACATGTACAGATATATAAATAAGTTTGCTTGTGCTATTCTGCATCCCCCACACACCCCTGCCATTTTGGTCCTTTATCATGCCCATTTTTGCATGAAACGTTCCCAACAGGTTTTGGTCACTTCACATGACCCTGGGACACTGTGATTGTCATAAATATGAATCAGTTGCCAAGCATCTGAATGTAAATCACAAGACCCTGGAGATGCTGCAACATTCCAGCTGATCGGCACTTCTTCTGGCTCTGAAGCGCCAGGATCAGCGCCGAGCTCCAGCTGGAGCCTGGCATTATTTATTTATTTTTATTTTAATTCCATTTATATCCCGCCCTTCTCCGAAGACTCAGGGCGGCTTACAAGCTTAGCAGTAGCCTTCATTCTATGTATATGCCTGCTTATTAGGGCTTTTGGCCCCCCCTAAGCGGCATTATTACAAAGTCAGCTTATTGCCCCCAACAATCTGCCCTCCTGCCAACACCGACTGTGAACGCCCCAGAAGGTAGGAGGAGAACCACTGAAGAACTGTGCCTCCCACTCCCAACCCCCTGAGGCGCCGCAGCAGGATACCATGGTCGATGGTATCGAAAGCCGCTGAGAGGTCTAAAAGAACGACAGAGGAACAGCCCCTGTCCCGCGCCCGCCAGAGATCATTCACCAGCGTGACCAATGCCGTCTCCGTGCTGTACCCGGGTCTGAAGCCCGATTGGTACGGGTCTAGATAATCAGCTTCCTCCAGGAACAGAGGGAGCAGAGTCTGACGATGAGGATACGGGCCGGTCCAGACCGGTCCGGATCTGAGCGATTTTGTCCGACAGATATTGACTAAACTCCTCGGCACGACCCTGCAAGGGCTTCTCCCTCACCTCCTGATTAAGGAGGGAGCGAGTTACTCTAAACAGGGTGGCCGGGCGATTATCTGCGGACGCGATGAGGGTGGCAAAGTGGTTAGACCTTGCCACCCTCATCGCCACGAGATAAGTTCTCGTGAACGACCTTAGTCGTAACCGGTCGGATTCGGATCGGCTGGACCTCCAACAGCTCTCTAGGCCCCGTCTCCGACGCTTCATCTTCCGGAGCTCCATGGAGAACCATGGAGCCCATTGGGATCTGCGCCAGGTCAAGGGCCGCATGGGTACAACTCGGTCGAGTGCCTCTGTGGCTGCCCTTTCCCAGGCTTCCACTAGGGCATCGGCCGAGCTGTGGGCAAAGGAGGCAGGTGGGGGCCCAAGCGCCGCCTGGAACCGCTCAGGGTCCATCAGGCGCCTAGGGCGGAACCATCTCATTGGCTCAACAACCCCACGACGGGGAGTGGCAAAACGGAAGACCAGCCGCAGGAGATGATGATCGGTCCATGACAGGGGTGTAATAATTGGAAAACCCCCACCAAGATCATCTAACCACCGTCCGGATAGAAAAACCAAATCGAGCGTGTGACCCCCCCCCCCATGAGTCAGGCTCTGAATAACCTGCATCAGGTCCATAGCCGTCATGGAAGCCATGAACTCCCGAGCTAACTCAGATGATCCCCCCAGGGATGGTAGGTTGAAATCACCCAAGACCATAAGTTTGGGGAACTCAACCACCAACCCTGAGAGGATATCGAGAAGCTCAGGCAGGGCTGCTGCTACGCGACTAGGCGAAACGTACACCAGCAGCAAACCCAACTGAGCTCTAGGACCACATCTCAGGAGGAGGGACTCACACCCGACTATCTGGACCATGGTGGCCTCCCGCGGACATAAGGTCTCCCTCGCAACTACTGCCACTCCACCACCCCTACCCTGGGCCCGAGGCTGGTGCAGCCCCCGGAAGCCTGATGGGCAAAGATCAACCAGGGGGACCCCGCCCTCTGGGCCCAACCAGGTCTCCGTAATGCAAGCCAGGTCCGCATGCTCCTCCTCAATCAACTCATGAATGAGAGGAGCCTTATTCATTACGGACCTGGCATTAAAATACATGAGCCTGAGCTCAGGTGGCTGCTCATCCTTGCTCCCGGTACCATGGGCCGAAATCAGAGGGTCGGAGCGCATCACCGCTTGAAGACAGCGGGGACGCACTCCCGGGTATTGATACGGCCCTCTGTTCATAAACCTGCGGCCATTCCCTACCGCCTGGGAATAGGCAATCCAGGGCCCCATAGAAATGCCACATTGTGCCATTCTCCAAGGCGTGTATGCCTTGGGGAGCAGCAATATTGCCCCTGCTGCCCAGCACTCCCAAAGATCTTCTGTATTCTGCTTACCTTCATGCATTTTTCTCATGCTGTTGAGAAGCTCACATGGCCCATCCAAGACAGCTCCCTTTACACCAAACCCTTCTTTTCTGAGCCTATTCATGTATCACTTTGGAAGCCTCTGGAAACTCAGCATGACTGGAAGCCTTCAGAAGCCCGTCTGTGAGGGACTTCCAGAGGTTTCCAAATTTGTGTGGGACTTCTGGAGTTTTGAAGTCAAGTGGGATTTCCTGAAGCTTCTGAAAACAGAACCTGTTTACACATGACTTCAGAAGATCCATGAATTCAGAAGCCTCTGGAAGCCCTGAATGAATAGGCTCTGTTCTTTGGAAGCCTCTGGAAGCCCTGTATGAGTTCAAAAGCCTCTGAAAGCTCAAGAAAAGAATCTATTTGCGTGGGCTTCTAGAGGTTTCTAAGGTCATGCAGGGCTTCCAGATGCTTCTGAAATCAAATGGAGCTTCCAGAAATTTCCAAATAATGGGCCCTGTTCATGCAGGGCTTATGCCTCCAAAATCACATTGGAAACGTGTGGCTCTGTGTCATGTGGCTCTGAGAGCTGCCTCAGATACATCGTGCAGGCTACTCAACAGCATGAGAAAAAAACATGGAGGTGATCAGAAGTCAAACCTCAGGAGTACTGGGCAGTGAGGGCAATTGTGCCATTCACCAAAGCATGCACACCTTGGGAAATATAGTGAAGTGGCATTTTTGAGCAGTAGCAATGCTATGGCTGATATAGAGGGCTGCCTAGTGCTGCTATGCAGGGCAGCCTAGATCTGGAGGAGATAGACAGATGGAGAATTGGAGCACCCCTGTAGTTGTAAGTGCCAGAATTTTTATCATGTGACCATGATGAGGCAACAACAGCTGTAACATCATTCAGCACTATTGCAATTTCAAACAGTTGCTGAAAGGTATTTAAATAAATACAAATATTTTTTTCTAATGAAGACCAATTAATGTTGTTCTATTATTTTTGCTGCTTGAATATTTTCTGAAATTTATTATTTTCTTTTACTGTGGGCATTTATTATATTTTTATAATAATTTTAAACTATTTTATTCTTAAAATTAGTGTTTTATTTGTATTTCTTGTGAAATATGCCAACCAGCTGATTACAATGGATACAAATTGAATAAATGAAATTAATCATACCTTTTTTGATGGGTACTTGTACACTTATATATTACCTCTCTGCAAATTTATTGTGGGACATTTAACTCAGAAATCATTTCACTTTCTTCAGAATTTGAATATTTTGAAGATAACATAACTTTCATTTGAAAAAAATAAATTGAAATTTGAAAATAATCATTTCATTTGATTGAACTATTCCCAGCCAATCTAACCAATACTGAGATTTCTGGGAATTAGTCCAAAAATCAGGTGGGACCAGAGTGGAGAAGACTGCAGTAGGAAGCTTTCCACTGCAGTTGGAATATACTAATGGTACAGTACAATACAAATAAGCCATGTAATATGGAACAAATATTTAGTACCAGGAGAGAGCTGGTGACACCTTTCTATTATATAGCACTGTAAATTGATTCCCTCTTGGGAACTGCTATTATCCCCCTTGAGTTCTGCTATAATGTGGCTACCATTAATTATTAATCTGCTTCATTTTCCAAAAAAACAGGAAGTAATGCCAGGATGACCAAATACAACCATTCCTGAAATTTCCAAATTCACACTAAAATTTCATATTCGGACATTGATGAGGTTGCCTAGTTTGGTAATGAAATATCTGCAAGAAAACAAGCAAGCTCAGAGAGCACTAAGGACCGCTCATTTAAACCCTGAGCTACAAATATTCTCTTCCATACTCTTCTAACAGTCTGTCAGAATGCATTTATATTTCATTCATTTATATTTCATTCATCAAGAGATGGTGCTAGACTTCCGGAGGAAAAAGGAGAAACCTGCCCCACTTTACATCGGGGAGGACTGTGTGGAGAGAGTTTCCTCCTTTAAATTTCTGGGCGTCTACCTCTGCGAAGATCTGACCTGGAAAGTTAATACAACCCAGGTGGCCAGAAAGGCCCAACAGAACTTCATTTTCTCAGGGTCTTGCGGAAGAACAGGGTAGAACAACGGCTTATGACCCTCTTTTACCGGTCTACTATAGAGAGCGTCCTCTCATATGGTATTGTGGTTTGGTATGCTGGTCTGACAGCCGCGGAAAGTATAACAGAGGGTGGTGAGCACAGCACAAGACATTGTGGGCTGTCCCGACATCACTGGATGACATCACCAGGGCTCGCTGCCTTGGAAGAGTGAGGAAAATTCTCAGGGATGACTCACACCCTGGATGGTATCTTTTTACTCTCCTACCATC
This sequence comes from Vipera ursinii, assembly GCF_947247035.1. NCBI lineage: Eukaryota > Metazoa > Chordata > Lepidosauria > Squamata > Viperidae > Vipera > Vipera ursinii. The sequence continues at coordinate 185,484,670 of NC_139513.1, read as the reverse complement.
GGGTAGGAGATATAGGAGTATAGCCAGCCGTACTAACAGGCTGAAGAACAGCTTTTATCCATGGGCTGTTAGACTTTTGAATGGGAAATAATTTTATAATTTTATAAACTTTATGCATAATTGACTTGCGAGGCTGGTGCGTTGTGCTATTAGCTCACAGGGTGTAATAAGATGGAGGGTTTGTGTCACTCTAAGTTGGGGGTGGGGGCATGAAGGGAGGCTCAGCCAATCTCAATGTATATATGGTTGTACTTTGACAATAAAAGGTTCATTCATTCATTCATTACTAACTATCTCCTCTGAGCTAAAGCCAAATCTCACCTATGGCAGAATATGGATTCTGCCATATTCCCAAGGGGGAGAGGGAATAGGCACACGGGCTTTATTGCTTTCAGTTCCTCCCCTAATGTAATCTTTTGTTTATTCACCTTGTCTGCTATCCATTACAATGTAACAAATTGCTTTCTATACTAGGCATCTCTCTGAACTTTTTCTCCCTTATCAGGCAACTAGGAAAAGGGGTGGGGGAAGAGACACAAACTTCCAGGATCTGGTTTATTTCTCCAAAGGTGTGAAGAGCTGTGGAATGATCGTGCTGCAAACGGAACCAGATTGATGTTATCTTTCCTTTGCCATGATGGACTTACCACCTGGAGATTGGCCAGTCTGGAACTGCCTGGATGAACTGTGGGGTGGGATATGCTTGGGCACACATTAAAAATATCGATCTGTGAGGGAATCCATCAGATCCTGTCCATTATACCTGCTATCTCCTATTTCTTAGTAAAAGTTCCTGCTTGGAAAAAACTGTCTCCAAGAGTTCTACTTTCTTAAGACGTGGGTGAAGTAGGTCCTGACATTACACAGGATCTGCATTAATAGTCAACCTGAAAGGAAGAACCTTACCGGGGGACTTTGCAAAAAATACAATGTCGAACTATGAGGCAGGGAAGGAAGAAAGCCCTATGGAAAGGAAACTTTCCCCCGACCAAGATCCCACCATCTATCGGGATCTGAAGCGTCATACACCTCAGGGGAAGAGGTGATGGAGGCACGTGAAGAAAAAGCGAGTGGGAAAAGTTATCAAGTAAAGTGACCCTGAAACGGGGCAACCACCAAGAGATGGAGAAGCAAGAGATGGAGAAATTCCTGCATGTTAGCAAAGAGGAAGGGAGTTATGCACCACACTCAGACTGGATCCTAGAGAAAGCTATTGACCTGATGAAAAAAACCCTCAGCTCTCTAAGGGAGGAGAAACCTGAGCCCTACAGCCACACCAGTGCCTGGAACTGCAACTGGAGAGACACTGGCGGTGGGGGGATTCGTAACCTGTAGTCCCAGGGATGTTCGCTGAACCCATAGTTACATCAGCAGCCCCACTCCCCGCCGACCTGCAGATGATGATCAGGACAGGAGGCAATACCGCCAGCGGCGAAGGCACTGATCTATTCAAAGACTCCCGTCACTGGAAACGAAATTCAGGGGGGAGCCGCCACACTTGGGTTTTTTCCTAACTCAAGTCCTCGGTTACATGGAAGAATACAGACGGGACATCCCGTGACAAAACCCGCATCCGTATCATACAATCCGCCCTGGATGGACCAGCCGCAGACTGGGTGGTGAACCTGCATGATTCCAACGCCCCAGAGCTCAACGGTTTCAACTGTTTCATGTTCTCTTTGAGAAGGCGATTCGAGGACCCCCTGGCTGTTTGCAGGACCTGTGAGAGAATCAAAAAAATTCCAGGCCATTGCCAGAAGCTGAACTGGCTGGAAGACATCCTCCTTAGCCATTTCAAAGACTGTCTAAACTACAACCTGTATGATGCTTGCTTGCCTCGAGGGGACCCACACCACCTTGATGACTGGTACATCCTGGCAGAGGAGGCGGAGATAAGACTTACTGAAGAGGCACCACCGAGGAAAACCATGGGACCGTCTGCCTCCTGAGCAGATGCGCAAGCCAGCAAAACCATCGGCTATGACTAAGAAGTCAACAGGCTGTTTCAAATGCATGAGAGAGGACCACCACGCCATAGAATGCAGCTAAAAAGCCCCTCCGCGCAAATCAGACCCATCACTGGCCAGGACACGGGTTGGCAACCTGCTGCTCTGGAGCCGCATGCGGCTCTTTCAGCCTGGTCCTGAGGCTCCCAACCTCCTCCATTTGCAGAGAGACAGAGAAAGCGAGAGGCACTTGTGTTTCCCTTCTCTCTCTCTCTCCATGTGGACTTGCCCCCTCCTGGGACTCCTGATTAGCCCTGTGCCCGGGTGCTCCACCCCCTGGGAGAAGCGTGGCTATGAAGTCCCTTTCCCAGGCTGGCCCCATCCGAGGCACATGTGGCTGGCCTGCGATCCCCAGCCAGTGAGCTGATTTAAAGCCAGCCCACTCAGCTTGTCAGAGAAGAATGTGACGTGAGCAAAGATCGGGGGGAGGGGGAGGGGGAGAGAGGGGGAGAAGGGAAGCGCAAGTGCCTCTCTCTCTCTCTCTCTTTCAGCGCGATCGCAAGCTCGCTGTCTGCCCAGGGTCTTAGGCCCCCTTCCGGGACACCATCCCCAGAAGTTTCCTTCCTGGCCGGAGGCTACCCCAAAAGACATCGGGGTCGGCGGGCAGGGTGCCAGCAAGAGACAAGTCAGGTAGGCATCGCACCTTGGTTCTTGCCAGCAGCTAGTTTGGAAAGAGAAATTGGGGAGGGGGAGATGCTGTTTTCCTCCTGGGAAGGCAGAAGGGGAGGAAACAGGTAAAAGAGGGGAGTTTTCCCAACCAGCTAGCCAGCCCCCCCTTCCTGATTTTATGCCACATTAAAAAAAACCAAGCTGGCACCGCGCAGGGTTTGCGCATTGACACTTTCGTAGCCCCCTCGCAATTGCACTGAAGCTTCGCAATGGCACTCAGAGTAATGGGGAAGGGGGGGACGTTCCTACCCTCAGGGAGGGAGGAAGGGAGGAAGGGGAGAGCTTAATAGGGACACGGGGGGCGCTCAGCCACCCTTCAAAAGACTGTTTCTCCAAGATCTCAGGACATGCCTCCCACTACAGGGGGAACAGGTCGACAGACAATGCCATAGCTATTGCTTTACACTCTGTAGCAAGTCATCTTGAGAAACCTGGAAGCTATGTCAGGATGCTTTTTGTTGATTATAGTTCGGCTTTCAACACCATTTTGCCAAGCACTCTCATTGAAAAGCTGACTGACTTGAAATTTTCCCCCTCCATCTGCGATTGGATTCAAGATTTTCTCAGGGACCGTTTATAAGCAGTGAGGGTCGGGTCTGCTTTATCCACCCTCCTGAAGCTTTGCACCGGCTCGCCACAGGGCTGCATGCTTAGCTCCTACCTGTACTCATTGTACGCATATGACTGTGTTTCATCTGACCCATCTACTATGACAATTAAGTTCGTAAATGATACTACCATAGTGGGTCTTATTACAGGTGGGGATAAGACAACATACAGGGGGGAGGTACAAAAACTATCCATATGGTGTTGCAACAACAACTTGCACCTGAACATTGGCAAGACGAAAGAGATGGTGCTAGACTTCCAGAGGAAAAAGGAGGAACCTGCCCCACTTTACATCGGGGAGGACTGTGTGGAGTTTCCTCCTTCAAATTTCTGGGAGTCTACCTCTGTGAAGATCTTACCTGGAAAGTTAATACAACCCAGGTGGCCAGAAAGGCCCAACAGAGACTTCATTTTCTCAGGGTCTTGCGGAAGAACAGGGTAGAACAACGGCTTATGACCCTCTTTTACCAGTCTACTGTAGAGCGTCCTCTCGTATGGTATTGTGGTTTGGTATGCTGGTCTGACAGCCGCTAAAAATATAACAGAGGGTGGTGAGCACAGCACAAGACATTGTGGGCTGTCCCCTGACATCACTGGATGACATCACCAGGGCTCGCTGCCTTGGAAGAGTGAGGAAAATTCTCAGGGATGACTCACACCCTGGACAGTATCTCTTTACTCTCCTACCATCGTATAGGCAGCCATACTAACAGGCTGAAGAACAGCTTTTATCCATGGGTTGTTAGGCTTTTGAACGGGAAATAGTTTTACAAACTTTATGCATGATTGACTTGCGAGGCCGGTGTGTTGTGCAATTAGCTAACATGGTGTAATAAAATGGAGGATTTGTGTCACTGTGAGGTGGGGGTGGGGGCACAAAGGGAGGCTCAGCCAATCTCAATATATACATGATTGTACTTTGACAATAAAGGTTCATTCACTTCCAGCTGCTGCACCCTGGTGCTGGAGCTGCTACCCTCTTTGTGGCGGCAGTGGCAGCATCGCCTTCCATGACGGTCCCATCACAAGCTAAGTGCTCTCCCGCATGCTCATGGGAAGGACGGGAAAAGGGGGTGGGCTGTGCTGGTGTCAGGGTGGGGGAGGGGGTTGGGGGAGGAATAAGGGATGCATGGGGGTGTAGGAGGAAGTCGGAATCCAAGATGCTCAAATCTGGGTGGCCTCACAGCAAACGCGCGCCAAAGAAGTGATGGGAGAAGGAAGAGAAACAGTTGGTGGTGAGGGGAAGTACCCCGTTTCTTCTTCTGGCGCAAACTCTGTGCTCAAGCTGGAATGGGAGGGGACGAGGAGGAGGAGGAGGAGGAAGAGTGATGATTGACAAACTGCCAGCCAATCTCTTTGGGAGAATGGGTGCAGGATGGAGAAGAGGGCAGCTTGCCTTGGAGAGGGAGGGGGGAACCCTCCTCATCTGCCTTCCGTTCCCCCCCCCCTCTCTCTCTCCTTTTTTGCTTTTTAGGGATTGCGCCGCGGGGGTCGTGGGGAATGGGAGCAGCGGGGGAAGACTGGGGGAAACCAGGATGGTTAGAGTTAGGTATGCGGATAATTATGCTGTATTTAAAGAAGGTAGATAAGCTGCTAAAATTGTTTTTACCTGTTGGGATGAAGGAGAAAGCTTTTTCCCCCTCTTTCTCCTGTCCTTTTCTTTTTTTCCCCCCTGCAATTTTTATTTTCTATTTTTCTGTTTGTAGTTTTTATAGTTTGCACCAGCTTTTTTCATAAATACGAGGAGGACAAATAGATATTTGAGTATTTTATTTGAAAGTAACCTTTGACGCAGCGGGGTTTTTTTTTGGAGTTCAAAATGCTTTTGTTGCATGCAGAAATAAAAATTTGTTTCCTTTGTAGCAGTTCATTGATTTCATAAATGCAGCACACTATAGTTTTTTTATATATAGCATAAAGGTAAAAAACAATATATGCAGTGTTATCTTCATTTTAGATGTCAAGGGTTTTGCGGCTCCCAGTGTTTTCTTTTCAGTGGGAAACGGGTCCAAGTGGCTCTTTTGAGTGTTTTAGGTTGCCTACCCCTGGGCCAGGAGATAAGGGAAGTCCCCAGCCAAACCAAAAGAACCCGCCATGAGGGTGATAGAGGCTGTAGAGTCCCCAAGCCCTGCCAAGGAAAAGGAAGGAATTCCGGCCTACACTGCAGGGGCGGTCGACACCTTGGAGGACAGCGTAGAGGGCGAACCCCTGTTAAGTGGATCCATTCCACCCATCCTCAAGACAGTGACTATATTAGCTCCCTCCATGCCCAAAGCTGTCAAAGTGAAAGCCTTAATAGACTCTAGCTGCACTCGCTGCCTCATTAGCCCGATGCTAGTGGGGAATTTGGGCATCCGGTGAGGAGATTAAAGCAACCAATCTCTTTTGGCCAGTTAGATGGGTCCATAGCAGGGAAGGGGGTGCCAGCTACCCTAGCCACCTTACCAGCCCACCTGTCCCTGGGGAACCATGAGGAAGATATAACGTAGTGACCCCAGGCATGGAATGCCCAATGATCTTAGGGCTGGAATGGTTAAAGAAATAGAACCCCTGGGTAAATTGGAGGACAGCAGAACTCACCTGGAGGGGGATCGTGCAAACTTAAAACCCCAAAGGCCCCCACCAACCCTAGGAGCCGAGAAAGTATCAATGGGAAAAGAGAAGGGTTTACCAGAAATACCATAAGAATACCAGGACCTTGCTGAAGTTTTCAGTGAGGAACGGGCGGATGAGCTCCCTACTCACTGACCCATGGACTGTGCTATAGAAATCAAACTCAGGGCAAAACTCCCAAAGCCCAGGCTGTACTCCATGAGCCCTAAAGAGATGGAGGAAAGATTCATAAATAAAAACCTAGAAAGGGGAGTTATTGAACCTGCTAAACCCAAAGTGGCCGCCCTGGTCCTCTTTAGGGAGAAGGATGGCACTTTGCGTTTATGCATGGATTACCGCTCCCTGAATGCAATTAGTGAAAGTAACCTGTATCCCTTACCCCTCATAAAGGACATGTTATCTCACCTATCGAAAAGAAGGATTTTTACCAAAGTAGACCTAAGAGAAGGGGACGAATGGAAGACCACATTTAATTGTCCAATGGGATGCTACCAGTTCAAAGTTTTGCCATTTGGACTATAAGGGCCCCCCACAGTATTTATGCAATTAATCAATGAAGTGCTAAGAGAGCACCTATTGAAGGGGGTCCTGGTTTACTTAGATGACATCCTTATCTTCACCGAGTCCAAAGAGGAGCACATTAACCTAGTCAGAGCTGTTTTTAAAAAATTGTGGGCTGCCCACCTATATGCAAAAATTATCAAAATGTGAATTCCACCGGGAAAGAACAGACTACCTGGGGTATCGCATATCCACACAGGGCACTGAAATGGACCCTGAGAAAGTCAGGGCAATATTAGAATGGGCACCACCCTGAACAAGGAAGCAATTACAAAGTTTCCTGGGTTTCGCAAACTTCTACTGCCAATTCATCCCTTTGTTCACCCAAATAGTCCTGCCCCTCACAAACTTGTTAAAAACAAAGCCCCCACCCCCAGTGAAACCCAGCCAGCCACTGAAATGGAAAATGGAATGCCAAGCGTCATTTGAGAGGCTAAAGAGACTTTTTTCTGCTGAACCCATACTGAGGCACCTGGACCTGGATAAACCTTTCGTAATACAGACAGACAGACAGATGTGGAAGTCGGAGCTGTATTATTACAGGAAAATGACGATGGGGCACTGCAACCATGTGCATATACGTCCAGGAAACTTACTGAGACAGAACAACGCTGAGCTGTGTGGGAAAAGGAGGCTTACGCTGTGAGATGGTCATTACTTACGTGGCGTCATTTCCTTGAAGGAAATAAAATCCCCTTCCAGGACTGGATGGGCCACAAAAACTTTGAAGTGCTAAAAACAAAAAACTCACTCCTAAGCAAGCCTACTGGTCTCAGCACTTTCACCAATTCCGTTTCAAGCTTACTTGCTGGGGGCAAAGAATTTCCTGGCAGATTGCACTGTCTCGCATGCCTCAATACAACAGCACACGAGCCACCGACTCTGCCTGAACCACAGCTTGGCAGTGCCAGTAACCACCAGGGCCCAAGCTAAAATAAAGCCGCAGCTGGGTAGCCAAACTGGAATCAAATTCCGAAAGAGTTTGGAAGCAGATGAATGGTTCCAGACAAATAGACATGTGTGCACGATCAAAGATGGGGTGCCCTGGGTGGGGGAGAAGTTATACATACCAACCACCCAGAGGGTGAATTTCATGCAGTTGTGTCATGATACAAAATCAGCAGGGCATTTTGGATTTGTAAAAACTTTACATTTAATTAAAAGGCACTTTTGGTGGCCATCCATGAAAAAGGACATAGAAAGCTACGTGACCAGCTGCCAAACGTGCGCAATGGCTAAGTGGTTGCAAGGGAAGTCGCCCGGACTGTTACAACCAGTGGTGAACTCCTCAACCCCCTGGAAAGAAATATCCATGGATTTTATAGTGGAATTACCAGAAAGCAATGGAAACAGTGTCATCTGGGAAATTACAGATTTATTTCCCAAACAAGTGCACTTTATCCCTTGCCAAAAGATTCCCACCGCAAAGTGAAACTATTCGTGCAGCACATTTACAGACTGTATGGGGTAGCCCAACGCATCATATCTGATAGGGGAGTGCAATTTATGTCAAAATTTTTTATCCCTCTTAGGATCTACTCGGGGACTGTCATCTAGTCATTATACTCAAAGGAATAGCCAATCGGAACGCTCTAACTCAGTACTTGAGCAATACTTAAGATGCTTTATTAATTTCCAGCAAACAAATTGGACGGACCTACTCCCCTTCGCAGCTGCTGCTTACAATAACAGTCCACTCCAGCACAGGCTACACTCCTTTTCAAATAGCCACCAATCAAAGTTTCAACCCTATGCCAGAACTAATCCCAAATGAACCGGAAATCCCATCACTGAAAGAATGGATTGCACAATTGCAAAGCACCTGGCCAATCGTTAGGAAAGTTTTAGATGAAGCTAGGCAAGCCTACAAAGCACAAGCAGACCAAAAGACAGTCAAACCCACACCATTCAGTGTGGAAGTAATGGTATATTTATCTATAAAATACCTAAAATCCCTACAGCCCTGTAAAAAACCTGGGCCAAAATATATAGGACCTTTTCCAATTAAAAGAATCATAAACCCAGTAACAGTAGAATTAGGTAAAGCTAGTCGTTTCCGACTCTAGGGGCCGGTGCTCATCTCCGTTTCAAAGCCGAAGAGCCAGCGCTTGTCCGAGGACATCTCCGTGGTCATGTGGCCGGCATGACTAGACACCAAAGGCGCACGGAACGCTGTTATCTTCCCACCGGAGCGGTCCCTATTTTTCTACTTGCATTTTTACGTGCTTTTGAACTGCTAGGTTGGCAGAAGCTGGGACAAGTAACAGGCGCTCACTCTGTTACGCGGCACTCGGGATTCGACCCGCCAAACTGCCGACCTTCTGATCGACAAGCTCAGCGTCCTAACCCACTGAGCCACCGCGTCCCTTTTAACAGTAGAATTAGAACTACCCAAAAATCTTAGGCAAATACACCCAATCTTTCACTGCAGTTTGCTGAAAAGAGAACAACAGTCACCCTTACGGCCCAACCCCCCCACCTCCAATCATGGTTGAAGAACAACACTTCAAGGTAAAAGAAATCCTAGATTCTAGAAGGTATCACGGAGCAACTCAATACCTAGTAGCATGATAATACCTTCTCTCCTCAGAAAATGATTGGGTCCATAAACGTCACGTCAGAGCACCGAAACTGCTAAAGAAGTTTCATAAAGAATATCCCAACAAACCAGGCTAACATATATATATTTGTTTCTTCTACAGGTGAATCTCTCCTATTTTTAAGGGGAGCAGGATGTCAGAATCCATTTATATTTCATTTCTATCTCCTCTGAGCTAAAACCAAATCTCACCTTCCCCTGGATTCTACCATATTCCCAAGGGGGAGAGGGAATAGGCATGCGGGCTTTATTGCTTTCACTTCCTCCACTAATGTAACCTTTTGTTTATTCACCTTGTCTGCTATCCATTACAATGTAACAAATTGCTTTCTATACTAGGCATCTCTCTGAACTTTTTCTCCCTTACCGGGCAACTAGGAAAAAGGGTGGGGGAAGAGACATAAACCTCCAGGATCTGGTTTATTTCTCCAAAGGAGATGTGAAGAGCTGTGGAATGAGTGTGCTGCAACAGGAACCAGATTGATGTTATCTTTCCTTTCCCATGATGGACTTATCACCTGGAGATTGGCCAGTCTGGAACTGCCCAGATGAACTGTGGACTTACCACCTGGAGATTGGCCGGTCTGGAACTGCCCAGATGAACTATGGGGTGGGATTTGCTTAGGGACGCTTTAAAAATATTGATCTGTGAAGGAATCTCTCAGATCCTGTCTATTATGCCTGCTGTCTCCTATTTCTTAGTAAAAGTTCCTACTTGGAAAAAACTGTCTCCAAGAGTTCTACTTTCTTAAGATGTGGGTGAAGTAGGTCCTGACATTGTCATCAATTCATATCTTCTATATAGTATTCTTACCCAGGTTTCCTTGCTCAATGGTTAAGACCACTTCATCCATCAACAAAGCACGGAAGTCTAGATCCTCTTCACAACATTTGGCTTTAAGTGCCCTTAGAATTTCCTGCTGGGGATAATCTTCTCGGATACGTCGATCTGTTAAAAACCAGAGCCTGGGAACAACAGAGCTACACATCTTGAAGTAGTTCTGCAGTCTTTAGGTATCCTTTGAAAGGAATATCTAAAAAATATAAGTAAGAAACTTAGCTCACACTTACATATAAACCATTCCAAATGACAATTCATTTTCTTGTAAAATTTGGTAGAAGCTAATGTTCCACCTATTTCTTGCCCAAATTGAAACTGAGATAAAAGGACAGAGAAAATGGTGGAAACCATTTATTATTTAAGTATTTTTAGTTTTTGGTACTGTTTCCATGAAATCATAACAGGATTACCTGTTGAAGAAAATTTAAGAAATAAGGAACAACAAAAGTACTTTAATCTTTCAGGAAAACTATTATTGAGTTTGAAGAATGACATCTCTGCCCACCCAAAACAATTCCTTTCGGAGAATATCAGCAGATATCTGGATCTAGGGTGCATGGTTCAGCCCATATGTTGATTATGCTAATTGAGTTATGTGGTTTTATCTTGGCTCCTATCTTTATTATTTATTGTTTTGCTATATTTTATATATTTATATCTTATTAGTGCCCCAAGCCATATGTTTGAGATAGAGGATTTCCAGGGGAGATACAGTAATGGCAAATCGAAGGCAGCTCTGTAATAGCAGAAATGACCAAAAAAGAAACTGGTGAGTAGACTGGTTCCTTGGAACTTCTCTGGATTAGGATGAGACAGCACCCATGTTTTTCAGATGGCTGCTTCATGGGAGGAAATCACAGGACAGTGGTTTTCTGTGGGTCTGAGTGCTGGGAAATGAAGGGATCAGCATTCTTGTTTGTAAGACTGGCAGAATTTTTTAAAGATACTAATTTCACAAACCTCATTTTCTAATCACTTTTAAAAATTGTTCAACACTTTATAAATTTTTGGCTGATGTCTTGACTGAAAAATTGATGTTTTATGGATAAGAGATAGGATATGGGATGAAGATATATTTGTTTGTACTCTTGATAGAAGTGGAAAGCCACTACATTTGTTTATATTTGCAATTAGGATTGGAAATCATATATATATAGTATGTATATGTATATATTTCTTTTTATTATATTCCCACGTTTTCTTCAGTTTTTATTCTTTGCTCCTATTCCTTTCTCTTTAAATGTAAATTTGTGTTAGCGTTTACTATTCTAATCAATATTTTAAATAAAAATATGTATGTGTGAATGTGTATAAAGTAGTGGGTGACTACATACATTGAATAAATGGTATAATTCTAAAGTTATCAATTCAGCTCTCATTTTCATCAACTATATATTTATGGAGACAAGTAACAGAACCTGCATACTCCTCATGCAAGATAAAAAAAATGAAAAGAAAAGTGACAAAGCTTTCATTCTTTTCTTGGCTTACTAATACACAAAGCACTCTCCCATTTGTTCTGTCACTATTCTATTTATGCCACTCGAACTTTTTTACAAACATCTCTGATCCAGCAACTGTTATTCTTTCAGATGTTCTACCTAATAGCTTATATACTCCATATCACAACTTTGCTATTATTTTTATTTCATTGTGAGATCTTCTTTGAATCTATTGTGCTAAAATCAATTTATTTGTTTTGATGTTTATAACAGGCTAAATTCCAGGAATCAGATTTAGCTATCTATTTTGGGGGAAGGAGAACTACACAACAGTTTTCGAGAATCTTTGAATAAATAGGGACTACAATTTTTATTAAAAGCATTTAAAATAATCTGCTGCAGTGTGCATTTTTGAAATTAATAATGCCATTAAAAGTTAGATTGGAAATATCTTCCGAGTTGCTTGGGTCAGTTTCACTTTTCTAGATGTGCTAAGCCTGCCAAAAAATACCACATTTTATTTTTCACCAAAAAGCTGTTGGAAAGTCATTTGTTTGTTTATTTTTAAAATCTGACATTATGACTTCAGAGATATTTTTCAGTGTGGGAGAATATAAGTAAGAGGTTCAGAGTCACATACAAAGTGTGTTTGGAGTTACCATTTCTAATATGATTGCTGCATTTTATGAAAAACAAATACAGAAAAAGTGTTATCTAATGTCAAATTAAAAATTATGATGGTCACCATCTAGGGCACTTAACTTTCACAAAATCTGTTTGTGTAAGAGAACAAGATTTCAGAGTTTTTAATTTTAAAAATGCAAAACAAAACATCTTTTAGTTTTGAGTACTATTCACTCGACATTGCACAAAATTATATGGGGCCTCTTTAAAGATTGCCAATCCATGAAACAAAGTTTTTAATACCTTAAAAATATGAAATAAAAAGAAGAATAAAATTGAAGATGTTACTTTTCCCATGTTTCCCAGCCTACTGGAATGGGCTTTTGTCACTCAATGACTTTCAAATATTAATGTTAATATTTTGCTAATTCCTATACAGGTAGTCCTCCATGTATGACCCATCATGACAGAATGGAATTCTGTCCTATATTTGTCAGTGTTCCTTATATATAGTCAAGTGGGAATTAAAATCCAGACTGATTATAAAAATGTGATTAGATTATAAGAATGTGATCAAGCATATATAGCATAAATTCTGTGTATAGTACAATAATAATTTGGAACATGGATCCAAATATGAAGCTCAGGTGACCAATACTTTTTGCAATCCAATACTTTTTGCACAGTATCATTTAATAAAAACTAGAAGCCTACTTACATGTTTAAATGTTACATGATTAAAGCTTTTTATCTGTAAGATAGATATAATTATTTGCATTTATTTTTATTTCCCCCTTATTTTTATAAATAACTCAAGGCAGCAAAATATCTAAATACTTTTTCCTCCTCCTATTTTCCCCACAACAGGCAAGGTATCTTGATACAGTCAAACACTATCTAAACATACTGCTTCTTTGCAGTGTGTTTCTCTGGGAAGAATTTAACCAACTGAAATATTTATTCCCTGGGAAAAAGTGAGATAATCTGGTAGATGCATCCTTTTATCATATGACAGGATGAATATATATATTTTTATTTAATCTGAGAGAATCACGTATGGAAAAAAATAACAAAGGTCACCTCCTGTGGTAGAGAATTCCAAATATTATCTATGGTATAGTAGTTTAAAATCATAATTGTTATTCATAAACATTTATTTAAAAGGCTACCTTTTAAAAAAAGGCAACATTAAAAATCAATAGGTGAAAAGAATCAATATAGATTTGATGTAAACTATACAAAACTCAGATTTATTAAAATGTTGTTCTCGGTTCTATATAAACTAATATTTAGAATTTACAAAGTGAAAATCCAGTTGAACTAAATATAATTCCAATTTTTAATCTGCTTCCTTTTGCATGTTATGCACCAATGTAAGTTTTAAATTAAATATCTTCACAAAAAGGCAACATAAACATTAGCCAGTCATTGACTGCTACATTCCTTTTAGAGAAATAATCACAGAAACCAGGTGATCAAACATGTTTTTTGACTGCTAACACACCTCCTCTTTTATTTGCAAAGGACGCCACAGCCTGGTGAAGAGGAAATATTTCTCCTGCACTCAGCCAACTGTAACATCTTTTGAAAAACTTTTTTCTGTTCACTTGTCCATAAGGGAAAACTCAGCCAATTACTTTCAGCTACTTATGAAGCTAATTACCCTTTAAACTCTTTCTCATAATTCCACCCATCAGAAAGAACAACTCCATTTTTACTTTGTTTAGGATATTAAGCAAGTTCCTCTGCATTCTGTAAGTGTTTCTTTTTGTTGAGATGTCTATTCAGGACACATGCTATTTGAACATCCACCCGGCATAACCTAATGCCAAATTATTGTATAAGACCATGCTCAAAACTCCTCCTCCCCTTTTTCTTCCCTTCACTTCCTAATCTAGCACTATTTCATAAGACAGTGGTAGGGTGAAAAAATTAAATAATCACAGCATAACTTACCAGACAAAACTGAGAAAAACAGCAATGCTTATGAACTGTTGTTTCTGCCCTCCTTTCTGACAAGAGGTATTTCTGGAACTTTCTCTTTTTCCTCTCCCTTTTACCACTCACTTGGAGGATAATCAAGTCCTCTCAGTGCCTTTTGATTCTTCAAGAATGATTTGGTCATTGAATCTCCAAAAAAAGGTGTCATGGGAATTGTTTTTGCCTGGTACCCTGATGGTCCACACCTAACTGTTGTTCTGATGACTACAGTAATTTGGTTGGGAGGTTTAATCCTTAAATGACTTCCATGGAAAGGAGAATAAACAAAAGGAAAAAGTATATTAAGCTTAGAAGAGTAATCATTCAAGGCACACAACGCCTTGTTGCCTTGTTCGGATCTTCTTCAGAACAGGGCCCTTATAAAGATTGTACCTGACATCACCAGTATCTGGAAGACAAAATTATATAATACAGGTTAGCTTTGTACGTTTAAGGCCTTACTGAAGAAAGAAAAAGGATGATACAAAGTGTATATGTTCAAACTGTTAAATGTAATCAAAAATTAGATTTCATTAAGATCCTAAGGGAGCATTCAAACTGGACAAAATGAAACTTACTACCCATGAATATATGATTCTAATGGGATAAAAATCTTTTGCATCATTTAGCAAAAACATGCCTTCAAACTCATTTTATTGTACAAAAAAATTAAACTGAAAAAAAGAAAAAGCAGATTGACCATGGGCAAAACTGCAAGTCTGAAGGGGAAAGTCATGATTTAATAGCATACTTATTTCATTACAAACATATTTTAAAGTAGCACACTTCAAGAAAGTATTTTCTATGCAGCAGACTATTTTCTTCCATCCAAAGATAAGTATAACAGAGGCGGCTTTGTTTTAATGTAAACCTAGCAAGAAATATTTTTTACACAGCTGAGATTGCATGTCACCACTAACCCTTAACCATCAGTACATAGACAAAGAATTCTAAAATAACATACGTATGCACATTTTTCTTCCTGAACACAGAAGCTGAGGCAATTTGTAGTCGAAAGGCTTTCGACAAGTCATCACTAACCTGGTTGCTCTTTCTGTTGTCTCCTCCTCCTGAACAGGATTCTGGATTTTAGGAAGATGTGGCGAGGACTCCAACGCCTCCCCTCGAATATTTTGAAAGGGTGTTAATAAAATAAGTGTGGGGAGATATAAAGGGCTGGGGAAGAAGACACGCTTCAGCAGAGATTAGACTCAGCCGCTTTTAAACGCTCTCGGATTGGCTCGGTGGATCCCGCAAATGTGACACTATTCAAATTTCGGTCGGTAGTATCAGGATTATTTCCCGATGATAATGATCAAAATTGGAAAAAAACGAAAAAAGCGGGGAGGTGCCGAAATCGGCCTCTCCAGCCCCGCGCGCTCTCCCCCACCAAGATCGTCAGCAAGAGGCAAAGATGGAAGGTGGGGGCTGACGCGCCCAACCTTAGTAAAGATGAACCAGCGAAATTAATACCTCCTCACGACTAAGGGGGAGAGAGGCTGCGCCTCTGCCCACCCGTAAGACTCCAGCGGTCGCCTGGATCGCGCTCGCAATCCCCCAGAAACCGCCACCTCCGATTTCGCCTGCCCACCCTACCGCCAGCCTGCTTGCCTAGCCTGCTAGGGTCGGAGGGAGGGATCGGAAGACGCAGCTAGCGCGCGCACGGCAAAGAGAGGGGGCGCGGTCGGCACACGCAGCGTATTCGAGGACGCCCCATTTCGCGCGCGCCCGTTAGGTGAAAGCCCCCTCCCCTTCCTCCAACCAATCCCGCGCAGGGAGCGGTAAGGCGCAGAGATCTTTCCCCTCCCCCGCCCCAATAGGGTGCTCTCTTCTCAGAAGCAGCTGTGGTCGTTAAAGAGGGGAGGGGAGCGCGCGTACGTGAGGCACAAGGGGAGTCGAGTTAGTGTGGCAGCCAAGTTGTTCTTTTCTTCTCTGCTGCCAGTTTTCACTGGGCTTATTCTTTTAAGAATTTGTGGTCGTTTCCCAGTCGACCCCACCCGCTTTGTAGGCCATTGTGGAAACATCATGGTATTCGCCCACGCCCGACGGTGTGAATTGCACCTATATCATGAGCCAGCTTCGTTGAAAGGGAACGTTCGCTCTTTGCCAGCTCAGCAGCCAGCTCGACGGTTCTTGACAGCAGCTACGAGCTCTGCGTGGGAGAGGGGAATCAGGATTTCTGACCCAGAATATAGAAAGTCCCTCTTTTCCTGTAGCCTTTGACAGCCAACTGAAGGTTGTGTACAGCTACTCAATGCACCCTTAAGATAACATCCCAATTAATTCCCCACCTGATCCTGTCATTTAAATGCCAAAAAAAGAATTAAAAGAGGAATCCCTCCTTATTGACAGAGGAACAATTGAGTGGCATTTTAAGATGCCAGTTAGACTGAGGCTACTTAAATTTAGCTGGTGACTGATTATTAGTAAACTCTCACTAGCTTTTGATACTCTCATAGTATTTGCCTAGATTGGTTCTGCAGGTTGAGTGCTGGATTAGTTCCACTTAACCAGCAGGATAGTTTTCAACTTGAGCATGGTGGGCAACTGCTACAAAAAGAGACCTGCCTGGCTCCAGGCAGTAATAACTGCTTCTTTGAGGGAGGGTAGCTTTCCTGCCGCCTTGAAGGAGGTGGTGGTGAGGCCCCTCCTCAAGAAGCCTGTCCTGGACCTGGCTATTTTGAACAACTATCGTCAGGTCTCCAACCTTCGCTTTCTTGCGAAGGTTGTTGAGAGCACGGTGGCGCATCAGCTCCCTCTGTTCCTGGAGGAAGCTGATTATTTGGGCCCATACCAATCGGACTTTAGGCCCGGGTACAGCACGGAGGCGGCATTGGTTGCACTGGTGAATTATCTCTGGCGGGCTCGAGACAGGGGTTGCTCCTCTGTCCTAGTCCTATTAGATCTCTCAGCGGCTTTTGATACCATCGACCATGGTATCTTACTGCAGCGCCTCAGGGAGTTGGGAGTGGGTGGCACTGTCTTGCAGTGCTTCTCCTCCTACCTCCTGGGTCGTTCGCAGTTGGTGCTGGCAGGAGGGCAGAGGTAGGCATCGAGGCCTCTCGTTTGTAGTGTCCCTCAGGGGTCGGTCCTCTCGCCTCTCCTGTTCAACATCTATATGAAACCGCTGGGCGAGATCATTTGTGGTTTTGGAGTGGGGTATCATCAGTATGCTGATGATACCGAGCTTTTCATCTCTACCCCAAACCACCTCAGTGATGCCCTCGATGTGATGTCCCGTTGCCTGGAGGCGGTTTGGGTCTGGATGGGGAGGAACAGGCTTCGGCTTAATCCTGACAAGACTGAGTGGTTGTACGTACCGGCATCTCAGGAAATTCAGTTCATTCCATCTTTAATTATGGGGGGTGAGGTGTTATCCCCCATAGATAGGGCTCGCAACTTGGGTATCCTCCTTGATTCACAGCTCAGTCTGGAAGACCACGTAGGAGCTGTGGCCAGGGGGGGCTTTTGCCCAGGTTTGCCTGGTGCGCCAGTTGCAGCCCTATCTGGACTGGGATGCCCTACGTACAGTCACCCATGCGCTCGTGACCTCTCGGATAGACTACTGCAATGCTCTCTACATGGGGCTGCCCTTGAGGACCACTCAGAGGCTTCAACTGGTGCAGAATGCGGCCGTGCAAGTTGTGATGGGGGTTTCCCGATACTCCCATGTAACACCTCTTCTCTGCGAGCTGCATTGGCTTCCAGTTGCCCTCCGGGTGAGATTCAAGGTTCTGGTGATAACCTATAAAGCCCTAAATGGCATGGGTCTGGATTACTTACGGGAGCACCTGCTGCCGGTGTCAACTTCCCTTCGTCCTGTGCGGTCCCACAGAGAGGGCCTCCTCAGGGTGCAGTCGGTCAGGGACTGCCGGCTGGCGGCCCCCAGGGGGAGAGCATTCTCTGTGGGCACGCCAGCCCTTTGGAATCAATTGCCTGTTGAGCTCCGGATGGCTCCCGACCTTCGCTCTTTCTGCCATGATCTGAAGACCTGGTTGTTTGAACAGGCTGGCCTGGACTAAGGGTTAGGGTTTATTTTTAACTATTTATTGTTAGGGCTAAATTAATTTAATTTTACTTTTAACTTTTGTACATTGTATTTTCTTGCCCTGTACACCGCCCTGAGTCCTTTGGGAGAAGGGCGGTATAGAAATTCAATAAATAATAATAATAATAATAATAATAATAATAATAATAATAATAATAGTAATAATAATAATAATAATAATAATAATTGGACATTTTTAATTTTAGCAGAAAACAAGCGGTTGTGAGCATGTCTCTGCAGGAAGGGAAAAAATATTATTGCTCAGTTTCTCTTAATGACCTTGCTCAGGATCATAGGAATGGAAGTGGACAGACAGGAATAGGGGGTGTTGGTAGAAAAGTCTTCATTGTGGTTCAGTCCAAGCTGGGAATAAACATGGCAACTGCTTTAGGAAGAAGGTTGTAGTTTATTGAAGAAGTGAGCCAGTGTCAGGACCTGGCGCCATGTAATTAATGCCCATCTTATAGAATAAGCCTCCTTTTCCCATATGGGCCAACGTTCTGTTTCCGTGAGTTTTCTGGATGTATATGCACATGGCTGCAACGCCCCCTCATCACTTTCCTGTAATAATACGGCTCCCACCGCTACATCGCTAGCATCTGCCTGTATTACAAAAGGTTTATCGGGATCTGGATGTCTTAGGACAGGTTCAGCAGAAAAAAGTCTCTTTAGTCTTTAAAATGCTGCTTGACATTCCATGGTCCACTTCAGAGGGTTTCACAGGGGACCCCCCTTTCATTTTCAATAAGTTTGTGAGGGGCATGGCTATTTGGCCAAATGAAGGGATGAATTGGCGGTAGAAATTTGCAAATCCCAGGAAGCTTTGCAATTACTTTCGCGTGCGGGGGGGGAAGGGGGGGAGGGTTAGGGAGGGCTAGGAAGAGATGGGCGGAGGGATGGGGGAGGGATTGTTAAAGATAAAATGTATTGTAAAACTTTTCAATAAAAAAATGCAAATTACAAAAATTAAAAAGAGAATTAAACACGAGCCCAAACTAAAAACAGTAGAAAAATGTAAAAAATCCCCAATAAAAACCCCAACGCATCCCCCATCAGTCCAGGCTGGTCTGTTCAAACAGGTAGGTCTTCAAGTCGCGTCGGAAGGAGCGAAGGTCAGGTGCCGTCCGGAGCTCAACCGGCAGCTGATTCCATAAAGCCGGGGCGCCCACAGAGAAGGCCCTCCCCCTGGGGGCCACCAGCCGACATTCTCTGACCGGTGGCACCCTGAGGAGGCCCTCTCTGTGGGAACGCACAGGGCGGAGGGAAGTTGACGCCGGCAGCATGTGGTCCCCGAGGTACTCCGGACCCATGCCATGTAGGGCTTTAAAAACCATTACCAAAACCTTGAACCTCACCCGGAAGACAACTGGCAGCCAATGCAGCTTGCGGAGCAAAGGTGTAACATGGGAGTACCTGGAGACTCCCAAGACAACTCTCACGGCTGCATTCTGTACCAGCTGGAGCCTCCGAGTGGTCTTCAAGGGAAGCCCCATGTAGAGAGCATTGCAGTAGTCCAGACGAGAGGTCACGAGCGCATGAGTGACTGTACACAGGGCATCCCGGTCTAGATAGGGCCGCAACTGGCCCACCAGGTGAACCTGGGTGAAAGCCCCCCTAGTCACAGCCACTATATGATCTTCCAAAGTGAGCCGCGAATCTAGGAGGACTCCCAAGTTGCGAGCCCTATCTACGGGGGCTAAAAACTCACCCCCCATAGAAAGAAGTAGAATATTCTGAATATCCCGGGATGCTGGTATGCACAGCCACTCAGTCTTGTCGGGGTTGAGTTGAAGTCTGTTCCTCCCCATCCAGACCTGACCCGCCTCCACGCAACGAGACATCACGTTGAGGGCATCACTGGGGTGGTTTGGGGTCATCAGCATACTGATGATACCCAACTCCAAAACCACGAATGATCTCACCCAGCGGTTTCATGTAGATGTTGAACAGGAGAGGCGAGATGACCGACCCCTGAGGAACTCCACAAACGAGAGACCTCGGGGTCGACCTCTGCCCCCCTGCCAACACCGACTGCAAACGTCCCAGGAGATAGGAGGAGAACCACTGAAGAACTGTGCCTCCCAATCCCCTGAGACGCCGCAGCAGGATACCATGGTCGATGGTATCGAAAGCCGCTGAGAGGTCTAATAGGACTAGGACAGAGGAATGTCCCCTGTCCCGGGCCCTCCAGAGATCATTCACCAGAGCGACCAATGCCGTCTCCGTGCTGTACCCGGGCCTGAAACCCGATTGGCACGGGTTTAGATAATTCGCTTCATCCAGGACCAGCGGGAGCTGATGTGCCACCACACTCTCAACAACCTTCGCAAGAAAGCGAAAATTGGAGACCGGACGAAAGTTATTTAACACTGCTGGGTCCAAGGCAGGCTTCTTGAGGAGAGGTCTCACCACCGCCTCCTTCAAGACGGCAGGGAAACTACCCTCACTCAAAGAGGCAGATATGACCGCCTGGAACCAGTCTCGTGTCCCCTCCCGAGCTGCATACACCAGCCAGGAAGGGCACAGGTCCAATAAACATGTGGTGGAGCTCAATCTCCCCATGATCCTGTCCACTTCCTCAGGGGTCATAGAATCAAACTCCTCCCAGATAACATCAACAAGACTGCCCGTGTCCTGATCGTCAGACTCCGCCCAGCTGGAGTCCAGACCGGTCCGAATCCGAGTGATTTTATCCGACAGATATTGACCAAACTCCTCGGCCCGACCCTGCAACGGTTCCTCCCTCACCTCCTGATTAAGGAGGGACCGGGTCACCCTAAACAGGGCGGCCGGGCGGTTATCTGCGGACGCGATAAGGGCAGAGAAGTAATTAGACCTCGCCGCCCTTATCGCTGTGAGATAAGACCTAATGTGGGTTCTTAGTCGCAATCGGTTGGATTCTGATCGGCTGGACCTCCAGCAGCTCTCTAGGCCCCGTCTCCGACGCTTCACCTCCTGAAGCTCCGCGGAGAACCATGGAGCTCGCTGGGATCTGCACTGGGTCAGGGGCCGCAAGGGTACAACTTGGTCAAGTGACTCCGTGGCTGCCCTTTCCCAGGCTTCCACTAAGGCATCCGCCAAGTTGTGAGCAACAGAAGCAGTTGGGGACCCCAGTGCCGCCTGGAACCTATCAGGGTCCATTAAGCGCCTGGGGCTGTACCATCTAGTTGGCTCCATACACCCACGGCAGGGGGTGGCAAAACGGAAGACCAGCCGCAGGAGATGATGATCGGTCCATGACAGGGGTATGTTAGTTGGGGAACCCCCACCAAGATCATCAAACCACCGTCCAGATAAGAAAAGTCAAGGGTGTGGCCTCCCACATGAGTCGGTCCAAGAATTACTTGCGTCAGGTCCATGGCCATCATGGAAGCCATGAACTCCCGAGCTAACTCAGATGATCCTCCTAGGGATGGTAGATTGAAGTCACCCAAAACTATAAGTTTGGGGAACTCAATCACCAACCCCGAGAGGATATCAAGAAGCTCAGGCAGGGCTGCCGCTGCGCGACTAGGTGAAAGGTACACCAGCAGCAAGCTGAACTGCGCCCCAGGACCACATCTCAAAAAGAGAGACTCACACCCGACTATCTGGGGAACGGTGGTCTCCCGTGGACACAAGGTCTCCCTAATAGCTACCACCACTCCCCCGCCCCTACCTTGAGCCCGAGGCCAATGTAGCACCCGGAAACCTGGTGGGCAAAGATCAACCAAGGGAACACCACCCTCCGGGCCCAACCAAGTCTCCGTGATGGAAGCCAGGTCCGCATGCTCACCCTCAACTAAATCCCGAACAAGGGGAGCCTTATTAACAACAGACCTGGCATTCAGGTACACCAGCCGGAGCTCAGGTGGCTGCACATCCTCACTCCCGGGACCTTGGGGAAGAAACAGAGGGTCGGAGCACCTCACTGCTTGTAAGTAGTGGAGATGCCCTCCCCGATATCGATGCGGCCCTCTGATCATACACCTGCTACCATTCCTCAACGTCGTGGGAATCGGTAGTCCCACGACCCGCTCCCGAGCCCCGGAGGCAACCGAACCCCACTCTCCCCCTACGCGACCAATCCCGGACCTGGCCTGAGCAATGGTTGATGGACCACCCCCCATTGCCAAACAACCAGAACCCACTCCCACCCCCCTCCCTAACCCCACAAAAATTTTTACTAAAAAATTAACCAGGGGCCTCTTATTAGATTTATACTGGAGGCCCCTGCCCAGCCATCTCTCAGGGTCCCAATAATCAGGCCCTTCATCGAGGTTGGAGATGGTAAGAGAGGTGGGTCGCACCTAGGAGAGGGGGGCACCCCTGAGGGCGAACAAGTCTGTGCTGGTGTAACGAAAGTGCATGAGTGTCCGAAAGAGTCCAGGAGAGGCAGTCCCATAATTAATAGTTCAATAGGAGGATCGAAACAGAGGGTAAGTGGGTATCTGGACCAACACCCAGCTTCACTGCCACTCAAGCTGGGTGAACCCCCAGAACAGGCTACCCCCATCCTCTCACGATGGGTCGCAACTCTGTTCCTGGGGGTGGTCCAGAATATACACTCTGGGCAGGGCATACCCCATAGAGCTTTCACCTCTATGGGGCTGCAGATGTAAATCCAAGCCACTCTCCCATCGTGGCTTGTGCCCGGGCCATCTGAGTCCTATAGGGAGAGTGAGGCAGGCAAGAGAGTTTATCATGCAGGCTGATATACGTCCAGGGCAAAAGGCTGGATAGGGCGCAGGATGGCAAACACCTGCCTGACAGTGGCTGGCCACTCCCGTTGCCACCACAGTTCCTTCGCCGCACCGCCATTCTAGGGGTTGTTCCCGGCCGCAACTCCATAGGCCCCCAGTCCACTGGTTGGGGCTGTCCAGAGCGCTGCCTCCCAAAGTGCGGCAGCTCCAGGTCTTCAAAGGAGCAAACGAGGAACCGGGGCAAGCGGGGGGCCACACCGTCGCCAAAACCTCTGCCGCCGCCGCCACCAAAAGAGACGCTGCCACTGTAAATGCCGCTGCCGCCATCGCTGAAGACGCCACCGCCGCCAATCGGCCCGAAAATGGGTTAGACGCCGCCGCCGGCGAAATGGGCCAAGGCCCGGAAAACGTCCCTGCCGACCGCCGAAAACGGCCCGAGCACGGCCCGAGGCCGCCGCCGCCGCAAAGCAGCCTGAAAACACCGCCGTCACCGATGCCGAAGCCGATGCCGACGCTGCCGACGCTGCCACCAAGATGAACCCAAGGGCGTCCCCTCCGCCGACCAAAAACGGCTTGAGGCCGCCGCCGCCGAAAGCAGCCTGAAACGGCCCAGAACAGCAAAAAACGCCAGCACCGGCTGCAAACGGCCCGGGAAAGGCACGAAGCGAGCGGACAGAAGACAGCAGAGCCAGCAGACGGGCAGACCAGCAGGTAAGAGCCTCACTGCTTACCTCGTCGCCTGCCTCGTTGCCTGTCAACACTACTCCCCAACACGGAGGGCCCGAAGGCCCCCTGAGGGGCTCCTAAGGGACGCCTAACAGCTGGAGCTTGTGGAGCTCAGCCAAGCACGTCCACCATCTTGGGCATGCGTAGAAAGAGTCTTTGGTCTCAGTGAATATCAGGATGTCATCTAGGTAAATCAGGACCCCCTTATATAGGTGCTCTCTTAGCGCATCATTAATTGCATAAAGAGTGCGGGGGCCCCTTGCAGTCCAAATGGCAGTACTTTGAACTGGTAGCAACCCAATGGGCAGGTGAATGTAGTCTCCCATTCATCTCCTTCCTTAATCCTAATGCGGTAATATGCTTCCCTCAGGTCTGGTTTAGTGAAAATCCTTCCTTTCGATAGGTTGGATAGCATATCCTTCATTAGGGGTAGTGGGTACAGATTACATTCACTAATTGTGTTCAAATTTCTGTAATCTATACAACAGCGGAAAAAGCGGTCCTTTTTCTCCCTGAGCAGGACCGGGGTGGCCACTTTGGGGTTGGCAGGTTCAATAAATCTTTTTTCTAAGTTTTTCTTTATGAATCTTTCCATCTCTGCTATTTTCTTTGGGCTCATGGCATACATCCTGGGCTTTGGGAGCTTTACCACAGGTTTGAATTCTATACCACAGTCTGTGGGGCGGTGGGGGGGAAGCTCATCTGCCCGTTCCTCACTGAAAACTTCAGCAAGGTCCCTGTATTCTTCCGGTATCTCTGGTAACCCCTTCTCTTCCCCCACTGATGCTGACTCCTCTCTTTGGGTTGAGGGGGTGCTTTTGGGTTTTAAATTCCTAAGTTCCCCTCTGGGAAGTTGAGTTCTGCTGTCCTCCAATTTATCCCTGGGTTCCATTTCTTTAGCCATTCCAGTCCTAAAATCATTGGGCATTCCATGCCTGGGGCCACTACAAATGTTATGTCTTCCTCATGAGACCCCAGGGATATGTGAATTGGTAAAGTGGCTAGGGTAGCTGGTCCCCCCCTTGCTATTGACCCATCTAATTGGCTAAAGGAGATTTTTTTTAGTCTCCTCACTGGGATACTGAGTCTCCCCTCCACCATTTGGCTGATCAGGCAGCGGGTGCAACCAGAGTCTATTAGGGCTTTTACTTTGACGGCTTCAGGCATAGAGGAAGCTAATATAGTCACTGTCTTAAGAATGGGTGGAATGGATCCACTTACCAATGGTTCTCCCTCTGAGCTGTCTTCCGAGGTATCCACTGCCCCTGTGGTGTAGGCCAGAATCCCATCCCAGTTCTTTGCAGGGGTTGTGGACTCTACAGCCTCTGTCCCCTTCATGGAGGATTCTTTTGGGATGCCTTGGGACTTCCCTAGTTTCTTGGCGGATGATGCCTCTGATTTACGCTGGGTTGGTTTTGAGCGGCATTCTGCAGCGCAGTGACACTTTCTCCTGCATTTGAAACAGCCTGTTGGTTTTTTAGCTGTGGACGGTGGGTTTTCCCTCTCGCGTGTTTGTTCGGTTGGCGGGCAGCCCCATGGTTTCCCACGATGGTGCCTCTTCAGTAGGTCTATTTCCACTTCCTCTGCCAGGACATACCAGTCGTCGAGATGGTGTGTGTCTCCTCGAGGCAGGCAAGCATCATACAGGTCGTAGTGTACCCGTCTTTGAAATGGCTAAGGAGGATATCTTCTGGCCAGTTCAGCTTGCTGGCAATGGCTCAGAATTCTTGGGTATATTCAGCCACCGCCCGTCTGCCCTGCCTCACCGTTTTGATTCTCTCCCAGGCCTTGTGATCAGCCAAAGGGTCCTCAAACCGCTGCCTCAATGATGACATGAATCGGTTGAAATCGTTGAGTTCTGGGTTGTTGGAGTCATGTAGGTTCACCATCCAGTCTGCAGCCGGTCTGTCCATGGCGGATTGCACAATACGGATGCGGGCTTTGTCACTGGAGATGTCCCGTCCGTATTCTTCCATATAGCTGAGGACTTGGGTTAGGAAAAACCCCAAGCATGGCGGCTCCCCTCTGAATTTTGTTTCCAGAGGTGGAAGTCTTTGACTGGATCATTGTCTGCGTCGCGGGCAGTATTGCCCCTCATCCTGGACCCCGTCTGTGGTTCTGGGGGGTGGGTGGGTACTACTGGGGCAGCAAACCCTGTTCCAGTGGACAGCCCCAGTGTTGCAGGTACAGGATCCCCTCCGTTGTCTCTCCAGTTGCGGTCCCAGGCGCTGCTGTGTCTGCAGTGCTCAGCTTTCTCCTCTCTTAGTGAGCTAAGAGTTGTCTTTATCAGGTCAATAGCTTTTTCTAGCACCCGCTGTTCTTCACTGACGTGCAGGGAGCTCTCCATCTCTTGTTTCCATCCTGGTTGGTGGCTGCCCCGCTTCAAGGTCACTTTCCTCGATGCCTTTCCCCACTCACTTTTCCTTCCAACTCCCATCAACCACCGCCGTTTGTGGCCGTGCGTCTCTGCCGCCCTGAAGGAATCTGATGCTCCGGCTTCCCCCCGTTGGTGGGGTTTCGGTTGAGGGGAAAACTCCCTCATCACCCCATAGGCTGCTCCATAGAAATACTACCGGGAGGACCAAACTACTGAAGCTATACTCCATGACCCCAAGGAAGCTCAAGGAGCTCTGGACATTCATAGACAAAAAACTGAAGTGGGGAAGGAGGAACTGCCTACTATAGAAGAGTGGACTTTTAAAGTTTCCAACTTGGCGGAAATGGCAAAGATTTCAGCATATTTGAAAGAACATTCGCAACAGAGATATATTGTGGAATGGAGAAGATGGATCGAATATATTCAGAATAAATATGGGACTAAAAAGTTTCATTTAGCATTTGAATAAGTATTAGTTTTATATGATGTATTATTAGTTATTTATTATTTGTTAGTAATATAGTTATGTTTAAGGGAAGTTAAAGTGCGATAGAATTTAATGTTTTTTTAAGCTTGTTAGCATATTTTAGCTTAAGTTTGTAAAGTTTATACCCTGTATTCAGCTCTGGGAAGTCGGGGGGGAGGGGAGGGTAAGGGAGGGTAAGGGGGAGGGGAGGGGAGGGAGTTTTTCTTTTTAAAAAATGTATTGTAAAACTTTTCAATAAAAAAAACTGAAGTGGGGGTTCTTACAGTCAGCTAGACCCCAGGTGTCGCCCTGGTGCTTTTCAGGGAAAAAATAGATGGGTGGCTTTGCCTGTGCGGGCTTAATGCAGTCTGCATCAAAAATGTTTACGCGCTACCTCTGATGAAGGACATGCTGGCCCACCAGGCCAAAGAGAAGATTTTCATTAAATTGGACTTATGAGAGGCATACCGCTAGGTAAGAATCAAGGAGGGGACAAGTGGAAAACGGCCTTTAACTGCCCCTAAGGATGCTTCCAATTTTGGCTACTCCCTTTTGAACTACAGGGCACCTCTGCTGTCTTCATGCAACTGATTAATGAGGTGCTGCATGAACTCCTGTATAAAGGAGTCCTGGTTTACTTAGATATTTTAATTTACATCAAAACCATGGCTGAACACTTGAAGCTTGTCAGAGCCATACTTAAAAAGCTTCAAGCCACTCAGCTGTATGGTAAGTGTATTTTCTAAGCAAATACACTTTGTGCCATGTCAAAAATCCCCTTGGCATATACATTAGCTAGACCGTTCATGCAACATGTATGCAGACTCCATGGAGCACTGGAAAGAATCAGATCATGGTGTTCAATTCACTTTACGCTTTTGGCAAGAGTTTCTGAAACTGTTGTGGACCACCCAGGGAATTAGCTCTTCCCATCATCTGGAAATGAAGGGTGTGTGTGTGTGAACATATGAATGGGGTGCTAGAACAATACCTGAGGTGCTATATTAATTACCAACAGGACAATTGGACAGATCTCCCTCCTTTTGCCAAAGTGGTATATAATAATGCCGTGCAAGATGCTCCGGGTTTACCCTTTTTAAAGTGGCAATAGGGCAGAACTTTGTATCTATTCTTGAATTGCCCAAACCACTGCGCTAACTGCCACCCTGACAGAATGGGTTGTGCAACTACAAAACACCTGCAAGGGGCATATTAAAAACAAGCCAACAAAAGACACTCTAAACCAAAAGAGTTTAAAATTGGTGATAAAGTCTACCTTATCCACTAAATACCTGCAATCCAGACAACCTAAGAAGCTGGGTCTGAGCCAGCTTAGCCCTTTGCCTGTCATTAACCCAGTAACACTTCAACCTGAATTACCAAAAACTCTTAGGCACATCCATCCAGTATTCCACTGTAGTTTACCAAAACTGGCTACCATCTCTCCTCTAAGCCCAGTGACTGAGCCACCACCATCAATCATTCTGATACCTCACCTGTATATAGTTGGATTGAAAGTTGGAGAAAAAAACATTCTTATCTATTGTATTCATGCTATTTATTTGGCTAGGACATTCTTGGTCTAGGTTAAGACATTCCTTATTGAATTGGATTCTTCTTTAAGGACTAGGAAAGTCAGTTTCTGAAAAAAAGGGAACTAGTCTACAGCATGAGTCAGAGAAAAAGGAAAAAAGACTCATTGTTGCAAAAATAACATCCATAGTAAAATAACAATAAAACCAATGGATAATTGGACTGTGAATCAAGTAGAAATTGAATTATTTTAAAAAAGAACCAAAATCAGGAAAAAAGAAAAATAGAATGGAATAAATATCGGAGACGAGCAAAATGTCTTCTTAGCCATTTTGAAGGAGAGTTTCACCAAATAAAAACTTTGTTCTCTTATGTGCAAGTATTTTTAATTGGAACATTTTAAAAAAATCAAGAGCTATTTTTCCAAAATTAGTAGGATCAATACCAGAACTCCTTTTGTGAGCAAGGCACTATTATCATACAAACCAACATAGCCCATAAATTATGAGAGTAGTAAGAGGGGTTCTTGGTGCTCTCTTAGCTTGGTTGTTTTCTTGCAGAGGTTTCATTATTGAGAGTAGGTATCATCATCATCAATTCTGGTAAGTAAGGTTTGCTCTCAATTTATATTCTAGTGGCTTACTCTGTTAGTATTGGTGGAAGTGGTGGTGTAGGTTCTTCGGGCTGCTTATTGTTATCTTTTTTGGCAGTTCCTTGATTTGGGAATTGTTTACTTCTTGATTGTTGGTCTAATGTTAACCTTGGAGTTCATCTATGCTCATCTGTGGGCAATTCACATTCCTTTCCCAGGGTGCAGGGCCTTGGTGCCTCTGGTACAAACTGGTTCTAAGCTTCTCTGGTCTTCATTACCTATCATTTCCCCTTCCCTATTTCTGATCATGTACACAGAGTCATATTGCCCATTTCTCCACCACCACCCCTCCAGCTCCTCCAGCCTTTGATGGCAGGAATTGGCAGGAGCTGACATTCTGCTACCCCTGGATAGGATGTTAGTCCTGCAAAGGAAGAGAAGAGGGGAGGGAGAGACACAGAATGTTTCATTATTAGTAATTGGTTCAGTGGGGTTTATCTAAGTAATGTTCATGGAACTTCCAAAGCAGTGTGGAGGCTTTAATATGTTTGCAATTGACCCATTCTTTCTTTGAGGGAGGAACATGTTTCCATGCTGATTTATTAGGTGTAGGGTTTTTACAAACCTGAAATGCCCTGCCACTTTTGAATCATTCACTTTTGAATCAATGTCAAGGTAAAAATCACCTTTGTAGAGGGCGACGGACCGTGCTTCAGAGAATGCATGATGTGCATGCAGGAAGGCAAGAAAAACATGACGCATAATCTTACTAAATACCTTTTACTTACAAAAATATAAAAACTAAATATATATTATACAGAGAGCTGGCTAGCTACATCCTAATGTAACAGACAGTAATAGCAAAGTGAATAAAACAATACAGATAAACACTGTGAGAACCTTTTCTAGACATGCGCACTAAACAGATTGAAACCATAACATAACTAGTCATATGGGATTCACTATGGTTACCAGATAAGTTATCACAACAGGTGCAGAGAACAGGGGAAATGTACAGTTAGAAATGAACTTTTCTGACAAACAAAAAAACGTGCAGTGACAGTATTGTAGGACCAACAACTGATGGCTTTCTGGGACATAGAGTTTTGCCCCCACCCAAGCTAGACCATCCTGCAGTGTACATTCATTCATTATGTATTTGGTACTGTTTGTTTCCCCATAAAGTTGTTTTTAGGGCACTCTTTAGATCAGATATGTCAAACTCATGACATCACGTGATGTCGCGCAATGTATTGGGATGGTTATGCCACTGTCGGCAATGGGATGCGTGTAGCTTCCGGATAATGCGTCCAGACTGTGGGCCGGCCGTTTGACACCCCTGCTTTAGATCATTAGTTAGTTGGACTTTTGCTTTTACCTGTGCTTAGGTGGTGACTGAGACTGCTATTTGCCTGAAAGGGATGACTGCCTTAAGTATCTCCAGATTTGAACTATTGTATTCCAGCAGTCTATATAGAGCATCTGCTAGGAAGTTCTTTCCTCCTGGGAGATATCGTAATGTGAACTTAAATCAGTTAAAGTACTGGGCCACCGTGCCTGTTTTGTGGGTGGTGATGGGGGTGGTGGTTCTCAAGGCTTCTAAGTTCTTATGGTCAGTCCAGATTTCAAATGGGGTTTTCCCCCTTTGTAGGAAATGCTTCCAAGTTAGGACCACCAAGTGTACAGCACAAGCTTCTTTCTCCCAAACTACCCATATCTGTTCCATTTCATTTAATTTCTTACAGGTGTATGCACATGGCTGTAGGACCCCTCATTTTCTTGCAATACTGGTGGTGTCTGCCTGGATGATGAAGGGTGCTTTGGGGGTCTTTATGTTTCAGCACTAGCTCCACCACAAACAGTTGCTTATGTTTCTTCATTTAAGCGACTGGCTGGGCTTGGGTTTTTCCTCCTCCTTTGTCTTTAGCAGGTTGGTGATGGGGAGCACTATCTGGATGAATGAGGAAATGAATTAGTGGTAAAAGTTCATAAATCCCAGGAAACTATGTAGCTGATTTCTAGTAAGTGGACTACAGTGGACCACAACCTACTCCTTAGTAAGCTAGAAAAAGGTGGAATAGACAACATCACCACCAGACGGATCTGTAGCTGGCTGACAAACCATACTCAACGAGTAGTACTCAATAGCACTACATCCACATGGAAAGAAGTAAGCAGTGGAATACCACAAGGTTTCATTTTAGGCCCAGTACTCTTCAACATCTTCATAAATGACTTAGACGAGGGAATTGAAAGGGAACTCATCAAATTCGCAGATGACACCAAACTGTCAGGAATAGCCAACACTCCAGAAGACAAACTCAGGATCCAAAAAGATCTTGATAAACTTGAACAATGGGCCCTATCCAACAAAATGAGTTTCAATGTGGAGAAAAGTTTCAATGTGGAGAAAAGGCTCAAGGTTGACTCAGCCTTCCATCCTTCTGAGGTAGGTAGAATGAGGACCCAGATTATTGGGGGCAATAAGCTGACTTTGTAAAAATTCCGCTTGGGGGGGCGGCAAAAGCCCTAATAAGCAGGCATATACATAGAATGAAGGCTATTGCTAAGCACATTGATTTGTGCTTCTTAGATTGTAAGCCGCCCTGAGTCTTCGGAGAAGGGCGGGATATAAATGGGATAAAAAAAACAACTAAAGGAAGAAATAAAGATTGGGTGAAACCTGGCTTAAAAACAGTAACTGTGAGAGGGACCTTGGAGTCCTAGTGGATGATCAGTTGACTATGAGCCAGCAATGTGCAGCAGCAACCAAAAAAAGCTAATACAATCCTGGGTTGTATAAACAGAGGCATAGAATCAAGATCACGCAAAGTATTTGTACCACTTTATAAAGTCCTAGTAAGACCACACCTGGAATACTGCAGCCAATTTTGGTCACCATATCACAAAAAAGATGTTGACAGTTTGGAAAAAAATTCAGAGAAGAGCAACTAAGATGATCAAAGACCTGGAGACAAAAACATATGAAGAACGGCTGCAGAACTTGGGTTTGGCTAGTCTAAAGAAAAGAAGAAATAGGGGAGACAGGCAGTATTCCAGTATCTGAGGGGCTGCCACAAGGCAGAGGGGGTCAGGTTGTTCACCAGGAGGAGAAACAATGGTTGGAAACTGATCAAAGTGAGAAGCAACCTGGAATTAAGGAGAAACTTCCTGAAAGTGAGGACAATTAACCAGTAGAACAGGTTGCCTCCAGAAATCGTGGGCGCTCCTGTCGCGTCGAGCGACCGATCAGGGTTCCGGCCTCAACTCTTAGAGTCTTGTTATATACAATTGTAAATTAAAGGACCAGCTATGGCTGAGAAAAGGGTGGTCAGCCAGGGAGAGAAGTTAAACATTCCTTGATACCAAGTATAATGCTGGGAGCGTTCCCCTTCTCTGTCTTTCAATCATTTGTTTAATTCTGCCATGGAGTCAAGCACAATACCTGAGTTAGTGTAAAAGCAACATTCTTCTTTCAAAGCTACACATAGGCCTCCATTTTTCAAGAAAAGCAAATCCAAGCCTCTTCTATTCTGTAAAACAACGTCAGATAGCGAGGTGAGAGAATTTTGGAGAACAACCATAGACTGTTCGATTCGTTTGAGGTCTGCATCAATTTCGATACTTAGCTTGCGGATGTTTTGGTCACCCAGGACCATACCTGCAATACCTGTTGTTGCACCAGTGGCTCCCAGGCCTAAGAGAATGGCTAAGGTCATAGTGGTGATTACCTCGCGCTTAGCTCGAAGAAAATATTGGGGTGGTTCCATACGGGAGATAAAGTCATTATCAGAAAAGACAGACATTTTTGGGAGAAGGTAAACCTGGATACAAAAGGCTTTTTGTGTGTGTAATATGTCTCCACTGACACATGCAGTGGCACCAGTGGAGCAGGCCCAGATGGATCCATTGGAAGGAATGACCCTTAAGTCGTTTGGAAAGATCTGCTGTTGTAGAGTGAGTATACATTGTAGACCACCCCTCAGCTCCATAAGGAAGACCTGTCCTTTCATTTGGTAAAAATATCATACAAGATATATAAGCGTCAGATGAGGCATTAATACAATAGTGGGAGTAATTAGAAGGTACATATCCAAGACAGCATCCTTGGCCTTCAATGGAAAATATAATTATAGAAGAATTGGACCACCTGCAAGTGGCATCAGAGGTGCTATTTGCAAATGGGGAGGGGGAGCCAATAGCTTCATAAAAAAGGGGTTGAGAAGATAAGCACAACCAACATTTGGTATCATTGTCAGGGAAAGCATGGGCTGCTACTAGGGCGTTGTGTGTGGAGGAGACAAGAGTTATCAACGGATTAGTTTCCCTTGAAAAGGGTTGTAAAAAAGGAGAGTTATTGTGCTTATTTGGACCCACAGGTGGGGATACTTCTAGGGACATAGTGAGTCGAATTATGAAAATATTACCTGGATGACGGTATCCGGAATTATCATTGGATCTGCCCCCCCACTTTTTCCCTGCTAACCAAGCAGCAAGCGGGAGCCTTTTTCCATGTGACGTGAAGGTAACGTACATTGGGTTGAGGCGAACACCACAGCAGGCCCAATTGCTGCATGAGGACCAAGGCAAGTTGGAGTCCGGCCCCAGTCCTGCCTTGATGTAATCAGTAGTGTAAGGTGCAGTCCACCAAATTTTTCCTGTGGACACACATTGCCAGGATTTGCAATACCAATCAGAGGCGGTTCCACATTCGTCTATATGGGATAGGTCTGTAATATAGCCTGGGCAAATGTACAGGCCTGGGCCTGTGTTCCAGACCTCACGAAGGGAAGGATCGCACTTTTTTTTGTGCTTAAACCCATGGGCTCCTACGAGCATTTCAGCAAAGTCAAAGTAGAGCGTGGGAAACCAGGGCCACAGGGTACGGTTGGAAATGGAGTATAGGGTGTTTCCTTGAAAGTCAGTGATAGTCCAGGTGTAGTTTGCAGGGCGATGCTGGTTGTCAGGGACGGAGGGCAAAGAGCGTCGTGATCGAGAAAAATGTTGACGTGGTGATAAGGCTTGTAGAATGGTTCTTGGAGCGGCTGGTGCAGCAGGCTGCGCATCGGTAATCGTCCAAGCAATGTTATGCGGCCGGCGGGAAAGTGACAAAGGACGTTGATCGCACCCTCGCTGGTTGTGACTTGGCGAAGCCCGTTGATGGATGTGATGATGAGGCGGCGGGGGAATTTTGCTTCCTCCTTCACAGTGGCCGACAAGGCGACCAAAAGACCAGAGGCACTTTAGCGTGTTGACAGGAGAGGGGCGTCTGCAGCGGACGTAACGTACGGCACAAGGATCCTTTGAATAGGGTGGGTATCTGGAGAGCCAAGATGCAAGCAGAGAAGGAACAGGAAGGTAGGAGGCAGAATACGAAGAGAAGAGATACACGGTTTGATTGAAACGGGTGCCATTGGCTAGAAATCCAAGGCAGGAGTAAGAGCCAATAGTGGAGGGGGTGACCGTTACATGAAGGAAAATAGCACATGGAAAATAAGTGTATTGAATATGTGCCGGAAAAGGAGAGGCAAGATAACGACCGCGGTGTTGCAATGCATAATTACAGTGAGGCAGAGAGTCATCTTGAAAAGTGAAAGTGACAGATGAAAAAGGGGGTGCAAGTATAATATGCGGGTCAGCCCTCAGTCGAGCTGTCGCTAAAGAGTAAAGGCAAAGACATAAAGTCAGCAGCAGGGGAAAGCTTTGTGATAGCATGATAGGGCCGTACGCAACGTGCAGGGACCCACAATGTGCGATCCGGGAGTTGGACTGCAGCGTAGCCTTTTCCCCAGGTGATCAGGGGTACTGGTCCTTTCCAAGTAGGATCTGGTAGTTGCCTATAGTAAACAGAAGGTCTGGAGGTTGGACAAGGAGGGTTAGAAAAATGTCGAGAAGCGGCTGAAGTAGCCGGTGACCCTGTAAGGTTCAAAAAATTGAGAGTATAAAGACAAACATTAAGAACATTTTGCAACACTGGGAGTGTCGGGGGGCTTACGCCTTTTGCCCCTAAATATCGTTGCAATGCATTTTTAAATGTTTGATTTGTGCGTTCCACAATAGCCTGCCCTTGGCTGTTAAATGGAATACCAAATTTGTGTACAATGTCCCATCGATAGCAGAATTCCGAAAATGCAGTACTTGTATACGCAGGACCATTGTCAGTTTTTAAAACTTTAGGACATCCCAGTGTTATGAAAGATCTAATACAATGATTGATTGTTTGTTTGGCCGTTTCCCCTCTTTGTAGGGTGGCCATGATAAAGCCTGAATACGTATCTACGGATACATGAATATACTTCCAAGGGGCAAATGGAGGAAATTGTGTAACATCCATTTGCCAAGTCTTGCAAGCTTGTGTACCCCTAGGATTTACTCCTTCAGGGATACTTCGAGCTTGAAGACTACAAGTAGGGCATTGTTGAATGATTGCAACAGCTTCTTGGTGTGTGAGTCCGAATTGCTTCACAAGAGCCTTTTTGTTTTGATGAAAATATGAGTGACTTTCTCCGGCTGTTAAAGCACAAATCTGTAAGACAGATTTACAGGCTTCATCCGCCATATGATTCCCTTCTGATAGGAATCCTGGAAGATGTTGATGACTCCTAATATGTGCTACAAATAATGGTGTTGTTCGTTTTTGTAACAATTGTTGCAGCTGTGAAAATAACGTCATTAATGATGGTGATAAAGAAGGAGAAATATAGGCATCAAAAATGGAAAAAACAATGTTGGCAACATAAAGACTGTCCGTGATTATGTTCAATGGCTGATTTTGAAAAATGGAAAGAGCCAGATTAAAAGCAGCTAATTCAGCTTGTTGAGCTGATGATTGTCCCGTAGTGAGATGTTTGTGCCATGTGGAATCAAGTTGCCAAACACATGCCCCAATGGCTTTTGAACCATCCGTAAACACTGTTAGTGCCTGCAGAATAGGTTGTTTTGCTATTGGATTAAAAATTGTAGTTGGGATTGTTTTGATCAATTGTAGTCGAGGGTCTGTGGGGAGATGGCAAGATAACTTTCCATTCCAATTTTCAAGAGCAATTTGAAGGACATCTGAATTTACAAACATTTCTTCCCATTGTGTCAATCGGAAGGGAAGATAAATTGTGTCTATTTCCAGACCCATCATTGCCTTTGCCCGTTTTCGAGCTTTGGTAAAAAGAGCAGCAAGTTGGGTGATTCGAGAAAAAATAGAAGTTTTAGGAGTGTGAGAAAGGTGTAACCATTCCAAAATTAGAAGTCTTTTACTGCTACTAATTTGCATAAGAATTCCTGTATACAATTGCGGAGTGGAAAGAACAGCCAAAGATATTGGAATGTTGGCTTCTAATCAATCCACCCACGAAGTACGAAGTGCCAGATTAACATCTTGAATCACTTGTAATTGATGTGAATCCAAGATGATTTTATCTGCAGGATGTTTGGGGCCTGTTAAGGCCTTAAATAAAGGAGATAAAATATTAGTAGGAAGAGAGAAATAAGGTCGAGCCCAATTCAAAGTACCAAGATATTGTTGTAATTTGACCAAGGTAGTAACTGGTCCAATATTTAAAAGTGGAAGATCGGGGGCAGCTGCAGCTGCAAGTACCTTATGACCCAAATATTGTACCGGATATTGTGACTGTATTTTGTCTGGGGCTATAAAAAGACCAGCAAATTTAAAAGCTGAGTAAGGAAAGGGACTGTTTGCATAACAGTACCCTTTGGTCCTTCTGCTGCAATTAGTATGTCATCCATATAGTGATAAACCAAAATTTTTGGATATTTTTGTCTAAATGGTTTTAAAACTTTATCTACATAGTATTGGCACATTGTTGGAGAATTTAACATTCCCTGAGGAAGAACTTTCCATTGGTACCTTTTAGTGGGTCTACTATTATTAAACTCAGGAATAGTAAAAGCAAAAAGAAGACGGTCAGGTTCCGCAAGCGGAATAGAAAAGAAACAGTCCTTCAAATCAATTACAACAAGGTCATAATTTTGAGGAATCAAATTAGGATTAGGTAGGCCGCATTGCAATGGGCCCATTGGTTGGAGAATGTTATTGATCATTCTTAAGTCCTGTAATAGCCTCCATTTTCCCAATTTCTTTTTGATGACAAAAATTGGTGTGTTATAAGGGCTAGTAGAAGGCTCAATATGACCCTGCTGCAACTGTTGTTGGACTAAATCTATTAAAGCAGTGAGTTTTTCAATAGGAAGTGGCCATTGATCTACCCACACAGGAAGACTAGATTTTAAAGCAAGTGACAAAGGTTTACGCAGCATATTTATGGAATATGTAGTGTAGCCCGAAGTTGAGAAAGAAGATCTCGCCCCCAGAGGTTACAATGAAGAGGCAACACGTAAGGTTTAAGAAAAGCAGTAGCCGAAGAATCAGGAGTGGAGGCAGACAGCCAGTTAGTGCTAACCTTGGCAGCCTGTGCTCCTCCCACTCCCTGAACGGCAGAGGTATTGGTAAGAGGCCAATCAGCAGGCCATTCAGCTGTATGGATCACGGAAACATCAGCTCCTGTATCTATTAGACCATAAAAAAAACGGCCTTGTAAGGAAACAGTAAGAAAGGATTTAGAAGCATGAACAGGTTGATGCAAAGAAAAAACACCAGGGGTGTCGTTAGTTGGTGGCGACAGAAAAATTAGTGTGGCAACTTGTGTGCCTGCTCTAAGGTGAAAGGTCCTATCGCCATAGGCAGATAAAGAAAGATTATGAAGTGAAGTAGAGTCATAAAGGAAAGGAGCAGCGACTACTCCTTCAACAATTAAAACAGAATTAGGAATAAGTAAAGCCGGAATATTAGAGGAAACAGGCTTCTGTAATGTAATTGATAATGGCATGGTAAAAATTGATCCAGGATCATCATATGTTATATCTGAAGTTAAAATAACAGGCAATGAAAATGTATTTGAAGGTTGAGTATTTGCCAAATCAAAAGGAAGTGTGGAAATAGATTCAACCTTTGGAGCGGGGCTGGTTGATCGCCCCGTGTCTAGTTTCCCTGATTTTATTGAATGGAAACATTTGCTCGACATTGCGAAGCCCAGTGGAATCCTTTGTGGCAACGTGGGCAGACCGTTTTTGGCTTTGTGTTGGGGGGTGGCTGTGGTCTCCGTGCTTGGCCACGAGGCGCACCCCCTCCCCCAGGCTGTCGACACTGACCTTTAAAGTGACCCGGTTTGCCACAGTTGAAACAATTTCCTGTTCTTGTGATAGGAAAAGCTTCCGGAGAAGTTTCAGGAGATGCTTTAGTAGCAGAAATAGCTGCCGCCAGTACTTCCATCTTATGGGAAGTTGTCCCTACACTGCGACAAAGTTCTAAAAATTCAATCAAATTAGGATTAGGTAGGCCGCATTGCAATGGGCCCATTGGTTGGAGAATGTTATTGATCATTCTTAAGTCCTGTAATAGCCTCCATTTTCCCGATTTCTTTTTGATGACAAAAATTGGTGTGTTATAAGGGCTAGTAGAAGGCTCAATATGACCCTGCTGCAACTGTTGTTGGACTAAATCTATTAAAGCAGTGAGTTTTTCAATAGGAAGTGGCCATTGATCTACCCACACAGGAAGACTAGATTTTAAAGCAAGTGACAAAGGTTTAGGCAGCATATTTATGGAATATGTAGTGTAGCCCGAAGTTGAGAAAGAAGATCTCGCCCCCAGATGTTACAATGAAGAGGCAACACGTAAGGTTTAAGAAAAGCAGTAGCCGAAGAATCAGGAGTGGAGGCAGACAGCCAGTTAGTGCTAACCTTGGCAGCCTGTGCTCCTCCC
Organism: Vipera ursinii; assembly: GCF_947247035.1. Taxonomy (NCBI): domain Eukaryota; kingdom Metazoa; phylum Chordata; class Lepidosauria; order Squamata; family Viperidae; genus Vipera; species Vipera ursinii. Next base: position 185,446,527 of record NC_139513.1, on the reverse strand, counting down.
ACTCCCTGAACGGCAGAGGTATTGGTAAGAGGCCAATCAGCAGGCCATTCAGCTGTATGGATCACGGAAACATCAGCTCCTGTATCTATTAGACCATAAAAAAAACGGCCTTGTAAGGAAACAGTAAGAAAGGATTTAGAAGCATGAACAGGTTGATGCAAAGAAAAAACACCAGGGGTGTCGTTAGTTGGTGGCGACAGAAAAATTAGTGTGGCAACTTGTGTGCCTGCTCTAAGGTGAAAGGTCCTATCGCCATAGGCAGATAAAGAAAGATTATGAAGTGAAGTAGAGTCATAAAGGAAAGGAGCAGCGACTACTCCTTCAACAATTAAAACAGAATTAGGAATAAGTAAAGCCGGAATATTAGAGGAAACAGGCTTCTGTAATGTAATTGATAATGGCATGGTAAAAATTGATCCAGGATCATCATATGTTATATCTGAAGTTAAAATAACAGGCAATGAAAATGTATTTGAAGGTTGAGTATTTGCCAAATCAAAAGGAAGTGTGGAAATAGATTCAACCTTTGGAGCGGGGCTGGTTGATCACCCCGTGTCTAGTTTCCCTGATTTTATTGAATGGAAACATTTGCTCGACATTGCGAAGCCCAGTGGAATCCTTTGTGGCAACGTGGGCAGACCGTTTTTGGCTTTGTGTTGGGGGGTGGCTGTGGTCCCCGTGCTTGGCCACGAGGCGCACCCCCTCCCCCAGGCTGTCGACACTGACCTTTAAAGTGACCCGGTTTGCCACAGTTGAAACAATTTCCTGTTCTTGTGATAGGAAAAGCTTCCGGAGAAGTTTCAGGAGACGCTTTAGTAGCAGAAATAGCTGCCGCCAGTACTTCCATCTTATGGGAAGTTGTCCCTACACTGCGACAAAGTTCTAAAAATTCTGCAAGTGTAACTCCTGGTTTGTTAGCAATGGGTTGTAAGACTTTCTGACAATCTCTATTAGCATTGCTATAAGCCAATTTAATAATTAGTTCATCTCTGCCAGCTTTATTATCAATTTGTCGTTCTAATGCCAATTGAAGGCGACTGATAAATGTAGCATATGGTTCCGTAGGTCCTTGAATAATTTTGAGAAAATTTTGAGCAGATTCTCCGGAGGCATCATCTACTCAGCATAAAGCTGCCATTGCACAGAGATGTATTATGGCAAAAGCACGCCGAGGACAATTTTGCTGTTGAATTAAGGTGGCAAATTGACCGATGCCCAACAAGTGTTCACGTGTCACAACCTGAGGGAGTCCTTTTCGGACCTCTGATTCAACATGTTTTTCGTATTCTGATTGCCAGATGACATATTGAGCAGGAGTTAAAAGCATAGAAAAAAGAGTTTTCCAATCATAAAGTAACATTGCCGAGATAGCATCTACTAATGAATCAAGTAATCCTTTAACATATGGCGATTGGATACCATATTCTTTTACTGCCATTTTCAAATCTTTTAATAATTTTATAGGTATATTTTGATGAATTGCAGGACCCCCTCCACCCGGGGCTAAATTTAAAGGATAAAGAGATGTTTCTTCAGGAGAATCCATCAGAAAAACAGATGAAGTAAGATTTGTTAATTGGCCTCCTGGCAATAAGGTTGGAGAAGAGGAGGCTAGAAATTCAGATGACGATGAAGAATGTAAGGAAGGTTTGTCAGAAGATGTTGTAGATGGTGCAGAAGGATAGGGTGGGGGGGGCTTCAGATGAAGGCGGAAAATCAGAAGAGTGATCAAGAGGTTTAGAGGTAGAAGATGTCAGATCTAAAGGAGATGGCAAAAGTTTTAATGCTGCCATCACTGCTTGCCATGCAGACAAAATGTCAGCAGGCGCCCTGGGATGACTGTGAAGATATTTACCTAGCTTTTCCCAGGTTATAACAGACAAAGTGCCTGATTCCGGATAAGCCGGACAATTTTTGTTAATATATTGTAAAAGTTTTGTTAAAAGTCTCTTTCGTACAGGATGGACCATGGTGCTATTGTATTTTTGAACAAAATTAGCATTCTGCACTATATTAAAAAGTTCGTCCCTATGACCTGACGAAACTTTGGAAAGTGGGGAGCCCATTACTCACGATTAGAAGCCTTCTCCGAGGTGCGTGGTAACAGGAGTGCAGGCAGTACACCCCTGGGCAGGAGTCGTACTGTGGAGTTGAAGCCGCGATCCCGGACAAGCCCCCAGTTGTCGCGTCGAGCGACCGATCAGGGTTCCAGCCTCAACTCTTAGAGCCCCGTAACAGGGGTGAGAATTTAGAGGGACCCTCGCAAGGGTGAACACCTTGAATATGGAAGGATTTTGCCCTTTGCCACCGACCCAGTGTGCCGGACGTTCCGACGGTCACACTTGGGAACTGCGATAGCGCAGGAACAGGATCCTAGGACAAACTGAGGCACCAACACAAGTTTGTTCAAGGTGAGAGAGCACAGAGTGCCCGGGGTGGATGGTGTTGCCCCCCGAACAGCTTTGCACAGCACTCTTTTATTGAGCAGTTTCATCAGGGAGGGGGAAGTACACACATGAGGAAGCAACATATGGAAGGTCATAGGAAAACATAGCTCATTGCATACAACTGCTAATGAAGAGGGCAAAGGTCATCACAGGAAACAATAAAGCATAAGTTATCGTATACAAATGCTAACAGAGAAGACAAGGGTTATCACAGGAAGGCATAACTTGAGGCAAGGACAATTACAGGAGACAGGAAGCCATATCTTGAGGCAAGGGCAATTACAGGAGACAAGTCTTGTTATATACAATTGTAAATGGAGGAGGCAGAGGTATTTGTTGTATACAATTGTAAATGGAGGAGGCAGAGGTTTATCACTAGAGACAGGAATGCAGAACTTTATAACTTTCAATATAGAAGGCAAAAAGGTCTTTGGGAGTCTAGGATAACTACAACTCCTCCTTTTCTGTTTTTTAAGGTCTTTGGGAGTCTAGGATAACTACACGCTCCATCACTGGAGATTTTTAAGAAGAGGCTAGACAGTCACATTGTCTGAGATGGTATAGATTCTCCTGCTTGAGTAGGGGGTTGGAATAGAAAACCTACAAGGTCTTCCAGCTCTATTCTATTCTAGTATGGAGAGGAGCCCACTGCAGCATTTCCTGCACTTTCTCCCAGTCCATTTCTATGCCCTTGTGTGATATTTGATATCCTGATAGTCAATCTTACTCTGGTGAAATTCACACTTAGAAAGTTTAGCATACAATTGGGCAGCTTGTAGTTTCTTGAGCACTGCCTGACCAGTTTCACATGTTGTTCCAGGGTCTCAGTGTAGATCAAAATATTGATCTACTAAGACATCCTTATATAGGTGCTCATGTAGCATCTCATTTATTAGCTGCATGAACACAGCAGGGATGCCCTGCAGTCAGGACCCTGAACAGGAAACAGCCTAAGGTGTAATTGAAAGCTGCCTTCCTTGATTCTGACTCGGTAGTATGCCTCCCGCAAGTCCAATTTGGTGGAAATTTTCCCTTTTCCCAAATGAGCTAAAATGTCCTTCACTAAGGGGAGGGGGTAAACATTCTCCATGCAGACAATGTTTAGTCCTCTATAGTCCCTGCATAGATGAAGGGACCCATCTTTCTTCTTCCTGAACAGGACTGGGACAGCCACTCTTGCTCTGGCAGGCTGTATGAACCCGCACTTCACATTTTTGTCTATAAAGGTAAGTAGCTCCTCTAGTTCCCTAGGTGTCATCGGGCTCTGCCACCGTCTCTCTGCACACTGGCCATTTATGGACCACTCTGATCAGTTCACACACTTTACTCTCTTCATGAACACGTGAGAACATGCATCCCATATGTGACCGACGGGTGTACAAACTGATCAGAGTAGTCCACGAACAGCCAGTGTCTATGTGTAGAGAGACGGTGGCGGAGCTCAATGCCTTAATATTTTGACACCCCTACTGCCATTGCCTCTAAGCCTTAGGCTGCACCAGATTGGAAGCGAGCAAGCAGATGGGCAAAACAGTGGCAGCACCAGGTGGGGCCCTTCCATTTTGATGCCTTTCGCCACTCCCTTTGCCTCTGCACCTGGGGTGTGGTGTGAATGGGAACGGGCAGTTTGCCTGCCATCCCACTGCACCAGCAGCAGCTGTGCATCACTGCCATTGGCCTGCTGCCCTCCCAGCACCATCAGCCATGCACCACTACAGATCTTGCTCTCCCCTGCAGCCTGCCACTGATCCTGTTGCATGCTGCCCCCACACAACCTCTTTGGTTGCCCCCCCCCAGCTCCATTGAAGCTGCCCTGTGAACAGGCTGGCATCTTCTTGTTCTGTGGACCAAAACACCTGGGACAAATGGTGCCTGGGGAAAGGGCCAGGCCGAAAGACTGGGGTTAGAGGGCCAGGGGGCCATTGGCTATGGAGAATCATTGGGGAAGAGTGCTGGAGGAGGAAAACTGCCTCCTAATGGGCTGAGGCAGGTGGCTGGGGGCACAGTGAGCACAGCTAATGGCACCTAAAGGTCCCATTCTGATGTAGGGGTGGTTGTTGCAGCCGAGGTGCCCGCTGCCATTGCAATAGCAGCAGCAGAAGCGATTGCTCCATCACTTGTTATGACAGGCCAGCTGGTCAGTAAAGTTCACAGCCTGGGTCAGTGCCTCTTGTGCCTTGAGGTTGTCGAATCTCTCAGGAACTTTATAGCTTGCTCCACCATCCAGTCCTCTAGATCTGTCTTATCTGTGCACTGCTTCTCTTCCAGCCCCTTCAGCTCCACACATGCTTCTCGCTGGCAGCTGCCATGGCTTCTGCAGGTGAATGTCACTCCCATGGGGTTCTCTTCACATTACTCCTTTTTCTTGACCCTGAGGGACCATCTGTCGGGTAATCTTCTCCCAACAATTCAGATAGATTTCAATCAGAATAGAGTTGGAAGTGACTTTGGGGTTTTTCTTGTCCAACCCCCTGCTCAATACCATTTCAGACAAGTGACTGTCCAGGCTCTTCTTAAAAACCTCTAGTGATGAAGCACCCACAACTTTTGACAGCAAGCTGTTGCACTGATTAATTGTCTTCATTGTTAGGAAGTTTCTCCTTAATTCCAGGTTGCTTCTCTCCCTGATTAGTTTCCAACCATTGTTTCTTCTCCTGCCCCCTGGTGCTTGACAAAATAGGTTGAACCCCTCTTCTACTAGCTTCTTTAGCTGCATCCACACACTACTGGCTCGCATTTAAGTGATCATCCACTAGGATTCCAAGGCCCCTCTCACAGTTACTGCTTTTGAGCCAGGTTTCGCCTAATCTGTACTTGTACCTTTGGTTTTTCCTGCCTAAGTGTAAAACCTTGCTTTTCTCCATATTAAATTTCATGTTGTTGTATAGGGCTCATAGTTCAAGTCTGTCAAGATCTTTTTGGATCCTGAGCTTGTCTTCTGGGGTGTTGGCTTTTCCTACCAGCTTAGTGCAAATTTGATGAGTTCCCCTTCTATTCCCTCATCTAAGTCATTTATGAAGATACTGAAGAGTCCTGGGCCTAAGACAGAACTTTGTGGTACCCTACTGCTTACTTCTCCCCATGTAGATGTAGTACCATTGACCCGTTGTGTATGGTTTGTCAGCCAGTTACAAATCCATCTAGTGGTGATGCTGAACTAAGAAGTAAGTTGTGGTCTACTTTGTTGAATTCCTTGCTGAAGTTTAAGTATACTATGACCACAACATTTCACTGGTCTACTAATTTACTCACTTTGTCAAAGAATGAAATAAGATTGGTTTGTCACAATCTGTTTTTAACAAATCCATTGTGGTTTTTAGTTATAACGTTTATTTGTTTCTAGATGTTCTCAGATCTGTTTTTTGATTATCTTTTCCACTATCTTCCCAGGTATTGATGTTAGGCTGATGGGTCTGTAGTTTCCTGTTTTTTTTATTTTTTGAAGATGGGAATCACATCACCTTTTTTCCTTTTTTTTAAACAAATTTTATTAATTTTCTAATTTTACATCCAAATATTTATGAAACAGTGTGGTGGTTGGGTGATCAAAAGTTAACAATAACAAATAACAAAATCTTTTGTGATCAGCTCAGGTTACATCAACATAAGTTCCCTCTCCAATTCCCTTAATTACAATAACATAATCAAATTAATACATTTCTAATTGTGACACAATCAATTAGAAAAACTTTCAATATATTTTCACTTATACATATCCAAGTCCTGTTGTTAAATTTTACCTAATTGCAATACAATGTTCCAAAATAGCCAATTGTATCTAGAAAACTTAATTTTCTGGTAACCCACATTTCCCCTATTTGATTGTATAGTAATTATCATGTCTAAAATACAAACATTGTTCATTTCAGTGCATTCTTATTTTATACAAATATATTCTGTTTATCATCTTAATAGTTCATCAATTGTTGAAAAAATATCTTTTGTTATATCATTCCAAATTCTATGATATAATTCAGAGTTATGTTCTAAAAGCTAGTTTTCCTTTCTCTTAGAAATCTAAAATCTAAATATAACATCAGTTTATATCTTTTTAAGATTGCCCTTGGTCCATTTAAAGAAAATTTTAAGCTCTGTCATTAGAAATCCCAGCAAGTAGAGAAAAAAAAGAAAAAGGAAAAAAGACCCCATTTTTAAAAAATCTAACTCTAGCCTTCTTTTTGTGCCAAACAGGCTTCCATGTCAGTGCCTTTAAATTCTTGAGTGTGTCTCCCTTTCTTCCTACACATATTGTTTGAGTCCAGGGAGACCATCTGTCAGTTTTTCAAAAGAAATCTCCCCTTTATAATCATTAAATTGTTGTTTTAATAAATCAATTCTCGATGTTTGGTGTAGTATAATCTAATCTTCTTCCAGTTCCATCTGGCTCAGGTAAGAGGTCATGTCTGGTGTTTTGGTTGTTGTTTGGTTGGCTAGATTCTCAATGTACTTGTATTTGGCATCCTCCATCTTAGTGTTGCTTTCTTCAGCTTTTGTTGTTTTTTGGATTGTAGATTTTGTGGTTGGAATCAAGATTTGGGCATCTAGGTCCTCAGTAGATTGTATTTGCTGTTCTTTAGCATCTCCTATTTGTATGTTAATTCTCTCCTCTTCGTTTGGTTTTTGAATTGTCAATTCATCAGTTAAAGTCACATTTTGGTTTGGTAGATTTAAGATGTCAGATTTACTTTGCAGTCTGGCTTTCATTTGCTCAGCCACTGCCAGGATTGTTTCAAGTATGAGTTTATAGTCAAGTGCTGGGAAAATGTTTTCCATTTCTTTGGTGTTTAGAGATAGGTGTTTCATGGAGGCTGTTTTTAATAAAAGCCAATAAAGGTCCACCTCCACTATTCTTAAAAGTTTTTTTTGCCAGGTGTTGGCAATTCTTATCTTTAAAGATAATGTCAAGATCAAATCTGAAATTGAGCCAAATCTCAGAACAGAGAGGAGGTTTACTTGCTGTATCAGGTTTTGCCACAAGATGTCCTCACTAGCTTGTAAAATCTTTTCCAAACTTATAAAAATAAGTTTTTTTCCCTTTTTGCCCTTCTTTCACAGCTTAAAAGGTAGATAGGTTAGTAGGTTCCCATAAAAATAAGGTTTTTTTAATAGCCCAAGCATTCCAAAAGTACAAATACAATTGCTTAATTATTCAGTTAAGAATTTCCATTTTTTTAAGGCTTTAAAATTTTAATTCCCCAAGTAAGTAGTTGCCACTCTTTCAAAAGGGTGGGGGAAAACAATTTTCAGGAAAGTCCCACAGGAAAGTAGTTAGGGGAGTAAGAAATGTAAGATCTCACCCAGATCCTCCAGATTGCTTCATTGTGCTTGATGATGCTTTCGGCTTTCGGCAGGGAACATATTAGTGGCAAATCTCTTCTTCTTTGGGCCAAAGGAGCTGCTCTGGATCAAGCAGAGGGCTGCCGCCCTTCCGCAATCACAGAAAAAGCCTCCTCATGGTGGTTGCCCCTCCAGGGTGACTTTTGACCCTTTTCAGGGTTCTTTGAGGAAGAAAGATTGGATGGTGGGGAGAGGCTCCTTCCTGCATGTCCACTGTCACCGCACATGCAAACCAGAAGCGCACATCACCTTTTTTCCAATCCTAACATAATTACTTGGTGTTCCAGGACTTTTAAAAGATATGGTACAATGGTTCTCAGATAATACCTGCCAGCTCCTTCAGAACTCTGAGATGAAATCCATCAGGTCCCGGTGATTTATATTCATCAAGATCAGATAGGTGTGCTCTAATCATTTTCTTACTTATTTTAATTTTAATTTCTATTTTGTCTTTTACAGTTAGGCTTTTGATAGGTTGGGCTATAGTTTATTTTTACGTGAAGACTAATGCAAAGAATGATTTAAGCAGTTCTGCTTTCTCTCTGCTGCCAGTTACTTCCTTGCCATCTTTTCTCTTAAGTGAATCTACTGTTTCCTTGACTTTTTTCTTGTTATTTATATGTAGAAAGAAACTTTTTAAATTATTTTTGACTTTTGTTACAAGTCTTTGTACATTCTGAGCCTTTATTTTCCTGACTTCAGCTTTGCTGATTCAGGTTATATGCTGATACTCTGTCTTAGTTATGTGTCCCCAGTGGTGGGATTCAAATATGTGAACAACTGGTTCTCTGTGTGCATGCTGCTTCTGGAAGTCCATTCCAGGTCTGGGCAACAAAAAAATAGCTACTGGTTCTGCTGAAGTGGTGCAAACTGGCTGAATCTCTCCACTATGTGAAAGTGGAGGGCGACGAGTTGCCCTGGAGGGCGACGAGTGGGGGAGAGGACTCTCTGGTCAGCAGTAGAAGGGTGACGGCCCTCCCGCCAGCTTGGAGCAACTCTCTGAACTGACAAAGAAAGGATTGGCCACTCCCATGGCCCATTGTTTCAGCCATTTCCTGCCGAAGCCAAAATTACAACAAAGCACTTGAAAGCACTTGAAAACTGGGTGAAAATTGCCTTCTTCCTTTCCTAACTGTCTACCTTTTCCTGCTAAAAGCTTCTTGAATTTGTTTCCCCTTGCGAGGAGAGAGGGAAGGGATCTTTTTTCCCCCACCCTCCTTAATAGCAGCAGCTGTCTACATCGGGAAAGGGAAAAAAAAGTTTGAATTAAATAATACTAATTAATTGGACTTACTGCCTTTCCAGTTTTTGCCCAAAATTCCTAAACTCACAGAAATGGACTATTCTACCTGTTTCATTAAAAAGGGGATAAAAAAGAAAAAAGAAATAAATAAAAAGACTAAAAAGTGATAAAATCTACTCTGTCTGAAAAGGATTGTAAGTACTCTGGGAACATCTAGTGGCCAAGCCTGATACAGCAAGTGAATATTATTGGCAAACAAACTTGTTTATTATACCTTGGAACTGACCTTGGCATTAAGATAAAAACCTGAAACAGCTGGAGATGAATTTAGCCTAGACCTGTGGAGGTGGACACTTACTGACTTTTGTTTGAAAATTAGCCTCCACTAGGGACTATCTATAATTACTATAAAATTGAGACTGATCAGCCACAAACCTCGCTTGATTATAAGCTTATACTCGAAACAATCTACAAAGTCACTGAGATGTCTATCTCCAGACTCAAAAGTTTACGTGCCAACTCTAATTCACAAACTGAAACCCAGACTCCAAACAAAGAATTCACAATTCAGGATATAATAAAATTGGTAGAAACCTCTACTGAGACAGAGGAATATAAGCAACAACAACAAGGTACTGAAAAAATTAATATCCAAAAATTGGCTCCACTCAAAGAACCTACAATCTTAAAAGTACAGACAACCTTAAAGACCAACAACAAACTATGGAAAAACTTAATACTCAACTTTTGACCTTTTCTAAAGAGCTTATAATTCCAGAAGAATACTACATGCAAGATAGCGATGCCAACATAGAGGATGCCAAAGACCAGCAAAGATGGCTTGTGGAAACCCCAGACAGTCAACTACTAACTATAAAATTGGATAAGACTTTCTACTCAAAACAGACAAACCTAGATGGAAGAAGAATCCAGACCTAATTGCAGACAGAGATATTAGAGCAAATAAAGAGAGTGGAATCAACAGGGCAACAATATAATGACTATAAATGGTTTAACTTTTTTATTGAAAAGTTTTATAAAGATTACAATATTATCCCCTCCCCAACCCACCCTTAAACCCCCCCTCCCCCTCCCCCACTTCCCAGAGCTGAGTACAGGGTTACAAATATCATAATCATAATCTAACTAACATTAACCAACTATATAAATAACCAAGTTCATAATGTGCTTTAACTCCCCTATAACATAAATACAAGTAAGATAAAAGTATCCAAGTTATTAAATAATACTAATAATAAAAATAATAATAATACCATATAATTAGAGCTAATAATATAAAAAAGTTCCACTATAATAAACTGTAACAATCTAAAATTTACTCATAAGCTAAATGGAACTTTTTAGTCCCATATTTATTCTGAATATAATCTATCCATCTTCTCCAGACTGAAATGTATCTTTCTTGTGAATGATCCTTCAAATAAGCAGAAATCTTAGCCATTTCTGCTAAATTTGACACATTAAGCGTCCATTCCTCTATAGTAGGCAAGCAATCCTTCTTCCAATATTGCCCTACCAATAACCTTGCAGCTGTTATCAAGTTCAACATCAATTTAATTTCTTTAGTATCATAATCTGTCATAACACCCAATAAAAATAGTTGTGGAGTAAACTTTATCTTTCTCTTGAAAATCTTTTGAATGTTCCACCAGATTTTAATCCAAAAAGCTTTTATATTTCTACAAGTCCACCAAATATGAAAATAAGTAGCATCCAAACTACCACATCTCCAACATTTGGGCTGTAAATTAGGATACATACAAGACAACTTTTTAGGATCCAGATGCCATCTATAAAACATTTTATAAAAATTCTCTCTTAAATTTTGGGCCTGGGTAAATTTTACATTTCTAACCCAAATTACCTCCCATATATCCAATGGGATCGGTTCTTGAATATTTTGAGCCCACTTTACCATGCAACCTTTAACTAATTCCATTTCCGAATCCAATTCTATTAAAGCATTATAAATTCTCTTTATATACGCTCGATTTTGATCTTTAATCTGTTTTACCAAATTTTCATCCATTAATGTAATACCAACCTTTTGATCTAACTTCCACCTAACTTGCAATTGAGTATACTGGAACCAAGACTGTACAATATTTTCTTGTTTTAACTCAGTTAATGACCTTAATTGCCAATCATTCCCTACCAATCTAAGTAATTCCTTATAAGAAATCATATCCAAATTCACACCCATAGATACACCCTCTATCGCGTGTCCAGGAATCCCCAAATTGGTATTTTATAATTCAACTTATAATAATACTTTTTCCAGACACACAATAAAGCACTTCTTAAAATATGAAATTTAAATGCCTTGTCAATGTTTTTGTTATATATTAAATATGCATGCCACCCATATAGTAAGTCCCATCCCTCAAGATAAAGTATTCTTTTATTTGTTAAATTAAGCCAATCATTAACCAGTGTTAAAACCACCGCATCATAGTATAGTTTCAAATTAGGCACCTTAAGTCCTCCTCTTTCCCGTGCATCTTGTAAAATCTTAAGTTTAACTCTTGGTTTTTTCCCCGCCCAGATAAATTTGTTAATACCCTTCTGCCATTCATCCAAATTAACATCTTTTTTCAAAATAGGTATCATTTGAAACAAGAAGAGAAACTTTGGTAAAACATTCATTTTAACAGCTGCAATTTTCCCCAGAAAAGGTAATTGTAATTTTTTCCAATTATTTAAATCCTTTTGTACTTTTGACCATAACATCTCATAATTATTCTTATATAATTTCGCATTAGAAGCTGTAATATATACTCCCAAATATTTAACCTTTTTCACTATTTCATAACCTGTCAATTTTACTAACATTTCCTTTTCATTCATGGTCATATTTTTAGATAATATTTTGGTCTTATTATTATTTACCTTAAAACCAGAAACTTTCCCATATTGAGTTATAATTTCCATCAAGTCTATAACCGATTAAATCGGTTGAGATAGTGTAACAACCAAGTCATCTGCAAATGCCCTTAGCCTATAATCATTCTGCTTATCTTTATTCCCTTTATTTTGGTTGATTCGTGAATTTTAATCAATAAAATCTCCAATGTTAAGACAAACAACAATGGTGACAGGGGACACCCCTGTCTTGTACCTTTTTCAATTTTAAATGCATCTGTTAGTCCCCCATTAATTATAATTTGCGCCAATTGTTGTTGATATATAGCCTTAATAGATTGCAGAAATTTATCCCCAAAATTCATCTTATCCACAACTTTCAATAAAAATTGCCAATTCAACTGATCAAACGCTTTTTCAGCATCTAAAAATATCAATGCCACAGAGACTTGGTTGTTCTTATCCAAATATTCTATTAAATTTACAATTTGTCTTACATTATATTTCATATATCTTCCAGTTATAAATCCAGACTGATCACTATAAACCATTTGTTTCAAAACTTGCATTAATCTATTTGCCAATATTTTTGCAAAAATCTTATAATCTGTATTTAAAAGCGATATAGGTCTGTAATTCTTAGGCTGGGTAAGGTCTTGATCCTCCTTGGGGATCAGCGATATAAAAGCCCTTCTCCAGGATGGAGGCACTTCCCCTCCAGCCTGGATATTATTAAATAATTCCTTTAAAGGTTCTACAATCTCTACAAGTAAAATTTTATAATAAATTGCTGATAAACCATCTGTATCAGGAGCCTTACCCACTTTTAACTGTTTAATTGCTGAAATAATTTCCTCAGAAGTAATTAAACGATTCATCCCTTCCCGTTGTTTGTGTGAAAGCATGGGAATATGCGCTTCCTGTAAATACCTATCTATATCTAAAGCTTGTATATTCTCGCTAGCATATATCTTTGCATAAAAATCTAAAAAAGCCTTTTTAATCAGATTTTGTTGATATATTTTTTTACCCTTGTATTCTATTTTCTCTGTGGTACGTAACTTCTGTTTTTTCCTTAATTGATAAGCTAGCCACCTACCAGGCTTATTTGCATTATAAAAAGTATTATGCTTCGCATATCGCAAGTTAGTTGCAACCTGATCCGCCATTAACATATTAAATTGCTCTTTCAACAGATTTATTGAGATCCTTAGTCTCTTGTCTGATGGATTCAAAATAAGAGCTTTCTCTTTCAATTTAATCTCTTCTTCCAATTCTTAACGTTTTTGCATCTGCTTACACCTATGACCGTTATTCATATGAATCAAAGCCCCTCTCATATAAGCTTTACTAGCATCCCAAACCATTTCAATCGGTGTACCTTTATGCATATTCAAAACAAAAAATTCTTTCAAATAATCTCTACATTTCTCTGAGAGCACATCATATCTGAATAAGTTCTCATTCAATCTCCAAGATCTTCTGGTCCCATCTTCCCTGAACAACTCCATCCATACAGGACTATGATCCAACAATGTCCTAGGAAAAAACTAGACATTCTTGACCTCGGAAATAAGATCACCAGTAATTAAGAAAAAATCAATTCTAGAAAACGATTGATGCCTGTCCGAAAAAAAGTAAAATCTCTGTCCTCCAAATTCTGATCCCACCAAATATCTCTTAATTCCAAGTCATCTTTCAAATAAAAAAAGCTTTAGGCAATCTAGAATGGTTAGGAGAATTTTTAAAAGATCCCTTCTTGTCCTTGCATGAATCCAAAACACCATTCCAATCACTCATCAAAATAACAGATTTGTAATCCAGTTGAGTTAATTTGTCATGTATAAACTTATAAAACTTTCCTTGCTGTCAAAGCATCCTGCATATCTTTAAGTGTAAATGCGGGTGGTGAAGGTGGAGGGGATCTGGGCTCTGAAGTGGACGCGTTACAGGCTGTGTTACAGGACAAGAAATTGAACTTTTAGAAACAACAGGAATTGCCTGCCGTCTTGAAGCAATTTTCCTGCTTGTTACAATTCACTTTCTCTTATTACTTTCACTTTCCCTCTCCACTTCAAAATAAAAATAAAGTCCCCCCCAAAAAAATCTTTAAAAACTTTTAAAAACCCTGAAATACACAAAAATCCAATATATTATTTAAACTTCAGCAAAATATAACTCTTTCTTCATGCTTTATTCTTTCAAAAAACAAAAGAAAAACATTTCGGCACCATCTTTTCCTTTCAAAGTCAAATTAAGGTGTGGAGAAGATTAATGCTCCCCGAGTTAAAGTTTTAAATACTTGCAAATTTAGCTCCTCCTGATCAGCTCTGTCTGCTTTCAAATCAGTCAAAAATTACTATAATCCGCAGATGTGGATGCGGCGTCTAGCTTCGCCCCTGCAACTCAGAGCAAAGGCGTCCTGGACTCGGAGAAAGCCTCGGGCTCTGTGGGAGCTCTCACCCTCCGACCCCCAGATATTTCTGGGAGGTCCCGGGGAGCTCTACCTCTACCCGAGGAAAGCTCATTTCCCCCTCTTCTCCCGAGGGGGAGGTTTACGAGCCGCGGGACAGCTGATTGTCACCGTCTCCGCGGTTCTAACGAAGCCTCAGGACGGGCAGCTGAAGAAAAGCTGCCATCAGCGCGGCATTGCCACCGGAAGTCCTATAAATGGTTTAACTTTTGTGCGTTATTGATAGTTGGATGGCCTCCTCTGGTGCAAATAATACACATGAGAGCAAAGGAAGACCTATTTGGCAATCTAAAGGCTTTGGTCTGGAAACCTGATTGGCAAAAAAAGAAACCTAGAGTTAGATTTAAAAAATGAGTGCCTAGAGAATCATTATAGGCCATTTTGTTAGTAATCAGTGACCTATTATGAACTGAAATAGAAAATGTTTACGAGATAGAATTAGAATGTGGTTAAGTACTTATTAGGCTTATTTTAAACATTATAATTTATACATTGACATAATGGAAATTTGGCTTATGGATCCTACGTTGAGGTTAAAATTTTGGTTATGTATAAGTAGAAGTAGATTGATAAATATAGGTTCTTCTATTGGTAACTTGTGATGTATTAGGATATGAAATAGACAATGTTTATTAGGTAGAGTTTAGCCACTTAACTATTCTGGGTATGTTAGACGTTACAATCTTTGGGGTAATAAAATAAGGAAATTTGGGTTGTGAATACCATTTGGGATGTTAAAGGTTAAATTTGAATACTAATACTAATTAATATCAAAACTAGACAAAATTTAATAACAGGAAACAGATATATTTTATTGAAACTGGACTAATAATTTTTTTCTTTAATTGACCATGCTATTCTTAGACATTTGTTAATTTAAATACGTTGCATTGAATGTTAAGGGAAATAGAGAAGGATGCTATGACAATGTAACCTGAACTATGTATTGAAAACTCTGTTATTCAATTGATGATTATCCAGGTACCATGATGCTTTCTAAATATATAGTCTTTAAATTGGAAAACCAATAAAACTTGTGTTTTTAAAAAAGATCGCATGGCTCATCACACTGCTGCTCATGGCAAGAGGCCACAAGGCTCATTGCACCAATCATGCCACTGCCACCTCTTGAATCAGGAAGCCGTGTGGCTCATTGTGCCACTGCTCGCAACAGGAGACTGCGAGGCTCATCGCTCCAATCAAGATCAGCATGATGAGCCATGTAGCCTCTTGCTGTGAGCGATGGCAGCAGTGCAATTGACAAGGTGAGCCACGTGGCCATTGCTGCGAGTAGCGACAGTGGCTCAATGCACCATGTGGTGTGTGGCCAAAAGCAGCCGCAGAACAACTCAGGCAGCAGTATGATAGGTGTCAGGGAGAGGGAGGCCTGGCTGTGGCAGTCCTAAGGTAAGCGGGTAAGACATACCCTGAAAATAAGACCTAGTGTCTCTTTTGGAAGCAAAAAATATATATATAAGACTGGGTCTTATTTTTGGGAAAACATGGTAGTAAGAATTAAGTCCTGTATAGCTTTCCTCTAGTTCCCTCCTCCTCCTTTTGGCTGAAAATGTTATCTGCTAGGTTGGTTAGGAATCTGTTTGATCTCTCACTTGTTGCAGAGTTTGTCTCCCAGTTGGTATCAGGGTAGGGGTTTTGAGGATGCTTCCCCTGAGGTTTCAATCTCTTCCTGGTTGCTCCCTTGAGCCAACACAGCTTGCACAAGAGGTGATTTCCTCTCTGGTTAACCTCAACTGCAGAACTAGTCTAGTCTAATGTCAGACCTGCCCCAATCTGATCATTTAGAAAAGAAAGACCCTTGACTCCATTACGCTGAAGCAAAAGGTTGTTTTAGTAAAGGATTTGGTTGCAGTAAAGTCAGGCTAGCTCTAAAGTTTTCCCATGCCAAAAAGATACAGAAAAGGTTCCCTTCTCCCCCCCTCCCCCTGTGACTAGTTCATGTTTTGCCAATTGAAGCTTGCCAAGATGTTATGTGGGAACACGAGATGTTGTGGGCAATTCACATTCCTTTTCCAGGGTGCAGGGCCTTGGTGCCTGTGAGATGGCCTCACGAGATCGATGGTTCATTAAGGTGCTTCCAAGTAAAAGGCAGCACGCAGGGATGCAATCAGTCAAAGCTTTATTTAACGATAAAGTAAATAGAAAGAGTTCCCTGGCATGGAGGCATCCATGCCTGGATTGAGCTCATAGATCAGCAAGCAAGCAAGCAGGAAGGAGAACAAAGAGAGCAGAGAGAAGCAGCCCCTGAGCAGAGGTTTTTATGGGGGGTCCTCAGCCCCTCCCTTACCAATTAACTCTCTCCAATGGGGCTGCAGGGGCCGGGGACCCCTGACCCACCAGTGGGAGCAAAGATGCCTCTTTGCTCCCATCTGATGACCTTTTTGGGGAACTGCCATGGCTGGCACAAAAACATCTAACAATTCCCCTTCTTGCCAGCCAATGACAGGGACCAGTGAATGTATGTGAGGGGGCGAGCAGGTGTCATAGACATGCATATACACGTTCAGAAGACCAAACACAAACGCTTACACAGAAGGTTGTGCCGGTCAATGGGAACAGGTTTGGTGAACAGGTCAGCTATCTGGTCAGTTGTATTACAATGCTCAACATGTATAAACCCCATTTTGGCAAGCTGCCTGACATTTTTATAGCGTCTATGTGGCGGGACCTACAGCCCACTGCATATGCCCCCGAGATTGCAATTGCAGCCGTATTATCCTCTTGAATTTGGATGGGCAGAGGAGGAGGTGCCCAGATGCTCGTTATCAGAGCATCGAACCAAATCAAGTCATTGGCCATGTCTGACAGGCTGGCATATTCCGCCTCGGCCGTGGAGCAAGAAACAAATTTTTGCTGCCTAACATGCCAATGGATAGGACAGCCATTTAGCAATATGAGGAAACCAGAGGTGCTCCGTCTACTCTTGGTGTCACCAGCCCAGTCTGCGTCTGGGTAAGCGGAGAGCTGGGCCGTCTTCCCCTTCTCTGGCTCCAGCACAAGGAGAGCATTGGTTGTGCCCCTGAGGTACCTAAGTACCCTCTTAACAGCAGTCCAGTGGAATTCCTTTGGGTGTTCCACATTGCCTGGACAGTAAATTCACAGCTAAAGCTATGTCAGGCCTGCTCCAATTGCTGATATATAGCAAGGAGCCAATCACAGATCTGTAAAGCCTGTGAACTCAGGACCGTCCTTGTGAATGTGATTGTAATAGTCACTTTGTATCGGGCTACGCGTTGGGTTAGATTCTGCCATTTTGCATTGGGCCAATAACTCCTCAATCTTTTCTTTCTGAGATAGGGCGAACACCCCCTTAGTGGCCAAGATGTGCACACCCAAGTACTTGTCAACCCGCCCCAAAGACTTCAGGGTAAACTTTTTCCCCAGGGCCTTGGCAAATTCATCACACCCTTCCTTGTCAGGCCCTACATATAGGAGGTCGTCCACATAAACTAACACCTGTTCTGTGGTACCCTTGGAGTTGCGTGTGAAAACACATTCATCTGAAACCAACTCGTTCTAAACTTTTTCTAAGGCAGTCGTACCATCGTTTCCCCGACTGCTTGAGGCCATATAACCCTTTTCGGAGCAGCCATGTGTTTTCCCCTCCTGATGGTAGCCAGGAGGGGCCCTCACGTAGATCTGCCGGTCCAAGTTGGCATGGAGGTAAGTCATCTGGATGTCGAATTGGAAGACTTCCTCCCCCAGAGCGGCTGCAGTTACGAGGGCAGCCTTGACACTCTCTGCCTGGAGAGTAGGTCTCCCTGTAGTCCTCCATGTAGCGCTGGGCGAACCCCTGAGCTACCAAACGGGCCTTATACAGGTAGAGGCCATTGGCAAGTGGTTTGGCCTTGAAAACTCACCTTGTGCCAATGATTTTCCTCTCCTTTGGTGGTTGCTGGGGGGTGAAGACCTTGAGCTTTTTCAGGCTCACCATCTCCTGCTCCATCGCGAGCTGCCATTTCTCCTGTTCTTCGATGGGCAGCTCCTGGATGTCAGAGAAGGATTTTGGGGTGACCACAACACTGTTGATGGATGCGATGTGCCCAATATCGATTCTCTTTGGCGGGATCCCTTTGTTGGACCACTTTGATCTCCTGACCTTCTGCCACTCACCGCCCTTTTCTTCTGCAGGTTCTACGTCTGCCGGCATTTCATAATTGGGACGTGTAGACCCTCGGTCCCAGGTGCTGGGCATCATGGGTCTTTGAGGCATCGCTGGGGGTGAAGACGGCGTGTCTTCCCCCTTGGGACTGGACGGCTCATCCTCCCCATCTGAACCAGGTAGGATGACATCTTCGTCTTGTTCCTCACTTTCGTCGGTGGCAGAGTATGTGGTCGTGTCAGGTGATGTCGTGGTCGGTGTGTCCTTGCTGGGTCGGTTGACATACGGGCTCAGATCATTTGAGTGAATCTGGGTCCAATTGGAGTCCTCTTCGAAGAAGGCAGATTGGGAAGTCACAGTCCTGCCCCCTTCTCCCAGGAACCGGTAGGCCTTGGAGCCAGGAGCATAGCCCAAGAACCTTAGTCTCTGGGAGACAGATCTCCCCTTCTTCCGCAGCTGCTTGGGGATGTGCACCCAAGCATAGGAGCCAAACACACGCAAGTGTCCCAGACTTGGCTTCCTACCGTGGACCAGGAAATATGGGGTCTGGTTCACAACGCTGCTCCAGGTGCAGTTTAAGGTGTAATTGGCATAGTGCACCGCCTCTGCCCATTATGATTCTGCGACCCCAGCGTCCGCAATCAGACTACACATCATAGTTTGCAGGATTCCATTTCTTTTCTCGGCCACGCCGTTCTGAGCAGGAGTGAAGGGCGCTGTAAGAAAATGTCGGATGCCCTTACGCCTTACCCAGTCCTGGAATTTTCGGGACATGAACTCAGCCCCGCGGTCGCTCTGCAGTTGTGCGATCTTGGTCTTATACTGGGTCTCTACAAACTTGTACAGTGATCTTATGGCGTCAAAAGCTTCGGATTTTTCTGTGAGGGTATACACGTGGCCGTACCATGAAAAATCGTCAACGGCAGTGAGAAAATACTGTCTTTTCCCTAGGGATGGTATGAATGGCCCAACCAAATCAACATGTACTAGTTGGTACAGGTATTGGGTCTTACGCAGTGACACCTTAGGGATGGGGGCAGTCTTCCTTTTGTCCTCTTACAGATGGCACAGTCCAGGAACACCTCACAATCATTGAGCTGGACTCCCTCAGCAAACTCTCCCATCTTTTTAACCACAGGGAAGCTCGCATGACCTAATCTTCTGTGTAATAGATGGGCACACTTATCGTGGAGTGGCTTCCCCACTGACACCCTCTTGGCTCTGGTTGCCTTGAGCAGTGCTTTAGGTGCCTGCTGAGATTTGGGTTTCTTGTCCACACTGCCCTTGGACAGCCATGGGGCAGCCTCGGCTTGAGTGCAACCGCTTCGGCCTTGCGCTCCTTAGACAGCCTTGGGGCTGGCTGTTTTCTCTCTTTCCGTGCGCAGGCCCCTTCTGAGGTGGCACCCGGTGGACTGTCCTTTGTGGTTGGGTTCTCAGGGAGAAGTATGGCAAACCATTTATGATGGCAATACTTCCAATGACCCTCTGGTTCTGGGTGACATGACCTCCCCCTTTGCGAAATAAAACTTCCACCCTGTCATCGTCACATAATTTGATAATGCTTAACAGATTGTTGGCAATGGAGGGAGCATGTAATACCCCTTCAACATTTCCTAGTCTGGGTACAGAGACAGTGCCCTCCCCAACAACCAAAGCCTTATCACCATTGGCCACCTTGACAGATGAGTTAATTTTCTTTAACCTTTTAAACCCTTGTTTCATATTGGTAATGTGAGATGAAGTTCCAGAGTCCAGTAACCATAAGTCAGTGGGGCTATCAGCCTTTGTGGTGGGGGTGAGAGCACAAGTATGCACAAAATTACCCTTGGCACTACCTTTGCCCCCGCCACACCCTCTTCCTTGCCCCTTGCCCCTTCCTTGATTGGGACCACACTTGGGGCCTTGATGGTGATGGGGGCAGTCCTTCTTCAGATGCCCCTCAGAGCCACAGATGAAACACTTAAGTAGAGCATTAACCTGCTCTGAGTTGTGGTGCCTCCTGCGGGCTCACTGGGTGGTGACTCTGGCGTATTCTCCTGCATCTCTGCGCCTTCTATCTTCCTCAATGAGCCTCCCTGTGAGGTAGGATAGAGTCATGGCTTCCTTCCTGGTCCCCTCCAGTGAAACAATGAAACTGCTCCAATTTTTGTCCAGGGAAGCCAGAATGACAGCGACCATGTTCGCCTCAGGTACAAGGTAGTCTCTGGACATCAGTTCTGCCCTGAGCGCCTTCAATTTTCCCAGGTGCTCAGCCATGTTAGCCCCAAACCTCAGCCTGGTGGTGTAAAACTCAGTTGTTAGTCTGGTGATCGAACTGATGCTGTCGCTGTTGAATAAATTGTATAATAACCCCCAAACTTCACCAGCTGTGAACCCATCTGGAATGCTGGGGTACAAGTTGCCATCCAGTGAGCTCGGTAGAGTGGTGTATGCTTGTCTATCGTACCACTCTTCTTGGGGTCCCCAGGGAAGAGGTGGAGGATTCAGAACCATCTCTAGAGTCCCATCCTTCAATAGACATACCTGCACATCTCTACTCCAACTGCTGTAATTCTCCCCCCCAAGTTGCAGTTTTTCAAAATTATTTGGGAGGGCAGAAGCAGATGAAAGAGAATTTTCCTTAGCTCTTTGTCCATTTGTATACATCAGTGAGCTCTCCATTGAGGTGAATGGAAGAGGGATTCCTCTGCTGGCAGGTGGTGGTATTTTTCTCTGATTTTTGGATGGCTCCGACTGAGCATGCTCAGAGCTCATTTCAGCCCAGGGGGCAGAGAGAGCGGACGTTTCTCTCTCTGTCTCTGAGCCAGGCCCAGGCCTAGGCCTGCAGGCCAGGATTTGGGCCTGAAGAGGGGCTGAAGGCCACAGAAGCCCCGAAGATTCCTCCTGAAGCCCCCCCGGCACTGGAACACTCACCGAGGGGCCAAGGTTGCAGGATGGGGCCGGGATGGCCCAGAGATGCCGTGGATTGCCTGGAGGAGCCCATCGCTGGTCCTGAAGACCCTGGAGGCGGCTGAAGACGGCGCTGGGGGAGGGGGCCTCATCCGGGGAGAGGGTTGGAGGCCTCGGAGCTCCTTTGGGAGGCTCCTGGGGGTAGCGAGGGAGGCTGGCTACCCCCGATGTTGAGGCCGCGGTCTTTTTGGTTTCCAGGGCCGCAACCAGGACCTGGATGGCTGCTTCAAGCCCTGCTGTAGTAGTCTTGGCTGGGCATGCTTTGATGCCATCATAGGCCTTGAGGCTTTCCGGTGGGGAGGACCGGGGGGGGTTCCATGCTGCTTCGGCTGGATGCCACTGATTGCTGGGCCTCGAGGCTTGGCTGAGGCCTATCAGACCATGTTGTTGTCCTGGGGGCCGCCATCTTGTTTCCGGTTGGCCCTGGAAGCTGCAGATCACAGTTTGGCGGGAAATTTCCTGCTGAAGGCTCTGGGGTCCCGGGGTCCCTCAGGGTGGCCGGCGCCATGTTAGGGGGCCTCGTGGGTGCTGGGGAAGGACTTACCCGGTGTCCAGAGGCCCCCTGCACTGGCATCCCTCGTGGAGAGGCTTGTGGCGACCTTTGTGTTGCAAGGAACGTTTGGAACAGCTCCCTGCATTCCTGTTCAGTCATCTGGTCCACGCTGCGCTTGGCTTGGGCCCGGGCCGCTTCTGCTGCATCTGGGCAGTCTTGGGTAGACTGTAAGCCTTCCATGCTTCCCTCTGTGTCTTGCAGCTGTAGGGAGGCATGTGAAGGGGTCCCTGGCGCTGAGCTTGCGTCAGGGGCTGGATGCAGGGCTGCCGTCCTTGATTGAAGACTCCTGGTTACAATCGGGGATCTCCTGCCATCCGTTTCAAATGGGTTCTTGCTGGAACCTCCAGGCATCTTGCTTGTAGCTGCTGGCTTGGAAGCGTTGCCTTAAACCATCCTCTTTGCTACCAATTTGTGAGATGGCCTCATGAGACCGATGGTTCGTTAAGGTGCTTCCAAGTAAAAGGCAGCACGCAGGGATGCAATCAGTCAAAGCTTTATTTAACGATAAAGTAAATAGAAAGAGTTCCCTGGCATGGAGGCATCCATGCCTGGATTGAGCTCATGGATCAGCAAGCAAGCAAGCAAGCAGGAGAGAACAAAGAGAGCAGAGAGAGAGCAGCCCCTGAGCAGAGGTTTTTATGGGGGGTCCTCAGCCCCTCCCTTACCAATTAACTCTCTCCAATGGGGCTGCAGGGGCCGGGGACCCTTGACCCACCAGTGGGAGCAAAGATGCCTCTTTGCTCCCATCTGATGACCTTTTTGGGGAACTGCCATGGCTGGCACAAAAACATCTAACAGTGCCTCTGGTAGAAACCGGTTCCAGGCTTCTCTTCATTACCTGTCAGTCTCCATCCCTGTTTCCCCATCACACGTACACACAATCGTATGCCCATTTTCCCATCCCCCTCCCCACCTCCAGATTTTGATGGCTGGAACTGGCAAGAATTGGCAGGATCTGACAGTAACTATGAGGAATATAAATTTATATATTAATATTAGATATTAACAGATTATTAATAGACATATTAATAGAAATGTTTTTGGCATGTGCATATTTATAATGAAGGATTGCAAATATTAGATGGATAGCAGAATGATGACAGGTTTAAATGTATAAACATTTCTTCATAGTGTCAAAAATGAATCTTTTTTTTAATTAAAGAGTTTTACAAAAACGAAATTTTACAATATATCCCCAAATCCCTCCCACCCCAAACCCCCCCACTTCCCCCCCCCACTTCCCCGAGCTAAATACAGGATTATAGTTACAATAATCATATTCTAAATAAAAATTATGCATAATATACAATTAACCAAATTCATAATGCGCTTTAACTCTCTTTTAACATAACTACAAACAGCGTACCAATAACAATATCCCACTAAAATCTACTCATAAGCTAAATGGAACTTTTTAATCCCATATTTGTTTTGAATATAATTTATCCATTTCCTCCAAACTGAAATATATCTTTCCTGTGAATGATCTTTCAAATAAGCAGAAATCTTAGACATTTCTGCAAGATTCGAAACTTTAAACACCCATTCTTCTATAGTGGGCAAACTATCCTTCTTCCAATATTGTCCCACCAGTAACCGTGCTGCTGTTATCATGTTCAACATCAAGTTAGTTTCTTTAACATCACAATCTACAACAATGCCCAATAAAAACAATTGCGGGGAAAACTTTATCTTTCTCTTAAAAATCTTTTGAATGTTCCACCAAATTTTAATCCAAAAAGCTTTTATATTTCTACAAGTCCACCACATGTGAAAATAAGTAGCTTCTAAACTACCACACCTCCAACATTTAGACTGTAAATTAGGATACATGTTGGACAACTTCTTGGGATCCAGATGCCATCTATAAAACATTTTATAAAAATTTTCTCTTAAATTTTGAGCCTGGGTAAATTTAACATTTCTGACCCAAATTATCTCCAAGGTGTCCAACAAAATTGGTTCCTGAATATTTTGTGCCCACTTTATCATGCAGTCTTTAACCAGTTCCGTTTCCGAGTCCAATTCAATTAAAGCATTATATATCCTCTTTATATGTGCACAATTTAAATCTCTAATTTGCTTTACTAAATTTTGATCTGTAATTGTGATGCCAACCTTTTGATCTGACTTCCACCTAGCTTTCAATTGGGTATATTGAAACCAAGAGTAACTTATGTTTTCTTGTCTTAACTCCTCTACTGGTTTAAGTTGCCAATCATTCCCTTGCAATCTAAGTAGTTCCTTATAAGAAACCATATCCATACTCACTCCCATAGATACGCCCTCTATCGCGTGTCCAAGAATTCCCCAAATCGGTATTTTATAATTTAACTTATAATAATACTTTTTCCAGACACGCAATAAAGCACTTCTAAGAATATGGGATTTAAAAGCCCTGTCTACCTTCTTATCGTAAAGCAAGTATGCATGCCATCCATATACCAAATCCCATCCCTCAAGATGAAGTATTCTCTTGTTAGTTAAATTAAGCCAATCACTAACCCAGGTCAAGGCAACCGCATCATAGTACAATTTCAAATTCGGTGCCTTGAGTCCCCCTCTTTCCCTGGCATCTTGTAAAATCTTAAATTTAACTCTTGGTTTTTTCCCCACCCAGATAAATTTGTTAATACCCTTCTGCCATTGGTCAAGGTTGGCATCCTTTTTCAATATAGGTATTTGAAACAAAAAGAGAAACTTTGGTAGAACATTCATTTTAACAACTGCAATTCTTCCCAGTAATGATAATTGTAATTTTTCCAATTATTTAAGTCCCTTTGTACCTTCAACCATAGTGTTTCATAATTATTCTTATACAATTTTACATTTGAGGCTGCAATATATACTCCTAGATATTTAACCTTCTTCACTATTTCAAAACCTGTTAATTTAGATAACATATCCCTTTCACTCATGGATAAATTCTTGGATAATATCTTAGTCTTATTACTATTCACCTTAAACCCAGAAACCTTACCATACTGAGTTATAATTTCCATCAAGTCTATAACCGACTGTAACGGTTGGGATACTGTCACAACCAAGTCTTCAGCAAAAGCTCTCAGTCTATAATCTTTCTGTTTTATTTTAATTCCCTTTATCAAAGAGGACTCTCGAATTTTAATTAATAAAATCTCTAATGTTAAAACAAACAATAATGGTGATAGGGGGCAACCCTGTCTTGTACCTTTTTCAATTTTAAAAGTCTCTGTTAATCCCCCATTAACTATAATTTGTGCAGTTTGTTGTTGATATATAGCTTTAATAGCATGTAGAAAACCTTCTCCAAAATTCATCTCCTCAACAACTCTTAATAAAAATTGCCAATTCAATTGGTCAAAGGCTTTCTCTGCATCCAAAAATATCAATGCTGCGGAGACTTGGTTGTTCTTATCCAAATATTCAAGCAAGTTAACAATTTGTCTTACATTATATTTCATATACCTCCCAGATATAAATCCCGATTGATCACTATGAATCATTTGTTTCAAAACTTGCATTAATCTATTAGCCAATACTTTAGCAAAAATCTTATAATCTGTATTTAAAAGCGATATAGGTCTATAATTTTTAGGTTGAGTAAGGTCTTGATCCTCCTTTAGGATCAACGATACAAAAGCTGTCCTTCATGATGGAGGAACTGCACCTCCAGTCTGAATTTCATTAAACAAAATCTTTAAGGGTTCAATCATTTCAGGCAACAACTTTTTATAATAAATTGCTGTTAATCCATCTGTTCCCAGAGCCTTGCCCAATTTCAACTGTTTAATAGCTAAAGAAATTTCTTCTGATGTAATTGGGCAGTTCATCTCAAGTTGTTGTTCTTGTGAAAGTCTTGGAAATTGAGCTCCCTGTAAATACTTGTCTATATCTAAAGCTTGTATATTTTCTTTAGAATATAATTTCGAGTAAAAATCTAAAAAACTCCTCTTAATCAAATTTTGTTGGTAGACTTGTTTTCCTTTATATTCTATTTTGTCTATAGTACATGATTTCTGTTTCTTCCTTAATTGATAAGCCAACCATCTACCAGGCTTATTGGCGTTACAAAAAGTATTGTGTTTGGCATAACGCAAATTAGTTGCTACTTGATCAGCCAATAGCATATTAAATTGTTCTTTCAATAAATGTATTGAGATCTTTAAATTATTATCCAATGGATTCAAAATGAACTTTTTCTCCTTAGTTTTAATCTCTTCCTCAATATCTAAACGTTTTTGCACTTGCTTACGCCTATAAGCATTATTCATATAAATCAAAACCCCTCTCATATAGGCTTTACTAGCATCCCAAACCATTTCCATCGAGGTACCTTTATGCATATTTGTGACAAAAAATTCTTTCATATGTTCTCTACATTTCTGCAAGAACAAGTCATTTGTAAATAAATTCTCATTCAGCCTCCAGGGTCTCCTACTAGCATCTTCAGCAAGGAACTCCAACCAAACAGGACTATGGTCAGACATTGTCCTAGGAAAAATCTTAACGTTCTTAACCGAAGAGGAAAAATCAGTAGTAATCAAAATGAAGTCAATCCTGGAAAAAGATTTATGTCTATCCGAAAAAAAGTAAAATCTCTGTCACTCATATTCCTTTCCCGCCATACATCTCTTAATTCCAGATCTTCCTTCAAATCAAAAAAAGCTTTAGGCAATTTTGAATTAGAAAAGTTTTTAGAAGATCCCTTCTTGTCTTCAGATGGCACCAAAACCCCATTCCAGTACCCCATCATAATAACAGATTTGTAATCCAGTTCAATTAGTCTCTGATGTAAGAATTTAAAATTTGTTTGCTGTTGTTGATTTGGAGCATATAATCCAATAAGAAGAACTTTCTTTCCTTGTAATGTTAATTCAATACTAACATATCTCCCTTGTTTATCCGATTCAATCAATCTTGCCGAAAAGTCCTTTCTTAAGTAAATAACCACTCCAGCCTTCTTGTCCGAAGCAAAAGATGCAAAATGTGTTCCCAATCGGGAATTAATCAAATATTTTTGATCTTTTAATGCAATATGTGTCTCTTGTAAGCAAACAATATCATTTTTATGTTGTTTCAGATAAAAAAATACTTTCTTTCTTTTCTGTGGTGAATTTAACCCATTAACATTCCATGTCAGGAACTTCACCATCTCTGGTGACCATGAGCCTTTGGAACATGGCCTGAAGATCAGCTGTTGCTCTCTTAGGACGTGCTCCTCCCACAGGCTCTGAAACGGCCGCATCTTGCGTAGCTGGACCAGTTACAGGCTTTTGTTTTTGCTCTTTTTCCATACGCTTATATGCAGCTCTTGTCATCCTCTGTTCTTTTGGATCTTCCTTTAATGCCAAACTCTGCTCCATGGCCTCCGGCTTCTGCATCTCCTCAAGGGGCAGTGACATTGCCCCTTCACTCAATTGTTTATCATCTTGTCTAGCTTCTGTTCTTTTAATTCGGGGAGATGGTGGTAAACCTGCTTTCAGGACCTTAGTGTAGAAATCTTTTGCTTTTAAGATTGTATCCAATCTGTATCTGGTCCCTGCATAATTTACCACAAGTCCAATAGGTATTTCCCATCTGAACTGGATTTGTCGCTTCTTAAGCTCATCAGACAGAAAGGCAAAGTCTTTCCTCTTTCTAAGAATTTTTGAAGGTATCTCCTTTAAAATCATGATATCTTGGCCTGCAATCTGAAATTTTTCCCGATAAAAAGCCTGGATAATAGAATTTCTGGTTGATCTCCTGGAAAAATAAATCACTACATCTCTAGGTAGACTTTTTTGCCTAGCAATCCAGGAGTTAACCCTAAATGTCTTATCCATTTCCTTAAGTAGTTCTTCAGGTTCCCATTTCAAAACAGGAGCCACTGCTTGTGCTATTTCCCATTCCAGATTTTCTTTAGGATTCTCTTTGAGGCCTCTGATACGCAAAGCAAACTCCATGTTCTTATATTCTGATATAGTAACCTCGTCTTCTGTTCTGTCAATCTTGGCCTCTGCTCTATCAATCTTCTGTTCAGCATCAATAATTTTATTTTCCAAATTCTCCACATACTCCATAACTGAGTCCACACGAACATCCAGGCGTTCTATATGTGCAGCTAAGCCCTGGAGTGCAAGCACTATATCTTCCCTCATCTGGTTGTTTTGATTCTTTATTTCTTGTTGCAAAACGTGCGTTGACTGCATCACAACTTGCTGAATGTCTGTCAGTGTAAATGCAGGAGGTGGGGGAGAGGGTGGTTGTACTGTAGGTTTCATCGAAGTCTGCCCTGCAGCTTGTGGTATAGGTGAGGAAATAACATTCTTAGAAAGCAGGGGCCCTCCCCCACGTCTCGCAGCCATCTCTTAGGTTTCAATTTCCTCTTTCACCCAGCAGAATCAAAGTTCAGGGGGGAAAAAAGGAAGAAAAGGAAAAAAAATAACAATTCTCCCAAAGTTCTTAACCTTCAATAAGAAGAAAAGGGAACAGGCTTTCAAATACGCAAATTCTGATACTGGATAAAGTCAGTTGCAAATTGTATCTCTTGCTTTGTAGCGAAATATAACAATTTTCAAACACAGTCACTTCACACAGGAGAGAAACATTCCAGCGCCATTTTTACTCCATTTCAAACTTGTGACTTGAAGAAGATAATGAAACTGAGTTAAAGTTGAGATCCAATTTGAAAATTCAGATCTTCCTGCTTTGCTCTGCCTGCTTTCCAAAGGAACAAAATACTCACAGTCCCCTCTAAGCAGCAGGTGCAGTTCTCGCATCTTGTTCCACTCCTTTTGGAGCGAAGACGTCCTGAGAGCGGAGAAAGCCTGGGCTCCGAGGGGGCTCACCCTGTTATCCCCCAAACTACTTGGGAGAATTGCAGGGGAGCTCTACCTCTACCCAGGCAAGCTCGCCTCTCCCTCTTCTCCCGAGGGAGAAGCTCCGGCGCCATGGGACAGCTGATTTTCGCTGCCTCCGAGCGCTTTGACGCTTCCCAGGATCGGGCGGCTTCAGAACGCCGCCATTCGGCGCGGCAGTGCTACCGGAAGTCCCCAGTGTCAAAAATGAATCTTGAGAAAAGATGAAATTAAAAAAGTGAGAACAAAAGTAGAAGTACTATAAGAAGAGAAAGTACTAGTCCTATATGAAAAAGGTAGTAGCAGATTGATTGCCTAAGAAATGGACAGAAAGAAGATATGGAAGCTGGAATAGATTGACAGGAATTATGTTACAAATGATCATGGAAGTATGTGGAATTACACTAGTGAAGGAAGGAAGGATGAAGAGTGAATGAGAAAAAAGTATGATATACAAAAAAAAGATAAATTGCAAAAATGTAGCCCCAGCAATAATTCTTCTTGTTTAAAAGAAGCAGAATGATTTTGTTTTGCACATGTACAGGATTAAGACACCTAAACAAGGTGCTTTAAGTAGAGTTAGTTATGATGGATCACCTACTAAGAAGCAATATACCCCATCCCAGGAGGGAGTGGTAACTTAGAAAAATATGATTGTATAACTTGCTAGTTTGAAATGGGACAACATGTACCCAAAATTAAATGGGAAGTCACAAGGCTTGACAACAGAAGTACAGTGACCACAATTGCAGAGGCTGCAAGTAGGGGCAAAAGGACACGTAGGCTTAAGCTAACTCTAAGACAAAAGGACATGTAGACTTAAACAAGGTAACTCCACAAAAGGTAATAAATGTGTGAAATTTTCCTTCCCTATTTCTGGTATCCAATTGTATAAAAGATTGTGCTTTGCTATTGTTCAGGGTCTCAGTTTCTTTAGAAGCTGAAACCCTTTTGCTGAAGCACTTCAATAAGAGTTTCCGAATAAGACCATCACTCATGTCTGGCTCTCATTGGCTTCTGTGCCAGGCTCAGCTTGTTTTGGGACAACAGTAGTATAAAAAGTAAAACTAATTAAATTATTTGGGATTACAACCAAAAAGAGGTCATGGAATGAATATTTTATGCATTTGTATGTGATAATGAAATGTTGGTAACGAGTTGAAACAAATATTAATATTGATTTAGATTTAGATTTAGATTTTATTAGATTTATCTACCGCCCTTTCCCGAAGGACTCAGGGCGGTTTACAGGGCATTTTAAAATCATAAGTACAAAGTTAAAAAAGAATTAAAAGATTAAATTATCCCTGAAAATAAAACCCCAGTTAAAATTCTCAGCCTGGGTCAGAGAGCTCAAAGAGCCAGGTCTTCAGGTCCCGGCGGAATGAGCGTAGGTCAGGGGCAGTCCTGAGCTCCACGGGCAGCTGGTTCCAGAGGGTAGGCGCACCCACAGAAAAGGCCCTCTCCCTGGGTGTTATCCGCCAGCAATCTTTTACCAGCGGCACCCTGAGAAGACCCTCCCTCTGCGAGCGCACTGGACGAAGGGAACTTGATGCTGGCAGCAGGTGTTCCCTCAAATATCCTGGACCCAAGCCATTTAGGGCTTTATAGGTCATCACCAGCACTTTGAATCTCACCCGGAGGGCAACCGGAAGCCAGTGCAGCTCACGGAGTAGAGATGTTACATGGGAGTATTGGGAAACCCCCATCACAACTCGCGCGGCCGCATTCTGCACCAGTTGTAGTCTCCGAATGGTCCTCAAAGGCAGCCCCATGTAGAGAGCATTGCAATAGTCTAAACGGGAGGTCACGAGCGCATGAGTGACTGTGCGTAGGGCATCTCGGTCCAGGTAGGGTCGCAACTGGTGGACCAGGCGAACCTGAGCAAAAGCTCCCCTGGTCACGGTTTGTATATGATCTTCAAAATTGAGCCGTGAGTCCAGGAGAACGCCTAAGTTGCGAGCCTTATCAACGGGGGGTAACACCTCACCCCCATCATTAAAGGTGGAATAGTTTGGTTAGCCTGAGATGCCAGTACGCAAAGCCACTCGGTCTTGGCAGGATTGAGACGAAGCCTGTTTCTCCCCATCCAGACCTGGACCGCCTC
This sequence comes from Vipera ursinii, assembly GCF_947247035.1. Classification (NCBI taxonomy): domain Eukaryota; kingdom Metazoa; phylum Chordata; class Lepidosauria; order Squamata; family Viperidae; genus Vipera; species Vipera ursinii. Next base: position 185,415,597 of record NC_139513.1, on the reverse strand, counting down.
CAGGCAACGGGACATCACAGTGAGGGCATTGCTGGGTTGGTTTGGGGTGGAGAAAAAAAGTTGGGTATCATCAGCATATTGATGATACCCTACCCCGAAACCATGAATGACCTTGCCCAGCGGTTTCATATAGATGTTGAACAGGAGGGGCGAGAGAACCGATCCCTGAGGGACTCCACAAGCGAGAGGCCTTGGGGTGGATCTCTGCCCTCCCGTCAACACCGACTGTTCTAGAAAAATAGAAGATGAAATAATAAATGCTCTTAAGAAAGTTTCATGTCTATGGAGATTCTCAGTCATCCAGGTTATGTTTGTTCCAAAGGTGCTTTTTCAAAAAACAACTCAAGAAGCTTCAGCTTCTTGAGCTGAAGAAGCTTCTTGGATGAGAAGCAAAATGTTTTCAAAGAAAAAAACAATGTTCAGTTTCCTTTTGAAAAAGCACTTTTGGGTCTTGAGAAAGTTGAAATACGTTAAGTCTCCAAGAGTAGATGACCTCACTGGATCAATATTAAATGTATTTTATATTTGTGCTTTGGAAATAAAATAAAATTTTGTAAAAAAAACAACCCAAAAACCTGTGGGCCTATTTCACAACAGCTATTATTCTTAAAATATATTTGTTAGTGTTCAGGTGAGGGACAATTTATGTATATGTTATTTTTTTATGCACATCTTTTGTTAAATAGTGGGCTCTGGACCGCATGGCCAAGATGGATGACTCAGGACACCAGGAGTCAGCATTCCAACTCTTGATTGATGTAGCACAGACTGGGCGAACAAAGGGACAACTGCCCCACTTATATACCTAGCCAGGTATACTTGGAACCAATCCCATTATCTGGATTTCCCGCCAAACACTACCCTGCCAATCCGGACAGGGCACCCTGCCACCTGGTGGTGTCAGTGGCTAATATCTGTGTAACATCCCCTATGTACATAACATCTTTTTTATTTTTTTAAGTCTTGTCTAGTTTTGCTGTTTTAGAAATTGTTTTGGCTTTTTTGGAGTTTGTATTTTAATGTTATGAATAAAATAAAAAAATATTGAAAAATAAACAATTGGAAAGAAAAATCACAAATATGACTTCAAGGTCAGTGAGATTAAAGAAGACCAATTGATGTGTTTCTATAATTTGCCAATACAAAGGAACAGTTTGCTGTTTGAACTGGAACTGAGTAAATCCAACAACGTAGTTCTGAATTTAACTTGGATCTGGACAAGCATTTTCTTCTTCAAAGACCAATCTAACTGGTTTGTAGATTAACAAATACATCATTTCATTGACTTTCTGAGAATTTCCTTCAGATGATTATCAGAAAATTATCAATGTGATCTTTCCCTCTCACAAAAGAAATACAGAAATACATATACACATCTCCCTCTTCCCCAGCATTAATAAAAAGAAAATAAAAGCAGAATGGAATTAGCCTGTGCAATAGCTTTTCCAAGAAACGATAAGATGAGAAAAAGAAAGAAATGGAGAATATGAAAATTTGTAGCCAGACAAGAAAAAGTAATTATATTTAGTTAGTTGCCTAAAATGGGTTAAATTCATTTTTTATATAAAAGCTTCTCTCAAGCCACAGCTAATTTTTAGGCTAAAATTTAAAGGAATACATGCTTTCAGTAGGGGTGTTTTGCAACCATTTGCATCTACTGTTCCTCCCTTTGTTTTCAGCAGCTTCCTCTTTTATTATCAGTGATTGTAAGCTGATCTTCCCTCTTCCTCAGTTCAGATGTAGTATTTACAGGGAAAATAACCTTGTCTTCTCAAGATTATCTTCCCTTCTGTGTAAGGTCAAGATAGTATTAAAGCTAAGGGTTGAAAGTAATGTTTTATCACTTTATATTAACTCCCCTTTCAACCTTTCATTTAGGAACATGGGGCCATTATTTATGAATTGTATTCAAGCTTTGTCCATTGCCTAAGACAGGGCTTTTCAACCTTTTCACCCATTGTACCACTTTTAGGATATGGCAACATCCGAGTACCACCAGTCGCCTAGCAAAGTGTCAAAAACTTGATGACGAAAAAAAAGGAAAAAAGTGATGAAGTACAGGTAGTCCTCGACTTACAACAGTTCGCTTAGTGACTGTTCGAAGTTACAATGGCACTGAAAAAGTGCCCCCCAAGCCACAGCTGAGCAAGACACCTACCTGCCTGCCCGGTGGCGCTTTTCCTCCTGTCCGAGGTTTTCATTGTTGTGAGCATTTCTGTTGAGGATTGGCAGCGGGGGTGGGTGGGGTGGGGGGTGTTTGGTTTTTATCCCCCCCCCTCTGCTGGGTGGTTGCAGCAGGTTTTGGTCACTTCACATGACCCTGGGACACTGTGACCATCATAAATATGAATCAGTTGCCAAGCATCTGAATGTAAATCACAAGACCCTGGAGATGCTGCAACATTCCAGCTGATTGGTGCTTCTTCTGGGCTCAGAAGTGCCAGGATCAGTGCCGAGCTCCAGCTGGAGCCTGGAGCTTATCCTGGTGCTTCTGCTGAGCCCTGACAGCCCTGCAGTTTCAGCTGTCTCTCGCTCAGGCTTGTGCGGTGCTGCCACCGGTTCAGCTCATTCCCCTCCCCCGCTACCACTTTTATAGGATGGTCGCGTACCACCTCCCAGGTGCCAATGTACCACAGGTGGTACCTGTACCACTGGTTGAAAAGCCCTGGCCTAAGATACAATACCAGCAACATAAAAATAAGAGGACCCAAGTTATAGGCATATTGCTTAAATAAATTCAATTTATACACATTTATTTTATCCTGACCCTGCTTTTTTGTAAGTGTGGTTTCTAGAAAGAATGTGCATTCATTGGTATACACCAGTATATCATACAGTTAAGGGAACTAGCCTAACAAAGGGATGGATTAAAGGTGACATGATAAGTGTCTTCCAGTACTTGAGGGACAGTCACAGGGAAGAGGTTCAATTTATTCTCTAAAGTACCTGAGGTCAGGTCAAGAAGCAATGGGTGGAAGCTCATTAAAGACAGATCCAATCTGGAACTAAGGAGAGATTTCCTGACAGTAAGAACAGTTAATCAATGGAACAGCAATCTCCCAGAGTTGTGGTTGCTCCATTGCTTGAGGTTTTCAAGAAAAGATTGGACAGCCATTTGTCCGGGATGGAATAAGGCAGGGGTAGGCAACCTTGGCTCTTTTATGACTCGTGGACTTCAACTCCCAGAATTCAGGAATACTGGGAGTTGAAGTCCACGAGTCATAAAAGAGCCAAGGTTGCCTACCCCTGGAATAAGGTCTCCTTCCTTCAGCAGCAGGTTGGATTAGAAGACTTCCAAGGTCCCTTCCTCCCCTATGATTCTGATTTATTTGGTAAACTAGGACAATCTCTGGGATGCTTTTTAGTTGAAGTTGTAAACCCTGCAATAATGTTAGATTCCAGGTAATCTTTTTCTAATCACACAATAAAATTATGAAGAAGTACTTTGTATTAGTAAATTATGGTTTAATTTCTCAAACAATTGTTTCAGTCACTCAGTTAAAATTATTCAATATTATTTCTGTTCTATGTATAGTTGAAGAATACATTTAAGAAGCAATTTTTTTGTTTTAATAAATACATGAAAGTATGATATGCCCAAGGAGCAAACAAAAATTTGTTTTTAAAAGAAAGAAAAAATAGTAAGTTCAAGGTTGTTCTACATATAAATATATTTAGGTGTCATTTCACAAATTATAAAACATTGCATTCCTCTCTCCCTCAAAATATACCAAAACAATTATTTATTTATTTATTTATTTATTTATTTATTTATTTATTTATTTATTTATTTAATTTGTATACCGCCCTTCTCCCGAAGGACTTATTATACACTAGAGTTATTATACACTAGACTTATTATACACTAGAGTTGTAGAATATAGTACTTTATTAGCCAAGTGTGATTAGACACATGGAATTTGTCTCTGGTGCTATTAATCATATCAGTTAGATATGGAATTGCTATAATATATTAATTTTAATGGAATATCCTGCTTACCTCCAGAAGCCAACAGTGGCAAACTCTATCCCAGGTTTAGTGTTGCATCTTCCTAATAAAGCCTCAGGCTCCTCTTTTAGAAAAATATCTTCTATCTTTTATCACCAAATAATTATATCCATTTTGAGGTAAGACTATTTCCCATTGTTCTTCAGGTTATATTCCTTTAGATCAACTGTTTCCAAACTTTTAATATGACATTATGATTTGATTCCCCTTCATGGATTACTGCCTTGTCGTGGCGAAGGGGCTTGCATAATTCAATGAAGCTATGAGCTATGCCGTGCAGGGCCACCCAAGACGGACAGGTCATAGCAGAGTTCTGACAAAACGTGATCCACTGGAGAAGGAAATGGCAACCCACTCCAGTATCTTTGCCATGAAAACCCTATGGACAGTACCAAAAGACAAAACGATATGACGCTGAAAGATGAGCCCCTCAGGTCGGAAGGCATCCAATATGCTACTGGGGAAGAGCAGAGGGCTAGTACTAGTAGTGCCAGAAAGAATGAAGCGACTGGGCCAAAGCCGAAAGGATGCTCAGCTGTGGATGTGTCTGGTGGTGAAAGGAAAGTCCGATGCTGTAAAGATTTTTTCTCCATAGGAACCTGGAATGTAAGATCCATGAATCAAGGAAAGCTGGACGTGGTCAAACAAGAGATGACAAGACTGAACATCGACATCTTAGGTATCAGCGAACTAAAATGGACAGGAATGGGTGAATTTAATTCAGATGACCATCAGGTATACTACTGCGGGCAAGAATCCCTCAGAAGAAATGGAGTAGCCTTCATAGTCAATAAAAGAATAGGAAAAGCAATACTGGGATACAATCCTCAAAATGACAGAATGATCTCAGTTCGAATCCAAGACAAACCATTCAATATCACAGTAGTCCAAGTCTATGCCCCAACCACCAGTGCTGAAGAGGATGAAATTGACTGGTTCTATGAAGCCCTACAGCACCTTATAGAACTAACACCAAAAATGATGTCCTTATCATCATGGGAGATTGGAATGCTAAAGTAGGAAGCCAAAAGATAACTGGAATAACAGGCAAGCTTGGCCTTGGAGTACAAAATGAAGCAGGGCACAGGCTGATAGAATTTTGTCAACAGAATACGATGGTCATAGCAAACACTCTTTTCCAACAACCCAAGAGACGGCTTTACACATGGACATTACCAGACGGTCAACACAGAAATCAGATTGACTATATGCTCTGCAGCCAAAGATGGAGAAGCTCTATACAGTCAGTAAAAACAAGACCAGAAGCTGACTGTGGCTCAGACCATGAGCTTCTCCTTGCAAAGTTTAGGCTTAAACTGAAGAAAGTAGGGAAAAGCACTAGGCCAGTCAGGTATAAATTAAATCATATCCCTGTTGAATATACAGTAGAGGTGACAAATAGATTTAAGGAATTAGATCTGATAGACAGGGTGCCTGAAGAACTATGGACAGAGGTTCGCGACATTGTACAACAGGTAGCAACCAAAACCATCCCAAAGAAAAAGAAATGCAAGAAAGCAAAATGGCTGTCTGAGGAAGCTTTGCAAATAGCTGAGGAAAGGAGGGAAGCAAAAGGCAAGGGAGAAAAACATAGATATGCCCAATTGAATGCAGAATTCCAGAGAATAGCTAGAAGAGATAAGAATGCCTTCTTAAATGAACAGTGCAAAGAAATAGAAGAAAACAATAGAATAGGGAGGACCAGAGATCTTTTCAAGAAAATTGGAGAGATGAAGGGAACGTTTAATGCAAAAATGGGCATGATAAAGGACCAAAATGGCAGGGACCTAACAGAGGCAGAAGAGATTAAGAAGAGGTGGCAAAATTACACAGAAGAACTATACAGGAAAGAGCTTAACGTCCCTGATAATCACAATGAGGTGGTCACTGACCTCGAGCCAGACATCCTAGAATGTGAAGTGAAGTGGGGCCTTAGAAAAGCTGAGCAACAACAAAGCTAGTGGAGGTGACAGTATTCCAGCTGAGCTATTCAAAATCTTAAAAGACAATGCAGTAAAAATGCTACACTCAATTTGCCAGCAAATTTGGAAAACTCAACAGTGGCCACAGGATTGGAAAAGATCAGTTTACATTCCAATTCCAAAGAAAGGCAGTGCCAAAGAATGTTCAAACTATCGCACCATTGCACTCATTTCTCATGCTAGTAAAGTCATGCTTAAAATCCTACAAGCTAGACTTCAGCAGTATGTGGATTGAGAACTACCAGAAGTACAGGCAGGATTTCAAAGAGGCAGAGGAACTAGAGATCAAATTGCCAACATACGCTGGATCATGGAGAAAGCTAGGGAGTTCCAGAAAAACATCTACTTCTGCTTCATTGACTATGCTAAAGCCTTTGATTGTGTGGATCACAACAAACTATGGCAAGTTCTTAAAGAGATGGGAGGACCAGACCATCTTATTTGTCTCTTGAGAAACCTATATGCGGGTCAAGAAGCAACAGTAAGAACTGGACATGGAACCACTGATTGGTTCAAAATTGGTAAAGGAGTCTGGCAAGGCTGTATACTGTCGCCCTGCCTATTTAACTTATATGCAGAGCACATCATGAGAAAGGCAGGGCTAGATGAATCAAAAGTTGGAATTAAGATTGCCGGAAGAAATATCAACAACCTAAGATACGCAGATGATACCACTCTAATGGCAGAAAGTGAAGAAGAACTAAAGAGCCTCTTGTTGCGGGTGAAGAAGGAGAGTGCAAAACTTGGGTTGAAACTTAACATTAAGAAAACCAAGATCATGGCATCCGGCCCTCTCAATTCCTGGCAAATAGATGGGGAAGAAATGGAGGTAGTGACAGATTTTATTTTCCTGGGCTCCAAGATCACTGCAGATGGGGACTATAGCCAAGAAATTAAAAGATGCTTGCTCCTGGGGACAGCACACTAAAAAGCAGAGACATCACCCTGTCAACAAAAGTGCGTATAGTCAAGGCTATGGTCTTTCCAGTTGCAATGTATCGCAGTGAAAGTTGGACCATAAAAAAGGCTGAGCGCCAAAGAATTGAGGCCTTTGAACTCTGGTGCTGGAGAAGACTCCTGCGAGTCCCTTGGACTGCAAGGCGATCAAACCGGTCAGTCCTAGAGGAGATCAATCCTGACTGCTCTTTAGAAGGCCAGATCCTGAAGCTAAAACTATAATACTTTGGCCACCTAATGAGAAGGAAGGACTCACTGGAGAAGAGCCTAATGCTGGGAAAGATCGAGGGCAATAGAAGAAGGGGACGACAGAGAATGAGGTGGCTGGATGGAGTCACTGAAGCAGTAGGCGTGAGCTTAAATGGACTCCAGAAGATGGTAGAGGACAGGAAGGCCTGGAGGAATGTTGTCCATAGGGTCGCGATGGGTCGGACACGACTTCGCAGCTAACAAGAACAACAATGATTTGATTCATTGTATTATTGATTAACCATTTGTGTGAAACATAGCTTAATAAAATATGTGAACCTCAGCTTATCTCTACAAATGGATGAGGTATAATGTAAGAGAAAACACTTCAAAATCCTTATTAAGGGAATACAGTACTTGATTAAACCAAAATGAAACTTTCCCATCTCCAAAATGGACAATTTTTGAATCTCCAAATACAATCTTACAAATCGTTCAGAAAAGCAGTTAAGGCTGCCTCGATGTCAGTCATAAAGTCTGAACTGAATACATAGTACATCTCCTTGCATTTTACTCTCCTTTCAATTTTTACAATAATTATCCTTCAGCAACAGATCATGGATGAATATATTGGTCCAGTACTGCAACAATGATAATCTGTAAATAAACCAAAATAAATAAATCAGAAAACTAAGATTTGGCTTTTGCCAAAAGGCTGAAGCTCTGTTTATGGTACATTAACAGCCATAAAATAGAACCAGTGGATAGTTTTAAGTATTGAAGAGTAATCATGCATGCCACTGATTTGAGGAAAGTCCACTGTGAATACGCTGCTGCTATTGAACAAAGGTGTGCCAATGCCATCCTTCATTTTTTCTGATCCAAGGGAAAATTTCCAACCGCACTTAAGCTCTTTCAGGTTAAGCTGCTAGCTCAGCACCTTTAAGGCTCCCCGCTTCATGTTTCACCTCTCTGAAAAGGATACAATCCAAATTTATCAGAGCAGCTCCCCACATATGGTGTGTCTCAAATGCACACCTAGACTTGAAACAGGTATGATAAAAGTTGAGGGAAGAGTGTGTCTAACTTCTGTAGACCTTTCACTAAAGCTCAACTTCTATCCTCAAGGCTTAGCATCATTAATTCTTCAGGACAATTTTCAATCCACATGGATCAAATTGTTAAAGTATGCCATCCAGAGCCGTCTTACAGGGAAGATGGAAAGCATAAAAATTTAATAAAATAATAAAAATAATCAAGGCTGTTGAATCTAATCTTTCAAAATTAGGGTACTTTGTCTTCACAGTTCTTAAGATGGAATATGATCTGGTGAAATAAACCCTGAAGCAAAGGATGAAGGAATAGAGAGGCACACAGATCTAGGGAAGGCCCGACCTTTCTGTTCCTAGTACACAAGAGATATCTTGTCATTGCTGCCAGCTACCTTATACAGCTAGAAACACCTAGCCATCAGAAAGCTTTCTTTGTTGCTTAATGCCATGATCTCTCTTCTGCAGTACAGTATTAGATGGTAAATACAAAAAAGTTATGTTGGCTGAGAGGCTCTGGCCCTGGGATTCCAGAGGTAGAAGTCACAGAACATGTTCTTCATTGTTCCTTTTATGGAGACATCCAAACCAGATTCATATTACTTCTGATAGTAGATAACGCGGTTGCCCAGATTTAGCCTATGCTCAGATGCTGTTCATAATTGAAATTACCCCTTATTTCAGCTGGACTAGGCTTTATGCAGCAGCACAGAAGATGTCAAAAACCCTGTTGGGCCTGCAATGTATTTTTGTAACTGTAACTCATTTAAATTTTAGATATTATTACTTTGTTGATATTAATAGCTTTAAATACTTTACTTCATTGTAATTTCAATATGATTAATATTTAATTAATATAATTTAATATTTAATATGATTTGAGTGTTTACATTATAATTTCATACAAGCTGTATCCTAGATCTCATTTATAAATGTTAATTAGGGTGTTTTATAAATGTATTTTAGGGACGCGGTGGCTCAGTGGGTTAGGACGCTGAGCTTGTCGATCAGAAGGTCGGCAGTTTGGCAGGTCGAATCCCGAGTGCCGCGTAGCAGAGTGAGCGCCTGTTACTCGTCCCAGCTTCTGCCAACCTAGCAGTTCGAAAGCATGTAAAAATGCAAGTAGAAAAATAGGGACCACTGCGGTGGGAAGGTAACAGCGTTCCGTGCGCCTTTGGTGTCTAGTCATGCCAGCCACATGACCATGGAGACGTCCTCGGACAAGCGCTGGCTCTTTGGCTTTGAAATGGAGATGAGCACCAGCCCCTAGAGTCGGAAACGACTAGCACGCATGTGCGGGGGAACCTTTACCTTTACCTTATAAATGTATTTTAACTTTGTTTTAAATTTTATTTTGTTCATTATCTCTATGGTCTTTGACTACAATAAATTGCAATCAAACTGAATTCAAATTGGGTGGGTATATGCAGTATTTTTTGAATTTGATAAAGTGGATTGTGATTCACAAAAGTTTATATGACAATAAATATGTGACTCTTTAGTTTTATAGGGTGCTTTATACTATTTAATCTGTATGGTATGGTACTTTCCCTACAGAGGGAGGTTTTGGACTCGGAGCAATTTAAAATATGAAGGTCCTCATATTAATTCTGAAGTGACACAGTCATGAGAGGACTGTGACTTAAGAATTGTTACGATAAATTAGTAGATAAGGAATGGGCCAGATTAATATTAATAGTAATAGCAATAACAATAGCACTTAGACTTATATATATCTCCATAATACTTTACAGCACTCTCTAAGCAAACATCAACATATCATCTGGTTTCTCATTTTATTGACCTCGGAAGGATGGAAGGCTGAGTCAACCTTGTGGTGGTCAGAATCAGACTCCTGACTGTAGGCAGAGTCAGCCTACAGAATGTATCAGATTACATTTTCAATTTACAAGAATAGATCTCTGTTCTTTAAACAAAGAAATGTTATACCTATTAAGGATGTACATCTGGTGGAACCACAAAAAAGGGCCTTGATGGTTTTCTCTTACCTAGGGAACATCATTCCCCCAGAGGTATGATTGTGTTGCTGCTGCCACTGGGAATCATTTGTATGAGAGTTGGGTAACCATGTATATTTATTAAATAATTAATTTTAAAATGGCAGTACGGTGATGAACAGATAGAATGTTGATTTGGGTGCTGGGCCTGTTTTTCCCATCTGTTTCTAAAACAACTTTCCCTCTAATGTAGCACTTCACATACAATTTGGACTACAGCTTCCAGAATTCCAAGCCTCACACTAGTTCATTTTTGTCTGCTTTCATTGATATCAAAAGCACTTCAGGAAGAGATAAAAGGATATGGAGACTCATTAGGCAATAATGATAGTAGTGATCAGATTGGATTGTGTATGTACAGGCACAAACTGAACTGTGTAAAAGCATCATCAGGGTGCAGCCTTTATTTTCCGGATATTCTGGAAAGGCAGAAAATAGTCGTGGCAAACATAAACAAAATCTTGAAGAGCTGCCAGATTAGGGAATGCCTAATTATCTTCATTTACTTCATACTTCTGGCCAATGCAGGTACTTGCCTTTTCAAGAGATCACATGGAACCAATAGAATCGTCTCTTCAGCTTCCTTCGCCCTCTCCTTTGGGGAAAGCTGTATTTGATTAGAAAACAATGCGTCGCATTGCTGTTTCAAGGTGACGAAGCGCGTGAAAATCGCATCCGCCCTCTAATGCTCTCTAGCTCTGACTGTTCTGGAGAGTGACTCAAGCACGCCACGAAGCTCTCCGGTAAACAAACGCCATACTGAGAACCACGGTACTCAGAGAAGCGTCAATGAACACCTTCAGTGGGGGTCTTGGTAGGCGACAGCGACCCGAGGAGCGGTTTAAACCGTAGGGGAGATGACGCACGGGCACGCTGTAGTGCGGCTCATTTTCTCTCCCTTCAGTGCCAGCTGGAAGAGCGCGAGCAGTGGATTTCCAGTTTTGCGCAGTCTTCCCTTTTCCCCTGGTATTAACCGGCTAGAACCAGCCTTAGCCGCAGCAGCACAATGTACTGGGCTTGCCGCTCCTGAATGACTCAACGCCTGCCTTCATTAGCCCCGCCTTGCTGGCAGAGGGTGCTGCTGTGGCTAATGTGCTGGAAATTAAAAGATGGAGAACCGATGCGGAGTTGGAATAGGTGCATCTTGTCTAAATCTATCATTTACTTTTAAGAAAGACCCTTTTCATTCATTAATTTTCATAGCAATGTGACCACACTTAGAATTCCATATAGTTTTGGATCTCTTGTCTCAGAAAATATGTTGTACAGAAAAAGACACTTGAAGAGGAATGGTGGGAGATTACCACCAGATAAGAAGAAAGTGTTTTTGCCACATATATTTAACCTGTGAAATTTGCCTCTACTACAGTAGAGGGATGGGCATCCCCCTCCACTAATTGCTGGAATTAGAAAAGACAATCTCATGAAGCTAGTGTGTGTGCACCTTTCCCTAATAGCTGTTGCAAACATGAGAAACAGGATGGGATTTCCCCCTTTCTTCAGATCTGGGTTAGATTACCTTTGTTGTGAGTGTTTTTGTAAGGGTGGGCAGAGAATCTCCTGGAATTGTGAGACTGCATTAAGAACATTAATATTTTGGTTCTAACCATGGAAGAGGAACACTGCATCTCATGAAGTGAGTTACAGCTCACAGCAGTTTAATGCTGTGGTGCTATCTGATTCCACCTGATTTTTGATTACCATAGATCAGGGGTGTCAAACTGCCGGCTTGTGGGCTGGTTTCATCATACCGAAGCCGCACCCACCCCACTGCCAGCAATGCAAAATTCATAATCATAATAGTAAAGTTGGAAGGGACCTTGGAGGTCATCCAGTCCAACACCCTGCTCAGGCAGGAAACCTTATACCATTTCAGACAAATGGCTGTCCAGTCTCTTCTTAAAAACTTGTAGTCTTGGAGCATTCACAGCTTCTGGAGCCAGGTTGTTACACTTGTTAATTGTTCTAACTGTCAGGAAGTTTCTCCTAAGTTCTAGGTTGCTTCTCTCCTTTTTTTTTAATTGAAAAGTTTTACAATAAATTTTTTAAATAGAAAAAACTCCTTCCTCCCCCTCCCCTCTCCCCAACCCTCCCCTCCCCTCCCCCCTCCCCGACTTCCCAGAGCTGAATACAGGGTATAGACTTACAAACATAAGCTAAAATATGCTAACAACAAAAATAAAACATTAAATTCTATCCCGCTTTAACTCTCCATAGTCATAATTATATTACTAACAAATAACAAATAACTAATAATACATCATATAAAACCACTACTTATTCAAATGCTAAATGAAACTTTTTAGTCCCATATTTATTCTGAATATATTCAATCCATCTTCTCCATTCCACAATATATCTCTGTTGCAATTGTTCTTTCAAATATGCTGAAATCTTTGCCATTTCCGCCAAGTTAGAAACTTTCAAAGTCCACTCTTCTATAGTCGGCAGTTCCTCCTTCTTCCAATATTGCGCTACGAAAAGTCTTGCTGCCGTAATTAGATTCAACATCAATTTAGTGTCTATAACAATAAAGTCTGTAATAATACCCAACAAAAACAACTGCAGAGAAAACCTTATCTTTTTCTTAAATATCTTTTGCATATTCCACCAAATTTTAATCCAAAAAGCTTTGACTTTTTTACAAGTCCACCTCCAACATTTGGGCTGACAGTTCGAATACATACTTGCTAGTTTTTTAGTATCTAAGGGGTTGCTTCTCTCCTTGAATTTAATTTAATTTAATTTATTAATATTTCTATACCGCCCTTCTCCCGAAGGACTCAGGGCGGTGTACAGGGCAAGAATAAAACATAAAGTTACAAAAATTAAAAAGTAATTAAATACATGCCCATAAAAACAATAAATACATTAATAAAACCCCCAATAAAATGATAATAAAAAAACCCCACCAATCCCACCCTCAGGCCAGGCCGGCTTGTTCGAACAGGTATGTTTTCAGATCGCGGCGAAAGGAGCGAAGATCGGGCGCCGTCCAGAGCTCAACCGGTAACTGGTTCCATAACTCTGGGGCGCCCACAGAGAAAGATCTCCCCCTGGGGGCCACCAATCTACATTCTCTGACCGGTGGCACCCTGAGGAGTCCCTCTCTGTGGGAACGCACAGGGCGGAGGGAAGTTGACGCTGGCAGCAGGTGTTCCCTAAGGTACTCCGGCCCCCTGCCATGTAGGGCTTTAAATACCATAACTAGTACCTTGAATCTCACCCGGAAGACAACTGGCGTCCCTGGAGATAGGAGGAGAACCACTGCAAAACCGTGCCTCCCACTCCCAATCCCCCGAGACGCCGCAGCAAGATACCATGGTTGATGGTATCGAAAGCCGCTGAGAGGTCTAATAGGACCAGGACAGAGGAATGCCCCCTGTCCCGAGCCCTCCAGAGATCATTCACCAGCGCGACCAATGCCGTCTCCATGCTGTACCCAGGCCTGAAACCCGATTGGTACGGGTCTAGATAATCCGCTTCATCCAGGACCAGAGGGAGCTGATGTGCCACCACATTCTCAACAACCTTCGCAAGAAAGTGAAGGTTGGAGACAGGACAAAAGTTGTTCAATATAGCTGGGTCCAAGGCAGGCTTCTTGAGGAGAGGCCTCACCACCGCCTCTTTCAAGACGGCGGGGAAGCTACCCTCACTCAAAGAGGCCGATATAACTGCCTGGAACCAGCTACGTGTCCTCTCCCGGGCTGCATAAACCAGCCAGGAAGGGCACGGGTCCAATAAACATGTGGTGGTGCTCAGCCTCCCCATGATCCTGTCCACTTCCTCCGGAGTCACAGAATCAAACTCCTCCCAGGTGATATCGACAAGACCACCCGTGTCCTGCTTGACAGACTCTGCCCAGTCAGAGTCCAGACCGGTCCGAATCCGAGCGATTTTGTCCGACAGATGCTGGTTAAACTCCTCGGCATGACCCTGCAAGGGATCCTCCCTCACCTCCTGATTCAGGAGGGAGCGAGTCACCCTAAACAGGGCGGCTGGGCGATTATCTGCGGACGCGATAAGGGTGGCGAAGTGGTTAGACCTCGCCTCCCTTATCGCAGCGAGATAAGACGTAGTATAGGTTCTTAGTCGCAATCGATCGGATTCGGATCGGCTGGATCTCCAACCGCTCTCTAGGCCCCGTCTCCGACGCTTCATCTCCCGGAGCTCCACGGAGAACCATGGGGCTCGACGGGATCTGCACCAGGTCAGGGGCCGCAGGGGTACAACTCGGTCAAGAGCCTCAGTGGCTGCCCTTTCCCAGGCTTCCACTAAGGCGTCTGCTGAGCTGTGAGCAAGGTGGGGACCCCAGCGCCGCCTGGAACCTCTGGGGATCCATTAAGCGTCTGGGGCGGTACCATTTGATAGGTTCCATCCATTGCTTCTTGTCCTGCCTTTGGAGAATAGCTTGACTCCCTCTTCTTTGTGGCAGCCCCTGAGATATTGGAACACTGCTATCATGTCACCCCTAGTCCTTCCCTTCATTAAACTAGACATACCCAATTCTAGCAGCTGTTCCTTATATATTCTAGCCTCCAGACCTCTAATATGTTTGTTGCTCTTCTTTGTAGTCTTTCCAGAGTCTCAACATCTTTTTTACATCGTGGTGACCAAAACTGGATGCAGTATTCCAAGTGTGGCTTTACCAAGGCATTGTAGAGTGGTATTAATACTTCATGTGATCTTGATTCTGTTGTTGTTAGCTGCGAAGTCGTGTCCGACTCATCGCGACCCTATGGACAACATTCCTCCAGGCCTTCCTGTCTTCTACCATCTTCTGGAGTCCATTTAAGCTCACGCCTACTGCTTCAGTGACTCCATCCAGCCACCTCATTCTCTGTCGATCTTGATTCTATCCCTCTGTTAATGCAGCCTAGCACTGTGTTGGCTTTTTTGGCAGTTGCAGCACACTGCTGACTCATATTTAAGTGATTGTCCACTAGGACTCTGAGATCCCTCTCACAGTTACTACCATTGAGCAAGGTACCACCTATACTATACCTGTACATTTGGTTTTTCTTGCCTAAATGTAGAACCTTACTTTTTTCACCATTGAATTTCATTTTGTTAGATGGTGCCCAGTGTTCAAGTCTATCCAGATCCTCCTGTATTTTAAGCCTGTCTTCTGGAGTGTTGGCTATTCCTGCCATCTTGGTGTCATCTGCAAATTTGATGAGTTCCCCATCTATCTCCTCCTCCAAATCATTGATGAAGATGTTGAAGAGCACTGGGCCCAAAACAGAGCCCTGGGGCACCCCACTACACACTTCCCTCCATGTAGATGTGGTTCCATTGAGGACCACATGCTGAGTACGGCTGGTCAGCTAGCTACGAATCCATCTGGTGGTGATGCTGTCTAACCCACATTTTTCTATCTTATCAAGTAGTAGTTTGTGATCTACTTTATCAAATGTGTTCTGTCTCAAGTAGAAATGTGATTGCTGATCCCACTTGAAACAGCCAGAATAACTCAAATGAAATGGGAATAAACAAATTACTTTATTCGCATGCGTCCAATGTCAATAACTCACGTTTACAGCAAAGGTCCATCCGGAATGTAAGGTTGTAATCTGGACCCAACTCATTAGGTAAAAAAATGATGAACTTTCCATCCTGTGCAAAGTTACATGTTGCAAATAGAGCTTGATATCTCCAGCCACGTGCCAGGGTTCAACACAAAGACAAAGGCAGGAAGTCCTGCCATAAACTATGAAAGTTCCACCCATTTAACTAGAAAGCATGGTATTCACTATACAGCTAGACTACAATTCCCATAAGGCATGTGTCAGGTCCCACCCCAATCCACGCCTTAGGAAAGAAGAACTCTTGGAGACAGAATTGTTGAAAAAGGAACTTTTTACTAAAACATGATTGTCAGTGGAAAATCTAGACAGGATCTGAAAACTGTGTTACAGATTGATGCTTTTAAAGTGTCCCCAAGTGAAACCCCTCCCCTCAGTCCATTTGGTCAGTCCCAGATCAATTAAGGTTCAGGTGTCAAAACCTTCCAAGGGAAGAGGGATCTTCCAAGCTCATCTGCCTGTTCCTCACAGAAAACTTCAGCAAGGTCCCTGTATTCCTCTGGTATTTCTGGTAACCCCTTCTCTTCCCCCACCGATGCTGACTCCTCTCTTTGGGTTGAGGGGATGCTTTGGGGTTTTAAGCTCCTGGGCTCCCCCTCTGGGAAGTTGAGTTCTGCTGTCCTCCACTTTATCCCGGGGTTCCATTTCTTCAGCCATTCCAGTCCTAAAATCATTGGGCATTCCATGCCTGGGGCCACTATAAATGTTATGTCCTCCTCATGGGGCCCAGTGATAGGTGGATTGGTAAAGTGGCTAGGGTGGCTGGTCCCCCCCTGCTATTGACCCATCTAATTGACTAAAAAAGATTGGTTGTTTTAGTCTCCTCACTGGGATGCTCAATCTCCCCACCAGCATTGGGCTGATGAGGCAGCGGGTGCAACCAGACTCTATTAGGGCTTTTACTTTGACGGCTTCAGGCATAGAGGAAGCTAATATAGTCACTGTCTTAAGGATGGGTGGAATGGATCCAGTTACCAAAGGTTCTCCCTCTGAGCTGTCTTCCAAGGTGTCCACTGCCCCTGTGGTGTAGGCTGGAATCCAATACCAGTTCTTGGCAGGGGTTGTGGACTCTACAGCCTTTGTCCCCTTCATGGAAGATTCTTTTGGGTTGCCTTGGGGCTTCCCTAATTTCTTGGAGGGTGATGCCGCTGATTTACGCTGGGGGGCTTTTGAGTGGCATTCTGTGGCGCGGTGACCCTCTCTCCCGCATTTGAAACAGCCTGTTGATTTTTTTAGCTGTGGACAGTGGTTTTTCCCCCATGCATGTTTGCTCGGTTGGCGGGTGGCCCCATGGTTTCCCCCAGCGGTGTCTCTTCAGTAGGTCTATCTCCGCCTCCTCTGCCAGGACATACCAGTCATCGAGATGGTGTGAGTCTCCTTGAGGCAGGCAAGCATCATACAGGTCATAGTTTAGCCCATCTTTGAAATGGCTAAGGAGGATATCTTCTGGCCAGTTCAGCTTGCTGGCAATGGCTCAGAATTCTTGGGTATATTCAGCCACCGCCCGTCTGCCCTGCCTGATTGTTTTGATTCTCTCCAGGGCCTTACGATCAGGCAAAGGATCCTCGAACTGCCTCCTCAAGGATGACATGAATCGGTTGAAGTCGTTGAGTTCTGGGGGGTTGGAGTCATGCAGGTTCACCACCCAGTCTGCAGCCGGTCCATCCAGGGCGGATTGTACGTTATGGATGTGGGCTTTGTCACTGGGGATGTCCCGTCCGTATTCTTCCATATAGCTGAGGACTTGGGTTAGGAAAAACCCCAAGCGTGGTGGCTCCCCCCTGAATTTTGCTTCCAGGGGTGGAAGTCTTTGAATGAATCGTTGTCTGCACCGCGGGCAGTATTGCCCCTCATCCTGATCCCCATCTGTGGTTCTGGGGGGGTATTACTGAGGCAGCAACTCCTGTTCCAGTGGACGGCCCTAATGTTGCAGGTACTGGATCCCCCCCACTGTCTCTCCAGTTGCAGTCCCAGGTGCTGCTGCGGCTGCAGTACTCAGCTTTCTCCTCTCTTAGTGAGCTAAGGGTTTTCTTCATCAGGTCAATAGCTCTCTCTAGGACCCACTCCTCTTCACTGACATGCAGGGAGCTCTCCATCTCTTGCCTCCATTCAGGTTGGTGGCCACCCCGCCTTAGGGTCACTTTCCTCAATGCCTTTTCCCACTCACTTCTCCTTCCAACACCCATCGACCACCGCGGTTTGCGGTTGTGCGTCTCCGCCACTTCTTCCCCGGAGGAATCTGATGCTTCAGCTTCCGACTGTTGGTGGGGTTTCGGTTGAGGGGAAAACTCCCTTTCCATGGGGCTTTCTTCCTGCCTTGCTTTGTCGTTAGACATTGTATTTTTTGCAAAGTCCCCCGGTAAGGGTTTTCCTTCCAGGTTGACTCTTACTGCAGATCCTGTCTAATTCTGGAGACAGAATTGTCCAAAAAGGAACTTTTTACTAAAACATGATAGCCAGTGGAAAATCTAGACACGATCTGAAAACTGTGTTACAGATTGATACTTTTAAAGTGTCCCCGAGTGAAACCCCTCCCCTCAGTCCATTTGGTCAGTCCCGGATCAATTAAGGTTCAGGTGTCAAAACCTTCCAAGGGAAGAGGGATCTTCCATGTCTTTACGACATTTCCTTCCTCCCTTTCAGATTCTAATCAGAGATACAAACCAGATCTCTCCCCCCACTCCCTTTCTTTGTTCTTCTCAGTTCAAAGTTTCTTCCCCTGGTCTGATGATGCCTCCAGGCAGGCTGAAACACCCTTGCAACAAATGGATAAGGTTGGCCAATTAACATCTTCTCTTCTCCTCCTTGGGAATGGCAGAATCCAGTGAGGGATGTAAGATTTTAGAACATACAGATAGGGATTTATGAATGGGATATAAATGGATTCTGACAGCATCTCTTGAGGAAATAACCTTTAACCCTGTAAATGCTACATGTTCTTACATACAATGCTACTAAGGATGTTGTATTAACCCTGTAAATGCTGTATACAGTAACTCGGTTCTTAATTCCTAAACTAGATATAAAATGGAGCAGCTGAATATATATTGGTCCAGCATACCCCCCACTTGGAAATATAAATTTCCACTATAACTAACTAGAATAAGCAAAAAACATAGCATCAAGCATACAACTTTGCCTATTAACTGACCATTAACTAGAATAAAAAACATGGTATCAAAACATGCATAACTTTAAAGTAAATACAAAACATGCATAACTGTGACTGAGATAAACAAAGTGTTACATCAAACAATGCAATCATGAGGTAGACACACAATATGCATAGTTGAAGGTTCAATCTTCAAGTTCAGTCTTCTTCAGCAACGGGACTAGTTCAATGATCAGTCTGGTGTAAAGCCGTTTAACGAGAGTCTGCGAATCGCGACCCAAATCTTGTGGCTTCACGATCTGGACTTCAACTTGGCAAACTAGTCCATCAGAGCTGGGTAGGACCTGGTACACAAGTCCCATGAGCCAAGAGTCGTGATGGGTATCCTTGTGCCATGGTTCCGATGAATGAGACAAATCAAACAAAATGCAAGCATTGTTTATCTAAAAATCTTAATCATAAAATGAAATCAGCACTTGTGGAGGGATGCCAGGATCTGAAATCTCCTCCCCCCAAACCCATTGTAACATGCACACAATCCCCGCCCTTATCTACACGTCATAAATCACATTATGCAATTAGTTTCACATATGAGGTCTCTCCTCCCATTCTGTACATGGGGTTCTTATCTTCTCAAAATAGACGTTAGAAAAATTCCCTCCCTTCAAGATTCAGAGTGAAGCAGTTTAAACAAAAGGCTGTCTCTTACATTGTTAGTGCAAAAACATGTCAATGTTTGCAGCATTGACATCCGCCCCCCTTACAAAAAGAACAGATCCCGTAATATAAACAAATACAAGTTAGAAGCTGACTTTTGGTTAGTTAGGGTGTTTCTCATAAAACCTTTTGGTAAGTCTGTCAGCTTTCACATCGCTAGATTTCACCGAAATGACTTCAGACAATGGGTATCCCTTCCATTGTACTAGGTACTGCAATTTTCCCTTAAAGATTCTAGAGTCAAGGATACGTTTCACTTCATAATGTGTCTAACCCACCACTATGAGGGGTCCAGGAGCTTTCTTAGGGGGAGGTCTTAAAGTGGAGGCTCAAAAAGTTTTCAGTAAGCTGCAATGGAACACCAGGTGATTTTTTCCCAAAAGTCTGGGGAGTTTTAATTTTACTGTAACAGGGTTGACGATTTTCACAATGGGGAAAGGCCTCAAGAATATTGGTCCCAATTTCTTGCTGGGTAATTTGAGACGTAAATATTTAGTTGACAGATAAACCTTTCCCCCCACTTGGAATGTTCTTTGGGGAGCCCTCTTTTTGTCAGCCTGTTTTTTATAAGTCTCAGAAGTCTTCTTTAGCACCGTTTTCATGTTTGTCCAAACCTCTTCCCACCCCCTGACCTATTGATCAAGTGCCTGGGAGGTGGAGGGCACCTGAGGATAGTCAGGCATTGGGCTGAACTCTTTTCCTGTGGCTACTCCGAAAGGCGTGTAGCCAGTGCTGCTGTGAACATAATTATTGTAGGCCACCTCGGTGAAAGGGAGAAGGTCAGTCCAGTTTGTCTGTTGTTAAGAAACATAGCTCCACCATTTTGTTAGCAGATTCTGCAGCCCCATTGGTAGCTGGATGAAAAGCAGATGATAAGCCTTGAGATAATCCAATTAATTTAAGGAAATTCCTCCAAAATTTTGCTGTGAACTACACTCCTCTATCTGAACTTATTCGCTTAGGGGCACCATGCAGTTGGTAGATATGTTTCAGGAACAATTTAGTCAGTCATTGTGCAGATGGGAGTCCTTTACAGGCAATAAAGTGAGTCTGCTTCGAATACAGATCTATCACAGTCCATATGACAGTATTTCCTCTACTGTTGGGTAGGTCTACAATAAAGTCCATAGCTATTTCTTCCCATGGTTGAGAAGGGTCTGCTACCAACTGCAGTAGCCCAGGGGTTTTCCCTGGAATTCTTTTCATGGTGGCACATACGGTACAGCTCTTGACATAGTTTTCCACATCTTGTTTTAGTCCCAGCCACCAAAATTGCCAGCAGATGAGGTGTAGAGTTTTTAAATATACAAAGTGTCCAGCCTGTTTTACATTAGGACAAGAAGCAATAGATGGAAGCCTGTTAATGTAAGATCTAAATTTCTTGACAGTGGGAACAATTAATCATTGGAACAGTTTGCTTCCTGGAGTTGTGGGTGTATCACCATTGAGGTTTTCAAGAAAGGATTGGACAACCAAAGGTCGGACTAGAAGAGGGTTGGACTAGAAAACCTTTGCTCTCCCTTGCAGCCCTATGATTCTATTATTCTATAAGAGCAACAATGACTTCTCCTGGTCCTGACACTATATTTCCCTAGACTGCATCTGTTTGTTTGGTTTTTCTTCAGCACAACAGCATCAAACTATTTGTTCAGGTGCAGTGCAACCCTGCATCACCCATTCTCCTTTTGCTAATATTTCTGCTCAGTATAGCCTCCCCCTCTGGGTCAACATTAATGTCTTTGATTCTTTCTATTCATATACAAAGCTGTGGATTTGTCCCTGTTCTTTTCTGCCTATTATACCAAATTGTAAAGAACATTCTCTCAGTGTTTAGTAATACCCTATTTTTCTGCCAATTTTTTAATCATATTTTCTAACCTCTCATTCAAGTCATTAGTAAACAAGTATAACAAATATACAACGTATAAGTATATTTAACAATATACAAGCTGTAAACAGTGTTGAAGTATGACTATAAAGCTTTATTCTATACTCAGTACATTTCAATAAAGCTCTGTACACCATTCAAGACTTTCTAACAGCTTGACATGGAGCCATAAAATATTTGATAAATACAATTGCTCAACAAGCTCTTTATCCATTGAAAGTTATGGTTCTATAATTATATTTATCATGATAAATACATGTTGCTTCCATAGTGAAAGGATTTATTGGTGACATCACTGTTGCCTGTGGATGCCAAGCTGGGGGCTTCTTTCATGTCGCTATGAAGTTGCCGACCAAAGTGGTACCCATTTATCTACTTTCTGTTGCCTGCTTTTGAACCGCTGGGTTGGTGGGAGCTGGAGCCCGTGATGGGAGCTTCACTGCTACCTGTGGCAGCAACAGGTCTTGAATGCAAGGCTGCCAGTCGTCATCCCAGTGTTCCAACCTCATGAGCCACCGTGTCCCTATTATATTATAATTATATTGTAAGTGATCACTAACAAGTGACAGTGACTTATTTTATTCATTTTATTTATATGCTACCCATCTCACAGTTTGAGGCAACTCTGGGCAACAAGTCACAGTCAACCATTAATAGATATTTATTATTATCATTCTTACCTGAGATATTTGATAATTTGTTAATTTTGGAATTCTCATAATGTTTTTTATGTTTTGCTACAAGTTACCTAGAATCACATTACTGAACTGTTACAGAAGCCTTTTAAAGAAATAAAAACATAATGGCTGCACTGTTTAGCCCACATTTTCCATCTTGTCTTCAACAATCTTGTGGGATCTTATTTAAAGTAAAGAAATATTGTGTCATCCACATTCCCATGACCAACCAAACTGGTCACTCTAATAAAAAAAGAAAACAGAATGGCTTGACATGACAAGCAGAACCGTTTTTTCTAATTTCAAACAAAATGTCTGCTTAAAATTGTCAGCTGTTTCAGAATTATATGAGGTATCGATGTAAAACTGTTTAGTTTGCATCTGTCAGGATTATTTCTACTGTGTTGGAGAAAGGATCAATAGCTACAGTACTTTTTTTGTAAAACAAAAAGGTGCCGGAACTCACACATGTTATACAATCTGCCTTGCCTACCCTACAAGGTTCCATCCAAAAAAGGTGCCGGAACTCCGTTCTGAGCATTCTATGAGAAAAAAAGCCCTGAATAGCTATAATCTTTTGCAGAGGATTTCTTTTTGGTTTCTCAAAAAAGGGGTCTCAGGGTGACATTCCTGAGCAATTTCAGTATTCTCAGATGTAACTGATCAGGTCTTAACAAACTGGGACCTTTGTTTGCATGCTTTATTTATGGGTGTAGCTAGGCTGAAATGGGCTCTTGGCAAATAAAGCAAAATGAGATCATTATACTGTGTAGAATAAAAGAATAAGAGAGTTGGAAAGGACGTTGGAGATCTTCTAGTCTTCTTTGTGGTAGCCCCTGAGATATTGGAACACTGCTATCATGTCACCCCTAGTCCTTCTCTTCATTAAACTAGACATACCCAATTCTTGCATGCAATTCTTTGTATGTTTTAGCCTCAGTCCCTTAATCATCTTTGTTGCTCTTCTCTGCACTCTTTTTAGAGTCTCAACATATTTTTTTATATCGTGGTGCTGAAGGCTGAATTTTTTTTATGCTAGTGATGCCCTTCCTAGTTGTCCCTTTACTTCCTTGGGTGCCACTCCTTTCATCAAATGTTGTACTCATTGGACCACAGCTCCTCTCAACTTCAAAGCTTTAAAGCAGCTCTGTCTTCATCAACTGTTACAAGCCTATTAACCTTTATTTTCATCTTCCTTCCTACTGATATAATAAACTAGACCAGTGATGGCGAACCTTTAGAGACCGAATGCCCAAACTGCAACCCAAAACCCAGTTATGTATTATTGGGTGCTGGATGGGCATGGCCCATTGGGTGGGTGTGGCTGCGGTGGTAACAGCAGACTGGGTGGGACTAAAAGTTCAATCAATCCATTCCAACTTTGTGATAACATTTTTCCCCTGTGAGAAGTTGAAATTGATTGATTGATTGAACTTTTTTTTTTTGCACACGGCGGCGGAGGCCTAAAATGAAAAGGTTTTATAAAACCCAGCTGAAGGCCTAGGACTGGGGCGACAGCGTGCGTGCACACACAGAGGGTTCTGCATGCCACCTGTGGCACTCATGCCATAGGTTCGCCACCACTGAACTAGACCTTTTGGGTTGCTGTTAGTTTCTCTGGAAAACTTGAATTCTTTTTAAAGGAACTTTTAGTCTTTTTAATTTACCTTTGCAAAACCTATTTTGGAAATTCCCAAATCATAAAGTCTATAATAAAAGTGAGAACAATTTAAGACAATTTAAGAGCCTTGGTGGAGCAGTGGGGTAATGCCTCCTTAAGTAACACCAGCTGCCTGCAATTATTGCAGGTTTGCATCCCACCTGGCTCAAGGTTGACTCAGCCTTCCATCCTTCCGAGGTAGGTAAAATGAGGACCCAGATTGTTGGGGGCAATAAGCTGACTTTGTAATAATGCCGCGTGGGGGGGGAGCCCTAACAAGCAGGCATATACATAGAATGAAGGCTATTGCTAAGCACATTGATTTGTGCTTAGATTGTAAGCCGCCCTGAGTCTTCGGAGAAGGGAGGGATATAAATGGGATAAAAAAAAAAGACTGCAATAGGATTTGGAGTAATATTTCCAAATGACACAGCAGAAATTCTTGTATATTTTTTATTTTCAATGCATGTAGGGACCAACCGTGTCTGTTTACATTGTGATGCTGCAGTGCCCTCCAGTGTTTACTGTGTGTAATGGTGGCATAAGATTTTTTGAGAGCCCCCTTTTAGACCAGGAAGGTTTAATCAATCAGAATAGAGCTGGAAGGACCTTGGAGGTCTTTTAGTCCAACCCCCTGATCAAGCAGGATATCCTATATCCTTTCAGTAGGTGATTGTCCAGTCTTTTCTTGTGATGGAGCACCCACAGTTTCTGAAGGTAAACTGTTTCACTGGTTAATTGTCCTCACTGTTAGGAAGTTTTTCCTTAGTTCTAGGTTGCTTCTCTTCTTCATTAGTTTCCATCCTTTGTTTTTTTTTCTTGCCTTGCCTTCTGGTGCTTTGGAAAATAAATTGACCCCCTCTTCTTTGAGACTGTCCCTCAAATACTGGAATACTTTTATCATGTCATTCTTATTCCTTCTTTTTCTCTAGACTGGCCATATGAAATTCCTGAAAATGTTCTTCCTATGTTTTTGTTTCCACAACCTTAATCATCTTAGTTTCACTTCTTTGCATTTTTTTCAAAGTCTCAACATCTTTTTTGTAATGTGGTGACCAAAACTGAATGCAATTTATAAGGATTTATAAAGTGGTACTAATATGTCAAATGATTTTGATTCTATGTGTCAGAACCCATTCCTATTTTATTTCTTTTCTATCTATCCTCTCTGATCTAAAAACGAATCCCACCTTTTCCTGGGTTCTGCCATACGCCCAAGGGAGAGGGGGGATGTGCCTGCAGGGCTATTACTTTCACTTCCTCTACAGTATTTGCTACAATGTAATCCTTACTTTGTTTATTGGGTCTGTATCCTCAACAACTTGTTTCCTGGGTTATCTCTCTCTCTGAACTCTATCTTTTAAACTGTTAGTTAAGAACAAGGGAGGAAATAAGGAATAGAACCTCAGTGCCTGGTTTATGTCTACTCTCTCAGAGGAAGGTGTGAAGAAGCCGCCGACCTCACTGTGTGAGCTGGAGATGGGCTGATGTTATCTCCCTGGTTCCCACAACGGACTTAACACTTGGGGATTGGCCATCCCACATCGGGCGGTCAATCGATGAGATGGGGTCTTTCTTGGGGATACTATAATCTACTGTGCTGTGCTGGAAATCTCAGATCTGCCTGCTATCACCTACTCTTAATAAAAGTTCCTGTTTGGAGGAAATGGTTTTTAAGAATTCTGCTTTCTTAAGATGTGGGTTTGAAATGGGACCTGACATTAGACAGGATCTGCAGTAATAGGGTTAGGGTTAGGATTATAGCCCTCAGCAGAGATTGGTATGTCGAACACAAATCTCTGTTCCTTCAGGATACCTGCTACAGAGTGCCAAAATAATACTGAGTTATGACTTCTGGCAGCCAACTCAAGTTCTGACCAGGATGAAATGGCAAAACTTTTTTTCTTTAATGTTATAGTTTTTTTATATTCCCTTCTTGTGTGCAGTATCTTAGCTTGTATATGGGCAGTAGGATTCCTCTGGGCAAGCCTCATGGCTGCCTTCAATTTCTTTTCCGCTGGCAATCAGGATCAAACCAGCAAGGTCTACACACTCGGGCTCTTTTTGTAGTAGGTTTAGCTGTTAGGTGTTTTTTCAGTATATTACAGAGATTGGAGAATGCATTGAAGGCTGACATCCAGTCAGTAGTAGATGACTGCATTGTTCTAGCCCACTTAGTAGCATTCTCTGTTTTAAGGCATTCTAATATTGCCTTAGTATCAACTTTGGCCCAAATTAACCTTTTATTTTGGGTCACCTCTACCTTTTTGGTGAGCCATCTGTCAACCATGTTATATGGTCTTAAATCTGAGCGACCTCGCAATGTCATGCTTACGGGCTGATGGTCGCTTTTGTCCCTGAGATGTACTGTGACCTCCGAAAAGAGGTCAGCCTTATCTCTAGACACACAAAAGAGATCCAGTATGCTACTTGAATTGGCTGAGTGGTATGTATAAGGGTATGTGTAATTCTTATCTTTACCTCCCAAAATTTGGAGATTACCCTTAAAAATTAAGGAGACTAGGAGCAGGCCAGCGGCATTACTTTTACAGTCTCTCGAGAGCCACTGAGGATGGTTATAAAAGAACTCCCCTGGGATTCCCTTCTTCTGGGCAAGCTCATACAGAGAGGGACCCAGCCTAGCATTCAGATCTCCTAGTAATACCACTATGGACTGAGGGTACAGTACAGATATCTTCTAGGATAACTTCCAAGCCCATCCAGTATTCGGAATTATAGTGCTGGGATGTGCTTGGAGGAATATACACATTTACCAATATTAACTGGTCATATTAAAATTTGGCAGCTAGGAAGTATGGATATCTATCCATCTAACCATCCTTCTCCCTGAACAGGACCGGGGCGGCCACTTTGGGTTTGGCAGGCTCTAAGTTTTTATTTATGAATCTTTCCATCTCCGCTGTTTCATTTGGGCTCATGGCATACATCCTGGGCTTTGGGAGTTTTGCCCCAGGTTTGAATTCTATAGCACAGTCTGTGGGCCAGTGGGGGGGGGAAGCTCATCTGCCTGTTCCTCACTGAAAACATCAGCAAGGTCCCTGTATTCTTCTGGTATTTCTGGTAACTCCGTCTCTTCCCCCACTGATGCTGTCTCCTCTCTTCGGGTTGGGAGGGTGCTTTGGGGTTTTAAGTTCCTATGCTCCCCCTCTGGGAAGTTGAGTTCCGCTGTCCTCCAATTTATCCTGGGGTTCCATTTCTTCAGCCATTCCAGTCCTGGGGCCACTACAAATGTTATGTCTTCCTCATGAGTCCCCAGGGACAGGTGAATTGGTAAGGTGGCTAGGGTAGCTGGGACCTCCCCTACTATGGACCCATCTAACTGGCCAAAGGAGATTGGTTGTTTTAGTCTCCTCACTGGGATGCCAAAATTCCCCACCATTATTGGGCTGATGAGGCAGTGGGTGCAGCCAGAGTCTATTAGGGCTTTTACTTTGATGGTTTCAGGCATTGAGGAAGCTAATATAGTCACTGTATTAAGGATGGGTGGAATGGATCCACTTACCAATGGTTCTCCCTCTGAGCTGTCCTCTGAGGTGTCCACTGCCCCTGTGGTGTAGGCCGGAATCGCCTCTCAGTCCTTGGCAGGGGTTGTGGACTCTACAGCCTCTGTCCCACTCATGGAAGGTTCTTTTGGGTTGCCTTGGGATTTCCCTGGTCTCCTGGAGGGCGATGCCTCTGATTTGCGATGAGAGGCTTTTGAGCGGCATTCTGTGGCATGGTGGCCCTCTCTCCCACATTTAAAACAGCCTGTTGATTTCTTAGCCATGGACTATGGTTTTGCTGCCTTATGTGTTTGCTCGGGTGGCAGGCGGCCCCATGGTTTTCCCTGGCGGTGCCTCTTCAGTAGGTCTATCTCCGCCTCCTCTACCAGGACATACCAGTCATCAGGATGGTGTGGGTCTCCTTGAGGCAGGCAAGCATCATACAGGTCGTAGTTTAGCCTGCCTTTGAAATGGCTAAGGAGGATGTCTTCCGGCCAGTTCACTTGCTGGCAATGGCTCGGAATTCTTGGGTATTTTCAGCCACCAGCCATCTGCCCTGCCTCACCGTTTGATTCTCTCCTGGGCCTTACAATCAGCCAAAGGATCCTCAAACCGCCACCTCAAGGATGACATGAATCGGTTGAAATCATTGAGTTCTGGGGTGTTGGAGTTATGCAGGTTCACCACCCAGTCTGCAGCCGATCCGTCTAAGATGGATTGCATGATACGGATGCGGGCTTTGTCACTGGGGATGTCCCATATAGTTGAGGACTTGGGTTAGGAAAAACCCCAAGCATCGTGGCTCTCCCCTGAATTTCACTTCCAGGGGTGGTAGTCTTTGAATGGATCATTGTCTGCACAGCGGGCGGTATTATCCCTCAGCCTGATCCCCATCTGTGGTTCTGGTGTGTGTGTGTGTGCTGCTGAGGCGGCAGCTCCTGGTCCAGTGGACAGCCCCAGTGTTGCAGGTTCCAGATTTCCCCCCCCCCACTGTCTCTACAGTTGTAGCCCCAGGCACTGCTGTGACTGCGGTATTCAGCTTTCTCCTCTCTTAGTGAGCTACTGTAATGGTTTTCTTCATCAGGTCAATAGCTCTCTCTAGGTTCCACTCCTCTTCACTGACATGCAGGGAACTCTCCATCTCTTGCCTCCATTTGGTTTGGTGGCGGCCCCGTCTCAGGATCACTTTCCTCGATGCCTTTTCCCACTCACTTTTCCTTCCAACGCTCATCGACCACCGTGGTTTGCGGTCGTGCGTATCCACCACCTCTTCCCTGGAGGAATATGATGCCTCAGGTTCCGACCATTGGTGGGGTTTCGTTCGAGGGAAAAACTCCCTTTCCTTGGGGCTTTCCTCATCCCTTACTTCGTTAGACATTTTATTTTTTGCAAAGTAAGGCAAGGTTTTTCCTTCCAGGTTGACTCTTAATGCAGATCCTGTCTAATGTCAGGTCCCACCTGAACTATACAGCGAGCAAGAACCACAAGAGACAGCTGGCTCTTGTTCTGGAAGCGTTTATTCGGGGAAGAACCAGGGGCCCGGACAGCGGGTAGAATCTGCCCTTTTATACCTGACCTGTCAAACCCTTGGCCAATCCCCACAGCGAGTTTTTCCGCTGCGGAAACTCTGAACAATCGGCCGCTGGCAGCCCTTAACAGCTTGGAGCTGTGAAATGGCTGCCGCGTGTGCATGATCAGCTGGCGGCAGCTTTGACAGCTGTCAGCTGTCAACCGGCTGCCACGTGCATGCTTGTTCTGTTTAGAGCGCTGTCAGCGGTTTACCTCATACAACAGTTTCTTACTTGAACTCTTAATACTGAAAGTATCGTAACACAACACAACACAACACCCCTTTCCCCCCCCCCGCTAAACAGGAATGATTATTGTATTTGTATACTGGATGGAGTTTTTTCCCTTATGGTTAATCTGTTTGTTTTTGGCCCATTCAAAATCTGATAAATAGGTGGGAGCCCTTATGGTGCTACAGGAGCGGCGGAGGGGTATTCCGGTGTCTTGTTCCCCTTCCGCCCTAACGGGAGAGGGTGGTGGTGGTGTATTTTCAGCCTTCCTTTCCCTGGGTGTTGGGGGGAACTGTGGGGAGACAGAAGGATTGGGGTCTTCTGGTGTCCGTGTGGGGGTAGAGGGGTATTGTTGACCTAGTGGCTTGTTGGTGTCTGAGGTGGGAGATAAGTCGCGGGAGGGTGGGGGTGTTTTGTATGCCCCTTTTCCTAAGCTGGTCTACATGTCTCCTGATATGGCTTCCCCTGCCTAAGTTAATTAAATAAGATATAGGAGCAGTTTGCTCGAGGATGACTCCCTGGACCCATTTGTTCCCACCCCCATAGTTCTTTGCCCAAACGAGTTGACCGGTGACAAATGTTCTTGGAGGGATGGGTTGCTCCACTTCAGCTGCTGCCCTGTCCGGATGCAGTCTGTCCAGTTTGGTTACTAGTCGACGGCCCCAACGTAGTTCAGCCGGTGACTTTCCTGTGGTTGAGCAGGGGGTGGAATGCTGGGCCAGTAGGAATTGGGCCAGCCACAGTTGCCAGACCACGGTGATGACTTTGCATAGTGCATCCTTAGTGGTCTTTACCATGACCTCTGCAAGGCCGTTCGAAGACGGGTGGAAAGGGGCCGAGGTGACGTGTCTAATAGAGTTGTCTCTGATGAAAATCTGGAAATCATGAGAGGTAAATTGGGGCCCGTTGTCTGAGACCAGAACATCCAGGAGACCATGAGTTGCGAAAAGCCCCCTCAGCACCTGTATGGTGGCAGCCATGGTCATGCTGGTGACTGGGATGACCTCCAGCCATCTAGAGTAACTGTCCACTACTATAAGGAATACCTGTCCTTGGAAGGGCCCTGCAAAGTCTATGTGTATTCTGGACCAGGGGTTCCGCATAGTTTCCCACTTGTGCACTGGGGCACGAGGTTGTGCTGATCTAGATTTTTGGCATAGATAGCACCCAGCTATGTGTGTTTCTATATCTTGGTCTAGGCCCGGCCACCAGACATAGCTCCAGGCCAGTGCCTTCATTTTGGCTATTCCTGGGCGGCCATCGTGCAAAGTTTGGAGGGCCCTCATCCTGTGTTTGGCTGGAATTACAACTCTGCTCCCCCATAATATGCAACCTAAGTGCAAAGACAATTCGTGTTGCCTGGCGAAGTAAGCCTGGAATTCTGTGCCTGGGCTGATTGCCTGCCAACTTGAGGTAACCCAGGCCAGCACTCTGCTGAGGATTTTGTCAGTGCTTGTTGCTGCAGCAATGTCTTTTGCTGAAAGGGAACACTCTGGCAGTTCTTGGATAGCCAGGATGTGGCCTGCCAGGGCTGGGTCAGGGTCAGTGCTGGGTCAGGGCAGTCTGCTGAGCCCATCTGCATGGCACATTTCTTTCCCTGGCTTATAGACCAGCTTGAATGTGTAGGCTGATAAGAATGTTGTCCACCTCAGGATCCTGGGAGACAGGATGTGGGGTGTCTGTTTGTCCCAAGTGAATAATCCTAGCAAGAGCTTGTGGTCAGTAAAAATTGTAAATGGTCAGCCGTACAGGTAGTCGTGGAATTTTTTTACGCTAGCTATGATTGCTAATGCTTCCTTATCTATTTGTGGATAATTACATTCTGCCTTGGAGAGAGTTCTAGAATAATAAGCAACAGGTGATTGTACCCCGTCCTCTTGCAGGTGACTTAGAACTGCTCCAATCCCATATGGGGAGGCATCGCAAGCTACGCATAGGGGCTTGTTTTCCACAAAGTGGGTGATGGTGGAGTTGCTGGAGAGTAATTTTTTTTAGTTGCCTAAAACTATTTTCGTGGATTGCAGTCCACTGCCATGGGGCCCCTTTTTCAAGCAGTCTGTGTAGTGGTTCAGCAATGGTTGCTTTTTGGGGTAAAAAGGCGTGATAGAAATTTAGGAGCCCCAGGAAGGCTTGTAGTTCTGTTTTGTTTTTAGGAGCTGGAGCTGCCTTGATGGCCAGTAGTTTTGAATCTGTGGGGTGGATTCCCTGAGCGTCTAGTCTGTAACCTAAGAATTCAGTGGAAGTCACCCCTATGGAGCATTTCTCCTGTTTTAGCTTGAGACCTGCAGTACGGAATCTGCTTAATACCTCCTACAGTCTCTGTGCTAAAACGTCTTGTGTTTCTCCAGTTGAGCTCCGGATGGCGCCCGACCCGCGCTCCTTCTGGCACGATCTAAAGACGTATCTCTTCGAACAAGCTGGCCTGGCCTGATGGGATAGGGTTGGGTTTTTATTATTTTTAATGTGTTTTAATCTATTGTAAGAGTTGGGGGCATTTGTTTAATCTCTTTTAATTTTTGTATTTTGTCTTTTAACATGTATTGCCCTGTTCACCGCCCTGAGTCCTTCGGGAGAAGGGCGGTATACAAATAAAATTAATAAAATAATAATAATAATTAACAAAATAGGGGCAAACCCTGGGGATTCCCTTAAGAGTCTTTTCCATGACTTCCTGAAATATGCCTGGAGCCACCGAGATGCCAAATTGAAGGCGGATTACTTTAAAAGCCCCGCGGTGAGTCACAATAGTTTGAGTGTCCGCCATTTCCTTAGTAATGGGGAGCTGTAAGAACACATGCGCCAAATCATGCTTGGCAAAGAAGGCGCCAGATCTGATTTCAGAGAGGACGTCCTTAACTGCGGGGACCGGGTAAGCATGGGGGTTCAATGCACGGTTGAGGGTTGCTTTATAGTCCGCACAGACCTTTACCTCCCCATTAGGCTTAATTGGGGTGATGATAGGGGTTTCCCAGGTTCTCCCTTCCACAGGTTCTAGTACTCCGAGGCCTACTAGTTGGTCCAGTTCGTTCTCAATTTTACTTTTGAGGGCGAACAGGACCCTTCGGGCCTTGATCCTTACTGGTAAAACTTCGGGTTTTAGTTTTAGCTCTACCAGGGGCCCTGTGTATTTCCCTAGAGAGCTGTCGAACATGTCTGAAAATTGATTGCAGATGGCCTCAAGGACTCTGGCCTGGGTAGAGTTTGTGCCTTCTAGCCTAATTCCTAAGGCCTCGAACCAGTCAAGGCCTATTAGACTGGCCCGTTTTCCCTCTGTGACCTGAGCGGTTAGCTCCCCTTAGAACCCCTTGAATTCTACCTTAAGGTTAGTCTGCCCCTGTAGTTTAATTGGTGCCCCTTGGAAATCAGCCAGCAGAATTTGGGAGGGTTGTAGGGGAATTTGTCATCAGCTACGGCTACAAATTCCCTGAAGGGTGCTCCACGAAATAATGGAGACTGAGGACCCAGAGTCCACCTCCATTTTGCACAGAACTCCCTGCAACTGGACCCAAATTTTTATCTTAGGCCTCAGCAGGTGGATTGAGAGGGGTTCCCTGTTGGTGTGGACTGTTAGAACTAAGGACCAAGGGAATTCTTTGGGTTGGGGGGGCAGGGGTGTCCTACCTGGTGGGGATGCCTCTAACTCGTTGAGGTTCTCCCTGTTCTGGCTGCGACAAATGGCACGGATATGCCCGGTTTTCCCGCACCCGTGGCACTTGGCGTTTTGGAACCAGCAGGTGCCTCTGGCATGGGTCCCACTGCAGCTGGCGCATCTTGATCTTGCACTTGGGGGATTGAGGTTTTTGTTGGCGGTCCCTGGTTTGATCGGTCTTTTGTCCCCATCGTGGTGGTTTTGGAGCCTGTCAAATTTTTGAAGCATGGTGTCTACTCCGGTCTCGTCCTCAGTTTCCCCATTGTCGTAGTCTCTTCTGATGTCCTGATGTCCTGATCCATTTGGGCCACTGCCTACTGAGGCTGAATCTTCCCAATGGCTGTTCTCATATACCATGATTTCTAGGGTGTCTTCTGCTAGGTCCATTGTAGGTTTTGCAACTATTTTGTGTTGCAAATGTTCATTCCTTAGTCCCGCTATTATCTGGTCCTGGATCCTGTCCTCGAGGCCGGGGAATCGGCACCGGCAGGCAGCATGGCACACCCCCGTGATGAAATGGTGGCTGTTTCCCCTGGTTGTTGGCATCAACGGGCGAAGTTTAGGCGCCAGTATAGTTCCAACCACATTGGCATGAAATGCTTGCTGAGTCGTTCTGTCAGGTCTGCGTACGACACAGTGGTGACCGGGTCAGTGCTGCAGAGCCTGATGGCAATGTCATACACCGCCGGTCCGCTGAGGCACAACAGCGCTGCGGCTTTAAGACAGTCTTTGGTGATCTTGTTCACCAGAAGGTAGCTTTCTACCTGTCCCCAGTGTGACTCCCAGCCTTCCGGGTGCCGGATGTCAAATTCCCAAATGTGTCCGAGGTTAGCCATGCTGTCCTGGTCTGCTGTTCTGCTTCATGAGAGGTTGGCGGAAAGGTTCCCTTTCCCACAGTCAGTGACTTCAGCGAGTGACTTTCAGCGGCTGGTGGAATCGGTCACACTTTCTTGGCTCAGTGACTTTAGCTCAGTGACTTAGCTCTGTGAGCAGTCCCGCATCCCACCTTCGTCGCCAGGTGAACTATATGGCGAGCAGGGACCACGAGAGACACCTGGCTCTTGTTCTGGAAGTGTTTATTTGGGGAAGAACTGGGGGCCCGGACAGTGGGTAGAATCTGCCCTTTTATACCTGAACTGTCAAAGCCTTGGTCAATCCCCACAGCAAGTTCTCCTGCCATGGAAACTCCGACCAATCAGCCGCCGTCAGCCCTTGACAGCTCGGAGCTGTGAAATGGCTGCTGCACGTGCGTGATCAGCTGGCAGCAGCTTTGACAGCTGTCAGCTGTCAACCGGCTGCCACGTGTGTGCTTATTCTGTTTAGAGTGCTGTCAGCGGTTTACCTCATACAACAGTTTCTTACTTGAACTCTTAATACTGAAAGTATCATAACACAACACAACACAACACAACACCACCCCAATCCACATTTTAGGAAAGAAGAACTCTTGGAGACAGGATTGTCCAAACAGGAACCTTTACTAAAACATGATTGGCAGTGGATAATCTAGACAGGATGTGGAAACTGTGTCACAGATTGATACTTTTAAAGTGTCCCTGAGTAAAAACCCCTCCCCTCAGTCCATTTGGTCCATCCCGGATCAATTAAGTTTCATGTGTCAAAACCCTTCTGTCAGAATCCATTTATATCCCATTCATAAATCTCTATCTGTATGTTCTAAAATCTTACATCCCTCACTGGATTCTGCCATTCTGAAGGAGGAGAAGAGAAGATGTTAATTGGCTATCCTTATCCATTTGTTGCAAGGGTGTTTATTTCAGCCTGCCTGGAGGCCGTCATTAGACCAGGGGAAGAACCTTTGAACTGAGAAGAACAAAGAAAGGGAGGGGGGAGAGATCTGGTTTGTATCTCCGATTAGAATCTGAAAAGGAGGAAGGAAATGTTGTAAATGTTGAAAAGATCCCTTTTCCCTTGGAAGGTTTTGACACCTGAACCTTAATTGATCCAGGACTGACCAAATGGACTGAGGGAAGGGGGGTTTCACTCGGGGACACTTTAAAAGTACCAACCTGTAACACAGTTTTCATATCATGTCTAGATTTTCCACTGGCAATCATGTTTTCTCATACATTGCGTTCTTGCTGGCAGCCACTCTGCATGTAGTAGATCTATCAGAGTGAATTCACAGCAAAGCAGCTGGCTCAGGGACAGCCTAACAGCTTCTCTATTACTCCAATGCCCTCTATTTACTCTTTTGTCATAAATTTGCAAAGCAACCTGGTTAGTTTGCAGACTGTAGTTATATTGGTTATCTCTTAGGCCTTTGCCTGATCAAGTGTTTTCTCTATGTGTCTTCAAATTTTTGGAAGGAAGACAAGGTCCTTCTCTAGTTTCATTTTCTGAATTAGCCATCCCATGTCTATCCATGGTTGTCCTCCCAAGTCCTTCTACAGTATTTGGGTGGCTCCTAACAAACTTTGCAAAAGATTCTTTGAGGCAGTCAACCTTATTTATGACAATTGACAAAAGATCATATATTGAGTTTATAGTTTGAGCTGTAAGCAAACATTGTCTAGAGAGGAAGTCTGTCACATTTTCCCCCTTTAAATTTGTTACATCTCCCTCCTGTGCAAAAAAGGCTGCTGCTGGGTTCCAAGGAGGGGAGGAGGACAGCTCTACATGCTGTTTGCTCTCCAGTTCGGTTTGTAAGTCCCATTCCAATGAGTCACATAAATTAAATTTATCTGATAAG
Source organism: Vipera ursinii (assembly GCF_947247035.1). Lineage (NCBI taxonomy): Eukaryota > Metazoa > Chordata > Lepidosauria > Squamata > Viperidae > Vipera > Vipera ursinii. The sequence goes on along the minus strand of NC_139513.1, from coordinate 185,380,090 downwards.
TTGCCTGCAAATGAGTTACTTACCAGAACAGACAGACTGTTCTGCTGCTTCAATGGCTTGGATAAACTCTCTGCTGCAGAGTGCTGTCTCTTCCTCCTTTTCCCCATTCATGTTTGTTAAAACAGGTTTAAAAATAAGTTTAAAACTAGGTTTAAAAAGGTTAAAATGGGTTAAAATGGGTTTAAAAGGTTTAAAAAGGTTAAAATAAAAAAAGGGGTAGGTTAAAAATACAATATTAAAAGAGGTTAAAAAGTTAAAATAAAAATAAAGTAAAATTAAATAAAGCTTTTACTTTTGGAGGAGCTGTTTACAGCCTTTGCTGCCTGTGCACCATCTTGGCTCCCCCCCTCTGCAGTAATAGTCAACCTGGAAGAAGACCCTTACCAGGGGACTTTGCAAAAACTACAATGTCAGACAACAAGGCAATGAAAAAGGAACGCACCGCAAAGGGGCAGCCCTCTGTCTGGCTGGGACCCTGCCAGCCTTGTTGATGTTATTATATGCATAAATACTAAAAATGTTTATATTCAACTTGGTTTGTACTGAAAATATTAAGAATTATATTTGTTTAATGTAGACAAAAGGAGAATATTACAGGAAGAAGAGAGGATCAAGAAATATATTACCAACATATTGATTAATTGTAGAAATTAATTATCATTAATTGTTTTAAATATAGGAACCCAGAGAACATACTGTTCATGAAGCACTAAAGATTGTTATTGTAAAAAATTAATAAAATGTTTTTTTAAAAAAGTATTGGAGGTGGAAGGGTCCCTCTGACTGGCCTTACCTTGGAATCTTGGATGGACTTTAGTAGACTGCAATGAAACACTGTGTGGACCCACCTAAGACTTCTCAGCATCTGCGCTGTCACTGGGTATATAATCTGCACAATGGAGAAAGGACTTATATACTTAGGGCCCAGCTTAGGGCTGTATTAGGTTTAAATACTTTGTGGAAAAGTGCACTTTATCACCCACCCTGAACTCCTTTTGGGGGGCTCTTTTCCAATCTGCTTATTTTTTCTGGGCCCCTCTTGCTTTTCCTAGCCTCTTGCGCACTGTAACCCATATACCTCTCAAGGAGTCCACCCATTCTGCCAATGTTGCAGAGGATGGGGTCCCAGGGGCAAGTTCCAGCATGGCTACAAACTCAACCCCTGTAGCCACCTTAAAAGGGGTAAGTCTCATGCACTGAGTTACTGTAAGCAAACTCAGCAAATGGCAGCATCTCAGCCCAGTTAGTCTGCAGATAATTTATATAACATCTTAGGTATTGCTTCACCATTGAGTTAGCTCATTCTATTGCCCCATTAGTTGTGGGATGAAAAGCGGAGCTAAGCCCCTGGGATGAGCATATCAGCCTCACAAACTCCCACCAAAACTTTGGAGTAAATTGCACCCCACCCCCACCGCCAGTCTGAGATAATCCTCTTTGGGACCCCATACAGTCTGTAAACATGCTGCACAAACATTTTCACTAGGAGCCAGGCTGAGGGGAGCTTTGGGCCTGGTATGAAATGTGCCTGCTTGGAGACAGGTCAACGGTGGTCCATATTATGTGTTCCCACCACTCTCTGGCAGCTCAACTATGAAGTCCATGGGTATCTTCTCCCATAGCAGGGTTGGCTTGGTTACTGGCTGGAGCAATCCAGGGATTTTCCCTGGCAAGCGCTTCATAGATGTGCATACAGGGCAACTTGCCACAGAGGATTCTATCTCCTTGTAAGAACATAGGGAGGAAAAAGAGAATAATAGTGATACATACCAAACCCCCGGGAGCCTTCAAACTCCTCGGGGAAACCCTGACCCGGCAGCCGTTGACAGTTGACAGCTGTCAAAAGGCTGCCGGAAGAAATAACGCATGCGCGCAAACCCGCAGGCAGCCATTGACAGTGACAGCTGTCAAAAGAACTGCCGAGAGCAAACACGCATGCGCCAAGACCGATCCAGCTGACAGCCGCCGGAGCTGTCAGCACGGCGGTCTCCAATCAGGTCCTACAGCTGAGCCGGCCGCTCAGCTGAGAGGATTCCCCTAGCAGCCAAATACACAGCCCAGAGCTGTCAGACTGCCGCAAGGCTATTGGTTGCCGCCCTAGCGGCGGGAAAGCACGGTTCACTGATTGGTTGAAATGTTTTGACAGTTCTCTATAAAAGCCGGTTTAGGTTGCCTGTCAACTGTCCGGAGTTGAACTAAATAAACGTCTGAACTTTGCCTGCGGTCTCCCTCTCGTCCTTCGTGAGACAATTCAAATAGGTTAATTGGGTTTATCTGGGTAATGAGCATGAAAACATATGAGCAGTTTAGGGGCTCTAACATGTTTTTAATGAACCCATACATTTTGGGAGGCTGGGAGATCTTTCCAGACCACTAGGTACTGCATAGCCCCATGGTGTTTGCGTGAATCTAAGATATTCTTAATTCCAAAGTGTTGTTCCCCCTCTACCATGATGGGTAGAATAGAATAGAATAGAATAGAATAGAATAGAATAGAATAGAATAGAATAGAATAGAATAGAATAGAATAGAACAGAACAGAACAGAACAGAACAGAATAGAATAGAATAGAATAGAATAGAATAGAATAGAATAGAAAGGGACCTTGGAGGTCTTCTAGTCCAGCTCCCTGATTAAGCAGGAGAACCTATACAGTATATTTCAGACAAGTGACTGTCTGGTCTCTTCTTAAAAATCTCCAGTGATGGAGCACCCACGATTTCTGAAGGCAAACTGTTCCACTGGTTAATTGTCAATATTAGGAAGTTTCTCCTTAATTCCAGGTTGCTTCTCTCAATGGTTTCCAACCATTGTTTCTTGTCCTCCCCTCTTGTACTTTGGAGAATAGTTTGATGCCCTCTTCTTTGTGGCAGCCACTCAAATACTGGAATACTGCTATCATGCCACCCCTGTTTCTTCTTTTCTTTAGACTAGCCAAGTCCATGTCCTGCAGCTGTTCTTCATATGTTTTAGTCTCCAGGCCTTTGATCATCTCAGTTGCTCTTCTCTGAACTTTTTCCAAAGTCTCAACATCTTTTTTATACTATAGTGACCAAAACTGGTTGCAGTATTCCAGGTGTGGTCTTACTAGGGTTTTATAAAGCTGTACTAATACTTCACATGATCTTGATTCTATGTCTTTCTTTATACAACCCACAATTGTATTAACTTTTTTGGCTGCTGCTGCTCTAATTTCATGGATTTGGAGGAGAGACTAAGAGACCGTTTAGTCTGTGGACTCCAGAATGGAGAGCTACAACAAAAACTGTTCGCCAAGGAGACTCTTTTGCTACAGGAGGCCTTGAAGGAGGTCATGGTGAATGAAGCCACCAGAGGGGCCGTTAAAGCGCTGCAGCCCTCCAAAAGCACTTCAAGCACCAAAGCCGTCCACCACGAGGACTCTGAACAGTTGGAAGACACCGACTCAGACTATGAAGTTGACAAGCTACAGAAGCACCAGGAGAACTGCCAGCTGAGAAGGCAGTTCTGTTCCTTAGATGCATGGGCTGTGGAGGCCACCATCAATGCGCGGAATGCTGATTCCAAACAGCAATGTGCTGAGCATGTGGCAAACCAGGCCACATTGCCGCCATCTGCTGAGGTCATAAGAAGGACCATCCACAGGAAGTCAGGAGAGGTACTGGAGCCCCGGGGCAACACCGAGTAGGGTTCTGCCCCAGCTGGAGGAGCGTGTTCTGCACTGGTGACCATCGCCCCCTTAAACAGAAGCTTTGACTTCAGGTCAAGCTTCAGGGACTTCCATGCAAAATGGAACTTGACACAGGCTCAGCCATGTCCATCATCTCCATAGGAACATTCAGGCACATATGCAACCGCAGCAACAGATGGGTCAAACTTCGGCCATCTAATCTACTGCTCACAGACTTCCAAAACTCCTAAGTGGTGGTCAAAGGCGAAGCCACACTTCTGGTGAATTTCAAGGGGTTTGCAGGCCCACTAGATTTTGTAGTGGTGGAAGACCAACACACAAGCCTCATAGGGCTCAATTGGTTTGATGCATTGGGCGTCCAAGTAACTGGCATTCACTGAACACAAGTGGCAGACTTGTCTTCAGTCTGCCAAGAGTTCGTGGATGTTTTCAATTCAAGCCTAGGGGAGTACAAGGGTCCTCTGATAGCTTTCAAGCTTGATCCCCTGGTAATGCCAATACAGATCAAGCCCTGTTGAGTGCCTTTCGCTTTAAAACCCAAAATCGACACAGAGCTGGACAAGATGGTCAGTCAGGGGATATTGCAGCCCTTAGACAGTGGGGAGTGGGAGACCCCCATAGTAACGCCACTTAAGGCCAATGGAGAAGTATGCATATGTGCTGAATATAAGTGCACCATTAACCGGGCACTTCAACAGCACGCGTACCCAGTGCCAGTTGTCAGCCATATTTTGGCGTAATTGCAAGGAGGCCGTGTGTTCACCAAATTAGATTTGGCACAGGCCTACCAACAGCTGCTGGTGAACGAGGCCACGGCAGCCGCCCAAACCATTGTCACCCATCGGGGGGGCTTCAAGGTCAAGCACTTACAGTTTGGGGTGAGTGTAACCCCAGGGATTTTCCAGGGAGTAATGGAGCACACGCTCAAGGGCATTCCAGAGATCTGCCCCTACTTCGATGATGTACTCATTGCCAGGGAATCTGTAGAGATACTGGCTGAATGGCTTAGAGCTGTCCTTCAGTGTTTCCGCTCAGTGGGTCTTAAATTAAAAAAAGAAAAGTGCAAGATTGGGGTAGAGTCAACTGAGTACCTGGGGTTCTGCATCAATGCTGATGGCATTCATCTGGTGTATTCAAAGCTGAAAGCGATTCAGCAGGCCCCAAAGGCCGCAGTGGCAGAGCCGTTACACTGGCTCTTAGACAAAAAGGCTCAGTGGCAGTGGACCAGTGTCCATGAAAGAAGTTTCCAGGCAGTCAAATCACTGCTGTCTTCGAACTCTGTACTCACTCATTTTAACGAGAAGCTGCCAGTCTCCACCACGTGTGATACATCACCATATGGGGTTGGGGCGGTGTTGAGCCATTTGTTGGCTGATGGGGAACAGTCTCCCATTGCCTACTATTCTAGGACCCTGTCATCTGCAGAGTGCAATTAAGCACAAATTGACAAGGAGGCCTTGGCCACTGTGGCTGGAGTTAAAAAGTTCCATGACTATTTGTATGGCCACCACTTCAAGGTCTTTACGGACCACAAGCCACATTTTTTCTCTAGGGTTGTTCACTATGAACAAGCAGACACATGAGATTCTGTCTTCTTGAATGCTGAGGTGGTCTATATTCTTTTCAGCCTACAGCTACAGGCTGGTTCACAAAACGGGCAAAGAAATGGGCCATGCAGATGGCCTTAGCAGATTGCCCCTGCCACACGTGGAGCCAGATCCAGCTCTGGCTGCACGCATCCTGGCTATTCAGGATTTGCCAGAGTCTTCTCTTCATGCTGGAGATGTAGCTGCTGAGACAGCAGCTGACAAAATGCTTAGCCGCGTGTTAAATTGGGTACACACAGGATGGTTGGACAAATGTCCAGGGCCAGAATTTCAGAGTTTCTTCATGAGGAAAGATGAGCTTTCAGTTCATAAAGGGTGCATTCTTTGGGAAAGTAGGGTCATAGTCCCCAGCTCTTTAAGGCCCAGGGTTCTTGAGTCTCTGCATGAGGGCCATCCAGGAATAGTCTGGATGAAGGCACTTGCGAGGAGCTACCTTTGGTGGCCAGGCCTACACAAATCTATTGAGGCCCAAGTACATGGTTGCTACATGTGCCAACAATCCAGACTGGAGATACCGCAGGACCCTGTCCACCGATGGGAGGACACTCACACACCGTGATCAAGAATCCACATTGATTTTGCCAGGCCCTTTCAGGGACAGCTGTTTTTAATAGTGGTTGATAGCCACTCTAAATGGTTAGAGGTTGCACCAGTTCCCACTATGACTACTGCCAGGACCATCTAGGAACTGTGCAGAATCTTTGCAACAGACAGGCTTCCAGATGTCTTAGTCTCAGACAATGGGGCTCAGTTCACCGCTTCAGAATTCCAGTCCTTCCTCATGGCAAATCTCATAAGGCACACCACTTTGGCACTCTTTCATCCAGCATCGAACAGCCAAACAGAACGCATGGTCCACACAACCAAGGAATCCCTGAAATGGATCATCACAGGGGATTGGCACCACAGACTGGTTGATTTCCTGCTCTGCCAGCACACAACAGCCTGCACCGCCATGGGAAGGATCCCAGCCAAGTTCCTATGGGGCCGACGCTTGATCACCAAACTGAACAGGTTACACCACAACTGAGTTGCCTCGGACTCTGCACAGCCAAAGGCACCAAGAAGTTTGCAAGTTGGTGACTGGGTTTGGACCCGGAATTATGGGCAAGGGGCTTTGTGGGTTGCAGCAGTGGTTGTTAAGGTGTCAGGACCACTCTCTTACAAGGTGGTCCTGGAAGATGGGTGAGTCATTCACTGGCACATTGACCAGCTGCGTCGAAGGCTAGTGGACCAGCCACTGGCTCAGGACTCTCAAGAGGGTCACACACAGGCCCCGCACAACAGTGGTCCTACAGTGGGGCTTGCATGCTCCGACAGAACTCTCCCTCATGAAAATGGGGGGAAACGTCTGATCACTTGCTTAATGTCTGACCTAGATTTCTGTGTTATGTAACAGGTTGCTGTTACTGAAAGCCAGACTTGGTGTCTCCAGTCTTATAATTAGGTTCTGGGCAGGAAACTGTTACTTTGAACCTATTGGTCACCGCCTAGAGGCTAACTGTATAAATAGCTGCGCAGCAGCCATTAGGGCTGCTTCTGTTCTGAGTTAATAAACCTGTTTGCTGTTTCAACACTTCGCCTCACTTAATGCCTAAAGAACCAAAAATATAACAGTTAGGTTGTTCTTTATTTGTCTCTTTAGTAAAAATCCATTTTGGTGTGGATGTAAAAATTCAATCAAAAATTTCTTCAATCTTTTTGCTATTATTGAAGGAAAAATTTGTAATCCACATCCACATATTGGTCTATAATTCTTTATCTGAATCAAGTCTGAATCTTCTTTTGGTAGTAACATGATAGTGGCTTCTATCCATATGTTTAGTAGTTTGGCCTCTACTAATACTTCATTACAAGTTGTTTCCCCTCCGTCTTGAAGGAAGCGGTGGTGAGACCTCTCCTCAAGAAACCTACCTTGGACCCAGCTGTATTAAACAACTTTCGTCCGGTCTCCAACATTCGCTTTCTTGCTAAGGTTGTTGAGAGTGTGGTGGCACATCAGCTCCCTTCGGTCCTGGAGGAAACTGACTATCTGGACCCGTACCAATTGGGTTTCAGGCCCGGGCACAGCACGGAGACGGCATTGGTCGCCCTGGTGAATGATCTCTGGAGGGCTCGGGACAGAGGTTGTTCCTCTGTCCTAGTCCTATTAGACCTCTCAGTGGCTTTTGATACCATCGACCATGGTATCTTGCTGCAGCGTCTCAGAGGATTGGGAGTAGGAGGCACGGTTCTTCAGTGGTTCTCCTCCTACCTCCTGGGACATTCGCAGTTGGTGTTGGCATGGGGACAGAGATCAACCTCAAGGCCTCTCATTTGTGGAGTTCCTCAGGGGTCGGTCCTCTCGCCTCTCCTGTTCAACATCTATATGAAACCTCTGGGTGAGATCATTCGTGGCTTTGGAGTTGGGTATCATCAGTATGCTGATGATACCCAGCTTTTCATTTTGACCCCAAACCACCCCAGTGATGCCCTTGACGTGATGTCCCTTTGCCTGGAGGCGGTCCGGGTCTGGATGGGGAGGAACAGGCTTTGGCTCAACCCTGACAAGACGGAGTGGCTGTACGTGCCAGCATCTCAGGAAACTCAGATCATTCCATCTCTCACTATGGGAGGTGAGTTATTACCTCCCGTAGATAGACCTCGCAACTTGGGAGTTCTCCTAGATTCACAGCTTTCTTTAGAAGATCATATATGTGACTAAGGGAGCCTTCGCCCAGTTGCGCCTGGTGCGCCAGTTACGGCCCTATCTAGACCATGATACCTTGCGTACAGTCACTCATGCGCTCGTGACCTCTCGGTTAGACTACTGCAACGCTCTCTACATGGGGCTGCCCTTGAGGACCACTCGGAGGCTCCAACATGTGCAGAATGCAGCCGTGCAAGTTGTATTGGGGGTCTCCCGATACTCCCATATTACACCTCTGCTCCGTGAGCTGCATTGGCTTCCGGTTGCCTTCCGGGTTATGACCTACAAAGCCCTACATGGCATGGGTCCAGAGTACCTTAGGGAGCACCTGCGACCAGCATCAACTTCCCTCTGCCCAGTGCGCTCCCACAGAGAGGGCCTCCTCAGGGTGCCGCCGTTTGGAGAATGCCGTCTGGTGACCCCCAGGGGGAGGGTGACCTGTGGAACCGTTTACCGGTTGAGCTCCGGATGGCTCCCGACCTTCGCTCCTTCCGACACAACCTAAAAACCTATTTGTTTGTACAAGCTGGCCTGGTCTGATGGGTTTTGTTTTAATTATTGTTTTTAATGTAATTTATTTTCTGCATTTGGGCACTAGGGTTTAATTTGTTTTAATTTCTGTATTTTGGGTATTTTGATATTTATGTCCATGTTCACCGCCTTGAGTCCTTCGGGAGAAGGGCGGTATACAAATCAAATAAAATAAAATAAAATAAATAAATAAATAAATAAATAAATAAATAAATAAATAAATGCAGGTAGCCCATCTGGGCCTGTCATTTTTTTTGTCTTTTTATAGCCTCTGTCAGCTCCATCATTATTATTTTCTCATTTAACATGTTTTTGAAATTCTCTGGAATTTTTGGTAGGTTAGCATTTTCTATATATTAGCTTATTTTTTCGTGAGTAATTTCTTCTTTATTATAAAGTATTTTATAGAATTCTTTAATTATTATTTTTTTTATTAAAGAGTTTTACAAAAACAAGATTTTACAATATATCCCCAAATCCCCCCCACCCCAAACCCGCCCACTTCCCCCCTCCACTTCCCAGAGCTAAATACAGGATTATAGTTATAATAATCATATTCTAAATAAAAATTATGCATAATATACAATTAACCAAATTCATAATGTGCTTTAACTCCCCTTTAACATAAATACATACAAAGTACCAACACTAAGATTAATAACAATATCCCTGTAAAATCTACTCATAAGCTAAATGGAACTTTTTAGTCCCATATTTATTCTGAATATAATCTATCCATCTCCTCCAAACTGAAATATATCTTTCCTGTGAATGATCTTTCAAGTAAGCAGAAATCTTAGACATTTCTGCAAGATTCGAGACTTTAAACACCCATTCTTCTATAGTAGGCAAACTATCCTTCTTCCAATATTGTCCCACCAGTAACCGTGCTGCTGTTATCATATTCAACATCAAATTGGTTTCTTTAACATCACAATCTACAACAATACCCAATAAAAACAATTGCGGAGAAAACTTTATCTTTCTCTTAAAAATCTTTTGAATGTTCCACCAAATTTTAATCCAAAAAGCTTTTATATTTCTACAAGTCCACCACATATGAAAATAGGTGGCTTCTAAACTACCACATCTCCAACATTTAGACTGTAAGTTAGGATACATGTTAGACAACTTCTTGGGATCCAGATGCCATCTATAAAACATTTTATAAAAATTTTCTCTTAAGTTTTGAGCCTGAGTAAATTTAACATTTCTGACCCAAATTATCTCCCAAGTGTCCAGCGAAATTGGTTCCTGAATATTTTGTGCCCACTTTATTTTTTTATTTTTTTTAATATCTTTATTAAATTTATTATTTAAAAACATTGGACACGGTACAAACGGACTGACATACATTCTTGTCTACAATATTCATATATATATATGTACACATAAAGTACACTTAAATACACTTAAGATACAAATCAATTAAATATAATACAATACTTAGGACAATCAACCAATCTGTAAGATCTAATAGAGACCTTCCTTTTGTTCCCACAAAAGATAAAATTTATTCCAAACTTTGTAGTAACCTGATTGGTCTTTATTTTTAATTTCCAAAGTTAATTTATCCATTTCTGCGCATTCCCAAATTTTCCTTATTACCTCATTTTCTACTGGGATTTCACTCCTTTTCCAATTCTGAGCAAATGACATTCTTGCTGCTGTAATAATGTGAATCATCAGATACAACTCGTCTTTAGGATATTTGTCTTTTGTTATGCCCAATAGGAAAAATTCTGGACTGAACTCAACTTCTTGTCTTAATATTTCTTTCAGCCATGCCCAAATCATTTTCCAAAATCTTTGTGATTTGCTACAGGACCACCACGTATGAAAGTATGTACCTAGTTCTTCGGAGCACTTCCAACACTTGGGAGATACTGTCTTATACATTTTAGCTAAACGTGCTGGGGGAAGATGCCATCGATAGAACATTTTGAATAGGTTTTCTTTATAAGATGAAGCCAATGTTATTCTTTTATTTCTGTCCCAGAGCGTTTGCCATGTATCAAGGTCAATGCCATGTCCCAGATTTTTAGCCCAAGTCAACATAGGGTCCTTCACTTGTTCTTCGAACAACTTGTATCCCAGAAGCAGATTATATAGTTTCTTTATCTGTTTTATCCAAGGCCGTTTCCTGGGTGTTTATCCCCCATTCTTTTTTATCCTTCCCGAATCTTGATTGAATCTGTAAATAGGCCCACCAATCTAGTTTTATTCCTTGTGAATCTAATTCATTTCTAGACTTCAATTCCCCCTCATCATTCATAATATCCTTATATGAAATTATGTTGCCAAAATCAAATAGGTTTGGGTAAACAATCGCTTCGAGAGTGGATAGCCAGACTGGTACTTTAGTGTAATTGTGAGTTCTAATTTTGTTCCAGGTGTTAAATAATGCTTGCCTAATCCGATGTTTTTGAAAGTGTGAAAATAATCCTTGTTTCTCAGTCCATAAAAAGGCGTGCCACCCAAATTGTAAGTCATGACCTTCTAAAGTCAATAATCTTCTATTTTTCAAAATTATCCATTCTCTAATCCAATTTAAGGCCACGGCATGGTAATATAGCTCCCAGTCTGGCAGTCCAAAACCCCTGTTTTCCTTCGTATCCTGCAAGTATTTCATTTTGATTCTTGGTTTTTTCCCTTGCCAAACAAAATTTAGTGATAGTTTGTTCAGATTTCGAAAGAATTTGGAGTCAAGTTGTATTGGAATATTTTGGAACATGAACAAGATTTTGAGCAGGACATTCATCTTGATAACCGCAATTCTCCCCAATAATGAAAGTTTCAGGTTTCCCCATCTTTCCAAATCACCTTTTATTTGTTTCACTATTTTATCATAGTTATCTTCTTTAAGTGAGGTGCATCTAGCCGTGATATTGATTCCTAGGTATTTTATTTTTTTGACTATTTCTATGTGCATGATTCCAGCCAATTTTTCTTTTTGTTTATTAGTCATATTTTTAACAATCATCTTGGTCTTATTTCTATTTATTCTCAATCCAGCAACTTCACCATATTTAATTAATTCTTCCAGTAATTTTGGTCCCATGTGGTATGGGTCCTCCATGATGAAGACCAGATCATCCGCAAATGCTTGGAGTTTAAAAGTTTCCTTTTTAATAGCTAATCCTTTTATCTGTGGGTCATTTCTAATTGTTCTCATTAGAACTTCTAGTGTCAGTATAAACAGCAGAGGAGATAAAGGGCAACCTTGCCGTGTTCCCTTTTGGATTTGAAATTTCCTAGATGTTTCTCCATTAATAATTACTTTTGCTTCCTGGTTGGTATAGATTGCCCTAATTATGTTTATTAATTTTTCACCCATATCCATAAAGTTGAGTTGTTGATATAAAAATGACCATTTTACATTATCAAAGGCCTTCTGGGCATCTAAAAATAGTAACGCCATCTGTTGTCCGCTGTGTAGTTCGTAATACTCTAACATGTCCAGTATTACTCTAATATTATGTTTAGTTTGCCTCTTAGCAAGGAAGCCATTCTGATCTACATGTATAAAGTCATTCAGGAATTGTTTAAGTCGTTCAGCTATGATTGATGTGAATATCTTATAATCCAAATTGAGTAGCGATATAGGTCTATAATTTTGAATTGATGTGTGATCAGTATTGTCTTTCGGGATGAGAGCTATATTTGCCTCAGACCAAGATTTAGGCATTCTTGCGTCTTCTAATACCGCATTAAACACCTCCAGTAAGGGTTGTGCTAAAATATTTTGTTGTTCCTTATAAATTTCTATCGGGAGACCGTCAGGACCCAATGCTTTATTGTTTTTTTGTTCATTTATGGCCTTTATCACCTCAGACAGCCTAATTTCATCATTCAGCATATTTCTGATTTCCTCTGTGACCTTAGGTAATTTAGCTTTTTGGAAACATTCCTCCACTTTCTTCACATTTACCTGACTATCTTCTTTGTATAATTGCTCATAAAATTCCTGGGCTATAGTTTTTTTCTCCTCTTCTTGATAGTGTATTCTCCCTTTGTCATCACATAATTTACTAATCCAGCTTTTCTCCTTTTGTTTTTTCAATTTATATGCGAGCCATCGGCCCGGTTTATTTGCATTTTCAAAAACATTTTGTTTTATGCCTCTCATTTGTTGTGCTAGTTTCTCTTTATCTAGAATATTAAGCTTATGTTTAATCAAATCCATTGATTGTTTGATATTCTTTTTTGTGGGTCTTGTTGGAGTATTGTTTCTAAGCTTTTATATTCCCCTTCTAACCTTTTCCGTTGTTGTTTTTCCCCCTTGTTCTTATTTATCATATATGCCATCGCTACCCCTCTCATTATTGCTTTGGCTGTGTCCCAGTTATTTTGTACAGAGGTGTCTTCAACTTTATTTTCCTTGAAAAAGAGATTTAATTCTCTCTCCATCTTTGATTTAAAATCATCTTCTTTTAAGATTGATCTTTGTAAGGTCCATCTAGTTAGTTTTTTTGAACCTTTCCAGTTAAATTTCATGGGGTTATGGTCTGCCCAAATACCTGTCTCAATACACACCTCTTCAACTTCGGAGTTGATTTCTTTTGTCATCCATACCATATCAATTCTAGACCATGAATTATGCTGATTAGAGTAGTATGTATATTGTCTTGCCTTGTGGTTTCTCTCCCTCCAGACATCCTGAATGTTTAAATCTCTAGCCAAATTAAAAAAAGATCTCGGTAAAGTTCTTCTTTTCTTTTTCCTAATCATCTTGCCCATATAATCCAGATTCGTATCTAAAATAGCATTAAAGTCTCCTAGCAAGCAAATCTCATCATGATCGATGCTGCATATCTCATTGTGTAGTGTTTTGAAGAACTGTTCTTGATTACAATTTGGGGCATACTGTATATCTCTACCATCATCACCTTCCTATGGTTTATTTCAACCTCAACTATCAATATTCTACCCTCTTTGTCATTGTAGATTTGTTTGGCTGCCAATTTCTGATTTACATATAATGCCACCCCTTTCTTTTTCTTTTGTCGGTCTAATGAAACGAATAAGTTCCCTAATTTTGGTTGGGCTAGCAAATGTTTTTGTTGTTCCTTTATATGGACTTCCTGGATTGCAACGATATCTAATTGTTGGTTAATGAGCTTATTAAAAAGTTTCCGCCTTTTCACTGGCGAGTTTAATCCGTTAATGTTTAAAGACAAAATTCTACACTCATCTCCCTTTGTCTTACTTATTTCTATTTTTTGTAGATCTCGTAATTCGGGGCTCTCTCGCATCCTTATCTCTGACTCCATGTAACTCTGTTGACTCTCCAGGTTTATTCCTTCTATCCTCTACTCCTAAAGCTTTCCCTTTCATAGCTGTCCATCTTGTGTCTCTTTCTCTTACCTCCCTTCCGTCTTGATCTTCTACTTCTGCTTCATCCTGGCTATTAAAGTGGAGTTTATAAAAATTTTCTGCCTTCTCTATCGAGTCCAATCTGTACCTTCTATCCTGCCATGTGACTAAAATGCCTTCTGGAGTTAGCCATCTAAAATTCACATTTTCACTAATCAGTTTTTGATGTTAAAAATTGATAGCCACGTCTCAAATCCCTCATTCTTCTAGGTATCTGTTTAAGGATAGTAATTTGTTGCCCGGGAAATTCTAATGACTCCTCTCTAGATCTATGCAGAAGTTCATCCCGGATTGATTTTTTAACCAGTCTTACATGTACTTCTTTAGGGAGATTGTGTCTCCTTGCATAGTTAGTTTGAACCCTGTATGTTTCGTCAATTTCCGCCAACATTTCCTCCTTCCCTAAACCAAGTGCCTTTGCCATTAATTCTGCCATCATATCCAGCAAATCTTCCCCTCTTTTTTCTTGAACATTTTGGAAACGTAGGTAATGAGCAGCCTTTTCCGCTTCCAGAAAAATAACTGTTGTCTTTAACTCCTTATTTGCCTGCAGTAGTGTTTCATTTAAATCATTTTTTATTTTTATTTTTATTTTAATTCCATTTATATCCCGCCCTTCTCCGAAGACTCAGGGCAGCTTACAAGCTTAGCAGTAGCCTTCATTCTATGTATATGCCTGCTTGTTAGGGCTTTCACCCCCCCCAAGCGGCAATATTACAAAGTCAGCTTAATTGCCCCCAACAATCTGGGTCCTCATTTTACCTACCTTGGAAAGATGGAAGGCTGAGTCAACCTTGAGCCTGGTGGGATGCAAACCTGCACTAATTGCAGGCAGCTGGTGTTACTTAAGGAGGCATTAGCCCACTGCTCCACCAAGGCTCTTAAAATCATCAACTCTCTTCTCCTCTTTTTCCATTCTAGCTTCCATGTCTTGTAGCCTTTGTTCATTTTTAATTAATTGTTGTTGGATCCCTTCAAATTTATCATCTATTGCTTGGATTTTCCCCTTAAGTTCACCAGTATCATTTCTTATTTGACCTATTTCTTTCTTCATCTCCTCATGGTTTTTGGTCATTGCCTCATGCATATTTTGTAAGAGGGCATGTAAATCTTTAAAAGAATTTGAATTTGATCTTTCCCTTTGCAACATGTCCTCTATGGATTTCTGACCAGAAGGGCTTGAGGACATCCCTTGCCCCTGTGTTGTCGCCTTCTTACCTGCGCTAGGCTTAGTTAGACCCGGAATACTTGTCATTTTTAACCAGGTTGCAAAACGCACTTTGCAAGTATTTAGTTCCTTTACCCTTATATAAACCTTTTAACTATATAACAAAGGATTATGTATAACAATTACAGCCAGATACTTATTACCAACTAAACAGATTATATAATGAAATTATGTAATATATTTATCTGGATATGTTCAGAATCACGTTCTTATTTCATTTCCGGCTTAGAAATTGGCACCTTTTATATCTTTCTCTGCCACCAAAGACCAGTAGGTGTCTCACTATCCAAACTTCAGTTACTAAGTTGCTGTGTCAATTACTCCAACCTAGATCCATTAACCACCCGTGACAAGTAGAGCAAAGTTTCAAAAGTTCAAAATTTACCAGGACAGTCCAAGCAGATCGCTTTCCACGCCCGATTTTCCAAAGGCTCAGTCTCCGAGGCTCCAAAGGTAAACTTTGCCCTGTTGCTTTTCTGTTGTTTCGTCTGGTTTCACGGCAAGTTTACAGTTTACAGCAGTATCCACAGCTAGTTTGCAGTCAAATGACTTCCTGGTTTCCTCTGCTTGTCGTTCTCGCCTAACACCTTCTCTCAGCGCTTCTATCGCCGCTTGTTCCCTCTCCGTGAGGCACCCACTTCAAGCCCGTGTCTCTTTCTCAAGCGCTTCCTAATATTTTCAAATATAGATAGTCGGATATACTTCCCGTCAGCTCTGTTCTACCGTTGTGCCGCTAATTCCATGCTGGCTCTGTCCCTCTGTCAGATCTTCATGTCGGCCATTACTGGCCTCCTTCTCCCCAGTTCGCTCGCATCAGGCTTTCTCCGGATCTCCGACACGAACCGCCGCACATGTAGGTTCTCCAGGATGCCTGCAACTTCGGCTGTCCCTACAGGACCTCCTGGGGCTCCGAAAAGCCCCCGCGAACACTGGGTGAGAGGATGTGTGTGACAGAGAAATCCGTTCACACAGCCGCCCGCTCTGACAGCTGGCTCCGCTGTCAAGAATATTTTGTGCCCACTTTATCATACAATTTTTAACTAATTCCGTTTCTGAATCCAATTCAATTAAAGCATTATATATCCTCTTTATATGTGCACAATTTAAGTCTCTAATTTGTTTTACTAAATTTTGATCTATAATTGTGATGCCAACCTTTTGATCTAACTTCCACCTAGCTTTCAACTGGGTAATAATTCTTTAATTATTTTTTATATATTATTTTGGTATTGTAAATCACCTCTGACATCTTGCGATTTATTTATCTGTTTTTTTTCCTTTTTATTTTCAATTTATAGGCTAACCATCTACCTGGCTTATTAGCATTTTCAAAAAAAAATTCTTTTGCTCTTTTGATTTGTTGAGGCATTTCTTCAGCTTCTATTATATTTAATTTGTGTTTTATTATCTTCATCTGGTTTTTTAAGCACTCTTCTTTAGTGGGTCTCTTTGTAGTTCAAATCCTAATTTTGTCAATTATTCCTTTAGCTTCATTTTTTTCCCTTGTTCTTTTTTGCCATGTAAGTTATGGCTAATCCTCTAAAATATGCTTTGTCTATATCCCAAATGTTTTGGAGTGATGAATCTTCTTTCTTATTTTCTTTGAAGAAAAATTCCATTTCCTTTGCTACTTTTTGTATAAATTCTTTCTCTTTCAGTAGAGATTGATTCAATGTCCATCTTAATTTTTTCTTTGTTCCTCTCCATGTTATCTTTATAGGATTGTGATCCGCCCATACATTAGTTTCTATCTCTTAGCAACAGCTAAGAGGCTGCAGGGGAAGTCACCTGGATTGTTACAACTAGTGGCGAAACCCTCAGCCCCCTGGAAAGAAATAACCATGGATTTTATAGTGGAATTACCAGAAAGCAATGAGAACACAGTCATCTGGGGGGGGGGGATTGTCACAGATTTGTTTTCCAAACAAGTGCACTTTATCCCTTGCCAAAAGATTCCCACCACAAAAATCTTAGCGAAACTATTCATGCAGCACATTTACAGACTGCATGGAGCACCTCAATGCATCATATCTGACAGGGGAGTGCAATTTACATCTAAGTTTTGGAAGGAATTTTTATCCCTCTTAGGAACTACTCAGGAACTGACATCTAGTCATCATCCTCAGGGGAACAGTCAATTGGAACATGGGAACTCAGTACTGGAGCAATATTTAAGATGCTTTATTAATTTCCAGCAAACAAATTAGATGGACCTACTCCCTTTCACAGAAGTTGCTTACAATAACACAGTCCACTCCAGCACAGGCTACACTCCTTTTCAAATAGCCACCAGTCAAAGTTTCAACCCTATATCAGAACTAATCCCAAATGAACCAGAAATCCCATCACTGAAAGAATGGATTGCACAATTGCAAAACTCCTGGCCAATTGTTAGGAAAGCTTTAGACAAAGCTAGGCAAGCATACAAAATACAGGCAGACAAAAAGAGAGTCAATGGCACACCATTCAGGGTAGGAGAGATGGTATATTTATCTACAAAATACCTAAAATCCCTACAGCCCTGTAAAAACCTCAGACCAAAATATACTGCTCAAAAAATAAAGGGAACACTTAAACAACACAATGTACTGTATTTAATAGTAGGATGTCTTATCTTGTGTTCCCTTTATTTTTTTGAGCAGTATATATTGGACCTTTTCCAATTAAAAGAATAATAAACCCAGTAACAGTAGAATTAGAACTACCCAAAAATCTTAGGCAAATCCACCCAATCTTTCACTGCAGTTTGCTAAAAAGGGAACAACAGTCACCCTTACGGCCAATCCCCCCTCCCCACACACACACCCCTCCTATCATGGTTGAAGGAGAACAACATTTCAAGGTAAAAGAAATCCTAGATTCTAGAAAGTACCACACAGCAATTCAATACCTAGTAGCTTGGAAACACTTTTCCTCCTCAGAAAACAAGTGGGTCAATAAACGTCACATTAGAGTACCTAAGTTGCTAAAGAGGTTTCATACAGAATATCCCAGCAAACCAGGCTAATATCTATATTTTTGTTTCCTCTACAGATGGATCTCTCCTATTTTTAAAGGAGGTGCAGGATGTCAGAATCCATTTATATTTCATTTCTAACTATCTGTTCTGTACAAAACCCAAATCTCACCCTCCCCTGGATTCTGCCATTCCCAAGGAGGAGAGGGAACAAGCAGGGGGTTTTATTGCTTTCACTTCCTTCCTCAAATATAAACTTTTGTTTATTCCACCTGCCTGCTATCCATCACAATATAGTCAATTACTCTCTCACTAGGCATATCCCTCTTATCTTGCGGGAAGCTAGGAAAAGGGGTGGAAAGTGAGGAATGAAAGCCTCCAGAACCTGGGTTGTTTCTCTGGATGGAATGTGGGGGGCTGGAAATGATCCTGCTACAAACAGACTGCTGTGTCTCTTGTCCCATGAGGGGCTTACCACCTGGAGCTTGGCTGATCCAGAACTGAATGAATAAACTGTGGGGTGGGGTTTGCTTGGGGACACCTTAAAAATATTGATCTGGGGGGGGATTCTTCAGATCCTGTCTATCTTCTATGCCCGCTATCTCCTATTTCTTAGTAAAAGTTCCTCCTTGGAAAACCTTGTCTCCAAGAGTCCTTCTTTCTTAAGATATGGGCTGAAGTGGGTTCTGACAGCCTTACTGAAGTCTACTACTACAGTTGTGTCAGGAGGATTGGCTGTTGACATCACTATTGCTGGGAGACACCCAGTTGGGAGCTCCTTTCACATCCCTGTTAAGCTGCCCATCAAACTGATACCGATCTGGTACCATTTTGAACTGATGGATCAGGAAGAGCTGGAGTGAGTGACAGGAGCTCACCCCATTACACAGCAGCACCCAAGTCTCTAACTCTGCCAATCATCAGCCCAGCATCCTAACCCTGTGAGCCACTGTACTCCCTTACTGAAATCTAAGTATACTATATCCCCAGCATTTCCCTGATTCACTAATTTAATCACTCGATCCTGAATTAAGGGATTACAGTGTCATAAGGGAGTTTTATCAAAGAAGGCAATACAGTTTTTCTGGCATGATCTGTTTTTGACAAACACATGCTGGCTTCTGGTAATTGCTTTGCTGATTTATATATGCACAGAAATCTGCTGCTTGATTATATTTTTCAGGATTTTCCTGGTTACTGGTGTCAAGGTGATTGGCCTATAGTTTTCTGGAGCCCCCTTTTATCCTTTTTTTGTAGATTGGAATCACATCAGTTCTTGTAAGGTCCTGACTCAGCTAGTACTCCCAAGAATGCAGAACTCTTGAAACTGGCTGTCAGGTCCCCAAAGAAATGTATTGTTTCCCGCTTTATAATTTGTACCTGCTTTTGTAGTCATATTTTGGGGCCTGCCATTCTGTTGAGAGGGGGGATATTTTGGGAATGCTTTGCACTGTCTTGCTGCCCTTCCCACAGGAGAAGGAATGCATCTCTCTTATCTAGGAGATGGTTGGTGCTTGGAACCAGAAGGAAACAAAAGTGAGAGAGACTTTGAAGAGTGCACCAGTTACCAAAAAACTATGGCACCTGTGGATTGGCTGGAATTTAAATGGGACCCTGGGGGAGAGGAGTAATAATATTGTTTTTAATATACTGCTTGTGTGGGTTTTTCTCCAGATCTCACTTTGTTTTCCCTGCTATCACTAGTCCCTAATAAAAGCTCCTTTTGAGACAGTGCCTGTTTCAAGAGCTCTACTTTCTTGGGAGGCTTAGATGAGGTAGGTCCTTACAGTGGCATTGTTTCAAAAGGAACTTTTATTGGAAAATAGTGGAAGAAGAGAAACAAGGCATGATCTGAAATTTTCCCATGCAAAAATGTTACATTAAACTCCTCTCTTCAAGACCCCTCCCAACTGTCTGACTACCCAGTCCATGTCCAGCCAATCCAAAGGTGTGAAGTTGTTATGGGAACTGGAAGCTGAAAGAGCAATAAGGCACTTTCCCCAGGCATTGCATCCTCTCCTCACCAGAGTAGAGATAAGGCAGATGACCCCAGGCACATCCCTCCTCTCTTCACACCCAAAGAGATACATCAAAGTGTAGAAGAACAAAATGAAAGAAACACATCACAGAGAACTCAATTTCCCCCCCCCTCTCAACAGAATGGCAGCATCCTGATAAGTCTCTGAGGGGCCTGACAGTTCTTTTTATTTATTTATAAAATTTATTTGCTGCCCATCTTACTACAAGATAACTCTGTGTGGCTTACAATCAGTATGTATGCATACATGTACGTATGTATGTATGTATGTATGTATGCATGTATGTATGTATGTATGTATGTATGCATGCATGTAGCAGGGGGATGGAGTGGTGGCACCTGGAGCTCTGGCCAGCTGAACGGCAGCACCATTTGTGAGTGCCAAAGCTCTGAACAGCTGAGCAGCAGCCACACTGGTGTTCACCCAGCTGATTGGCACTCAGCTGGGGGGCCAGGTGCAGACAATCCAAGTGCCTAGGACAGAAATAGGGGGATGGGGAGGCATGATAGAGAGAGGGGATAAAAAGGGGGAGTGTATAGTGTGAAGGGGAGAGAATGAAGGGGGACAGAGAAGGAGAGAGAGAAAGGCAGGTAGAGAGAGACTTGCCCATCCCATTGTGGTCATTACCACATGGCTTGGATGATGGAGAGAGCATCCTGCAGGGGGCTGAGCAGCTGAATGGCAGAGCCAGAAAGTCCTCTGCTGATTAGCAGCCACAGAGAGAGAAGGAAGTTGGCAGAGAATTGGAGAAAGAGAGGCAAGTAGAGAAACAGCAGCAGAAATGAGACAAGTGGAGAAACAGCAACAGAGAGATAGACAAGCAGAGACAAGTGAAGAGAAGAGAGGGGAGGAGCCAAAATGGTGGACAGGCAGCAAAGGCTGTAAACAGCTCCTCCAAAAGTAAAAGCTTTATTTAATTTTACTTTATTTTTATTTTAACTTTTTAACCTCTTTTAATATTGTATTTTTAACCTACCCCTTTTTATTTTAACCTTTTAAACCTTTTAAACCCATTTTAACCCATTTTAACCTTTTTAAACCTAGTTTTAAACTTATTTTTAAACCTGTTTTAACAAACATGAATGGGGAAAAGGAGGAAGAGACAGCACTCTGCAGCAGAGAGTTTATCCAAGCTATTGAAGCAGCAGAAAATGGAAGATTATATTGCAAACAGTCTGTCTGTTCTGGTAACTCATTTGCAGGCACCTTATCAGATAAATTTAATTTATGTGACTCATTGGAATGGGACTTACAAACCGAACTGGAGAGCAAACAGCATGTAGAGCTGTCCTCCTCCCCTCCTTGGAACCCAGCAGCAGCCTTTTTTGCACAGGAGGGAGATGTAACAAATTTAAAGGGGGAAAATGTGACAGACTTCCTCTCTAGACAATGTTTGCTTACAGCTCAAACTATAAACTCAATATATGATCTTTTGTCAATTGTCATAAATAAGGTTGACTGCCTCAAAGAATCTTTTGCAAAGTTTGTTAGGAGCCACCCAAATACTGTAGAAGGACTTAGGAGGACAACCATGGATAGACATGGGATGGCTAATTCAGAAAATGAAACTAGAGAAGGACCTTGTCTTCCTTCCAAAAATTTGAAGACACATAGAGAAAACACTTGATCAGGCAAAGGCCTAAGAGATAACCAATATAACTACAGTCTGCAAACTAACCAGGTTGCTTTGCAAATTTATGACAAAAGAGTAAATAGAGGGCATTGGAGTAATAGAGAAGCTGTTAGGCTGTCTCTGAGCCAGCTGCTTTGCTGTGAATTCACTCTGATAGATCTACTACATGCAGAGTGGCTGCCAGCAAGAACGCAATGTATGAGAATTCTCCTATTGTTCAAGCAGCCCACAATTCCCTCCATGCTCTTCAGAATGAAGCACTTTCTGAGCACCTTTTCAATATTTCCAATAAGGGTCTTTTGCTCAGACAAAGTGTGCCCACTCCTTAAACAGCGTCACCAAGAGAGAACCGTCACTTTAAATCCAGGGTGCAACAGCCCTCACACTACTAAGCCTGAGGTTGCTGCAACTGAACTGACCCTGAGAAGGCAAAGGAGAATGTATGAGAATTCTCCTATTGTTCAAGCAGCCCACAATTCCCTTCATGCTCTTCAGAATGAAGCACTTTCTGAGCACCTTTTCAATATTTCCAATAAGGGTCTTTTGCTCAGACAAAGTGTGCCCACTCCTTAAACAGCGTCACCAAGAGAGAACCTTCACTTTAAATCCAGGGTGCAACAGCCCTCACACTACTAAGCCTGAGGTTGCTGCAACTGAACTGACCCTGAGAAGGCAAAGGATCAATATACAAACTCTGTTACCCACAGCTGCAGGAACTGCTGAGGATGTGCCAGAAGAAATGCTGATTTACCTATTCAGTGCATTGCCGGAACCTGATCAAGTTAATATCATTCAAAGATTGGATGACCTAAAAGAGGCACTGACAACAACTCAATCTACAGCAAAGCCTCTACTTAATTTGGCTCTACTAATCATGCACCCTTGTGACAATATATTTAATCAACAATCTGCCTTTACCTCAATAGTAAAAAACAGTACTGTCACACAGGCTGACAGTGGGGTAACTGCACTGACTGACCCAGCCTCTGAGAAATAACTGAAAGACAAAGGGCTTCATCACACAGTGCCCCCTAAGCTGACAAACACTAAGGATATAAGCCAGCTTCCATCCTCATTTGATTTAGAAGTTCCCACAACATCTTTTCACAAGATGAATCCTCACCTACTCCCCTCCAAAAATGGACATAAATCTACATTTATAGACTTAAGCCCAAGTACCTCCCCATTGGAAAAAAAAGTCATTCTTGGAGCAAGAGCAGAGGCACACTGGCAACCGAGATATAGAGGACCAACAATAACTCCTGCAACCCACGAGGAGAAATATCGAACCTCACAACAACTGTGTTTATATGGGAAGCATAGATGATATCGACCCGGCTCCAATGTCAAGTTGACATCTGGCATTTTTACCATCTAGCCAATCAACCAAGCCAGACCACCTTGCCTCTGAGAACCCCATACAGTTGATGACCTGGAACGTAGTTGGCTGGAAAGAGATGGTTGATAGTGGACTAATGAGCTTCCTCTCTAGATTTGATGTAATAGCCTTTCAAGAAACCTGGTTAACTGAAGAGGATGAACCAGTACAACTGCCAGGCTTTCAGGGATGGGCCTCCCGAGCCCAAAAAACAAAGAACAAAGGGAGACCCTCTGGTGGGCTATGCATTCTTATAAAGCAAGAGTTGCAATGGGGAGAAGTTATATAACAAAGATAAGTATCTGTACTTCCTAGCTGTCAAATTTGAATATGACCAGTTTGAGTTAATATTGGTGTTAAATAGCGGGTTCTTTGGCGCAGGAATGAAGACGCGAAGCTGAGTACAAGGTAACTCATAGTTTATTTCATGCAGAAACTGTACTGTGGAAAAGGCTGCAACTAGCCGCAATTTATAGTCTTGCCCCTAGGCAGCAGCCAATAGGTTTGAATTAACCATTGCTGCCTGGAGATAGCCAATTGCAGCACAGTAGGCTTGTAGTCTGGGTTGCTGGAGAGCCGTTAGCTGCTCCAGCAACCCACGTGGTATACTTTAAGAGCCCAGTACATAACACCCCTCCCCTCTTAGACCAGAGCATAACACCAATTAGTCTCAACAATTGTCAAGACTCATTATCTAAACACACTAAAATAAAAGTGATAATAATAATAAAAGTTAAAAAAACCAACAATGTGGGTTACAATGTTATTAAACAACGTCTCAATGAATAGGCTTCAAAAATGGCACTTTTAGACAGTTACATCATAGCACTAGTTTCTGTAGTGTAGTGGCAACAGGAATTACAACAATATATAGAGGGCTAGTACTAGTAGCGCCAGAAAGAATGAAGCGACTGGGCCAAAGCCGAAAGGACGCTGAGCTGTGGATATGTCTGGTGGTGAAAGGAAAGTCCGATGCTGTAAAGATTTTTTCTCCATAGGAACCTGGAATGTAAGATCCATGAATCAAGGCAAGCTGGACGTGGTCAAACAAGAGATGACAAGACTGAACATCGACATCTTAGGTATCAGCGAACTAAAATGGACAGGAATGGGTGAATTTAATTCAGATGACCATCAGGTATACTACTGCGGGCAAGAATCTCTCAGAACAAATGGAGTAGCCTTCATAGTCAATAAAAGAGTAGGAAAAGCAATACTGGGATACAATCCTCAAAATGACAGAATGATCTCAGTTCGAATCCAAGACAAACCATTCAATATCACAGTAGTCCAAGTCTATGCCCCAACCACCGGTGCTGAAGAGGATGAAATTGACCGGTTCTATGAAGCCCTACAGCACCTTATAGAACTAACACCAAAAAATGATGTCCTTATCATCATGGGGGATTGGAATGCTAAAGTAGGAAGCCAAAAGATAACTGGAATAACAGGCAAGTTTGGCCTTGGAGTACAAAATGAAGCAGGGCACAGGCTGATAGAATTTTGTCAAGAGAATACGATGGTCATAGCAAACACTCTTTTCCAACAACCCAAGAGACGGCTCTACACATGGACATCACCAGACGGTCAACACAGAAATCAGATTGACTATATGCTCTGCAGCGAAAGATGGAGAAGCTCTATACAGTCAGTAAAAACAAGACCAGGAGCTGACTGTGGCTCAGACCATAAGCTTCTCGTTGCAAAGTTTAGGCTTAAACTGAAGAAAGTAGGGAAAAGCGCTAGGCCAGTCAGGTATGAATTAAATCATATCCCTGTTGAATATACAGTAGAGGTGAAAAATAGATTTAAGGAATTAGATCTGATAGACAGGGTGCCTGAAGAACTATGGACAGAGGTTCACGACATTGTACAACAGGTAGCAACCAAAACCATCCCAAAGAAAAAGAAATGCAAGAAAGCAAAATGGCTGTCTGAGGAAGCTTTTCAAATAGCTGAGGAAAGGAGGGAAGCGAAAGGCAAGGGAGAAAAAGAAAGATACGCCCAATTGAATGCAGAATTCCAGAGAATAGCTAGAAGAGATAATAATGCCTTCTTAAATGAACAGTGCAAAGAAATAGAAGAAAATAATAGAATAGGGAGGACCAGAGATCTTTTCAAGAAAATTGGAGAGATGAAGGGAATGTTTCATGCAAAAATGGGCATGATAAAGGACCAAAACGGCAGGGACCTAACAGAGGCAGAAGAGATTAAGAAGAGGTGGCAAAATTACACAGAAGAACTATACAAGAATGAGCTTAACGTCCCTGATAATCACAATGAGGTGGTCATTGACCTCGAGCCAGACATCCTAGAATGTGAAGTGAAGTGGGGCCTTAGAAAAGCTGAGCAACAACAAAGCTAGTGGAGGTGACAGTATTCCAGCTGAGCTATTCAAAATCTTAAAAGACGATGCAGTAAAAGTGCTACACTCAATTTGCCAGCAAATTTGGAAAACTCAAGAGTGGCCACAGGATTGGAAAAGATCAGTTTACATTCCAATTCCAAAGAAAGGCAGTGCCAAAGAATGTTCAAACTATCGCACCATTGCACTCATTTCTCATGCTAGTAAAGTTATGCTTAAAATCCTTCAAGCTAGACTTCAGCAGTATGTGGATCGAGAACTACCAGAAGTACAGGCAGGATTTCGAAGAGGCAGAGGAACTAGAGATCAAATTGCCAACATACGTCGGATCATGGAGAAAGCTAGGGAGTTTCAGAAAAACATCTACTTCTGCTTCATTGACTATGCTAAAGCCTTTGATTGTATGGATCATAACAAACTGTGGCAAGTTCTTAAAGAGATGGGCGTACCAGACCATCTTATTTGTCTCTTGAGAAACCTATATGTGGGTCAAGAAGCAACAGTGAGAACTGGTCACGTAACCACTGATTGGTTCAAAATTGGGAAAGGAGTCCAGCAAAGCTGTATACTGTCACCTTGCCTATTTAACTTATATGCAGAGCACATCATGAGAAAGGCAGGGCTAGATGAATCAAAAGTTGCAATTAAGATTGCTGGAAGAAATATCAACAACCTAAGATATGCAGATGATACCACTCTAATGGCAGAAAGTGAAGAGGAACTGAAGAGCCTCCTGTTGCAAGTGAAGACAGAGAGTGCAAAACTTGGGTTGAAACTAAACATTAAGAAAACCAAGATCATGGCATCCGGCCCTCTCAATTCCTGGCAAATAGATGGGGAAGAAATGGAGGTAGTGACAGATTTTATTTTCCTGGGCTCCAAGGAACCCACAGATTCCCATGACCATAGTTCCTGGCCCATGTGCAGCCCCCTCGGGGGTTTTGGACAAGAGGCTTCTGCTGCCACTCTATCTGGATGCAACCTGTCCAGTTTAGTGATCAAACGCCTCCCCCAATGTAGTTCTGCAGGACTTTTGCCTGTAGCAGTGCTGGGCGTAGAATGCTGGCAGAGTAAAAAATCTGCCAATCTGTCATGCGAGTCACTTGAGTGATTCCTTCATTGTCCTCACCATGTGTTCAGCTTGACCATTAGAAGATGGATGAAAAGGCACAGATGTTGTATGTCCGATGAGATTAGCTCTAAGGAAGGCCTGAAATTCAGCAGCAGTGAATAGGGCCCCATTGTCTGAAACTAAGACATCTGGCAACCCATGTGTTGCAAAGAGTTTTCTCAGCACCTGGATGGTCCTAGCAGTAGTCATGTTAGGAACTGGAATTACTTCCAGCCATTTGGAGTGGCTATCCACTACTATAAGGAAGAGCTGTCCCTGAAAGGGCCCAGCATAGTCTATGTGAATCCTTGACCTGGGAGTGTGCATTTCCTCCTGTGAACTGGAGCCTGTGGCATTTCAGGCCTAGATTGCTGGCATGTATAACAACCATGGACTTGAGCCTCAATGTCCTTATCAAGGCCAGGCCACCAGAGGTAGCTTCTAGCTAAAGCTTTCATTCTGACAATGCCTGGATGGCCTTCATGCAATGATTGTAAAACCCTGTCTCTTAGGAAAGTGGGAATTATGACTCTGTTTCCCCATAAAATGCACCCTTTATGGGCAGATAACTCATGCCTCTTGACAAAATAGCTCTGAAATTCTGAGCCTGGACTTTTTTCCAACCAGCCCGTTTATACCCATGACAACACTCTACTAAGTATTTTATCTGTGCCAGTTTCAGCAGCAATGTCCCCTGCATGGAGGGGAAATTCAGGTATGTCCTGTATGGACAATATTCTAGCAGCTGGAGCCAGATCTGGATCCATTAGTGGCAGTGGTAGTCTGCTGAGGCCGTCAGCATGGCCCATTTCCTTGCCCAGTTTGTGAATTAATTTAAAATTGTATGCAGATAGGAAAATAGACCATCTCAGCATTCTTGGAGAAAGTATGTGGGGGGTCTGTTTGTCTGTTGTGAACAGTCCTAGCAGAGGTTTGTGGTCAGTGTATACCATGAAATCCCTGCCATATAAATAGTCATGGAATTTTTTTATTCCAGCAATGATGGCCAGGGCCTCTTTGTCAATCTGAGCATAGTTGCACTCAGCAGAGGATAATGTCCTTGAGTAAAATGCTATAGGAACCTGTTTCCCATTTTTTTCTTTGTGACTTAAAACTGCCCCCACCCCATAGGGAGATGCATCACATGCAAGACATACAGGTTTAGACTCTTTGTAGTGAGTTACAGTGGACTTTTCTGACAATAGTGCTTTTAAGTCCTGGAAACTTTTTTCATGTAAGTTAGTCCATTTCCATGCAGCTTTCTTATCTAGAAGCCTGTGGAGGGGTCTGCTATTGCTGCCTTATGAGGTAGAAATGTGTGATAGAAGTTTAGGAGGCCCAAGAATGCTTGTAGCTCTCCTTTTGATTTGGGCCTAGGAGCCATTTTATTCAGAAACCCAGGAATTCTGTTGAAGAAACCCCAATACTACACTTGTTCTTTTTTAATTTGAGGCCTGCTTTGCGAAGCCTCTGCAAGACAGCCCTGAGCCTACTGGCTAACACTTTTGGGGATTCCCCTGCAATAAGAACATCATCAAAATAAGGGCAGACACCCTGAATACCCTTGAGTGTATGCTCCATGATTCCCTGAAAAATACCCGGTGCAACACTGACTCGAAACTGTAAGTGTTTAACTTTGAAAGCCCCCCTCTGAGTCACAATCGTTTGAGCCGCGGCTGTGGCCTCATCAACCGGCAATTGCTGATAAGCCTGTGCTAAATCAAGTTTAGCAAAAATAGTACCCCTTTGCAAGGAGGCTAAAATATGATTGACCATATTGTTGTTGCTTGAGGGCTTTATTTAGAGTGCATTTATAGTCAGCACAAATGTGAATTTCCCCGTTAGCTTTAAGTGGGGTGACTATAGGAGTTTCCCACTCCCCACCATCAACAGGCTGTAACATGCCCTGTTCTACAAGCTTATCGATTTTGGAATCAATTTTATGTTTTAAGGCAAAGGAGACCCTACGAGGCTTAACCCTGATTGGAACTACGATGGGATCTAAATTAAATGAGATAGGCGGGCCTGTGTATGTGCCTAGGGTTGAATCAAAAACATCTGCATATCCCTTGCATACTGACGCGAGGTCTGCAGTTTGTGTCTGGTTTATGCCAGTAATCTGAATACCTAAGGCATCAAATGTGCTGGTGAATGCCCGGACTCGAGACAGCTGCCGGGAATGCCTTTCTCCGCCGCTGGAATACCGTTTGGACTGGCGGGCGGGCGCTTGGGAGAGAGAATGTTTTTGCCCTCCCCCCCCAGACTGGCAGCATTGGCCGGCGACTCGAAGATTGGCAGAGGCCTGGCTTGCCTGCTATCTTGCTTTTTGTGCTGGCAGGCAGGCATTATGGCTATCTCCATGCCCGGCTGGAATCAAGACCCCCCCATTGACAGTCCAGTTTGGCTGGGACTTGACCGTGGTGGGAGGACGGTTTTGGACTGGTCACTGACCACCTCACTGGTGTGAGAGACCAGTTGGGGTGGGCTTGGCCCAGGACTCCCTTTTCTCTCCACTCCAGATTGGACCCCTCAGCCGGAGTGAGAGGACTTTTGATTGCCATCTCAGGTGAGAGCTGAGATGGTCTTGTGGATTGAGAGACATGCCTACTGGACTTCTTTTCTCATCTATAACAATACCATCGAACTACCCTTTGGACATATTTGTAACATCTCCCCTATGTGATTATTCTAGCGCTGCATGGTTTGCTTCCATTACTCCGAAGCTGATCTGTATGCCCTCAGGGGGGTTTCTCCCTTCTGGGTGCGACCTACCGCCTGTTTCCACACTCCCCTTAATGACGAGCCCAAGTGTTGGGACTCCGAGAGGTGGCTGGGCCTAGATAGGGGCCTCGAGTTGAGACGTGCTAAGAGGCCCCTGATAAAATTTTTAGCCGGTTATTTTAAAAGGTTAGGGAGGGGTAGGGGTAGGAGGGTGGGGAGGGAATCTTTAACCGGCACTCAGTCTGGGCCTGTTAGGGGTCCTGACGGGACAGGGTCGGGGGAGGTGGCTGCTGGTTCTGTGAATGTTGGGGTGGGGCTTCAAATCCCCACGACGATAGGGAATGGCAGCAGGTGGTTGCACGGAGGGCCATATCAACACCCGGGATCGCGCCCCCGCTATCTTCGAGCGGTGGTGCGCTCCGACCCTCCGGTTAGCACCCTCTTACCCGGGGATGAGGGTGATCAGGTCCCTGAGCTCAGGCTGGTCTATTTTAACGCTAGATCCGTCGTTAACAAAGCTCCCCTCATTCATAATCTGATCGAGGAGGAATGTGCGGATCTAGTGTGCATTACGGAAACTTGGTTGGGCTCGGAGGGAGGGGTGCCTCTGACTGAGTTATGCCCTCCAGGTTTCCGGGTGCTACACCAGTCACGGGCTCAGGGCAGGGGTGGTGGGGTGGCAGTGGTTGTTCGGGAGACTCTGTGTCCGTGGGAGGCCACCATTGTCCAGATGGCCGGGAGTGAATCCCTCCTCTTGAGATGTGGTCCTCGGGCTCAGTTGGGCTTGTTGCTTACATACCTGGCGCCCGGCTGTGTGGCAACAGCCCTGCCCGAGCTGCTCGACACTCTCTCAGGGCTGGCGGTGGAGTTCCCCAGGCTTATAGTCCTGGGTGACTTCAACCTGCTGTCACTGGGAGGGTCGTCTGAGCTAGCTCGGGAGTTCATGGCCTCCATGATGGCCATGGGCCTGACCCAAGTTATTGAGGGCCCGACTCATGTGGGGGATCATACTCTCGACCTGGTGTTCCTATCTGGACAGTGGTTGGATGATCTGGGAGGGGGTTCACCAACCATCACCCCCCTGTCATGGTCAGATCATTACCTCCTGCAGCTGGTTTTCCGTTATGCCACCCCCCGCCGCTGGGCTGCGGAACCAACCAGGTGGTTCCGCCCCAGGCGCCTAATGGACCCGGAACGGTTCCAGAGGGCGCTTGGGCCTATACCCATCACCCTTACCCACAGCCCAGTCGATGCTCTGGTGGATGCCTGGGAAAGGGCAACCGCCGGGGCACTTGACTGCGTTGTACCCTTGCGACCTCTGACCCGGCGCAGATCCCGTTGGGCTCCATGGTTCTCTGCGGAGCTCTGGGAGATGAAGCGTCGGAGACGAGGTCTAGAGAGCGGTTGGAGGTCCAGCCGATCCGAATCTGACCGATTGCAGTTAAGAACCTTTATAAGGTCTTATCTTGCGGCGATAAGGACGGCGAAGTCTAACTACTTTGCTGCCCTTATCGCGTCCGCAGATAATTGCCTAGTCGCCCTGTTTAGGGTAACCCGCTCCCGCCTTAACCAGGAGGTGAGGGAGGATCCCTTGCGGGGACGAGCCAAGGAGTTTAGTCATCATCTGGCGGACAAAATCACTCAGATCCGAACCGGTCTGGACTCTGACTGGGCAGAGTCTGATGTGGAGGAATCGGACGGTCTTGAGCATGTTATCTGGACTGAGTTCGACCCTGTTTCCCCTGATGATGTGAACAGGATCATGGGGAGGCTGAGCACCACCACCTGTTTGTTGGATCCGTGCCCCTCCTGGCTAGCTTATGCGGCCCGGGAGGGGACACGAGGCTGGTTCCATGCAGTAATAACTGCTTCTTTGAAGGAGGGTGTCTTCCCTGCTGCCTTGAAGGAGGCGGTGGTGAGACCCCTCCTCAAGAAGCCTGCCTTGGACCCAGCTGTTTTAAATAACTATCGTCCAGTCTCCAACCTTCGCTTTTTGGCGAAGGTTGTTGAGAGTGTGGTGGCGTATCAGCTTCCTCTGTTCCTGGAGGAAACTGATTATCTGGACCCGTACCAATCGGGTTTCAGACCCGGACACAGCATGGAGACAGCATTGGTCGACCATGGTATCCTGCTGCGGCGTCTCAGGGGGTTGGGAGTGGGAGGCACCATTTTACGGTGGTTCTCCTCCTATCTCCTGGGCCGCTCGCAGTCGGTGTTGACGAAAGGACAGAGATCCGCCCCGAGGCCTCTCATTTGTGGAGTTCCTCATGGGTCGGTTCTCTCGCCCCTCCTGTTCAACATCTATATGAAGCCGCTGATGATACCCAACTTTTTCTTTCCACCCCGAACCAACCCAGTGATGCCCTCGCCGTGATGTCCAGGTGCCTGGAGGCGGTCCAGGTCTGGATGGGGAGAAACAGGCTTCGCCTCAATCCCGCCAAGACTGAGTGGCTGTGCATATCGGCATCTCGGGTCAACCAGACTATTCCATCTCTAACGATGGAGGGTGAGGTGGTACCCCCCGTTGATAGGGCTCGCAACTTGGGCGTCCTCCTGGATTCACGACTCAATTTTGAAGACCACATAGGAGCCGTGACCAGGGGGGCTTTTGCCCAGGTTTGCCTGGTGCGCCAGTTGCGTCCCTATCTGGACCGAGATGCCCTACGCACTCATGCGCTCGTGACCTCCCGTTTGGACTACTGCAACGCTCTGTACATGGGGCTGCCCTTGAGGACCACTCGGAGGCTTCAACTGGTGCAGAATGCGGCCGTGCGAGTTGTAATGGGGGTCTCCCGATACTCCCATGTAACACCTCTACTCCGCGAGCTGCATTGGCTTCCGGTTGCCCTCCGGGTGAAATTCAAGGTGCTGGTCATTACCTATAAAGCCCTACATGGCTTGGGTCTGGGGTATTTGAGGGAACACCTGCTGCCAGCATCAAGTTCCCTTCATCCAGTGCGCTCCCACAGGGAGGGTCTTCTCAGGGTCCCACCGGTAAGAGATTGCCGGCGGGTAACACCCAGGGATAGGGCCTTCTCAGTGGGGGCACCTGCCCTCTGGAACCAGCTGCCAGTGGAGCTGAGGACTGCCCCCGACCTCCGTTCATTCTGCCGGGGCCTGAAGACCTGGCTCTTCGAGCTCTCTGGCCCAGGCTGAGGATTAATTTATTTTAATTGGGGTTTTATTTGTATAGGGATAAATTTAATCTTTTTTAAACTGGTTTTAACTTTTGTATTTTTGGTTTTTAATTCCCTGTAAACCGCCCTGAGTCCTCCGGGAAAGGGCGGTATATAAATGTAATAAAATAAAATAAATAAATAAATAAATAAATAAGTAATCTGAATACCTAAGGCTTCAAACCAATCAAGTTATGGCTTCTCCCATAACTTTAATGTGAGCATTTTGAAAATCCGTTAGGATTATATCTGA
The DNA here is from genome assembly GCF_947247035.1 of Vipera ursinii. Taxonomy (NCBI): domain Eukaryota; kingdom Metazoa; phylum Chordata; class Lepidosauria; order Squamata; family Viperidae; genus Vipera; species Vipera ursinii. The sequence continues at coordinate 185,347,357 of NC_139513.1, read as the reverse complement.
GGGTCTTAGTTTGGCCCAATTGTTACTGTGCCTACACACGAAGTTAAAAGTGTCTTGAGAAATAATTGAGACTGCAGAGCCAAAGTCCAATTCCATCTTACATGGAACTCCTTGTAGCTCTATCATGAGCTTAAGCTTGGGTTTGAGGGGGCGTTGAGCCCCGGTGTGGCATACACTTCTACAGCTTCTAAAAAACCCACACTAACTGGACCCTGGGCCCCAGTACCTCTCCTAGTCAGTTCTTCCAATTGGTGTTTGGGTGGCCACTCTCTCTGGCGGGTTCTGCAAACTACCGCGATGTGGCCTGTCCTTCCGCAAGCTCTGCACATGGCTGATTGAAATCTGCAGTTGGTGCAAAAATGATTGCTGCCGCACCCCTTACATCTCAGTAAAAGAACTGCCTAGTAATTGTCCTCTCGCTGCTGGCTGTTTCGGTGTTGCGTGTTGGACTGCTTTTGGAGTTGGTTGATTTCAGGTTCTTCCTCCTCGGAGTATTCTTTGGTCCATTTGGTGTCCTCACGGTGGACCATTTCTTCAAACTTTGTCGATTTGGTGGGCTGCACTGTTTGAATGGTGCCCCCGGCAGCTTTGTTGGCCATCACCTCATCTTGTGCTTCAGAAAATGTTAAATTTGGCCTAGCAAAGAGTCTCTGCTGAAGTGTTCTGTCTCGTAGGCTGCAGACAAGCTGGTCTCATAGTCGCTCTTCTAAATTTGAAAATTTGCAAAAACGTGCGGCCTGCCTCAGGCCCACTATGAACTTGGAAGCTGATTCATCCAGTTGCTGCACTCTTTGGTCGAACCTGAACCGCCAAGCCATTTCAGACATCTTGGGCTGGAAGTACCCGGTTAGCTTCTTTTTGAGCTCTTCGTAGGAAACTACTTCGATAGGTGTCGGCGTGAAAAGATTCTCGGCCAAATCAAAGGTTACTGGGCCGCACACGCAAAGTAGCATTGTGGCCTTCAGTCCTTCTTCCATGATCTGATTGGCCCTGAGGTAGTTTTCTACTTGTGATAGATATGATGGCCATTCCTCTGGGTGTTTCACATCAAATTCTCTCAGTTTCCCGACCTTCGGCATTCTTTTGCTGGTTCCTGCGTTCTTCCAGATCCTGCTTCCAGGCTCAGGGAATGAGTCCATTGAGCACGAGGTTGCTAGCGTAGCTTGCTAGCCGACCTTGAGGGGGGGGGGGAAATGCCTTTTCCCTCCAGCGTGCGCTGCCTTTCCCTCGTAGACTTCAACTCTTAATCAGTGAAGCAAGATCCCACCTTCGTCGCCACTGTTAAATAGCGGGTTCTTTGGTGGAGGAATGAAGACACGAAGCTGAGTACAAGGTAACTCATAATTTATTTCGTGCAGAAACTGTACTGGGGAAAAGGCTGCAACTAGCCACAATATATAGTCTAGCCCCTAGGCAGTAGCCAATAGGTTTGAATCAACCATTGCCACCTGGAGATAGCCAATTGCAGCACAGGAGACTTGTAGTCTGGGTTGCTGGAGAGCCGTTAGCTGCTCCAGCAACCCACGTGGTATACTTTAAGAGCCCAGTACATAACAATTGGTAAATGTGTATATTCTTCCAAGCACATCCCAGCACTATAATTCCGAAAAGTGGATGGGCTTGGAAGTTATCCTAGAAGATATATCTGTACTGTACCCTCAGTCCATAGTGGTATTACTAGGAGATCTGAATGCTAGGCTGGGTCCCTCTCTGTATGAGCTTGCCCAGAAGAAGGGAATCCCAGGGGTGTTCTTTGATAACCATCCTCAGTGGCTCTCAAGAGACTGTAAAAGTAATGCCGCTGGCCTGCTCCTAGTCTCCTTAATTTTTAAGGGTAACCTCCAAATTTTGGGGGGTAAGGATAAGAATTACACATACCCGTATACATACCACTCGGCCAATTCAAGTAGTGTACTGGATCTCTTTTGTGTGTCTAGAGATAAGGCTGACCTCTTTTCAGAGGTCATGGTACACCTTAGGGACAATAGCGACTATCAGCCTGTAAGCGTGACATTGCGAGGCCACTCAGATTTCAGACCATATAACATGGCTGACAGATGGCTCACCAAAAAGGTAGTGGTGATCCAAAATAAAAGGTTAATTTGGGCCAAAGTTGATACTAAGGCAATATTAGAATGCCTTAAAACAGAGAATGCTACTAAGTGGGCTAGAACAATGCAGTCATCTACTACTGACTGGATGTCAGCCTTTAATGCATTCTCCAATCTCTGTAATATACTGAAAAAAACACCTAACAGTTAAACCTACTACAAAAAGAGCCCAAGTGTGTAGACCTCGCTGGTTTGATCCTGATTGCCAGCGACTGAAAAAGAAATTGAAGGCAGCCATGAGGCTTGCCCAGAGGAATCCTACTGCCCATATAACAAGCTAAGATGCTGTATGCAAGAAGGGAATATTAAAAAAAACCCCTATAACATTAATGAAGTTTTGCCATTTCAATCTGGTCAGAAGTCGAGTTGGCTGCCAGAAGTCATAACTCAGTATTATTTTGGCACTCTGTAGCAGGTATCCTGAAGGAAAGGAGATTTGTGTTCGACATAACAATTTCTGCTGCGGACTGGGAGAATTATTATCAGTGCTTGTTTGCTCCCACCAAACCGGTAAAGAAACTATCTTTAAACAGTGATTTAGTAAACCCTAGAACTCCCCCCTTTGGCCACCAGTCTCAGAAAAGGAGATACAGTCCATCATTAAAAGCTTAAACAGCAATAAAGCCCCAGGCGAGGATTATTTAAGAAATTTCCCAATTGGTGGGGCCCTGTATTAGCAGGTCTTTTTACACACATAAATAACACCTGCCATATACCAGACAGGTGGAAGATGGCAATAGTTGTCCCCATATATAAAAAAGGGAATAAAAAGGATCATAGTAACTACAGGCCCATCAGCCTGATTGACATTGTAGCAAAAATATATGCTAGGTACCTTTTGAACAGAATAGAAATCTGGGTAGAGGAAAACAACATCCTCACAGAAGAACAAGCAGGTTTTAGACAAAACAGATCTACTATTGATAACTGCTTTGTCTCGAACCATCTAATTGCCAAATATGCCTGTAAGAGGAGACCCCTGTTTGCTGCTTTCATAGACCTTACAGCAGCATTTGGTAAATAGAGAAGTACTATGGAATAAATTGACATCCCTTAAAATAGAACCCAGACTCCTGGCTTTGATTAAAGCCCTGTTTGAGGGTGCAGTATGGGGTTAATGGGGCCCTGACTAACAGGATTCACACAAATAAAGGGATAAGTCAAGGGTGTATCCTGGCCCCATTATTATTTAATTTATACATCAATGACTTGCCTGGGTTAATGAAGGATACCATGGTACACATGCCGATGATCCTAAATACTTACTGTAACAGCTTGCTTTATGCTGATGATATGATTGTATTATCATACTCACAAGTAGGATTACGTAGGCTATTAAGAAGATTCAGCTCTTATTGCCAGGATAACTCCCTAATCATTATCTAGACCGGGATGCCTTGCATACAGTCACTCATGCGCTCATGACCTCTCGGTTAGACTACTGCAACGCTCTCTACATGGGGCTGCCCTTGAGAACCACTCGGAGGCTCCAAATGTTGCAGAATGCAGCCGCGAGAGTTGTGTTGGGAGTCTCCCGATACTCCCATGTTACACCTCTGCTCCGTGAGCTGCATTGGCTTCCAGTTGCCTTCCGGGTGAGATTCAAGGTGCTCGTAATGACCTTTAAAGCCCTACATGGCATGGGTCCGGAGTACCTGCTGCCGGCATCATCTTCCCTCCGCCCAGTGCGCTCCCACAGAGAGGGCCTCCTCAGGGTGCCACCGGTCAGAGAGTGCCGACTGGTGACCCCCAGGGGGAGGGCGTTCTCTGTGGGTGCGCCGGATCTGTGGAACCGTTTACCGGTTGAGCTCCAGATGGCCCCCGACCTTCGCTCCTTCCGACGTGATCTCAAGACCTATTTGTTTGAACAAGCCAGCCTGGTCTGATGGGTCTTGGGATTTTATCACTGTTTTTATGTAAATTTATCTGTTTTATTGGGCATTATGGTTTAATCTCTTCTTAATTTTTGTATTTCTGTATTTTAGTATTTATTGCCCTGTTCACCGCCCTGAGTCCTTCGGGAGAAGGGCGGTATACAAATTAAATTAAATAAATAAATAAAATAAATAAATTAGCAAATTTAAATAAAAAATAATGGTGTTTGGAAGAAACCATCAGAGACATAAGTGGCATTTAGATGGTGAACCAATTGAGCACGTTAATACCTTTGTATATTTGGGCGTAACTTTTTCCAAGACTGGATCTTGGGCCTGCCATCATCAACGGAGTACATTTAGAGCAAAAGCCCATTTGAATTTACTGCTCAAACTAAAGAACCATATTTTCCCAGGGTCCCTAGCCCCATTAATCAAGGTTTATAAGGCTAAGGTTACCACAATGCTCTTGTATGGAGCAGAAATTTGGGGTCTTTACTCAACCACAGTCCTAGAACAAACACGGTCCCAGCATTTGAGATGTATTTTGGGTATAGATCCAAGAACATCTGCAGCAGCAGTTAGAGCTGAATTGGGAATTCATAGAATTCATGCATTATCTAAAATTAGAGCTTAAAACTACTGGTGCAAAGTTAATGAAATGGAGACTGATAGACTCCCCAAGTTATGCCTACTGGAGCAAATAAAACTACAGTCACAAATCTCCTGGATCACCAAACTAACAAATTTTGTAAGAAGCTGTGGACTGCCCATCTCTTGCGTAATAGGAGAACAATCCAAAAAAAAGAGTTGCCCAAAGAATTAAGGATATAGAAGCACAAACTGATATAGCTATCCTTGGTAAGGTGGCTAACTTGAAATGGCTGAGTAAATACAAACGTACTTTTCAAGTAGACAGTAATTTGAAGTCACAACTCCCAATACATCTCAGGGAGATATTTACATGAGCGAGATTCGAACAGCTTGACACAATGGTCAGATATGGGAGATTTCATGCTATACCCTATAATGAATGTCTGCATTTGCAGAGCAGCAGAAGTAGAAGACCTGGCTCACATACTATTTGACTGTTGCCTGTATAAGAGGGTGAGAGACAGGTATCTTGGTCTATATACCAAACAAATGACCCATTGGGATCCCCATATCGAAACAACTTACCTTATGTCCAGCTAGAACTTGAAAATAACATTTAACGCATCACAGTACCTAAACAAAATGGTTCGGTTGAGATCTGCATATGTGGGGCTGATTGGGGTAGATTGCAAGGGCGACTTTGAAATATAATTTTATCATATTTTATCTATATCTTAAATTATTGTACATTATTACAATTTCATTTTAGACATGTGAAGAAAGAGGCAAAAAAGGTGAGGAGAGAGAGGAAGAAAGGCTTACCAGGTTTTCCTGTTGCCACTCCACCATGTGCTTGGCAGGACTGCATGAGCGGTGAGTGGCACAAAGGAAAAAAAAGAGAGGGTAAACAAAGCCAGAAGGGAAGCCAGGAGACTAGAGGCAAGTTGAGCTGGACAAGTGAGCAAGCCAGTAACCAGAGGGGAGTCAGAAAGGCCAGAGGATGACAGCAGTGAGCAGAGCTGGGTGGGTGAGTGAGTGAGCCAATGACCAGAGGAGATCCAGACAGACATGACAGTGGACAGTGAGTCAGGTGAGCAGACCAGCAGGCAAGAGAGGTGCAGCAGACTCATTGAGGAAGCAAGCGTGAGAGAGATCAGTAGAAAGATGACTAGAGGTGAGCCAACGACCAGATGGAAAAGAGAACATTGAAATGCCAGGTGAGTAACTGAAAGCAGGAAAAAGCTTGATTGCCTGGAGAAAGGGCAAAGGGACCTGGACTCTAGTGATCCTCGTGTGTGTGTGTGTGTGTGTGTGTGTGTGTGTGTGTGTGTGTGTATTGTGTGTGTGTGTGTGTATGTATGTATGTATACACACATACATGCAGATATACATACCTACACATAAAAAATAAAATACCAACTTCTATTCAATTACAAATGGAGAGGTAGGGGTAAGTGGGAGGGTAGGTGGGATCTGTTGTTACTTGATCAAATAGAGGAGGCAGGGCAGCTTGTCATCTAATGGAGCCAGTGTAACTCAAATTGATGGATCACTGAGATTATGCGTTGATTTCAATGGGATTAATGGAATGTGAGTGCAAAACATGTATACCCTCCCCCTCATGAAAAATATGTTGGGACATTTTGCCAAGGGGAAAATGTCTAAGTTAGAGCTGAGGGAGGCATACTATCAAGTGAAAATCAAGGAAGGCAATGAGTGGAAACCTGTGTTCAACTGCCCCTTGGGGAGCTATCAATTTAGAGTGATGTCTTTTGGACTACAGGGGGGCTCTGTGTATTGATGCAACTCATTAAAAGAGGTGCTGCACAAGCATTTATATAAATGGGTTCTGGTGTACATGGTCGACATCTTCATTTACACTGAGACTGTGGAAGAACAGATGAAACTTGTGCGACAGGTGCTGAAAATACTGTTGGATGCTAAGCTGTATGCTAAGTTGTCAAAATGTGAGTTTCATAAGATAAGCCTAGATAAACCTTTATTGTCAAAGTACAACATGTGTACATTGAGATTAGCCGAGCCTCCCCCCGTACTCTGTCCCCCCAACACACAGTGACAACAAACCCTCCATCCCACCACACTATGTGAACCAACTACACCACACACCGGCCTCCCAAGTCAATTCTGCATAAGATTATGTCCCATTTAAAAGCCTAACAGCCCATGGATAAAAGCTATTTTTCAGCCTGTTGGTACGGCTGGCTATATTCCTATATCTCCTACCGGATGGTAGGAGAGTAAAGAGATACCGTCCAGGGTGTGAGTCATCCCTGAGAATCTTCCTCACTCTTCCAAGGCAACGAGCCCTGGAGATGTCATCCAGTGGTGTCAGGGAACAGCCCACAATGTCTTGTGCTGTGCTCACTACCCTCTGTAATACTTTCCTATCCGCGGCTGTCAGACCAGCATACCAAACCACAATACCACACGAGAGGACGCTCTCTATAGTAGACCGGTAAAAGAGGGTCATTAGCTGTTGTTCTACCCTGTTCTTCCGCAAGACCCTAAGAAAGTGAAGCCTCTGTTGGGCCTTTCTAGCCACCTGAGTTGTGTTAACTTTCCAGGTCAGATCTTCACAGAGGTAGACTCCCAGAAATTTAAAGGAAGAAACTCTCTCTACACAGTTCTCTCCGATGTAAAATGGGGCAGGTTCCTCCTTTTTTCTCCAGAAGTCTAACACCATCTCTTTCGTCTTGCCGATGTTTAGGTGCAAGTTGTTGTTACTATACAATATGGATAGTTTTTGTACCTCCGCCCTATATGCTGTCTCATCCCCACCTGTAATAAGACCCACCACAGTTGTATCATCTGCGAACTTGATTATCACAGTGGATGGGTCAGATCAGGCCTTTTCAGCTTTTTCACCCATTGTACCACTTTTAGGATATGGCAACATCCAAGTACCACCAGTCGCCTAGCAAGGTGTCAAAAACTTGATGACCAAAAAAAAGGAAAAAAGTGATGAAGTACAGGTAGTCCTTGACTTACAACAGTTCACTTAGTGACTGTTCAAAGTTACAATGGCACTGAAAAAAGTGCTCCCCAAGCCACAGCCGAGCAAGACACCTGCCTGCCTGCCTGGTGGTGCTCTCCCTCCTGTCTGAGGTTTTCATTGTTGTGAGCATTTCTGTTGAAGATTGGTAGCAGAGGTGGGGTGGGGGTGTTTGGTTTTTACTCCCCCCCCCGTCTGCTGGGTGGTTGCAGCAGGCTTTGGTCACTTCACATGACCCTGGGACACTGTGACCATCATAAATATGAATCAGTTGCCAAGCATCTGAAAGTAAATTACAAGACCCTGGAGATGCTGCAACATTCCAGCTGATTGGTGCTTCTTCTGGGCTCAGCAGAAGTGCCAGGATCAGCACTGAGCTCCAGCTGGTGCCTGGCACTGATCCTGGTGATTCCGCTGAGCCCTGACAGCCCTGCAGCTCCAGCCATATCTCACTCAGGCTTGTATAGTGCTGCCACTGGTTCAGCTCATTCCCCTCCCCTGCTATCACTTTTCTAGGATGGTTGCGTACCATGTGCCAGGTGCCAATGTACCACAGGTGGTACCCGTACCACTGGTTGAAAAGCCCTGGCCTAGATTACCTGAGTTACCAAGTGTTGTGTTAAGGGGTGGAGATGGACCCAGAAAAAGTAAAGTCCATATTGGCGTTGCAGGACCCTCATACCCACAAGCATCTACAGAGCTTCTTGGGGTTTGCAAACTTCTACAGGCAATTCATTCCCAATTCACTAAAATTTCCTTGCCAATCGCCCTGGCTGAGTCAACCCTTGAACTGGACAATGGGATGCCAAGCAGTGTTCAAAAAGCTGAAAGGGTTGTTCATGGCTGAACCAGTCCTAAAACACCCAGATCCAAAGGAACTTTTTGAAATTCAGGCAGATGCTAGTGATATAGCCATGGGGCCAGTCCTCCTCCAGTGAAATAAGGAAGGAAACTTACAACCATGTGTGTACATGTCTTGCAAGCTGAACAACATAGAACAATGGTGGGCTGTGTGGGAGAAAGAGGCTTTTGCAGTATGATGGGCATTATTAATATGGAGGCAATTCCTAAAGGGGAATAAAGCCCCATTTGTCATGGTTCCGACTAATGAAACACTTCAAAGAACCTTCAGGCATTGTTTATCCTAAAAAGTCTTTAATAATGAAAGCAAAGTGTCAGCACAGCCTGGTGGAATGCCAAAATCTGAATTCCCCTCCCTTCAGTACCTAATATCTGGCACAATTCCCTCCTCCAATTAGCACTCATAAGTCACGTTCTCGAATCAGTTTGAAGGGCAGAGCTTCCCTTCCGTTCTGTAATGCACCATTTCTTATTTTATTAAAAACAACCAGGGGAAACATTCTCCCTCCTCCCCCCAGGTTCATCTAATTCTAAGAGCAAAACAATTTAAAGGAAAAGGCTGCCTCTTATAGTCAAAGCAAAAAATCCAATGTTTGCAGCAGTGACATCCGCCCCCCTTAAAAAAAAGGATAGATCCTGTAATGTAAACAAAAACATATGTCAAGGATTATCTCTTGGTTTGTTGGTTTTTTTTCATGAAACTTTTGATGAGTTGGTCAGCCTTCACATTGCTAGATTTCACCCAAGTAGCTTCAGACAGTGAGCACCTCTTCCATTGTACTAGGTACTGCAATTTCCCTTTAAAAATTCTAGAGTGAAGAATACATTTCACTTCATAGTGTGTCTGACCTGCTACTGTGAGAGGCCCAGGTGCGTTCTCAGGGGGAGGTCTTAAGGTGGAGTCCTGAAAAGGTTTCAGCAGGCTGCAATGGAAGACAGGGTGAACTCTCTCTAAAAGCTTAGGGAGTTTTAATTCTACTGTGAAGGGGTTGATGATCCTTACGATGGGGAAAGGCTCCAAGAATTTTGGTCCTAATTTCTTGCTGGGTAATTTGAGGTGTAAATATTTAGTCAACAGATAAACCTTTTCCCCAACTTGGAATGTTTTTTTGGGGGGGCCTCTTTTTATCAGCCTGTTTTTTATAGGTCTTGGAAGTCTTTTTTAACACAATTTTTGTTTTTCTCCAAACTTCTTCCCACCTCCTCACCCACAGATCAAGTGCCTGGGAAGTGGAGGGCACCTGATGGTATTCAGGTATTGGGCTGAACTCTTTTCCTGTGGATACTCTGAAAGTCATGTAGCCTGTGCTGTTGTAAACAGAATTATTGTTAGCGACCTCAGCGAAGGGAAAGGAGGTCAGTCCAGTTTGTCTGTTGGTAGGAAACATAGCATCTGAGATATTGCTCCACCATTTTGTTAGTGGATTCTGCGGCCCCATTGGTAGCCGGATGAAAAGCAGATGATAAGCCTTGAGATGATCCAATTAATTTAAGAAAACTCCTCCAACATTTTTTTAAAAATCCCATTTATATCCCGCCCTTCTCCAAAGACTCAGGGCGGCTTACAATCTAAGCACAAATCAAATGTGCTTAGCAATAGCCTTCATTCTATGTATATGCCTGCTTATTAGGGCTTTTGCCCCCCCCAAGTGGCATTATTACAAAGTCAGCTTATTGCCCCCAACAATCTGGGTCCTCATTTCACCTACCTCGGAAGGATGGAAGGCTGAGTCAACCTTGAGCCTGGTGGGATGCGAACCTGCAATAATTGCAGGCAGCTGGTGTTACTTAAGGAGGCATTAGCCCACTGCTCCACCAAGGCTCTTTTGCTGTGAACTGCACTCCTGTATCTGAAATTATTCACTTAGGGGTGCCATGCAGCCAGTAGATATGTTTCAGGAACAATTTAGTCAGTCGTTCGGCAGATGAGAGTTGTTTGCAGGCGATAAAATGAGCCTGCTTTGAAAACAGATCTATCACAGTCCAGATGACAGTATTTCCACTACTTTCGGGTAGGTCTACTATAAAGTCCATAGCTATTTCTTCCCATGGTTCAGAAGGGTCTGCCACTGGCTGCAATAACCCAGGGGTTTCCCCTGGAATTCTTTTCATGGTGGCACATACTGCATAACTCCTGACATAGTATTCCACATCTCGTTTTAGCCCCGGCCACCAAAATTGCCAGCGGATGAGGTGTAGAGTTTTTAAATATCTGAAGTGTCCAGCCTGTTTTACATCATGGCTGTGTTTGAGAGCATTGAGATGGAGGGCTTCAGGCAGATACAGTTCCCCCCACTTGTATGCCAAACCATCCCTGCATGTTAAGGAGGTTTGATTATCTTTGAACCATTGATCAGTGAGGAGCTCTCGTTTTATCTTCTTTGCTCCAGGGTCATCAGGATTAGGGGTTCTGTGAGGTGTGAGTTGTGGTGCAGGTTGAACTGGGGATAATTACCTCATTGACCTCTTCACGTTTGCTTTTGTATTGGGGCAATCGGGATAGCGCATCAGCTAGGAAGTTTTTTCCTCCCAGTATGTAATTTAGAGTGAAGTTGAAACAATTAAAGTACTGTGCCCACCACACTTGTTTAGGGGACAGTTTTTTTGGGGGGGTCTTCAGTGCCTCTAGGTTTTTGTGATCTTTCCATACTTCAAATGGCACCTTGCTCCCCTCTAGATAGTGTTGCCAGTTTAACAGGCTCCACCTAATGGCAAAGGCCTCCTTCTCCTAGATTGCCCATTTTCTCTTGCATTCAGTAAATTTTTTGGAGGTGTAGGCACAGGGTTGTAGGACTTGACTTTTGTTCTTTTGCAGTAATATAGCTCCGACTGCAATGTCACTGGCGTCAGCTTGGATTATGAAGAGCTCTCCTGGGCATGGGTGCTTTTTAGGACTGGTTCAGCACCAAATAGTCTTTTTAAATTCTCAAAAGCTTTTGACAGCTCATTGTCCAAGCTAGTGGTTAACCTGGTCGTGGCTTGCTTCCTCCTTTGCCTGTTTTGAGTGGTTCTGTAAGGGGCAGGGCAATCTCGGCAAAGGAGGGAATGAATTGGTGATAAAAGTTGGCAAAACCTAAAAAGAGCCTTGGTGGAGCAGTGGGCTAATGCCTCCTTAAGTAACACCAGCTGCCTGCAATTAGTGCAGGTTCGAGTCCCACCAGGCTCAAGGTTGACTCAGCCTTCCATCCTTCCAAGGTAGGTAAAATAAGGACCCAGATTGTTGGGGGCAATAAGCTGACTTTGTAATAATGCCGCTTGGAGGGGGGGCAAAAGCCCTAATAAGCAGGCATATACATAGAATGAAGGCTATTGCTAAGCACATTGATTTGTGCTTTAGATTGTAAGCTGCCCTGAGTCTTCGGAGAAAGGGCAGGATATAAATGGGATAAAAAAAATGCTCTGAAGCTGTTTGCGAGTCTTTGGCAGCTGCCATTCAATTATAGTTATCACTTTGGCTGGGTCTATTTCTATGCCCTCATTGGAAATTCTGTAGCCAAGATAATCTAATTGGGTCTGGTGAAATTCACATTTCCACAATTTGGCATAAAGCTTGGCCTTCAATAGTTTCTTTAACACTTCTCTCACTAGCTTTATATCATCAGTCATATTTGTGCTGTATATCAAGATGTCATCAAGATACACCAGAACACCTTTGTATAAGTGATCATGTAGGACAGGGGTGTCAAACTCAATTTCATTGAGGGCCACATCAGCATTGTGGTTGCCCTCAGGTGGGCGGGTGGGTGTGGCCTACTGGGTGGGCATGGCTGGAGTGCGTGTGGCCTACTGGGTGGGCATGGTCAGCTCTACATTGTTCGCGTCAAGGGTACCTATGGGTTTTGTGATTCAGCATCAGCCTGTGATACCAGCAGCTGAGTCTGATGATTCTGAAGAGGAGGAGGAGGAGGGGTTTGGAGAGCCTTTGGTGTCAGAGGGAGGCTCTGATGCACTGCAGGACTCTCAGCCTGGCCCCTCCCGTCATGTTCCTCATCAGACTCAGCCATGTGAGCAAGAGGTATTGGACGTAGATGATTCACAGCTGGATCTATTCAGGGATGCTAGGAGCAGGAGGCAATCCAGCAGAGTAGAACAGAGAAAGGCAATGAAGCAACTCAGTGAGAGGAGGAGAATTCAGTGAGAAGCCTCGCCTTGGGACTGCTGATAAAAGGGGAAGGTGTGGGAGGTGCTGGTTGCTGAAGGCAACCGTTTGAAGAACTTCTGCTAGAGTCCTGGTCTGTTATTCCTGTTTAACTCTTGTTTGAACTTTTAGTTTAACTCTTGTTTGCACTTTTGACTTCTTTATAAATAAATTTGGTTGGGTTTTTCCAGCCTGTTGACTATAAAAAGGGGTTGTCCCTGGCATCGATAGATGCAGGCCTGAGAAAAGTGGTCATCCAACCCTTCTTTGAAGTGATGGACTATGGACTGCTCAGGCCACCTCTCTAGCCAACCGGCTATCTTGTGAAACTCTCATACATACTCCAAGACAGGCTGGCTGGCTTGCTTTATCTTATGGAGTTGTTGTTCTGCTTTGAGGGCAATGGATGTGTCCTCAAATCTTTCTTTCAGTCATAGGAGAAAGAGGTGGGGGTCCTCCAATTCATGGGTTTGCTCACTGTATAAATTATTCAGCCATTCAGATGCCTCTCCCTCTAGGCCAGATGTGATGACCCAGGGCCCCGAATGGAGACAAGCAGTCAGCTAGCAAAGAAACAGTTCTTTAATCGTTGCCCAAGTTCTCCAAAAGCTCCCACAGAAGCTGGCAAGAGTTCAAGCAAACACACACAGGCAAGACAGATAACACAAAAACAGAACGTAAATAGTCCTTCCAACTCTTGGCCTGCCTGCAGTCTGCAAGGGAAGAAATATGTTCTGTGGCCGAAACAGGAAACTGACCAGATTTCTAAGTGACCAGGCTAGATAAGGCACAATTCACATCTCCAGATAACATATATTGTTCCCACAAATGCCCCACCTCACAGTGTCTCCTTATATCTTAATCCCCAGGTGTGCCTTGTGAAGTGGGCCAGGATACTCTCCTCCCGAGCAAGTGAGCCTGCCTCCATTGTTCCCTCCTCTTCTCTGCTCTCCTTGCTCTGGGATCAGGTGGTGGGGGCCTTGCTCCTCGCCTGCACTATGCCTTTCCTGTTGCAAACCTGAAGGGCCCTGGCCTGCCTCAGCCTGCTCTTCCCCACAGTCCTCTGAAGCCTCCTGGGCCTCAACAAAGCACTCCATGTCGTCCTTGGAGTCAGGCTTGGATGGAGGCATGACACTGGATGCAATCACATTGACCATAGCAACTGGGTCTGGGTAGAGCTAGGCACAGCAGTTCAAATGAGAGCGCACTTGGCTGAGAAAAAAAATCAGCTTCTCTGGGTCCCTATTGAAGGTTGCTCTGAAAGGTGGATCAGTCACTGGCTGCTGTATGCCCAGGGGTTGCACGTTCATGGGCTGTGGTCATGCCTCATGTTGTGATTGCAATATCTGCAATTGCAACCTCCTGGGTTGCCAGGGGTCTCCCAAAGACAGCTGCCTCGGAGGGGCTGTTGTTGAACTTCCTGCTGCTGGTTAGCATAGAGTTGTGGCACTCTCTGCTACTGTAGGCCCCTCAATGCTTGCCGGATGGGTGGGGATTGCTGCTGAATCTCCCTCATTTGCGGGCCACTCAGTGGTTGCTGTACATTTGGGGGGGGTGACCAATCTCCTTGCTGTGGTCATCCTCCCAGCAGCTGCTGATTTCCAGGCTTTTGCACCACCCTAAGCTGGTGCAAGGCCTCTATTAGCTGTGGCAAGCTCAGAGGTTGTTGGCCTTCCACTTGCGTTGGTTTCCAAACCTCCCATTGCTGCAGGGGCCCCAGGCTGGGGTTCTCTCTGTGGGGCTGGAGGGCCTGGCAGGTGACTTCTGGGGCTGCAGGTCTGTCTGGTCTGCAGACAGGATTTTCCACTCACCTAAATTCTCAATGGCAGATGACCTGGTAGCTCTCCACCATTCTGCTTTTGAAGTCTTTGAGGGTGGCAAGGCAGTCTTGGGGCATCTGGAGTCTCCGCTGGGCTGGGTCCAGCCTGATGATCAGATAAGCTCTCCTAACTGCTTGGGTTCTGCCTCCATCTGGGAGTCCTGCCAAAACCCATCTTCCCACAGCATGCTGTCTGTTGCTTCCCGCTATGGGGTCTCGTTAGTTGCTAGGTTACCGTCTTCAATCAACTTCTCTTTTCCCATGATAAAAGTTTTTTCCTGAATCTTTGCCAGCTTCTCTCAAGCCTAGACACAGTGGCTGGAGCTAAGGACTCCAGATAGTTTGAAAAGAAAGTAGATTTTGGCATGATGTCATGGTACTGACTAATGAAACACTTGCAGCACATGGCTGACCTGGCCAGACCCTAGGAGGAGATAGCCATGGATTTTATAATGGAACTACCTGAGAGTAGGAGGAACACAGTGGTTTGGACTGTAGTAGATCTGTTCTCCAAACAGGCTCACTTTATCACATGTGCTGGGCTCCCCTCAGCCCAGAAGCTAGCAAAATTGTTCCTGCAGGATATCTACCAGCTGTGCAGAACACCTAAGCACATCATCTCAGACTGTGGGGTCCAATTTACTGCTAAATTCTGGAGAACATTTGTGCAGATGATTGGATCCTCCCAGGAGCTTAGTTCAGCTTTTCATCCAAGTATGAATGGGGTCACAGAATGTGCTAATGCAATGGTGGAACAGTACCTGTGTTACTATGTCAACTATCAGCAAATGAAATGGGCAGTACTTTTGCTATTTGTGGAGGTGGCATATAACAATGTGTATAACAGCAGCACTGGTTTCACCCCCTTTAAGCTATCCATGGGGGTGAAGTTTGTGCCAATGCCAGAATGCCTGCAGGCACCTCCCTCGTCGAGCACCTTAACAATGGGTAGATTCATTCCAACATGTTTGGAATGATGCAAAAAAAGCATTAACTAAGGCAGCTGAGAGTCAGAAAAAAACAGATGGACAAGAAATGAGCAAGAAGCTAGGTCAGAAGTAGGCAACCTTGGCTCTTTTATGACTCATGGACTTCAACTCCCATAATTCCTGAGCCAGCCATGCTGAGGGGAAAGGGAGAGGTTTCCAATTCTGGGAGTTGCAGTCCATGAGTCATAAAAGAGCCAAGGTTGCCTACCCCTGAGCTAGGTCCAAAGTTCGTAGACCCTTTCCCTATTGTGAAAGTTATAAACCTGGTGAGAATAGAGCAGGCTATCTACTGAAGTCATTCCAAGGGTCCACTATGAGGCGAATGGGGAAGGCAGCTCCTGCATTTATAATGGTGAGGAAGAGAGACACACTATGAAGTAAAGCAGATCCTTGACTCCAGAATTCACAAAGGGAAATTACAGTACCTAATCCAATGGAAAGGCTATCTGATGTCAGAAGCTAGACTGTATGGTGAAGTGGTTCCATACAAAATACCCCTGCAAGCTGGGGCCAGGGCAAGAGAAAGTTAACAAGTAATAATGTGTATTCATTTTGTTTTCCAGATTCCCCCTTCCTCTCTAGAGGACCGGACTGCCGAACTGTGAAGACCCCTTGCATTAGAACTGCCATGCTACTTCTAGCTTGCCTACAACTACTGGGGAGGGGAGGGAAAGGATAAGAATGCAGACTTCAAAGATTACAAGAGAAGACCCTGAGACCCAAGAGCAATTCACAAGTGTTTGGTCAGACCCAGGAACATTTTCTCATAAAACTATTTCCCCATTTAATTGGACAATGTGAACTGACCCAGAGGGAGGGGAGAGAACTCTATGCTTTTACTATGTGGGCTTGGGTAGGGTTTGGCCAGAGCTGGTTTTACTTTCATCAGTGCTGAAATGATGTACTCAATATAGTTTTACATTAAGGGATCAAAAAGACTCAAAGATATTTGCTTGGTTGGGTTCGTCAGCCAGCTTTTCAAAGTCTAAAATGCTAGTTTGACTTGATTCAATTACCTATATCTGCACTGAACTCCAATATGATATAGTAACTATCCTCAAAATTCCTGCAACTTCACCTCCCTCTATCATTTTATCTCTGTTAAAAATTAAGTCCAATATGACCCTCTAGTTCAGGGCTTTTCAACCAGTGGAACGGGTACCACCTGTGGTACATTGGCACCTGGCAGGTGGTATGCGACCATCCTAGAAAAGTGGTAGCGGGAGAGGGGAATGGCAGCACCACACAAGCCTGAGCAAGAGATGGCTGGAGCTGCAGGGCTGTCAGGGCTCAGTGGAAGCGTCAGGATCAGCACCAGTCTCCAGCTGGAGTTTGCTGCTGATCCTGGCACTTCTGAGCCCAGAAGAAGCACTGATCAGCTGGAATGTTGCAGCATCTCCAGGGTGTTGTGATTTACATTCAGATGCTTGGCAACTGATTCATATTTATGACAGTCACAGTGTCCCAGGGTCATGTGAAGTGACCAAAATCTGCTGCAACCACCCAGCAGACAGGGGAAATAAAAACCAAACACCCACCCCACCCCACCACCGCTGCCAATCCTCAACAGAAATGCTCACAACAATGAAAACCTTGGACAACAGGAAGAGTGCTGCCAGGCAGGCAGGCAGGTGTCTTGCTCGGCTGTGGCTTGGGGGCACTTTTTCCACTGCCATTGTAACTTCAAACAGTCACTAAGCGAACTGTTGTAAGTCAAGGACTACCTGTACTTCATCACTTTTTTCCTTTTTTTTGGTTATCAAGTTTTTGACACCTTGCTAGGCGACTGGTGGTACTTGGATGTTGCCATATCCTAAAAGTGGTACAATGGATGAAAAGGTTGAAAAGCCCTGCTCTAGTTCCCTTCTATCACGTTTTGGGTACCAAAGTTGTCAGCTAGGCATGTCAGGAACCTATTTATTTATTTATTTATTTATTTATTTATTTGTTTGTTTATTTTATTGAATTTGTATACCACCCTATTCCCGTAGGACTCAGGGCGGTTTACAGGGCAGTTAAAACCATGAAATACAAAAATTAAAATAAATTAAAACAATTAAATTAAATTCAAGCCCCAAGAGTAAATCTAAAACCCAGTTAAATTAACAACCCCACAGTCTGGACCAAACAGATCAAAGAGCCAAGTTTTCAGGTCCCGGCGAAATGAGCGAAGGTCGGGGGCACTCCTAAGTTCCGTGGGTAGTTGGTTCCATAGGGCAGGTGCACCCACAGAGAACGCCCTTCCCCTGGGAATAACCCGCCAGCATTCATTAACTGGCAGTACCCTGAGAAGGCCCTCCCTGTGGGGGTGCACAAGACGATGGGAAGATGATGCCGGCAGCAGGTGTTCCCTTAGATAGTCCGGACCAAAGCCATTTAGGGCTTTATAGGTCACCCGGAGGGCAACCGGAAGCCAATGTAGCTCACGGAGAAGAGGCGTTACACGGGAGTATCAGGAAGCTCGCATCAAAACTTGCGCGGCTGAATTCTGCACCAGTTGAAGCCTTCGGGTGGTCCTCAAGGGCAGCCCTATGTAGAGGGCATTGCAGTAGTCTAACCGGGAGGTCACGAGCGCATGAGTGACTGTACGTAGAGCATCTCAGTCCAGATAGGGATGCAACTGGTGCACCAGGCAAATCTGGGGAAACCCCTCCTGGTCACAGCTCCTATATGATCTTCAAAACTGAGCCGTGAATCCAGGAGGATGCCCAAGTTGCGAGTCCTATCAACGGGGGGGGTAATACCTCATCCCCTATTGTTAATGATGCAGAAGGCTGGTCAGCCCGAGATGCTGGTATGAACAGCCACTCACTCTTGTCAGGATTGAGATGAAGCCTGTTTCTCCCCATCCAAACCCAGACCGCCTCCAGGCAATGGGACATCATGGCGGGAGCATCACTGGGTTGATTCGGGGTGGAAAGAAAAAGTTGGGTATCATCAGCATACTGGTGATACCCCACTCCAAAACCAACCCCTGAGGGACTCAGGGTGGACCTCTGTCCTCCCATCAACACCAACTGCGAGCAGCCCAGGAGGTAGGAGGAGAACCACTGTAAAACAGTGCCCCCCACTCCCAGCCTCCTGAGACGCCGCAGTAGGATACCATGGTCAATGGTATCAAAAGCCGCTGAGAGGTCTAATAGGACTAGGACAGAGGAACAACCCCTGTCCCGAGCCCGCCAGAGATCATTCACCAGTGCGACCAATGCCATCTCCATGCTATGCCTAGGTCTGAAACCCGATTGGTATGGTTTAGGTTTAGATTTATTAAATTTTTATACCGCCCTTCTCCCGAAGGACTCAGGGCGGTGAACAGGGCATATCATAAAACTACAAAAATACAAAAGTTAAAAAAGAATTAAATTATTGCCCAAAGTAAAAACAATAATATATATATATATATAAATGTTAAAACCCTAAGTAACTCCCCATCAGGCCAGGCCAGCTTGTTCAAATAAATGGGTCTTTAACCCGCGCCGGAAGGAGCGGAGATCTGGTGCCATCCGGAGCTCAACCGGCAGTTGATTCCACAGAGCTGGGGCACCCACAGAGAAGGCCCTCCCCCTGGGGGCCACCAGCCGACATTCTCTGACTGGAGGCACCCTGAGGAGGCCCTCTCTGTGGGAACGCACAGGGCGGAGGGGAGTCGACGCCGGCAGCAGGTGGTCCCCGAGGTATTCCGGACCCATGCCATGTAAGGACTTAAAAACCATCACTAAGACCTTGAACCTCACCCGGAAGACAACTGGTAACCAATGCAGCTCGCGGAGCAAAGGTGTAACATGGGAGTACCGGGAAACTCCCAAGACAACTCTCGCGGCTGCATTCTGTACCAGTTGGAGCCTCCGAGTGGTCTTCAAGGGAAGCCCCATGTAGAGAGCATTGCAATAGTCAAGACGAGAGGTCACGAGCGCATGAGTGACCGTACACAGGGCATCCCGGTCTAGATAGGGCCGCAACTGACGCACCAGGTGAACCTGTGCGAAAGCCCCCCTAGTCACAGCTACTATATGATCTTCTAAGGTAAGCCATTAATCTAGGAGGACTCCCAAGTTGCGAGCCCTATCCACGGGGGGTAAAGACTCACCCCCCATAGAAAGTGATGGAACATTTTGAATGTCCCGGGATGCCGGAATGTACAGCCACTCAGTCTTGTCAGGGTTGAGTTGAAGTCTGTTCCTCCCCATCCAGACCCGAACCGCCTCCAGGCAACGGGACATCACAGTGAGGGCATCACTGGGGTGGTTTGGGGTCAAAATGAAAAGTTGGGTATCATCAGCATATTGATGATACCCAACTCCAAAACCACAAATGATCTCACCCAGCGGTTTCATGTAGATGTTGAACAGGAGAGGCGAGAGAACCGACCCCTGAGGAACTCCACAAACGAGAGACCTAGGGGCCGATCTCTGCCCCCCTGCCAACACCAACTGCGAACGTCCCAGGAGATAGGAGGAGAACCACCGAAGAACCGTGCCTCCCACTCCCAGTCCCCTGAGACAACGCAGCAGGATACCATGGTCGATGCTATCGAAAGCCGCCGAGAGGTCTAATAGGACTAGGACAGAGGAATATCACCTATCCCGAGCCCTCCAGAGATCATTCACCAGAGCAACCAATGCCGTCTCCGTGCTGTACCCGGGCCTGAAACCCGATTGGTACGGGTCCAGATAATCCGCTTCATCCAGGACCAGAGGGAGCTGATGCGCCACCACACTCTCAACAACCTTCGCAAGAAAGCGAAGGTTGGAGACTGGACGAAAGTTGTTCAACACAGCTGGGTCCAAGGCAGGCTTCTTGAGGAGAGGTCTCACCACCGTCTCCTTCAAGACGGTGGGGAAATTACCCTCACTCAAAGAAGCAGATATAACCGCCTGGAACCAGCCTCGTGTCCTCTCCCTGGCTGCATAAACCAGCCAGGAAGGGCACGGATCCAATAAACATGTGGTGGAGCTCAACCTCCCCATAATCCTGTCCACTTCATCAGGCGTCACAGAATCAAACTCCTCCCAGATAACATTGACAAGACCGCCCGTGTCCTGATCGTCAGACTCTGCCCAGCTGGAGTCCAAACTGGTCCGAATCCGAGCGATTTTATCCGACAGATGTTGACCAAACTCCTCGGCACGACCCTGCAAGGGATCCTCCCTCACCTCCTGATTAAAGAGGGAGCGAGTCACCCTAAACAGGGCGGCCGGGCAATTATCTGCGGACGTGATGAGAGCAGAGAAGTAATTACACCTCGCTGCCCTCATCGCTGCGAGATAAGACCTAATATAGGTTCTTAACCGCAACCGGTCGGATTCGGATCAGCTGGACCTCCAGCAGCTCTCTAGGCCCCCTTTCCGACGCTTCATCTCCCGGAGCTCCGCGGAGAACCATGGAGCTCGATGGGATCTGCACCGGGTCAGGGGCCGCAAGGGTACAACTCAGTCCAGTGCCTCAGTGGCTGCCCTTTCCCAGGCTTCCACTAATGCATCTGCCGAGTTGTGAGCGATGGAGGCAGGTGGGGATCCCAGCGCTGCCTGGAACCCGTCAGGGTCCATTAAGCGCCTGGGGTGGTACCATCTAGTTGGTTCCGCATCCCCACGGTGGGGGGTGGCAAGACGGAAGACCAGCCGCAGGAGGTGATGATCGGTCCATGACAGGGGCATAATAAATGGAGAGCCCCCACCAAGATCATCCAACCACCGTCCAGATAAAAAAGCCAAGTCAAGGGTGTGGCCTCCCTCATGAGTTGGTTCAGAAATTACCTGCGTCAGGTCCATGGCCGTCATGGAAGCCATGAACTCCCGGGCTAACTCAGATGACCCTCCCAGGGATGGTAGATTGAAGTCACCCAAAACTAGAAGTTTGGGGAACTCAATCACCAAACCAGAGAGGGCATCGAGTAGCTCGGGCAGGGCTGCCGCTGTGTGACTAGGCGAAATGTACACCAGCAGCAAGCCCAACTGTGCCCCCAAACCAAACCTCAAAAAGAGAGACTCACACCCGACTATCTGAGGAACGGTGGTCTCCCGCGGACATAAGGTCTCCCTAATAACTACCGCCACTCCCCCGCCCCTACCTTGAGCCCGAGGCCGGTGTAACGCTCAGAAACCTGGTGGGCAAAGGTCAACCAAAGGGACCCCACCCTCTGGACCCAACCAGGTCTCGGTGATACAAGCCAGGTCCGCATGCTCACCCTCCACCAGATCCCGCACAAGGGGAGCCTTATTAACCACGGACCTGGCATTCAGGTACACCAGCCGGAGCTCAGGAGGCTGCACATCCTCGCTCCCGGCACCTCGGGGAAGAATCAGAGGGTTGGAGCGCCTCACCGCTTGTAGACAGTGGAGACAGCCCTCCCGGTAATGATACGGCCCTCTGGCCATACGCCTGCTGCCATACCCCAGTGTCGTGGGAATCGGTAATCCCACGACCCGCTCCCGAGCCCCAGATGTAACCACAACCCGCTCCCCCCGAATGCCGTCAGACCCAGGCCTGGCCTGCAACACGGTTGTATGGCCACCCCCCATAGACAACCATTACCCCCTACCCCTCTCCCTAACCCCCTAAAAAATTTCACTAAAAATTAACCAGGGGCCTCTTATTAAATTTATATCGAGAGCCCCTGGCCTTACCCGGCCATCTCTCAGGGTCCCAATAATTGGGCCCTTCATCGAGACTGGGAGTAGCAAAGAAGGTGGGACACACCCAGGAGAGGGGGGCACCCCTGAGGGCGAGCAGGTCCGTATCGGAATATCGGTACATTCAGTCCGAACAAGTCCAGAGAGGGCAGTCCAATGGTTGAAAAATCCAACAGGAGGTTCGAAGGTAAGGAGTGGAACATTTGGGCCATCCACCAACCTACTGCCACTCGGTTGGGTGCTCCCAGGGGCAGACCACAACCCGTCCTCTCACGACGGGGCGCGAATCTGCTCCCGGGGATGGTCCAGAATGTACACCCTGGGTGGGGCAGAACCTATAGAGCTCCCACCTCTATGGGGCTGCCGATGTAAAACAGGCCACTCTCACACTGTGGCTTGTGCCCAGGTCCGTCCCAGTCCAAAGGGGAGAGAGGAGGCAGGTGGAAAATTAATAAATAAATTGGTAGTCCGCTATGTCGCCGCCGTTGCCACAGCCATCGTTGCTGCCAGTGGAGCGGGCCAGCGGGCCTCAAAAACGCCGCCGTCGCCATCACCGTCGCCATCACCTGAAGCAGCCGGAACCAAACGAGTAAAGTGCAAACATCATCGCCGTCACCATGGTCGTCCTCTCCACCGCCCAAGCAGCTCGAGGAGGCCGTCGCCATAGCCGCCTCCGCCGCCGGCAGCGGCTCGAAACCAGCACAGGGGGCAGCCTTGTCAGTAAAGTAGCAAGTGGTCATCTCTGCCGCCGAAACGGCCCAAAGACGCCGCAGCCGCCAAAAAAAACAGCACAAGGCAGGTCAAATGACACAAAATGTCTCCGTCGCTGCTGCCGTCGCCGCCACTGCCGCTGCTGCCAGAATGGTCTGCAGGCGTCTCGCACAGGCTCTCCTCTCCTCTCCCGGAAGCGCCGATCAGCTGGGGCTCCAAGGACGCCGAGAACTCCGAGGATGCTGAGAACGCTGCCGAAAATGGCCGAAAACCGCCCAAGACAGCAGCGCCGACCCAACGGCCCATGGCGGCCCAAAACAACTGGAAACACCCCCGCCGCCGACCGCAGCCTCCCAGGAGAGGCCCGGAGACACCAGGGCAGCAGGAACCGACAGGCCGGAAAAGCCGAGCCCAGCGAACACCGCGGAAGACGACAGCCAATGGAAAAAGCAGATGGAAAAAGCAGATGGAGAAAGGCAACTCGCAGATGGAACAGGCAAACAGTAGACTACCTCCTTATTTGCCTCATAAATTCAGCTTCATGGATTTAGCAATCCAAATCCCCTACCTAGCGGGCCCAAAAAGACCCCTGAGGGGCTCCTAAGGGACGCCCAACAGCTGGAGCTTAGGATCTCAGCCCAACACGTTCGCCATCTTCAAAAGCAGGAGTATTTTTATCACACAGATAAAATTTATCACACAGTCCAATTTAAAAAACCCCAAAACAATAAATAAATGCATCTTGTCATTTTGCCACCGAATTTGGATTTAGGTCGAGATAATCAGTTTCCTCCAGAAACAGAGGGAGCTGATGTGCTATCACACTCTCAACAACCTTAGCTAAAAAGCGAAGGTTGGAGACAGGATGATAGTTATTCAAAATTGCTGAGTCCAGGGTGGGCTTCTTGAGGAGGGGCCTCACCACCGCCTCTTTCAAGGCGGCAGGGAAAACACCCTTGCTCAAAGAAGCAGTTATTACTGCCTGGAACCAGCCTCGTGTCTTCTCCTGGGCTGCATAAACCAGCCAGGAGGGGCACGGGTCCAATAAACAGGTGGTAGAGCTCAGCCTCCTCATGATACTGTCCACCTCATCAGGGGTCATAGGATCGAACTCAGTCCAGTTAACACTCTCAAGACCGCTTGATTCCTCCCTGTCAGACTCTGTCCAGTCAGAGTCCAAGCCGGCCTGAATCTGAGCAATTTTATCCGCAAGATGACGACTGAACTCCTCGGCCTGCCCCTGCAAGGGATCCTCCCTCTTCTCCGGATGAAGGAGAGAGCGAGTAACCCGAAACAGGGCGGCTGGGCGATTATCTGCGGACGCGATGAGGGCAGCGAAGTAATTAGACTTCGCCGTCCTCATTGCAGTGAGATAAGACCTTGTAAAGGCTCTTAGCCGCAATCGGTCAGGTTCAGATTGGCTGGATCTCCAACAGCACTCTAGATCCCGTCTCTGTCGTTTCATCTCTCGGAGCTCCGAAGAAAACCATGGAGCCCACCGGGATCTGCGTCGGGTTAGGGGTCGCAAGGGGAAAACACGGTTGAGCGCCTCAGTGGCAGCCCTTTCCCAGGCATCCACTAAGGCATCGGCTGAGCTGTGATTGAGGGAGATAGGAACAGACCCAAGTGCAATCTGGAACTGATCAGGGTCCATTAGGTGCCTGGGGCAGAACCACCTGGTCGGTTCCGCAGCCCAGCAGCGGGGGTGACATAGCGGAAGACCAGCTGCAGGAGATAATGATCAGACCATGACAGGGGGACAATAGTTGGTAAGCCCCCTCCCAGATCATTCAACCATTGTCTAGATAAGAAAACCTGGTCAAGACTGTGACCCCCCCGTGAGTCGGACCCTGAGTTACTTGAGTCAGGTCCATGGCCATCATGGAGGCCATGAACTCCTGAGCTAACTCTGATGATACTCCCAGAGAAGGCAGGTTGAAGTCACCCAGAACAATGAGTCTGGGGAACTCCACTGTCAACCCTGAGAGGGTGTCGAGCAGCTTGGGCAGGGCCCTTGCCACACAGCTGGGCACCAGGTATGTTAGCAACAGGCCCAAATGAGCCTGCTGGCCACACCTCAAGAGGAGGGACTCACTCCCGCCTATCTGTACAACAGTGGTCTCCTTGGACATAAGGTCTCCTGAATAACCACCACCACCCCACCGCCTCTGCCCTGAGCCCGTGGCCGGTGTAGTACACAGAAACCTGGAGGGCACAACTCAATCAGAGGGACACCGCCCTCTGGGCCCAACCAGGTCTCTGTAATGCATGCCAGATCCACGTGTTCCTCTTCAATCAGATCACGGACGAGGGGAGCCTTGTTCGCAACGGATCTGGCATTAAAATACACAAGCCTGAGCCCAGAGTCCTGATCTTCATCAATCCTGGATAAAAGGGGGCCAACCGGAGGGTCGGAGCACGCCACCACTCGAAGACAGCGGGGGCGCGATCCCATGTGTTGATACGGCCCTCTGTGTAACCACCTGCTGCCATTCCCCATCGTCATGGGGATTTGCAACCCCACCCCACTACTAATGGAACCAAAAGTCCGTGCCTTCAACCCCATCTCACCGGGAACCGTTATAGGCCCAGACTGACAGCTGGCTGGAGAAACACAGCCCGATTCCCTCCCCTCCCTACCATTCTCCCCCCTCCCTAACCCTTTAAAATAATTGGCTAAAAAACATACCAGGGGCCTCTTAATAAATTTACACCAGAGGCCCCTATCTAAGCCCAACCACCTCTCGGGGTCCCAACAATTAGGCCCATCCTTAAAGGAAGTAAGGGACATGGCAACAGGTCATATCCAGGAGGGAGGAGCCCCTTGAGAGCAAATAGGTCCGTGCTAGAGTACTGAATACGGGCCATAGTATAATAAAAAACCGCATAGGGCAATAAAACCAAATGGATAGTTAGATGACAATAATGATGTTAAATTAAGTCCAGAATATATCTCAGTCCACCAATTCAGTTCAACTCGGCTCTCACCCGAGTCATCCAGGCAGAGCAACCACAGCGGCTCTCTCACCACCATTGAGGGAACCCACCTATGGTGGACTGAACCCAAAGTACCGGGAAAAACCTATCCGATCAGTGGGTGGTTCATGACCAATCCAGATCGCCCTCTCACCACGGACTGATCCTGGGACCATGCCGGACTGGCAATGGGAAGCCATAGGGGCAGGGACAAATGTTCGTATTCTGCCCTTCTCCAACCAACTGGGCGTTAAGGAGACAGTCTTGCATATCAAGACAGTGTAAGTCAGCCAATCTAGGGGGCTCAAACCAGGCCCCTCCCAACCAAGCAAAGTACGAAGGCCATGCCGTGGAGAGTTCACAAGCCATCGAGAAGGGAATCTCCGCCCCATTGAAAATGGCACCCACCCGCTTTTCATATTTCCGCGGTGCAGAAAAGTACCCAGCAGCAATTCAAATGGCAAGGCCACGCCTCCAACGATCTTTGGGCCGGCAGGCCTTCCAGAAGGAAAAGGCAGCCTCTAAGTTGTTAAAAACGGCGCCAGTCTGCTGATTATATCTCTGTGGTCTAGGAAAGCATCCGGCAGCAGTTCAGACGGCCAGGTCTCCATACCGCTCCAGGAAACCACCCACTATTGCTGTCTCCGCAATGCAAAGTGCCCAGAACATCGGCGGCAGTTCAAACTGCATGGCCAGGCCTCAGCCGATCTTCAGTCCAGAGAGATTTTTGAGGAGGAGAGGATAGGCGGGAGTGAGTCCCTCCTCTTGAGGTGTGGCCATCGGGCTCCGTTGGGCCTGTTGCTAACATACCTGGCACCCAGCTCTGTGGCAATGGCCCTGCTAGCATCTCCAACCCTCTATTGGGTCACTACGCCGTGGTTGGGCTTCCCAAATATCCCATTTGGGACCCATCGCGGAGAGCACGGAGCTCAGAAAACAACCGTTGCCATCTTGGGGGGGAAAAAAGCAGAGTTTGTCTCCCAGTTGATGTCAGGGTAGTTAAAGTCCTCTATTGCTACAATTATGTTTTTATTGCATATCTTAGTTAATTAATTAGCAGAAAGTTCATCAATTTCCTCTGCTTGGTTGGATGGCCTATATATATATACCTATAGCAATGTCTGTTTTTTTGTCCTCTAGTTTTCATACAAATGCATTTCAGAAGCTTTCATCCTTGGTCCTGTGTATTTCTGTAGAGGATAATGATTCCTGACATACAATGCTACTCCTCCTCCTCTCTATTTCTTTCAAGCAATGTATATCCTTCTAGCAATATATTTTAATTATGGGTTGCATCCCACACAGTTTTTACTGAGCATGCCCAAGATGGCAGACATGCTCGGCTGAGCTCCGTGTGGAGCTTCGGCAATTTGGCGACTCTTGGGAGCCTCACAGGAACATTTCTCTTTCTGTGTGGGTTGGGGACGAGGAGAAGCTGCTGGTGGCCGTCTCTGAAACGGCTGTACTCCTTACTATCGGCTCCGTGAGCCCTGGACTTTCCGAGAACTTTCAGCTGAACCCGGAGGAGTTTTGGAGGCCCTGGTGGACCC
Organism: Vipera ursinii; assembly: GCF_947247035.1. Classification (NCBI taxonomy): domain Eukaryota; kingdom Metazoa; phylum Chordata; class Lepidosauria; order Squamata; family Viperidae; genus Vipera; species Vipera ursinii. The sequence continues at coordinate 185,320,092 of NC_139513.1, read as the reverse complement.
AGAAGATCTGAGCAGAGCCCCGTGCTGCGCGGCGCCAACCAGCTGATTGTCGGTGCCACAGGGGCTCGGATAACTCCGATGGAGGCTGCTAGAATGTCCAAAAAACCTCAGAAGTACCCGGTGGAGCTCTGCTCTGTACGGCACCGACCAGCTGATCATCGGTGCCACAGGAGTCTTGAGAGCCCGGTGAAGCCTAGCGAAGCCCATTGGAGCTGGGCAGAAGATCTCAGAGACCTGCGCCCCGCCGTCCAGCTTACCGTCGGAGCTGTTATGGTGCTGCGGGAACTTGGCGGTGCTTCCGGAGCTTGCAGAGTCCAGGACAACTTTGTCGAGCTTGGCGGCGTTTGGGAGAGCCTTCCAGCTGCTTGGAGGCCGCGTGCTGGCTGATTGATGGTCGACACTATGGAATAACGGCTTGGAGCAGCGTCAGCGTTGAAGTGCGGGAGTGGTGGAGAGGTTCTCTGGTTGGTGTCTGAGATGGCTGGCGGCGAGGGGAGTTGGAGTACCGCGGCCTCTCTGGTACCTTGGCCTGGAGGTGGAGTGCGGACGCTGATGCCTCGGATGTTTGCTAGGCACAACTTAAGTTCTGCGCCGCCAGAAATCGATTAGACCATGTTTTGTGGCCCTGTTGAAATACTATGGGTCTTGGTTTCCCCTCTTGGCTGACTTTCATCTGGTCCTTTCCACAATATGAAAATGAACTGTGTAACCGGAGCTCTCTTACCATTTTGTGACTCTACAGTATTGCCTTCCCCAGTTGTATGTTCCAGGCTGCTCCCCGGTTCTGACCGTCGTGAGAAGGCGGGAATCGATCTGTTCCAGGGTTACCCAGCTCTAGTAGCAGTGGAGCTGGGTTTGCAGTCTGGACACTTTCCTTCTACCTTGAGATCCTCCTGTTTCGATCTGGGTCTGCCTTTTTGCCGGATTTGTTTAACAACTACCATGCATCTTACTTACCCTAGCACGGTTCTGTTCGCCCTCAGGGGGGCCCCCATTCCTGGGTGCGACCTGCCTCACTTTCCACACTTCCTCTTGATGAAGGGCCCGATTGCTGGGACCCTGAGAGATGGCTGGGCAGGGGCAGGGGCCTCCAGTATAAATTTAATAAGAGGCCCCTGGTTACTTTTTTAATCAATTTTTTTGTGGGGTTAGGGAGGGGGGAGGGCCGTGGTTGGTTGGAAATGGGGGGTAATCCACCAACTGTTGTTCAGGCCAGGTCTGGGACTGATCGTGGGGGGGAGGAGCCGGGGTTGGCTGTCTCCGGAGCTCAGGATCGGGTCGTGGGACTACCTATTCCCACGACACTAGGGCATGGCAGTGTCAAGCCCCGTGGGCTCGACATCACGAGGGGAGCAGGGGAAACACCGCGCAAACCGCCCGCCCGAACCTTCCTGCTGGAGCCACCCGGGAACAGCACATCCAGCAATCAAACGGCCGCCAGCAACCACGGGCAGCTGTTCCGGGGCTTTCTGGCATGTCTGCGTCAACGGAGCTGCTGAAGGGACCCATAGGCAGTCAGACCGGCAGCCGCAGCTTGTCCTGGGATTACCCAGCCACCTGCTCCTCGGCAGGGGCATCGGGCGGCTCAGAGGGGGTGTCAGGCAGCTCAGAACGAAGACCGGATAGCGGGGCGTTGTGGGGAGCTGTTAGGGGGGCTGTAACACTGACACGCTGGACGGTGGAGGGGAGCACGGAGGAGGGGTGGGGGAGCACGAAAGGGGGGTTAAGGGCATACACTCACCTGGAGTCTGTGTGGGAGCTCAGGCACAAAGGGCGGGGTGATGTGCAGAGAGCTGGGAAGGGGGCGGGTTTTGAGCAGACTCAGCCGGATGCTGGTTTGCATGGGGAGGGGTGGGGCTAATCACCCCCAATGTATAAGAGACACGTTGGGACGGCTACCTCCCAACGCTGACTTTGTATCTGCTAGGCTTTTCTGAAGTAAAGAAAACCTCGTCGTCACCCGTACCATGCTGTCATCGTTCTTTCAGCGTGGACGGCTGTGACAGTAAGTCAGCATTGCTTACAGCATTTCCTCATTGCTGTGTTCTGCTCTGGACTTCGAGGCAACTGACATGGCCGAGGGAACCCAGGGGGCTGTGCTTACTGTGGAGGGAGAGGAGCCGGCTGGGGCTACAGCACCTCTGGACATGGGGGAGTTGGCGGAAGCCCCACCGGTAGTTCGGCCCAAGGTCCGGGACCCTTGCCCAGCGGCTGAAGGCATTGGGACCCAGGGGCCGACTGCTCAAGCAAAGACTGGGGAATGGTGGCTCAGTTCTGACCTGGGACAACTGGAGACTGGGCAGGAGCGGCCACCCAGGCAGAGGGGGCCGTTGTTGGAGTGGAGGGAGCGTCGCATTACCGAAGAAGAAGGGGAGGAGTGGAGCTACTCCACGGCTCCAGGGAGTTATACTATGGACGTCCTGAGGGACAGGTTCAGGGAGCCTCGGCCATGGACCCCCATCGAACCCGAACCGGATGCTGGCCGTTGGTCTCAGAACAGGGCTGGCCCTGTGCAGCAGAGCCAGGCCCGTTTCCGCCTGGCTAGCCCCCATTTTCGGGCTCCGCAGGGTTCCGGCAACCCGCAGGGGACTGCACCCTCGTTGCCGGGCCCCGCGGCTGCACCAGGTCAAGGGCCTGTACGGGCAGGTGCTACGGGGGGCGGTGGGGCTGCGCTACACCTGGGGCCACCGGCAGGAGTGCTGGGTTGGCCACAACCAGGGCCCATAGCACAAGGACCGGGTGCTCCGGCAGGGCTCTGGGGAGCACCAGCAGTGTGGGGCCCACCACCGTTGCCCATGACTTTTGATGGCCACCCCGACTGCCTGGCCCTCTTCCTTGGTCACATGATCCATCATCTGGATAAGTATGGCCCCGTGTATGCCTCTCAATGGGCAATGGTGATGGCGGTCCCAACAGTGCTGCAGGGGGAGGCTGCGGCGTTGGTCGCTAACCTGTACAGCGACCGTGCTAGAGAGCTGGGGGATGTCAGGTTGTTCCTCGAGGCATTGCAAGCCCGCTTTGAAGACGTTACCCGGGTACAGCGGGCTGAAGCCGAGATAGTTGGGCTCCGACAAAATGGCCGGCCAGCAATGGAGTTTGTTCGGGAGTTCAGAGAGGTGGCAGGCAAACTTAGCTCGTGGCCGGAGCGGATGTTGATCCATCATTTCCGGGCTGGGCTGGACGACCACCTCCAGAGGGCCTGTATCGTCCGCGGCATCCCTCCCAGACTCCAGGAATGGTTCCTGGTCATGGTTGAGCTGGATGTCGGCCTACAGGGCTGCCAAAACCTCCAGCAGACCCCCGACAGGTTCCGCAGAAGCCGCAAGGGGAGGGGCAAAAACCGGCATCTCCGATGCAGAAACCCACAGCACCACCGCCCCGGGCCGCTTTCCGCTGTTTCCGGTGTGACCAGCCAGGGCACCGTGTAGCTGACTGTTCAATGCCGGTGCCCTGGGCAGTGGCAGGAGCAACCCCAGCATGGGGTGTAACTTCCCCACAGTTTGTGGAGCGCTCCCGAGCCAACCGTCAAGCCTTGGACACGACGCCCAGGAGAAACAACCAAGCGGAGACTGAGAGGTCAACGGACGTGGACCTAGAGGTTTACGGGGACGGTGATGGACAGGAGGAAGACCCAATGGTAAGTGCACTGATCTGCCCTTTCATGATCCCAGTAACACTGACGAACCCCAACACGGGTGAGGCACTGGGATTCAGGGCCTTAATTGACTCGGGTAGCACACGGTGTCTTGTCAGTCAAGAGGTGTTGGCCAAGGTGGGTGTTGGGGTGGTGCGACTGGAAACCCCTATGCGCTTCCAACAGGTGGAAGCGCCCATCACGCATGTAACAAAACTAATATGCCTGGGCATGGGGGAGCACTGGGAGAGGTTACGGTTCATTGTGGTACCCTCCATGACCGAGGAGGTGATCCTGGGTCTCACGTGGCTGGAGAAGTGGGGCCCAACCATCTGGTGGGAGGGGGGGTGCCGACACCTTCGACTTGGGGTTGGGCCCCAACCCCCTGACCATGAACACGTGGGGAAAGACAGACAGCCAGGAAGGACAGAAGAAGGCTGCAGGGCCGGATCGGAGGTGCGGGTTCCGCCAGAGTATGCCAACCTCCTGGAGGTCTTCGGTGAACAAGAGTGTGACCTCCTACCACCCTATCGGGTCACGAATTGCACGATTGAGCTGGAGCCGGGGGTCAGGTTGCCCAAGCCACGAATGTACGCCATGGCACCACGAGAGATGCTGGAGCTGCGGCCTTACATAGACAAGAACCTGGCACGGGGCTTTATCCAGCCTGCTCGCTCACATATGGCAGCACCCGTTCTCTTCAGAGAAAAGAAGGACGGTGGGCTATGACTATGTGTGGATTATCGTGGGGTCAACACGGTGTGTGTTGAGCACCTGTACCCACTGCCTCTGATGAAGGACATGTTACCCCATCTAGCCAGTGGGAGGGTGTTCACTCGCTTGGACCTGCGGGAGGCGTACTATCGAGTGCGCATCAAAGAAGGCGACGAATGGAAAAATGCGTTTAACTGCCCACTCGGCAGTTTTCAGTTTCGTGTGATGCCGTTCGGGCTCCAAGGGGCTCCCGCGGTCTTCATGCAGTTGATAAATCAGGTACTGCATGAGCATCTGTACAGGAGGGTCCTCGTGTATCTCGACGACATACTAATTTACACGGAATCCATGGTCGAGAACATCAATTTAGTGTGGCAGGTATTACAGAAACTCCTAGCAGCTCGACTCTACGTAAAACTCGCGAAATGCAAGTTCCATACCTCCCGTTTGGACTATCTGGGCTACCGGATCTCCACGGCCGGAATCGCGATGGACCCCAAGAAAGTGGAGGTGGTACAAGAGTGGCAAGACCCAGGAACCCGATGGCAGCTGCAGAGCTTCTTGGGATTTGCCAACTTCTATAGGCAGTTCATACTGTCCTTCGCCGCGATCGCACTGCCCTTAACGGACCTTCTGCAGACCAAACAGCTGACAGTGAAGCCGCGTCCAGGCTTACGGGTGGCATGGACCGCCGAATGTGAAAGGGGTTTTGGGACACTAAAGGAGTTGTTTGCCAAAGAGCCCGTTTTGTTGCACCCCGACCCTACCGTACCATTCATTGTTCAAGCACACGCCAGCGATGTGGCGGTGGGGGCCGTTCTCTTGCAGCGAAATAGTGATGGGGTACTACAGCCATGTGCCTATGCTTCCAAGAAGCTGTCAGCCACCGAACGGGCCTGGGCGATCTGGGAAAAGGAGGCCTTTGCCATTCGGTGGGCGTTGGAAATGTGGCGACATCACTTGGAAGGGGCGGAGAAGCCCTTTGAGGTATGGACGGACCACAAAAACCTGGAGGCTTTGCAGTCAGCCAGGAAGCTGGCTCCAAAGCACGTTCGGTGGGCGCTGTACTTCAGGCGTTTCAAGTTCACCCAGAAATGTGTCACAGGGGGGAAGAACTTTCTAGCGGATGTGCTCTCGCGCCTCCCTCAATATGATAGCCGGCGGAAGGAGGTGGTGCAGGCTATTCTTCCCCTGTGTGAATCGGAGGTGATACAAGCCGTGAAATCCAGGGCCGTCAACGACCTGTTGCAACGCTTAAAGGATGCTCTACAAGGGGATATCTGGTTGCAACAACACCCGCACCTCCTGACCTTTCGGGATGTACGTGCTGCAAGCTCTTCGAGCAGATGTCCTATTTAGGTGCCATGATGCCAAACAAGCTGGCCACTTCGGGTTCGTTAAGATTCTGCACCTCGCCCGGCGACAGTTCTGGTGGCCGGGTATGAGACGTCACGTTGAGGACTATGTGCGCCACTGTCATACGTGTGCTACCGCTAAGCCCCAGCCTGGTAAACCAATGGGTCTTTTGCAAGCAGTGGCAGACCCCTGTCGGCCATGGCAGGACATAGCCATGGATTTTATTGTGGAGCTGCCGGAGAGCCGAGGGTATACTGTGATATGGACAGTGATAGACCTATTCTCCAAGCAGGCCCACTTTGTACCATGCAAAGGATTGCCAACAGCCCGACGACTGGCGTGGATGTTCATAACGCACATCTACCGCCTACATGGCGTGTCCAGGCATATCATCTCGGACCGGGGGGTGCAATTTATGGCTAGGTTTTGGCGAGAGTTCATCCAATTCATTGGATCATCCCAGTGGCTGAGTTCTGGGTATCATCCCTGCACAAACGGATCAGCTGAGTGAGCCAATGCCGCAGTGGAGCGGTATCTGCGCAGCTATGTCTCCTATCAACAAACAGACTGGGCGGACCTGCTCGCATTTGCGGAGGTAGCCCACAATAATGCAGTGCACAGCAGCACCGGCTACCCTCCCTTTACAGTGGTGTCAGGGTATGACTTCTCCCCCATCTCGGAGTACGGCCAAGGGTCGGCATCTCCCTGCCAACCCAGAGAGTGGATATCGCAATTGGAAGGGGTGTGGAAAGCGACCAGAGAGGCGCTACAAAAAACGGCCGGTGTTATGAAAGAACAGGCAGACAAGAAGCGCCAACCCTTTCACACCCCTGGGGTTGGGGACTGGGTGTATCTGTCCACCAAATATTTACGTCTACAGATACCAAGTAAGTAACTGGGCCCCAAATTCATAGGGCCGTTCCAGGTCACCCAGGTCATCAACCCGGTAACGGTACGACTCAGGTTACCCAAATTCCTTGGCAAGGTACACCCGGTGTTTCACGGCAGTCTGTTGAAACCAGCAGCCGTTCCTGTGGGGTTGGGGAAGGGGGCCCCCGGACCTGTTCGTAACGGGCACTATGAAGTGCAGGACATCCTTGACTCCAGGGTGCGGAGGGGAAGGGTACAGTACCTGCTATTGTGGAGGTGATATCCGGCATCCGAGGCATCATGGGTGGTGGAGCAGGATGTCCAAACACAACGGCTGCGTAGTGCGTTCCACCGTAGGCACCCAGGCAAACCTGGGGGGGGTCGGATGGAACCCGTCGCCCATATTGGTACCTGTGTAACATCTTCCTCTTGCCTTCCAGGTGGTGCCCTGGTAGGAGGGGGCACCTGTCAAGCCCCGTGGGCTCGACATCACGAGGGGAGCAGGGGAAACACTGCACAAAAAGCTTGCCCGAACCTTCCTGCTGGAGCCACCCGGGAACAGCACATCCAGCAGTCAAACGGCTGCCAGCAACCACGGGCAGCTGTTCCGGGGCTTTCTGGCATGTCTGTGTCAACGGAGCTGCTGAAGGGACCCATAGGCAGTCAGACCGGCAGCCGCAGCTTGTCCTGGGATTACCCAGCCACCTGCTCCTCGGCGGGGGCGTCGGGCGGCTCAGAGGGGGCGTCGGGCGGCTCAGAGGGGGCGTCGGGTGGCTCAGAACGAAGACCAGATAGCGAGGCATTGTGGGGAGCTGTTAGGGGGGCTGTAACACTGACACGCTGTACGGTGGAGGGGAGCACAGAGGAGGGGTGGGGGAGCACGAAAGGGGGGTTAAGGGCATACACTCACCTGGAGTCTGTGTGGGAGCTCAGGCACAAAGGGCGGGGTGACGTGTGGAGAGCTGGGAAGGGGGCGGGTTTTGAGCAGACTCAGCCGGATGCTGGTTTGCATGGGGAGGGGTGGGGCTAATCACCCCCCAATGTATAAGAGACGCGTTGGGATGGCTAGCTCCCAACGCTGACTTTGTATCTGCTAGGCATTTCTGAAGTAAAGAAAACCTTGTCGTCACCCGTACCACGTTGTCGTCGTTCTTTCAGCGTGGACAGCTGTGACGGGCAGCAGGTGTACAAACAGAGGGCCATATCGACATCTGGGAGGGCATCCCCGCTATCTACAAGTGGTGAGGCACTCCGACCCTCTGCTTTTGCCCCGAGGTCCCAGGAGCGAGGATGTGCAGCCACCTGAGCTCCGGCTGGTGTACTTGAATGCCAGGTCCGTCGTTAATAAGGCTCGTCTCGTCCGTGATCTGGTTCAGGGTGAGCAGGCGGACCTGGCTTGCATTGCGGAGACTTGGTTGGGCCCAGAGGGTGGTATCCCCCTGGTTGATCTTTGCCCACCAGGTTTCCAGGTGCTACACCGGCCTTGTAAGAAGAACTTTCTTTCCTTGTAATGTTAATTCAATACTAACATATCTCGCTTGTTTATCCGATTCAATCAATCTTGCTGAAAAGTCTTTTCTTAAGTAAATAACCACTCCAGCCTTCTTGTCCGGAGCAGAAGATGCAAAATGTGTTCCCAATCGGGAATTAATCAAATATTTTTGATCTTTTAATGCAATATGTGTCTCTTGTAAGCAAACAATGTCATTTTTATGTTGTTTCAGATAAAAAATACTTTCTTTCTTTTCTGTGGTGAATTTAACCCATTAACATTCCATGTCAGGAACTTCACCATCTCTGGTGACCATGAGCCTTTGGAACATGGCCTGAAGATCAGCTGTTGCTCTCTTAGGACGTGCTCCTCCCACAGGCTCTGAAACGGCCGCATCTTGCGTAGCTGGACCAGTTACAGACTTTTGTTTTTGCTCTTTTTCCATACGCTTATGTGCAGCTCTTGTCATCCTCTGTTCTTTTAGATCTTCCTTTAATGCCAAACTCTGCTCCATGGCCTCCGGCTTCTGCATCTCCTCAAGGGGCAGTAACATTGCCCCTTCACTCAATTGTTTATCATCTTGTCTAGCTTCTGTTCTTTTAATTCGGGGAGATGGTGGTAAACCTGCTTTCAGGACCTTAGTGTAGAAATCTTTTGCTTTTAAGATTGTATCCAATCTGTATCTGGTCCCTGCATAATTTACCACAATTCCAATAGGTATTTCCCATCTGAACTGGATTTGTCGACACGAGGCTGGTTCCAGGCAGTTATATCTGCATCTTTGAGTTAGGGTAGTTTTCCCGCCGTCTTGAAGGAGGCGGTGGTGAGACCTCTCCTCAAGAAGCCTGCCTTGGACCCAGCTGTGTTAAACAACTTTCATCCTGTCTCCAACCTTCACTTTCTTGCGAAGGTTGTTGAGAGTGTGGTGGCGCATCAGCTCCCTCTGGTTCTGGATGAAGCGGATTATCCAGACCCGTACCAATCGGGTTTCAGGCCCAGGTACAGCACGGAGACGGCATTGGTCGCTCTGGTGAATGATCTCTGGAGGGCCCGGGACAGGGGATATTCCTCTGTCCTAGTCCTATTAGACCTCTCAGTGGCTTTCGATACCATTGACCATGGTATCCTGCTGCGGCATCTCAGGGGATTGGGAGTGGGAGGCACGGTTCTTCAGTGGTTCTCCTCCTATCTCCTGGGACATTCGCAGTCAGTGTTGGCAGGAGGGCAGAGGTCGACCTCGAGGCCTCTCGCTTGTGGAGTTCCTCAGGGGTCGGTCCTCTCGCCTCTCCTGTTCAACATCTATATGAAACCGCTGGGTGAGATCATTCGTGGTTTTGGAGTTGGGTATCATCAGTATGCTGATGATACCCAACTTTTTATTTCGACCCCAAACCACCCCAGTGATGCCCTCGATGTGATGTCCTGTTGCCTGGAGGCAGTTCGGATCTGGATGGGGAAGAACAGGCTTTGACTCAACCCTGACAAGACGGAGTGGCTGTACGTGCCAGCATCTCAAGAAACTCAGATCATTCCATCTCTCACCATGGGAGGTGAGTTATTACCTCCCGTAGATAGAGCTCGCAACTTGGGAGTTCTTCTAGATTCACAGCTCTCTTTAGAAGATCACATAGTAGCTGTGACTAGGGGGGGCCTTCGCCCAGGTTCTCCTGGTGCACCAGTTGCGGCCCTATCTAGACCATCCCGCCTTACGTACAGTCACTCATGCGCTCGTGACCTCTCGTTTAGACTACTGCAACGCTCTCTACATGGGGCTGCCCTTGAGAACCACTCAGAGGCTCCAACTGGTACAGAATGCAGCCGCAAGAGTTGTGTTGGGAGTCTCCTGATACTCCCATGTTACACCTCTGCTCCGTGAGCTGCATTGGCTGCCAGTTGTCTTCCGTGTGAGATTCAAGGTGATGGTAATGGTTTTTAAAGCCCTACATGGCATGGGTCCGGAGTACCTTAGGGATCACCTGCTGCCGGCATCAACTTCCCTCCGCCCAGTGCGCTCCCACAGAGAGGGCCTCCTCAGGGTGCCACCAGTCAGAGAATGTCACCTGGTGGCCCCCAGGGGGAGGTCCTTCTCTGTGGGCATGCCGGAATTGTGGAACCGTTTGCTGGTTGAGCTCCGGACGGTGCCCGACCTTCGTTCCTTCCAACGCGATCTGAAGACCTACTTGTTCGAACAAGCCGGCCTGGCCTGATGGGTGATGGGTTTAGATTTTAATATTGTTTTAATGTATTTTAATTTATTATTCTTAGCTTCTGGGCACCTGTTTAATCTTTTTTAATGTTTGTATTCTTGTATTTTTATATGTTTGCCCTGTTCACCGCCCTGAGTCCTTCGGGAGAAGGGCGGTATACAAATAAAATTATTATTATTATTAGTAGTAGTAGTAATGGCAACAATATTGTATGTACCTTCCTGTAGTACGGCAGTGATGGCGAACATTTTAGAGACCGAGTGCCCAAACTGCAACCCAAAACCCACTTATTTATCACAAAGTGCCAGGGCTGCATCAGCATTGTGGTGCCCTTGGGAGGGTGGGATGGGTGACCCATTAGTTGGGCATGGCTGCAGTGGTCATGGCAGACTGGGTGGGTGTGGCCAGGGAGCGTGGCCACCTTAATGTTGTTTGTGGGGGATGCCTGTGGGGGATGTGTAAGGTTGGGGGAGATCCAGGGGGTCTCTGGTGGGTGGGGCGATGGGCAGGAGGGCAGGAGGCTCATCCTGTGGGGTGAGGGTGCCATTGCCATGGGGGCAAGGTGAGGCAGGGGCTGGGGCAGCTGCTGCCTGACATCATCGCCCCCTCCCCCACAGAGGTCAGTGAGCGCATGGGGGCTGGCAGTGTCCGTCAGCAGCCACAGCCTGCCAGCCCCTCAACCGGCACACTCTGGGGCTTCATAGCCTGCTGCCAATACAGGCCAGCCCTCCAGCAGCAGGCGGAGTAGGGGAAGGGGCAGGCACATGATGCAGACTGCTGGATGTGCCTACTCTGTCCCACCTGTTTTTACTTGCAGTTGGAGAATAGGTCGCTGCTGGTCATCTCCTTGGCCCCCTCGCAGATCTTGCCCTTGGCCTGCTTGTGGAGCCTGTTCCCCCTCAAGCACCCAATGCACCTTGGCCCTGCCTTGGGCTGCTGCCACCAGCCGCTCATGCAACCCGCCTAGCATGAAGGAGGCAAAATAACCAGCTAGCAAGCTCAAGTAGAAGTGATAGAGCCCAGCAAGCCAAAGGCCACCCCCAGCGGGGAAAGCCAGATCCCCATCATGCCATGGCCCCCCGGTCCCAGCTAGGATTGCATGCCTCCCCATCTCTGCTGGGCCTGGGCAGCCATGATGCTGATGGGGATCCAGCTTTCCCCACTTGGGGTGGCCTTTTGCCTGCTGGCCCTGGGCATGCTCTACCACCTCTATGTGGGGCTTCCTAGCTGACTACTTCAACTCCTTCATGCTGGGCAGGCCTGCAGCTCTGAGCAGCGGCCTAATGGACCTGCATGAGTGGCTGCCGCTGCAGTAGGTACCGAGGTGCATGAGGGGAATGCGCTCCACCCACGAGCCAAGGGCAAGGCACTTCAGGGGACTTAGAAGATGACCAGTGGTGACCAAAGTTTCCCCCCCCGTAAGAGAGGGAAGGGAGATTCTATCCCACCCTCTAAAAATAATGGCGACTGACTATCCAGGGGAGCTTAAAACATTGCAAGATTAACCTGATTCTGACTGGATCTTTATCTTTCTAAGATTTGTGGACTAAAATCTTCTTATTGAAGATTTGGGTTTTTACTATAAAAAGAAGTAAAATTGGACAAAGGATTATAAAAATTTTGGACTTTAAAAAACCCCTAAATGGTATGGGTGACATCTTGTGGCTAAACCTGATATTACAATTTGTTATTGCCTAAAAAAGAGACTTGGCTTGAAGCCCAGACTATAGATAAGACTGCAACCTTGACAGATATCAACTGTGAGAAGCCCAACTGTGTTCTATACTCAGTGATAAAATTATTGTCATTCTCTGGTTGTAAAGCTTTTAACTTAACACTCTACTAAGAGAACATGGATGAAGATCAGGAACAGATTCTCTTTATGTTGAAAGCAATTTATGAAACTATTCTTACAGCTACTGATGAAATAAGAAGCAACAGAAAAGAACAAGATGTCAGCCTAGATATACAAACCCAAACTTTGATTACAACTAAATTATCTGCACAGAATGTAATAGAAGAAGTGGAACAATTAAATACTATGATAGAAGATTCAATTGACCAACAAACACAGTTAATGGAAAACCCAGAAAAGAGACTGACAACATGGAAAATGGAAAAGACTCTGTATATAAACCAGAAAAAACCTGAGGATCAAGAAGAAGAACAGACTGAAGGGAAGATAAACATTTCAGGACAACTATGTTGAGATGGAAAAATAGAGAGACAGTTTGTTAGTCCTTCCAAAAAAATGATGACCAGATGCCCTTTTCTACTTCAAACAATATATATAATAATACAGGGAGATCTATTTGATGACATAAAAGCACTGACTTGGAAGGTGAGTTGTCAAAGAAAGAAAGCTAGAATAAGGCTGAAGAAAATTGGGGTTTTGTCTTTTAAGTGAGAATTAAAATAGAACATACTCAAATAGACAAGATGTGTATTTTGAATACTAGATTTTGTTATGAACTGAGATAAAGAAAAATTTGGTCATTTAAAACTTGGAAATATAAATATTAAAAGTTAAATTTGAATATTGATTTGCTTATAAAGGTTGAATGTAAAAGTAATTAAGATATATATAAGTTAAAAATCTATTGATAAATGTAAACAAGCATGTTTTTTATTTAGCTACTATAATAAAAATTACTAGCTTAAATATGAGATAGTAGACACCAAGAGAAAAAGAGAGGAAGTATTTAATGTTGAAATAAGAGAAATTTTGGTTACTAAATTTAAGACATTTGGAAATTAATAGAAAATAAGAATGTTATACTGTATTATTAATTAGTTGATATAAGATGGTGAAGGAAACTGTGGTTATTTAAAACTTGGAAATTATAAATATTAAATGTTAAATTTAATTAGTAATGGGAAACTAAAAATTGGGAAAAACTGATTAGGACATTAATAGTCTATAAAGATTAAATGTTAAAATAACTAGAATATGTACAAACTAAAATTATTGATAAATGTAAGAAATTAATTGACATAATAAGAATTATAGTAGTTTAAACATGAGACAGTAAACAGTAAGGGGAAAAGAGAGGAAATATTTAATGAGACTTGTACTAAATGTATTTGTATGTAATTGAATTATCAGTTAACTCAGCCACCATGTTGCTTTTTAAATATTTAAATGTAAAAATAGAAAATCAATAAAACTTTTTTTAAAGAACCTATTACTTCAATCAAATGAAGTTGAAGGTCTTTCTTTCCTAGGGACCTAGTTAAGGCAAGCCTGACAGTACCTATGTGAACAATTCAGGCAGGATGGGTATCCTCAAGCATTTATTACAAGATGCCTGCACAACGTGCAAAGGAGAGAAAGGAAGAAAGAAAGTAGAAGACCAGCTATATGGCACACCCTGCCATACCTCAAAAACATTTTGGAAGCAGTAGAATGCAGCTTCCAAGATCTGCAAGTAGGTATTGTGCACTGCCAAGTAGCTACCATATAAAGACAAATCATGCATTGCAAAGATCACTTTTTTTAAAAAAAAAATCCCATTTATATCCCGGCCTTCTCCGAAGACTCAGGGCGGCTTACAATTTAAAGCACAAATCAATGTGCTTAGCAATAGCCTTCATTCTATGTATATGCCTGCTTATTAGGGCTTTCGCTCCCCCCCCAAGCGGCATTATTACAAAGTCAGCTTATTGCCCCCAACAATCTGGGTCCTCATTTTACCTACCTCGGAAGGATGGAAGGCTGAGTCAACCTTGAGCCTGGTGGGATGCGAACCTGCACTAATTGCAGGCAGCTGGTGTTACTTAAGGAGGCATTAGCCCACTGCTCCACCAAGGCACTTGGAGGTGAGAGATACTTCTAATGTAATTTACTAGTATTATTGCCCCTGTAATTATGTGGCACAGATGAGGAGGAAGCTAACCCACTAGATTGCAAGGATACAAACAAGCATTCTGATGAGCATATCCAAACTCATTGATAGCCTCACATGGCAATGAATAAGGACAATTTCAATTTCACAGCTACTAAAACTGTTGGCCATGCAGGCACAAAGATAGCCAGGGAAATTATTGAAGCCTGGGAAATGGGACCCAGATTGTTGGGGGCAATTAAGCTGACTTTGTAATAATGCCGCTTGGGGTGTGTGTGAAAGCCCTAATAAGCAGGTATATACATAGAATGAAGGCTACTGCTAAGTTTGTAAGCCGCCCTGAGTCTTCGGAGAAGGGCAGGATATAAATGGAATTAAAATAAAAAAATAAAAATAAAATAGCTGATTTACCACCAACTTATCAGTTACTTAGGAGCTCAGGGATTGGCAGCACAAGGAAATGACAGCTATTTGCCAGCTGTCAACACATCAGTCAGTCAATAGGAAGGCACCACATAAATACAATGCAAAGAATAGCCCAGAGCATGTATTCCAGTAGAGAGAAGTTCTCTGAGGATGGGTTCCAGCATGAGTCTGAAAGTTCAGAAGAGTAAACCTCTGGTCCTGGTGACTGACCCAGATCGGATCTTATACTGTTTCTGTTTTGTTCTATCATTGATGTATTATTTTTTAGGTTTTTTAAAATAGATAATAAATAAACAAACCAGCAAGCTTGATGTATAGATCAGCCTACAAAGAGGGCAATTTGAAAAAGTATTTGTTTCAACAGGCATATTCTGGAAGTTCAATCATTGCTTCCATGCCCCCACTCTTTTGGTTACTGGATTATATATTTTATGTTGGAAGCATTTCAGGAAAAATGGCTTAACGCCGCCTAGAATATAGTAAATGGACAGACGGGTGGGTGGGAAGGCAAGCAGAGAAGCAATTGGAATGGAACCTAAAGTAAGCCCAGGAATGAAGCCAGGAGGAAAAGCAAGCAGAGAAGCATTTGCTGGTTCTGGGAGCATAGCCCAGCACAAATGCTCTTTTTGGTTGTTTTTCAGGAAGCAGTAGAAGGAGAAACAGCTCAGCTGGAGACACACATGGAAAACTGTAAAACCTTTGGCTCAAACCCAAGGAAAAAGTGAGGTGAATTGCTTTTTCTTCCCCTTTTCTCATCCCCAGACCACCCTCTACTGGGTTGTGTTTAGCTGCTAGAGAAATAAAGGAAGCCCAGAAATGCCCCTCTTCTCTCCCCACCCCCCAGCTACACATTCCATTCTTTCCCTGCTCTCTAGGGCCTGGTCCCGCCTGCCCCAAAGAAGCAGCCAAAGGGAGGATGCTTGGTTTCAGAGGCATTTGGCTTTTCTGATCTTAACTGATGTCATTACACAATCTCCCAGCTGACTGCCAGAGCCTCCATCTGTATCCAGAGCTATACTTCAACCACAGATCTTTATTCCCGGTTCGCCTTTCTTATTTGTTCTGTTTTTCTATGTATGCAAAACAAGCCCAAGGATAGAGATTCAGTCATGTGAAAAAAGAATGAAAATTGAGTTTCATTTCTAGTCTAAATGAATCCCTCATTTTTTGTGTTTGCTTAAAGTTTTTGTAGCTTCACATACACTTGATTACAGATGCCTTCATTTTTCATAAATCTCTTAGTGAAAGTCTCTCCCTTTGGGCAAAGGAAAATATCATAGGATAACAGCCTTGAGTGACAAATCATTCCCCTTTTTTGTGCCTTGATGCAAAAAGGGAGAAACAATGTTGTCAGATGAACTCAAGGATGAACATGAGCTGAGCAAACAGCTAACAATCTAAAACTTGTGACTATAAAAGTAGACTAAGGGACATGTCTGGTAAGTTGTTGTCTCATCAGAAGGTGACACAGAGCTGGCAAGAGGAATGGGGTGAGTAGATCCTGGATTTAAGGTTAAACGTTTTAGGGCTGGAGTAGCTCAATTTTAAACAACATTATTAAATCACTGGAATTTACAAGCAGAATAGAGAAAATCTGATAGTCTTATAATACTTGAATAATCTGTTTATTAAACCATACATAAAATTGTTCTCTACAGCTTAAAGTGAGTTTTTTATCTCCTCAAAAATAAATCTCATTTTGTTGGGAATGGAATTAAAACAAAATTAAAATAGATTGGTAAGAAAAGAGTTTATTCTGCAGAAAATAGAAAAAAGCAGTTTGCAAAGTGCGGTGGATCTCTGAGAGAAGCTTCAATAGGAAGTTCTAAACCAGAGACCACACTCAAACATTCAAACTCATAGCATTATTTATTTATTTATTTATTTATTACATTTATATCCCGCCCTTCTCCGGAGACTCAGGGCGGCTTACAAGCTTAGCAGTATATATTATATATATTATATATATATTATATACTATATATTATATACACTTCTATTGCGACACCCCCGTCCCCTCCCCTTCGGTCCCGTTTGAAAGGACTTCAGAGGGCACAATCTTGTCTGAGACACCTAGCCAGAATACATCATCCCTCCCCCTGGTTACATTGTTTTAAACATCCCCTGGCCACCCTTTTGTCTTGTTAGATCCATTGTGGGAAAAGGGGAGATAACATTGGCCAGGGTGTGGATACAGAGGCAATAAATGAAGCAAATGGTTATATTGTAGCAAATAGAGGAATTGAAAGTAATAACCCTGCAGGCACATCCTCCCTCCCCCTCAGGAGTATGGCAGAACCCAGGGAAAGGTGAGATTTGTTTTTAGGTAGAAATGAAATAGGAATGGGTTCTGACAACCATTTTATTTTTAAACTTCTGTGTTGCTCACAATTTTAAGTTCATTTTATTCTTCCTCTTGTTCTCTATCAATGAAGCTCAGGACTTCAAAGAGTGATGATCTCCTTGAAAATAAACATATCATGGACACTGTCTGGTTTTCTTCTTTGGAACTTAAGTTGGAACTTGTACATGAATGACTGCCATGTTTAAGAGTTGTCCATGAAATTTAGTTGATATTAGTTGGTCACTGATTGCATTGTAATTTTTCTATACCCTTCCTAACTACTGTATAAAAGCAACAGAATTTCTTCTTTGTTTTTTATGCCCTGAGTAATAAATGATGTGACTGAAAGTGACTGATGTCAATCCATCTCTATTCGCTGATGCCTAGAATATTAATTTTTGTTGTTTCATTTCATTTTTTCACTGTACTGAGCTTTCCTGTGTTCATACTTCTTACAGTCAATGTTCCTACTATGATTTTATTTTTGCAGCTTTGGATTTTATTTTCTGTGTGGCAACTAGATGTCCTGAAGGCTTTAATCTAGGATCTGAGAACAAGAGGAAGCCCAGAGAATTCGACATCCGCCATTCCGAATGATGGCCATAACACCTGGGGCAAGTTGAGAACTATCTCCGGGTGAACCAAATTGCCAAGGACGGCCTAAAAGCGGTGACCTTGCTTTGCATAAGCAGGCCTGCCACATTCAACTTGGCCGAAAGCCTATTTGCACTGATGCCAATCGAAACCGTCTCATACAGAGACCTCACACAAAAGCTGAACAGGCATTTCAAGCCCCAAATGTCCAAGCTGGCCTGGTGGTTCCGGTTTGACCAGAAGGTACAACTGCCGGGTGAATCTGCGTCGGAGTTCATCGCGGCCTTGCCCAGGTAGGGGTAGAGCTCTCCGGGGCCGCCAGAACTTAAAGTTTTGGCGGATGAAGGATTGAGCCCCCCCCCCGAAGCCTGGGCATGCTCCGGATTGCGAGGCGCCTCTGCTCTGGGTTTTTTGGAGCAGAACAGGGTGTTCGCAACCATCCCTGCTAGCAAGGAAGAACTTTTGAGAACGAGGACGCAGGCAGAGCGATGCAGGAGATTTTGGTGAAGATGGTGTTTTGATCTTTAACTCAATGGACTTTGCTGAGCTCGTAAGTGGAAGTGCATAGTTAACAATAGTGGGTGAAAATGGTGGCTATATCTTCTAAAGTTCCTGCTCTGGTGCAGCAGTCTTCATTGAAAACTTTATTGTCCCCTGCACCCGTATCTGCATCAGCTCTTACAGTAAAAGATTTGCAGAATCTGCTGCAAGAGACTATGGAAAAGCAAATGCAACAATTTGCTGAGATAATGGATAAAAGGTTGGAGGAGAAGTTAACAGAAAAACTAGCTAAGGTTATGGATGAAAAGATTACAGAGAAATTAACAGAACTGAGAGCAGACATTTTATCTGCATTGCAAGGCATGGCTATATGTATTGAGAATTTGGATGAAAGAGTGGAAGATCTTACTCAAAATGATATTAGACTGGAAGCAAAAATGACAGAAACTGAAAATGTGGTAGAGAAAATTGATTATGATTTGATCTCGACACAGTATTATCAGATGGAGTTTGCTTTAAGGATTAGAGGCCTAAAAGAAAATCCTAAGGAAAATTTGAAGAAAATGGTTTCTGAGCCTTTGGAAGGGGTGCTGAGAGGACCAGCAGATGAAATAATAGAAGATATAGATAAAAAAATTGTGTTAATTCTTGGATTGCAAGACAAAGGAAATTACCCAGAGATGTGGCGGTTTATTTTACAAAGAGAATGATTAGAAATGAAGTTATCCAGGTCTCCTACAATATTGATTTTGTAATTGCTGAGCAAAAAGTTCTGATTTTAAAAGAGATCCCTTCAAGAATTTTAAGAAAAAGGAAGGAATTTGCTTTTTTGACACAAGAATTGAGACGACGTGATATCAAGTTTAGATGGCAGATACCAGTGGGTATGGTGGTGACCTATGAAGGTACGAGGCATTGTTTTACTACGGTGATTCAGGCACGCGATTTCTACAGTAATGTTTTAAAAGCACCCCCATACCATTTTTGGAATCTACAAAGAAAAAAGGTGAGAGAGAGTCTCAACGATACAGAGAGAATCTACAAGATGCTGAAGGAATAATACAGACAGATGAGAAAGTTACAGGAGCGGATCAAATTTCAGTTCCCCTGGAGGAGGCCAGAAATTGGAAGAGGCGTGCTGCTTCTAGACGAATGAACCAAGCCTGAAGATTTAGTTGCATAACTGCAGGAGATAATAATGTAATAAGGATTATGGGAATTGAAATTGTTAGAAGGGCTAAATATTTGGGGATATACTTTTCACCCTTATAAAATAACTATGTAATATTTTATGTTGCTTTAGTTTTAAGATGATTATGAAAATTTAATTGGGAAGATTTGTAGTAGTGCTTACTGATATTTTGTAGGTTATGATTTGCTATTTGTTGGTACGTATATTTATGGTGTGGTATGAAGGTGGACATTGTGTGCTAGGTATATACTTTGTGATATGCTCTGGTGCAACTTTGGGAAAAATTATAGATGAAAGTTAACTTGTAATATTTTTATGGGTAATAATGAAACAGGTAATAGAAAATATAAGAATGATGTGATTATATAAAAAATTTTAAGTTTGGAAAGTAATGTATGGTATTTTAAGTTGTATAATATATTAGGAGAAGGAAAGGTTGTATAAACTTGGTTTTAGTATGGAAATTTAAAGCCTAGTTGGAAAGAAGAATAGTTTTTAATAATTGATATAAAATTGTCTTATCTGTGATTGTTCTTATTGGGTATTATTTATATTACTGTGGTGGATATATCACAACACATCACACCATGCACAGCCACGGGGAAGAGTCCTGTAGAGCTCCGTTGGGGCAGACGCCTCATCACAAAACTGGACAGGCTTCACCCTGACAGAGTGACTTCTGAGGCTGTGCAACCCAAAACCCCAAGAGAACTACACCAGGGTGACTTGGTTTGGGCCAGGAACTACGGTCTGGGACACTTGTGGATTTCAGGGGTGGTGGTTGACAAAACTGGGCTCTTATCTTACGTAGTAGGGGTGGAGGGGGGGTCGTCAGGTCAGACGGCACATAGACCAAGTAAGGAAAAGAGTTCCAGAACGGTCAACAAGCGACCACGGGGAAAATTACCCCTCATTCAGTTTCCAAGCTGGCACACAAGCTAGTTCACATTCCCCCTACCAGCACTACCAACAAACAACCATGTCCAAGCCTGAGGAGGACCAGGAGAACCCCGATCAACCAGGACAGCAACCCTCCCAGGACCGCAGGGCTAACCCTGCCACAGGGTCTGAGTATGGGGTGGGTACACCAGAAATGGTCAGCCAGAGCTTACCTGCTGACTCTCCAGTTCAGGAGAACTTGGATGTCCAGGATATGCTGAGTAAGGTGCCAGACCACAAGGGGGAAGAAACCCTAAGACGTTCATCTCGGCCCCATAGGCCACCTGCGTACCTCACTGACTATGTGCGCAAATAAGGGAAGCTGGGTGGCTAGGTCCATTGGGAAGTTGGTTGTCATGATTGTAAGTTCATTGTATATGTATATTGTTTCATCCTTAACGGGGAAGGGGTGTTATGTATTAGGCTTTATTGGAACACCTAAAGCTTTGTATGAGAGTCACCACCAGGAGGCGTTGAACTGTAACTGTTTTGGCGGGAAGCATTTCCGGTGGGAAACAGAGGTTCAATCCAATTGGTTGGTCGAGTACCTGGCCAGGTATTGGCCAGGTACATAAGAGTGCAGGTAACCCCTATTCCCCAGTACAGTCACTTCCACCTAATAAAGAGCTGTTATGTTGTACTCATTGTCTCAGCGTCCTTCCTGCTTTCCAGAACCCACTACACAACATACATTATGACTAGATTTAAAGGAGGTACTCTCCCTATTGCTGTTTTTCCCAGGTCTTTTAAAGCTATTGATTCAATGCTATGTCTTGCATATAGTATGATTTAATTTTATTTGAAAATTATATTATCTTGGAAAGTGCCCAGAGCCCAGAACTGGCAGCATATAAATTTTCTAAAAGAACAACAAGCAAATAATCTGAATACCAAAATAGAATTGAGTAGAGCTGGAAGGGACCTTGGAGGTCTTTTAATCCAGCCCCCTGATCCCAAAATTTGTTGGTGCCTAAAATGGAAATTCCCAGTAGTCTGTGGCAATAAAACATTAATTATGATTGAAATTATTAACATTTTATTTGTCTGTTTGATCCATTGCCTGGGCATGGCTACTTCTCCTGTCTTAAGACCAGCTATGGTTTATTTGTATATTTTTTTCAGGAAAGGGTTATGATATATAGGAGAGAATTTTCCTGGCAAAACAAATGCTTCTTCACTGTCCCAAGAGCAGGGTGAACTAGGACAGGCATGTAGGACTCCATTCCTATCCATTTTTCATACAGTGGGAATAGGAGGAGCTGAGGTCTTTGCAGTTACAATAAATTTTGGAATGAGATCATGGTAGGAAAGATCCCCCCTTCTCCTCATTCCATTGGAATGGTGATATTGAAGCTTTCTAACTTTTCTTAATTAAATTTTGAAAACGAGCCAAATAAGACTATTTGGGAGTGGCTAGGCACTCTGGTCAAAATAGGGGATTAGTTGAAGGGGGGAAAAATACGTCTGCAGTGAAAAGAAGCAGAGTTCATGGACAGCAGTGAGTAGAGAGGGTTGTGTCCCAAAAACAGAGGGTGATTTTTGAAGGAGATGATGCAGATGCAATCAACTTAATGAGAATCAGAAAATAAATGAATGGATAGGAGAGAAGGATGGAAAGAAATGCAGTGTCATATTCACCTTAAATTATTTGTTTTCAGATAGACTAGCTGAGCAGCTGAGTGGGGAGATGTTGTACATCACTGAGAGAAAGAGAAGGATATGTAAGATGTATATAAGGAACTTCCATTTATTTTCTTTCTTTCTCACTTTGCAGGGATGGTGGCCTGTGGAACTCAGATGTTGCTGTGCCTCCTAGCTATTGTTGTCCTGCCATCTGGTGAGTAATGTAACACTGACTAAGTACAACACTTCTTCTGTTCCACCTTAAAATTAGATAGCGGTGTATTTTTTTTAAAAAAATGACTACTTCCAGCGGCAGGATTTATAGAATTACTAAACTGCAGATTATGGAGCAACTGTCTTTGTTTTTCTCTTTAGTGCAGTTTCTGTGGTAGGAAAAATGATGGATTGAAAGACTGGAAAATCCATGTGGGCTGTGATATCATCTCACCACTTCCCTGCACAAAATGTGAAGGATGCACAGTATTTACACAGTCTTAGTCTTACTTGCAAGAACCCTGATCTTCCTTAGATATTGTGAGCTTAAAGAGTATTTGTTCATACCAAACCAAAAACAGAGAAGCCATCTACACCTCTGTGTACTGTGCAAATGAATTATCAGTTACCTTTTATTCTGTTAAATACTGAAATGAAACAGCAGTTATTCAGATTTCAAGAAAAAAGCTGTCTGTATTATTTGCATCTTGCAAGTGATACACATTAATTTCTCCCAACAGATTCTGTAGGGGAAAGGAATCTACTGGGCACTAATTGGGGTCCTTCATGACTGTGAACTTGTATCTGTACATTATAACTGTGGCTGATTCACAAGTTATGTTTGTAGTAATGTGCCTTGTTTGATATGGCTTAATATTTTGTGTGAACCATAATATTGTGATTTGTAAAGCATGCTTAATGCACTAACAAGCATGTTATCCCAATCGTAGGTTATTCAAGAAATCATGGTAAATAAACCATGGGTTAATATAATGTGTAAATCCTCTGAGACCTCTCATGCTGGATGGTCTTGGAAATTAATCTGATTAAAATCATAGACCTACTTTAAATGAACTGTATATGAGTTTTCAGTATAATATTTTAAGAATTTTTTTCTAAGGAATCATTGGAAGGCTGGGAATTTCTAATAGAAAATGCTAAGAATTATCACTGAGTAAAACTCCAATTATTCCTTCAAGGACATAGGATGATTAAACTGATATAAAACAGTATATAGCTGTGGTTTGTGTTTGCCAATTCCTGAATTCTCAAACAGAATTCTGCTTTATAATTTTACCCTAAACAGGATGAGTAGTGCCTACACATATGGCCAACAAAATGGCTTTTCTGAGGAGTAATAGTTTCCAGGACATCTTTGCTGAGTCCGTTTTGTTGTTGTTGTTGTTTTGAAGCTGAGAGTTCTTTAGTATTTTTAATGTTTATTTTTAAAAGTGTAGATGTTGACATTTGAGATGGTAAAAAAGCACACTGGAAGATAGTCCAAGGAAATTATAACACCCCAGAAGCTACAAGCATGCTTCTATATGCCAAATATGGAAATTTCAAATTGCTCCCACCTCTGCTTATATTCAGTATTAATTTAGCTACTAGAAGAATATGAGCAGAATCATCTAATACAGAATTGTTGCACAATTCAAAATTTGCTTTTTCTTCAGAATTCAACATAGATATGGGGACTTTTTATGTTTGACAACCATTACTGAGATGGGGAGAAGAGAATTAGCTGTGACATTTTATTCTACAGTACTGCTAATTTTGATTAGAGAAATTTACTCTCATAAGTATATGGCCATTAAACATTTACCAACAAGAAAATTATGTCTTTTGCCATCATTATATCTTGGGGTCATAATATTTGACCATTTTCCTTCTTTTGCAAATAGCAAAGAGTAGAGAAAACTAACATATCTTCCCACTGTGCCTTTCCCCTCATAAAATTAGCAAACTCATCTTCCTGCTCACAGATATTTTAATGTAAAGGAAAAATAAATTATAAGATCCAACCCAGTCATCTATGTCACGTCTAGCTTTAACTATGATACTTTCTAGATATCTTTGAATAGATGTTGCTCCTCGCAGCTCCCCAATGTTTACCATAAAAATTAAACTATACAAAAATGGAAACCAATAATAGGATTACTATGGCTAACAGCCTGAAAGTTTAGTTCCATCATCCAACAAGTAGGGGAAAGAAACCATGACTTTTTTGTAACAGTTATTTTATGTCATGTATACAAATGAGAAATAACTTTTCTTCTTTCTTTTTAGAGTGGCTTTTGCTGGGAGTTGTTGCTCAAACAACAGCAGGTACATTTTGACTGGTTTTGTACTAATGCTTAAGTTAATGTGTAACTGTATGGAAATTCCGACCTAATTTCCTACATAATATTAACCTCTTTAATATAATGTATATAGTGTGATATAGTGGCTAAGGCATCAGGCTAGAAATCCAGAGGCTAAGATTTCTAGTCCTGCTGTAGGCACAAATCCAGCTGGGTGATCATAGGCCAGTCACTAACCCAGCTCCAGGAAGGCAAATCATTCCTGAAAAATTTTGCCAAGAAAAGTTCAGGTACTAATCTAGGCAGTCACCAGGATTCAAGACTGCCTTGAAGACACACACACACACACACACACACACACACACACACACACACACACATATTTTTTAAAAAGTGATTCAAATCACGGAGTCCTTCATTCTGAAGAATTATGGTTTGGGCTTCAGTGTAAATACATTGCTTTGTTCAGAGCTGTGAATTCGAAATAGGGGCAGCTTCTCTATATTTTCTTGTACTATCTGTTCTGTTTCTTATAGTTCATACAGATGGACGTGTGAACTGAAGTTGGTCAAACTGTTAAAGATGAAAGCTTTTCCTTATCAATGGAATTTTTGGCTGAAAATTGCTACTAAATTTCTAATTTCAATCAGGCTTAGCTGGAAGATGATCTAATTTTTTCTCTCCAGGTTTTATAATTCATTTCTTAATCCACTTTATCCTCTTGTAACTGCACCTGCATAGCTTAATGATTCAAGTGATTAAAAGCTTTGTTCTCTTTTTCATTTTTCTAAATTATTATTCACAAATTGCAATTGAGGTGACTGAGAGAGCTGATACCATTTTTTCAGCAGCCCGCCCCAGGCATATTTGCAATACAAATCTTTATATCACTTATAGTGTCCTCCAAAGGATCTTGGCAAACATGGTTTGGAGAAGATCTCAGTTCCATTCTTGTTCCACTCTTTTTTTTCCTTTTCATTCCTTGCTTTCAAGTTGTCTTTATTTATTTTATTTTTCTCACTCAGACCAGAAGTCACTTGCAATACAAAAGCACGAATTTTCTAGATGTATTTCAGAATAAAAAAGTAGAGCTTTCCTAAGGGCAACAAAATAAGAATGGGAATAAGAATTCATCAGCACATATGACTTACCTCTAAATATGCTAACACAGTAGTCAGATGTGCATTACTCTCACTGCTGCATTATTGTATACTGTGCAAAAGATGACTCCAAGACCATTGCCTCTTGTTTCAGGGCCTCTGGAATCACCCACAGATCCAGGCAATGACTTAGGTGAGTTCTTCCTACTTTTTCTACATCAGTTTCAGGGCTGACTCACATACTGCATTTACTACGTATGGCTTTTCAAAGTGTGCAGATTAACATAATCACAGAATAATGGAGTTGAAAGGGTTCTTGAAAGTCTTCTAGTCCAACCCCCTGCACAAGCAGGAGACCCTATACTATTGGAGACAAGTGGCTATCCACTTTTCTTAGAAAGATAGGCAAAAGCTAAAGCTCCCTCCCACTTCACCACATTGCCACCCCATGGCATCTGTCACTTTTAGTCAGTCAGAACCTGAAACAAATTTTAACAAATACAGTAGTTAAACCTGCTGTCCTGGCCATCTGTCAACTCTCTCTTTGCCCAGCCCCAGTGCATAATAAAGAAGAACACCTATAGGATACTTTCCTGTTGCCTAGTGTTGTCTACTGGGAGAAGAGGAACAAAGCAGGGGAAACCATTCACATTTAAGTTATTAATTTGCACTTTGAACATGAAACATTATTTCCACATTTGAAATTAAAAGTTTTAGGATGTGTTATCTCTGTGGTATACAAATATAGTATACCATTGAATATTCTGTGAAATCACCTTAAAATATAATATATAGCCCAGCTGTTGCAAGCAATATTCTAGATTTAACTGTCTAGTCTTCCTCAAAATGAGATCCATTCCTGGTTATATTATGGATGCATCCACCTGGTTCATGAGCTGACATATTTGAATTTTATATCAATATGAATTTAATTTTATATTTTTTTCCTCTTTTGTTCCAGTTGATAGTGGTCCAACAACATCTCCTGGTAAGTTTAGTTTTACCACTCTCTTCTTTGATACCCGCCCCCATCAAAGTCATATGGTTTCCGTTCTAAAGCTGAAGTTTTACAACCAAGAGCTTGCCTTTGATGTTTTTGACATTTGCATCTTTTTGGAGGCTTAGGAGAATTCAATGAATTAACAAAAAATCTCTGGGAGTTTAGAAAACAAGAAAATTTACCTATATATGTCTGTCTGTCTGCCTGCCTACCTGTCTATCATCTATATCTATTGTCTGTCTGTCTGTCTGTCTGTCTGTCTGTCTGTCTGTCTGTCTGCCTGACTGACTGACTGACTGCCTGCTGTCTGTTCACCTGCCTGCCTGCCTATCTCATATGGCCACCCAGCACAAGAAGTGACTCTGGGCAGTTTCTTGAACAAACTCTATAAACAATTTGTGGTGATTCAAACATTTAATTTGCCTACATTTTCTAAAGTAAACACATCATTTACTAGCTATGGTTATAATATTTTTGTTACATAAAATTATTGTTACATAAAAATAAGGTCAGCATGTTCTGATGCCTAAGAATGGTTAAGAATGGCAACAATATCTCTGTAGGATCAATTTGGGGTGATGGGAGTGAGATTTTATTTTAACTCTCACTAAAATCAGTTTGGAACAAAATTTGCCACTTCTTTCCAAATACATTACAAATACATTACCAACAGGAAGGGCTTCTAGCAGGGGATGGGCTATATCTAACAAGGACTAAGAGGAATAAGTTTGGAAAACACCTGGCTAGGCTTATCTGAAGGGCTTTAAACTAAAACTGAACAGGGAAGGAGAGCAATTTATAGGGTCAAACCCAAAGGATAAATCTCACTATAGCTAATCAGACAACGAGGAAGGGAGGGATAAGAAGGAAGAGGTGAGAGGTTCACTATAATAAGGTCTCCTGCCCTGGGCAGTGGGTTGGACTAGAACAGGAGTCCCCAACCCCCAGTCTGTGGACTGCTAACAGTCCGCAGCCTATTGGGAACCAAGCTGTGCAAGTGGTGAGTGTGTGAATCTTCATTTGTGCATGCCCAGATTGCATACATAAAACCATCCCACCCACCCCTGCTGCCGGTGTGTGGAGCCAGAAAGGTTGGGGACCTTTGGACTAGAAAACCTCCAAGTTCCTTTCCAGCCCTATGATTCTATGAACCCAAGGAGAGATTAGGAAGGATAACATAGAGCAGGGCACCCCAATGCCTGGTCTGTGAACCAGCACTGGTCCATGACTTGCAAGGAAACAGGCCACACAAACAAGCAAAGCCCCATCTGCGGGATGCAGGTAGTACATGAAAACACACCCCCTCCTGCCCATGGAAAAACCTCTCTCTATGGAAGTGGTCCCAGGTGCCCAAAAGGTTGGGAGCTGCTGTTCTAGTGGGAAAAACAGTTCAGGATGCATGGAAAACTCTGAAAAATCATCTATTAAAGGTCTCCCCCTCAAAAGAAAAATTCCACAGAGAAAAAAACCTAGGATACTCCAGAGAAAACCAGCATGGTTGCACCCACAGCTCACTAACAAACTTAGGAACAAATAGGACAAGTATAAAAACATAGAAAGAGAGGCGCATAACTACAATAAAATACTAACAAATAGCCCAAAACTGTAGGGATGAATTTAGGAAACCTAAGGCCCAGAATGAATTAATTGCAACAAATGCCAAAAATATCAAAAAGGTTTTTTCAATATGTAAGGAACAAGAAGAAAGTCAAGGAAATTATCTGTCCATTAATGGCAGAACTGCTTAATACCTTTTTTGCCTTTGTCATCATGCAAAAAGAAAAAAATAGCCCAACCTATCAAAAACAGTACCACGGGATACTGAATAGGAATGCAGATATAAATAGGCAAGGGATAGATAAGAGAACATTTATCCACATTGGACAAGTTCAAATTGCTGGGAGATGGTTTACATCCCAGGGTTCTGAAAGTGCTGGCAAACATGATTTCAGAACCACTGAATTAAATCTTTTAAAAGAAGTATCTTGGGACACAGGAGAACTGCGAGAGGACTGGAAAAGAGCTAATGTGGTTCTAATCTTCAAAAAGATGAAAAAAATGGAGCACCTAGAAATGAACAAGATGATTCCTAGACGGGTTTTGTTTTGTTATGTATTTGTTAAAAACAGATAACACCAGACAAACCTTATTGCCTCCTTTGATAAAGTTACTAAATCAGTGAAATCATGTGGATGTATTATACCTAGACTTCAGTAAGGCATTTGCAAAGTAGGCCACAATCTATTTCTTGGTAAGGTAGAACAATATGGGATAGATAGTACCAACATAAGATGGATTCGCAGTTGGCTGACCAACCACACTCAATGTGTCAATGTGTCAATATCTACATAGAGGGAAGTATGCAGGGGGGGTATCTCAAGGTTCTGGTTTGGGGACAATGCTCTTCAACATTATTTATGATATACTGTAGATGTGGGGATAGCAGAAGAGCTCATCAAATTTATAGACGACACCAGGTTGGGGGGAATTGCTTTGGAAGATAGAATGAAGATTCAGAAGTGTCTTGACATCTTGAGCATTGGACCCTAGCTAACAAGATACATTTCAGTAGTGAGGAAAGTAAGGTCCTACATGATGGCAGGAAAACCAGATGCACATGCATAGAATATGAGGTACTTGGCTCAACAGCAGTAACTGTGAGAGGGATTTAGCTATCATAGTGGACAACTGCTTAAGTATGAAGTATGCAGCAGTGTGCTGCATCTGTAATATAGTGCAGTATAAGGCCACAGTTGGTATGCTGTGTCCTGTTCTGCTCATCATGATTCAAAAAAGATGCTGAGGCCCTAGAAAGACTGCAGAGAAGAGCAACAAAGATGATACAGCTAAGGGAACTAGGTATGTTGAGCCTATAGAAGAGAATGCTTAGGGGTGATGATAGCCATCTTCCAATACTTGAAGGATATCACAGGAAAATTGATTTATTGTCCAAAGCATTTGAGGGCAGGATAAGAAGTAATGGATGGAAATTAAGGTGAAATTTTCTGACAGTGAGAACAATTAGTCAGTGAAATGACTTGCCTCCTGGAATTGTGGAAGCACCATTGCTGGTGGGTTAAAAAAAAAGATTGGATTACCATTTGTTTTGGATGGAATAAGGATTCTGTCTTGGGCAAGGGGTTGGACTAGAAACTTTCCAGTGTCACTTCCAGTTTAACAATTCTATGGTTCTAAACCATTGTTTCACCACATCTTCTGAAAGCATTTTTCATCTCAGCTAAGCAAGCATGGCAAGAGGGATACCCTATTACCATTTGCTCTTCCATTTCCTCTTCCAAACTTCAGCCTATAGGCAGCCCAGCTTAAGGGGGCAGCCAGGCATCCTGACCCAGAGCACAGCAAACTAGAGGCAGCCTGACTACTGCAGCCCTATCCCACATCCTTCCAGCCCAGCAGCCCTCCCCAGCAACCTACCCCAAATGGAGGACTTGTGGAAGATCTGATCAGCATCCCTCTATTGTGTAGTGGGTTCTGGAGAGCAGGAAGGACGCTGAGACGATGGGTACAGCATGGCAGATCTTTATTTGGTGGTAGTGACTGTACTGGGGAATAAGGGTTACCTGCCCTCCTTTTATACCTGGCCAGGTGAGCAGCCAGCCAATTGGTTTGAACCTCTGTTTCCTGCCGAAACTGGGTTCCTGCCAAAATAGTACAGTTCAACGCCACCTGGTGGTGACTGCTACTCTTCACCTGGATACATAACACCCCTTCCCCCTTAAAAGACAAAACAATCCCCTCAACAGACGGTCCCTATTGATGCACATAGTCCGACAGGTACGCAGGTGGCTGATGAACCCGGGATGAATGTCTTAGGGGAACTTCCCCCATGTCTTGGATGGCAGAGTCAGTGTTTGAGTCCTGGTTGACTGTTTCCAGTTGACCCACCCCAGAGTCTGACCCTGTGGCAGGGTTGTCGCTGTGGTCCTGGGCATGTTGTCACCCGGTCGAACAGGGCTTACTGGCAACTGTACTGGGTCAGTGAGGTCTTCCACGAGCTCAGGTTCTATTGTTTGTCAGTGGGGTTGGTAGTGATGATTTGAGCTTGATGATGGGCAGTCTTCTAGGTGGTCGCTCTGTGACCCTTCAGGAACCCGTTTCCTGACCTGGTCTATGTGCCGTCTGACCTGACGACCCCCCTCCACCCCTACTATGTAGGATAAAGACCCGGTTTTGTCAACCACCACCCCCGGAATCCACAAATGTCCCGTACCATAGTGCCTGGCCCAGACCAAGTCACCAGGGTATAACTCCCTAGGGGTTTTGGGTTGCTCAGTCTCCGAAGCCACTCTGTCGGGGTGAAGTCTGTCCAATTTGGTGATGAAGCATCTGCCCCAACGGAGTTCCACCGGACTCTTCCCTGTTGCTGTGCATGGTGTGGTGTGTTGGGATAATAGGAAGTCCGCCAACCTGTGATGCCAGTTGCTGATGATGATACACCTGAGTCGACAGGTGGATGTGACGTGTCTAATCAAATTCTCTTTCATGAAGGCCTGAAATTCAGTAGCGGTAAATTGAGCCCCATTATCCGATACCAAAACGTCAGGCAGGCCATGTGTGGCAAAAAGTCTCCTGAGCACTTGGATTGTTCTGACCGTGGTCATATTTGGGACTGGCACTACCTCCAACAATTTGGAGTGGCTATCTACCACTACTAGGAAGAGCTGTCCCTGGAATGGGCCTGCATAGTCTATGTGGACCCTGGACCAGGGTATGTGTGTGGCCTCCCATTTGTGGACAGGCGCTTGTGGCTTCTCAGGTCTGGACCTTTGACACATGTAACACCCGTGTACCCGCTCTTCTATTGCCTTGTCTAGCCCTTGCCACCAAAGGTAACTCCTAGCTAGCGCCTTCATTCGCACTATCCCAGGGTGCCCCTCGTGTAAGGATTTCAGGACTCTATCCCTCAGTTTGTCTGGTATAATGACCCTACTACCCCACAACAGGCATCCCTTATGGGCAGACAATTCATGTCTTCTTGTGAAGTAAGGCTGGAATTCCGGGCCTGGACTCTTATCTTGCCACCCTGTGAATACCCAAGACTGAACTCTGCTCAGGATTTTATCTGACGCAGTCTCAGTCGCTATGTGCTTTGCATATAGGCAGCTCTTGGATTGCCAGTATCTGTGCAGCAGGTGCCAGATCAGGTTCTGTGTTAGTCAGGGGTAGCCTACTTAACCCATCTGCATGGCCCATTTCTTTCCCTGGTTTGTGAACCAGCTTAAAGTTGTATGCTGATAAGAATATGGACCACCTAAGCATCCTTGGGGAGAGGATTTGGTGGGTTTGTTTGTCTGTGGTGAATAACCCTAATAGAGGTTTATAGTCTGTGAAAATTGTGAATTCCCTACCATACAGGTAGTCATGGAATTTTTTGATCCCAGCTACTATTGCCAGGGCTTCCTTGTCTATTTGGGCATAGTTCCTCTCTGCCCCTGACAAGGTCCTGGAGTAGTATGCAATGGGCACCTGTTCCCCATTTTCCTCTAGGTGGCTTAGTACTGCGCCCACTCCATAGGGTGAAGCATCGCAAGCAATGCAGATGGGCTTTGTTTCTATGAAGTGGGTGACTGTAGACCTGCTTGAATGTAGGGCTTTTAAGGATTGGAAGCTTTTTTCATGGACATTGGTCCAGCTCCATGCAGCTTTCTTATCTAGGAGCCTGTGCAAGGGCTCAGCAATTGCTGCTTTGTGAGGTAAGAAGGAATGGTAAAAGTTGAGCAGCCCAAGGAAGGCTTGCAGTTCTGCCTTGTTCTTGGGAGTGGGGGCCATCTTAATTGCCCTCACTTTGGATTCAGCAGGGTGGATCCCACTAGCATCTATTTTAAACCCCAAAAACTCAGTGGATGTAATCCCAATGCTGCATTTGTCCCTTTTTAATTTGAGACCTGCAGCATGGAACCTGCTTAAAACTTCCCTCAATCTTTCAGCCAGTACCTCTTCTGTGTCCCCTGCAATGAGGACATCATCAAAATAAGGGCATACCCCTTGGATGCCCTTAGGAATCTGCTCCATTACCTCCTGGAAGATGCCTGGTGCTACACTGACACCAAACTGCAGGCAGTTAACCTTGAATGCTCCCTTGTGTGTTACTATTGTTTGCGCTTCTGCCATCTCCCTGGTAACCGTCAGCTGCTGGTACGCCTGCGTGAGATCTAGCTTAGCAAAGATGGTGCCGCCTTGGAGGGAAGCAAGAACGTGGCTGACCATTGGAACTGGGCAAGCGTGCTGGTTAAGGGCCCGATTTAACGTGCATTTATAGTTGGCGCAGATCCTGACCTCCCCATTAGCTTTGAGAGGGGTGACTATAGGAGTCTCCCACTCTCCCCCTTCTACTGGCTGTAGGACTCCCTGTTTGAATAGCTTGTCTAACTCCCCTTCTATTTTGTGTTTAAGTGCGAAAAGGACTCTCCGGGGTTTAATTCTAATGGGTAGGACACTGGGGTTTAGTTTAAAAGAGATAGGGGGTCCAGTGTACCTGCCTAGCTTGTTACTGAGTACGTCTGCAAATTCTTTGCAGATGGATTCGATGCTGCTTCCCTGTGTCCTATAGATGCCTGAGATCACTATGACTAGTGCCTCAAACCAGTCTAGCCTGACTAGACTAGTTCTCTGTCCCTCAACTACGAGGATATCCAAGTGCCCTTTGAACTTCTTAAACTGCACTGAAAGGGTGGACTCCCCCTTGATCTTTACTGGGGCGTTCTGGAAATCGGTGAGGATAATGTTGGAGGGCCTCAATTTAACCCACTGCTTGCTCTGGCCGCAAACAAATTTAAAAGTCTCATATGATATGACTGAAACTGCAGAGCCGGAGTCAAGCTCCATTTTACAGGGGATGCTGTGTAAATGGACATCCAATTTCAATTTGGGCTTAATTGGCTGGCGAGCCCCAGTTCAGAAGATGGCCCTCCAGCTTTGGAAAAACCCTATGCTGGTCAGTTTCTGGGCCCTGGTACCTGTCCATGACGTGTCCTCCGACTGTAGCTCATTGAGGCCCTTTCGATTTCCGCTACAGCAGACCGCTGCGATGTGGCCTGATTTTCTGCAGGCCCGACACGTGGCCAACCGGAACTTGCAGTTTTGTCGTGCGTGGTCTCCGCCACAGCCTGCACATTTCAGGAAGGGAACTGCCTTCCTCTGGTTCTCCCAGCTTCCTCATTGTAGCTCCTGGTGCTCCAGCCTCCTCCGAACCTGGTCGATGCCAGACTCCTCTGCTTCTCCATTCCCGCTGTATGCAGCATCTTTGAGGTGGATGGATCCTCCTGGGCTGCTGGGTTGGGGGATATGGACTGCTTGTGCCGCACTGCCGGCCGCCTCGTTGGCCAAGATCTCATCCTGAGCATCTTGGAGGGTCAAGTTGGGCCTCGCAAACAGCTTCTGTTGCTGTTGTGATTCAGGGCCAGCCTGTGGGTCCGGCAGCCGGCTCGGATGTCTCGGATGACTCAGATGAGGGGGAGGAGGAGGGTGTTGAAGACGAACTTGCTGATGATGGCTTGGAGGCTTCGCAGAGCCCCCAGCCAGGGCCCTCTTCTCAGCTGCGCGAGCCCGAGAGTGCGGATGATGATGACCCACAGCTGGCCCTGTTCAAGGACGCCCGACGCAGGAGGCAGTCAAGCAGGAACAAGCAGAGAAAGGCTGTGGGACTCCTCGGAAGGAGGCACAGGGAGGCCACGCCCTGAACTCTAAATAAAAGGAGTGTTTGGGGAAGGGCTGGTTGCTGAAAGCAACCGTTCCGTTTGAGGATTCAAGTTCCAGTGTTTTGTTTCTTGTTCTGTTGTTTGTGTAATAAATCTTGGCAGACGCTTTCCAGCCTCAGACGCTCTCCAGTCTCTACTGTTTATACAGGGGTTGCCTTTCTGCAGGGCCGGTAGCAGGCTGGTTCAGAACAGTTTGCTTTCAGCCTCCCACCCCTTACTACTAAGATGGAGCAGCTACGTGCCGAGAATGCTCAGCTCACTCAGCAACTCACTTTGCTGGCAGCTCAGGTGGCTCAACTGCAAGCTCAGGTACATGCTGCACCCCCACCCAGGAGGAAATGTCAGATAGCAATGCCGGATAAATTTGCTGGCAATCCAGAACTGTTTCCTGCCTTCCTGGGACAATGCCAGCTTTTTATCAGCGTGAGAGCAGCTGATTTCCCCACTGACCGGGATAAGGTGGGATTCGTGTTAAGCCTTCTTTCGGGGGATGCAGCTCGTTGGGGCACGCCTCTGTTGGCACAACCTAGCCCTTTGTTGGATAACTTTGGGGGGTTTTGTGACCATATGCGCCTAATGTACGAGGACCCAATTAAGACGCAGACTGCCACCCGACGCCTGAAAGCTCTGAGGCAGGGTCAACGCCCCCTACAGGCCTATATCAGCGATTTCCGGCTGCTTAGCCAGGATTCCGCCTGGAATGAGGCTGCGCTCGTGGATGCCTTCCAGGATGGATTGTCGGAGGAGATGTTGGATGAGCTGGCCCGCGTGGACATTCCCTCAGACCTGAATGGGCTGATCCATCTTTGCCTGTGGATCGATGCCCGGCTGCAGCAGCGAAAGAGTCGCCGTGCCACCCCACAGACCCCTGCCGCCCCTGTTGTGCGTGAGCCCTCAGTCCAAAGGGAGGAGCCAATGGAGCTGGGTGCCGCCAGGTCTCGTCTATCGGTGACGGAAATGGACAGACGACGATCGGGGGGGTTGTGTTTTTACTGTGGGGACCCTGGACATTTGGCTGCTTCTTGCCCAAAGAAGCGTCAGCGGGCATCAGTGACCAAGCCTGCCCCGAGAAAGTCCCCTACTTTGCTGTCGGGAAACGCCCCGAGCCCGATCTAGA
Organism: Vipera ursinii; assembly: GCF_947247035.1. NCBI lineage: Eukaryota > Metazoa > Chordata > Lepidosauria > Squamata > Viperidae > Vipera > Vipera ursinii. The sequence continues at coordinate 185,285,123 of NC_139513.1, read as the reverse complement.
CGGTGTGATAGATCGGGCGACCCCCCAACAACCACACCGAGCGACGCCGTTCCGATGGTGCCTGTGAACCTCCACGGCATTTGATTTTGGAGGCACGTCTGATCCTTCCTGGCAAGCCAGAGGGGATTCCAGTCCATGCCTTAATTGACTCTGGGGCTACCACAAACTTCATGGACTCGGCCTTTGTGGCCAAATGTGCTGTTCCCCAGTGTCCGGTGGATCCGCCCATGCTAGTGGAGACTATTGATGGTCGAGTGCTCCTGTCCGGGCCTATTACGGCCGCCACGCAACCAGTGTGTATGGCCATCAGTTCCCATGTGGAGGCCATCCAGTTCTACATCACTTCGGGTCTGCACTTCCCCGTGGTCTTGGGACTGGCGTGGCTCCGGGCGCATGATCCACAGATCTATTGGTCACAGAACTTGGTCACCTTCCCAAGCTTGCAGTGCGTGACCACTCCCGCCATGTCTGTGCCGGCCAGGTGGAGGGTTCCCCAGGGGTTTCCTTGCCTCCCGAACTGTCCGACTTTGCTGATGTGTTCAGCGAGTCAGAGGCGGATCAGTTACCCCCGCACAGGCCCTATGACTGCTCCATTGATTTAGTTCCTGATGCGCCTCTCCCAGTGGGGCGTTTGTACTCCATGTCGGAGCCCGAGTTGGCTGCATTGCGGGACTTCCTGGAAAAGAATTTGGCTCGTGGTTTCATCCGGCCCTCGTCCTCGCCAGTGTCTGCACCCATGCTCTTCGTCAAAAAGAAGTCGGGCGAGTTACGACTTTGCTGTGACTACCGGAAACTCAACGCCATCACGGTGCGCAACCGTTACCCGCTGCCCCTCATCCCCGAGCTCTTGGACCGACTCCGGGAGGCTAAGATCTTCACGAAACTGGACCTGCGTGGAGCTTACAACCTCGTCAGAGTTCGGCCGGGTGATGAGTGGAAGACGGCGTTTGGTACTCGCTATGGACATTTTGAGTACACGGTGATGCCGTTTGGCCTGACCAACGCCCCCGCTGTGTTTCAGCATTTTATGAACGACATCTTTCGGGATCTGTTGGACCAGTTTGTCATGATCTACCTGGACGACATCCTGATCTACTCCCCGTCGCGTGAAGTGCATCATCAGCATCTCCGTCAGGTCCTGCAGCGCCTCCGTGAACATCGGCTGTTTGCCAAGTTGGAGAAGTGCCAGTTCTACCAGGTGACCATCGATTTCCTGGGTCACCGCATTTCTCCTGAGGGCATCGCCATGGAGCCGAGTAAAGTTGAGTCGTTGCAGAGTTGGCAACCCCCGCGTCGCGTGAAGGATGTTCAGCGACTTCTTGGATTTGCCAACTACTATCGAACATTCATCCCTGGCTTTGCCGCCTTGACAGCCCCCCTCATCCGGCTCCTGCAGAAGAAGACTCGGTTCCAGTGGAACGCACCAGAACAACAGGCGTTCCAGGCTTTGAAGGAAGCCTTCATGAAGGAGCCCATCTTGAAGCATCCTGACCCGCAACGGCCGTTTGTCGTGGAGGCGGACGCCTCCGACATTGCCATTGGGGCCGTGTTACTCCAGGCAACGACGCCCAGCGGTACCCTTTTCCCTTGCGCGTATCACTCTCGGAAATTGAACCCCTCGGAGCGCAACTATACCATCTGGGAGAAGGAGCTGCTGGCCATCAAGGCGGCGTTCGAGGCTTGGAGACATCATCTGGAGGGGGCGCGGCATCAAATCGAGGTCCGGACGGACCACAAGAATCTGGAAAGCCTGCAGACCGCTCGGAATTTGAACCAACGCCAGATCCGGTGGTCCCTTTTCTTTGCGAGGTTTGACTTCCGGGTTCGGTACATACCAAGCGGGCACAATCAGAGAGCGGATGCTCTGTCCAGGAAGCCCGAATATACCCGAGTGGAAGACAAGCTTCTGCCCAGGACAGTGATCCCCGTCGAGTCTTTTGCTGCGGTGCGGGAGCCGGTTGATATACGGGCTCGGATCCGGGAGGCGCAGCAGCAGGAGGCGTGGGTGGCTCAGCGGAAGGAGGAGGTGGGGCCAGACTCGCCTTGGACGGTCACGGATGGACTCTTGTATTATCGTGACCGGCTCTATGTTCCGGGAGGGCCACTCAGGGGACTCGTCCTCAGCCAGTGTCATGATAACCCGGCAGCGGGGCATTTTGGCCTGTTTAAGACTCTGAACCTGGTCTCCCGTACCTTCTGGTGGCCCCGAGTCCGACACGACGTCCAGTCTTATGTCACCTCCTGCATCCCATGCAGGCAGGCTAAGTCAGCGACAGGGGCCCTGCCTGGTTTACTGCAGCCTTTGCCAACACCCAAGAGACCCTGGGGGGCTGTGTCCATGGACTTTCTGACGGATTTACCCCCATCCTCCGGCTTCATGACAGTGTTTGTGGTGGTGGACATGCTGACCAAGATGGCGCACTTCATCCCCTGTCGCGGCTTACCGTCAGCTCGCGCCACTAGTTGCATGTTCATCCAACAGGTGTTTCGGCTGCACGGCCTCCCCGATAGAGTCGTCTCCGATAGGGGGGCCCAGTTTACAGCCCGCTTCTGGCAGGAGTTGATGCGTGCGTTGGACATTAAGGTTTGCCTCTCGTCCGCGCATCATCCTCAAACTGACGGGGGTACCGAGAAGGTCATCGGTATCCTGGAGCAGTATCTGCGCTGCTACGTCAACCTGCAGCAGGACAATTGGGTGGACTATCTGGCCATAGCCGAGTTTGCCTTTAACAACTCGCAGCACACCTCCACGCAGATGACACCGTTCTTGACCAATGTGGGTTATCACCCCCGGTTTTTCCCCCTTTCTCCCGTGGACTCACCGGAGCCGGCAGCGAACGATTTCATGGTGGAGTTACAGGCGATCCATCGATTGGTGCGACGGCAGCTGGAGAAAGCCAAGGCCGACTACAAGAGGTTTGCCGATCGGTCGAGACGGGATACGCCTCCACTATCGGTGGGGGATCGGGTCTGGCTGTCCACCAGGAACCTACCATCCACACGGCCGGCGAGGAAGCTGGACCACCGTTACCTTGGACCGTTCCCAGTCGAGGCTGTCATCAATCCGGTCGCCTATCGTTTAACTCTGCCACGTTCCCTGCGCGTGCACCCAGTCTTCCATCGGTCCCTGTTGGTCCCCGAACAACCGGCTTGTCCACTCCGCCAAGCGGAACCTCCCCCATCAGGACCTCGTGATGGAGGCAGCACCCCCGAGTACGAGGTCGCCAGCATCAGGGATTCCCGTTGGTTGAAAGGTCGTTTCCAGTACCTGATCGAGTGGAAAGGGTACGGGCCGGAGGACTTCACATGGGAAGACGCGACCGCCGTTCATGCCCCTGCGTTGGTGACTGCTTTTCACGAACAATTCCCATCCCAACCGCATCCGGATTGGCAGCCCCGGGGGAAGGGCCCTGCGGTGCGGGATAGTGTTGTGATTCAGGGCCAGCCTGTGGGTCCGGCAGCCGGCTCGGATGTCTCGGATGACTCAGATGAGGGGGAGGAGGAGGGTGTTGAAGATGAACTTGCTGATGATGGCTTGGAGGCTTCGCAGAGCCCCCAGCCAGGGCCCTCTTCTCAGCTGCGCGAGCCCGAGAGTGCGGATGATGATGACCCACAGCTGGCCCTGTTCAAGGACGCCCGACGCAGGAGGCAGTCAAGCAGGAACAAGCAGAGAAAGGCTGTGGGACTCCTCGGAAGGAGGCACAGGGAGGCCACGCCCTGAACTCTAAATAAAAGGAGTGTTTGGGGAAGGGCTGGTTGCTGAAAGCAACCGTTCCGTTTGAGGATTCAAGTTCCAGTGTTTTGTTTCTTGTTCTGTTGTTTGTGTAATAAATCTTGGCAGACGCTTTCCAGCCTCAGACGCTCTCCAGTCTCTACTGTTTATACAGGGGTTGCCTTTCTGCAAGGCCGGTAGCAGGCTGGTTCAGAACAGTTGCAGGCGCTTGTTGCGTAGGCCGAACACGAGCCGGTCATGCAGCCTCTCGTCCAGATTGGAGAACTTGCAGAGGTGGGCGGCCTGCCACAAGGCCACGATGAACTCCAACGCCGATTCACCCGGCAGTTGGACCCTCTGGATGAACTGGAACCACCAGGCCAGCTCTGACATTCGTGGCTTGAAATGCCCGTTCAGCTTCTCAGTGAGGTCTTGAAATGAGACGGTCTCGATTGGCATCAGCGAGCACAGGCTTACGGCCAAATCATAAATGGCGGGCCTGCTTATGCAGAGCAGGGTCACCACTTTCAGGCTGTCTTCGGTGATCCGGTTCACCTGGAGGAAATTTTTGACCTGTCCCAGGTGAGAGTCCCACCGTTCGGGGTGGTGGATGTCGAATTCTCGGGGCTGTCTGATCTGTGCCATCTCTGCATCTGGCTTCTGTGAATCCTGCTCCACCGATGTGGCTGCTAGCATGGTGACTAGCTGGTCATTGAGGGGGGGAAGATGCCTCTTTCCTCCAGCAAGCGATGCCGTCCCCTAATGACTTTCAGATCTTAAGGTGTAGCAGGATCCCACCATCGTCGCCACTATTGTGTAGTGGGTTCTGGAAAGCAGGAAGGACGCCGAGACAATGAGTACAGCATGGCAGATCTTTATTTAGTGGTAGTGACTGTACTGGGGAATAGGGGTTACCTGCCCTCCTTTTATACCTGGCCAGGTGAGCAGCCAGCCAATCAGTTTGAACCTTTTTTTCCCGCCGAAACTGGATTCCCACCAAAACAGTACAGTTCAACGCCCCCTGGTGGTGACTGCTATTCTTCACCTGGATACATAACACCCTCCCCACTGAGATCAGCAGTCCCCCCTGCTTCCTGCTAGCCCAGCAGCCCTTCACAACATCCCGCCTGAGGCAGAGGACAAAGGGCCTGGAGCAACCCATTCAACAAAGGGAACTGGTGGCTGTGAGAAATTGGTGGTGGCAGAATCAGTGGAAAGGAGAATCGCAGCAGCAGAGATGGGCAGCACAGCAGCAGAGGCGCATTCGAGTTGGAAAGTTCTGTTGTCTAAAGCTGAGTGGCAGGTTGAGCAGAGCAGACCAGACAGTGGAGCTGAGACAACTGGACAGCTGAGCAGCAGGAGGAGCTGACCAAAGCAGAAACAAAGCTGAAAAGACCCAGGCACCAAAAGACAAAATGGAATTGGTGGAGAAAATGACAAGTGGTTGGAGTAGCAAATGATGGAAATGAAGGCAACAAATTAAGCCTGAGGTCCCAATAGGCAGGAAGGGAAGACTCCAGTGGAGTATAAAAATAAATACAAGGCAAAAAACAGAAAATAAAAGATAAATAAATAGGCAAATAATAAGGATAAGAGTGGCACATTAGAAATCAAGGAAGTACAGGATTAATAAAGATCAATCAAATAAATAAAGCAAATCTTCAATAATATGGTAGGGAGGAATTGGAGCTCAAAAATTTAAAAAAATATAGCAAAGAAAAGGATAAATAAAACTAACTAAACATAATAGTAAGCAAGTTAAATAAATAACAAGATAGAAAAATGAGCAAAAAAAATGCAGAAAAAAGGATTTTTAAAAAAAGGATAATTACCTAAACACATAAGATAGAAACAAGGCTAAGAGCAAAGCACTATACCTCCATCAACAAAAAAAGAGGGATTTTCAAATTTCAAATTTTTATATTTTAAATCTTTTAAATTTTGAAAACTTTAAATGAACTGATATATTTTTAAATTTTTAAATTAAAATTTTCTTCTGAAAAACTTGCAAAATCTTCCACATCCTTAAATGAACTACCAAAATGAAATATTTTTAGACTATTTTTTTCTCTTTCTTCAAATGTATATTGAGATAAAATCTCCTACTTTTACATATTTTTTAATCCTTAAAAGAACCAGCAAAAAGAAACAAACTCATGGAACAGGTTGTCATGGTTCCAACAAATGCAGTACTTCAAAGAACTTCAAGATATTGTTTACCTTAAAGAATCTTTTAATCAAATAGAATAGCTTTGGCAGATACAGTACATGGTCAAAGCCAAGATCTGAATTCTCCTCCCCTAAACATATCTTATCAAAGCACAATTCCCTCCCCTAAATTGCAGTCATAAATCACATTCTCCAATTAGTTTAAAATTCAAACTTTTCCTCCCTTCTCCAACCCGCCAATTCTTCTCTTCTCTTATTAGTTCTAAGATGGCGGCGCCTGGAATGGCTGCGGCTGCATTGGCTCTTGAAGGTGAATAGTTTTGGAAGGGATAGTAAAGGCTATAGGCCACATGATCAGGAAGATTTTAATGTGTTTGAGCAACATGGTGGAACTAAGGTAACATAAGACATACGACCGGCAATCTTTGCTGGCATGGCGAGTTTCTAGTTGTTTTGGAACTGTTGGTGAGACCGTTAAAAGTCATTGGCGCTGTTTGAATTTGTTCTACTAGCAGCAAGATCTGACTGCTGGCCCAGTGATGGATTCTACTGCAAATCAGGGCTGTTTCCAGAGGAGGCAGAGGAGGAGAGGACCTGGAGCTTATGGAGCGAAAGAACTGGATGAGGTTGTCGGCAGGCCCAGAGGAAGAGAGAGAGGCTTTTGGAGGGTGGCAGTGGCAGCAGTGTGCTCCAGGGGCGAAAAGAAGCAAGGCCTCTTTAAGGAAAGGGTGGAAGAGTCAGCATCAGAAAAAGGAAAGAAGGCGAGGTTGTCAGAATACAAGCTAACTTGAGGGCTAATCCACATGGAGCCCCATTTCCATCTGTCCTGTTTGCCATCGTTCACTCCCTAGAGACTAAAATGGACAATGTGAAATTTGAGCAGGCCCCGAACAAGGAGTATATATCGGAGGTGGTGACCCTTTGAGAGCTGTATGCAATGAAATTTCATTTTGATGTATGCCGATTGGTGTACATTCAAAGTGACAATAAAGTTATCATCATCATTACAAATAGTCTTGAGATACATTCTCCCTACTCCCCCCCCCAGTGTCCACTAATTCTAACTCTAAAAGTAACATAGAAGTTAAAGAAAAAGGCTACATCTCCCTATGTTGTCAAGCAAGAACATCCGATGTTAGCAGCATTGGCATCCACCACCCCCTTACAAAAAGGACAGACCCTGTAGTGTAATTAAGAGCACATGTTAGGGACTATCTCTTGGTTTGTTAGGGTGTTTCTTATAAAACTTTTTGATGAGTCTTTCACATTGCTAGATTTCACCCAAGTGGCTTCTGACAGCAAGTATCCCTTCCATTGTACTAGGTACTGCAATTTCCCTTTAAAAATTCTAGAATCAAGAATTCGCTTTACTTCATAGTGGGTTTCACCCGCCACTATGAGGTGCCTGGGTGCCTTCTTAGGGGAAGGTCTTAAAGGTTTCAACAAGCTGCAGTGAAAGACAGGGTGAATTCTCCCTAAAAGCCAAGGGAGTTTCAATTCTACTGTGACTGGGTTGATGATCCTTACGATGGGAAAAGGCCCCAAGAATTTTGGTCTTAATTTTTTACTGGGTAATTTAAGACGTAAATATATGGTCGACAGATAAACTTTCCCCCCAACTTGGAATGTTCTTTGAGGGGCTCTCTTTTTATCTGCTTGCCTTTTATAAGTCTCAGAAGTATTTTTAAAGCAGCTTTTGCATTTCTCCAAACCTCTTCCCACCCTCTCACCCATTGATCAAGTGTCTGGAAAGCAGAGGGCACCTGAGGGTATTCAGGTATTGGGCTGAACTCTTTTTCTGTGGCTACTCTGAAAGGCATGTAGCCAGTGCTGCTGTGAACAGAATTATTGTAAGTCACCTCTGCAAAAGGAAGGAGGTCAGTCCAGTTTGTTTCTTGGTAGGAAACATACCCCTTCATGGATTACTGCCTTGTCGTGGCGAAGGGGCTTGCATAATTCAATGAAGCTATGAGCTATGCCGTGCAGGGCCACCCAAGATGGAAAGGTCATAGCAGAGAGTTCTGACAAAACGTGATCCACTGGAGAAGGAAATGGCAACCCACTCCAGTATCTTTGCCATGAAAACCCTATGGACAGTACCAAAAGGCAGAACGATATGACGCTGGAAGATGAGCCCCTCAGGTCGGAAGGCATCCAATATGCTACTGGGGAAGAGCACAGGGCTAGTACAAGTAGCACCAGAAAGAATGAAACAACTGGGCCAAAGCTGAAAGGATGCTTAGCTGTGGATGTGTCTGGTGGTGAAAGGAAAGTCCGATGCTGTAAAGATTTTTTCTCCATAGGAACCTGGAATGTAAGATCCATGAATCAAGGAAAGCTGGACGTGATCAAACAAGAGATGACAAGACTGAACATTGACATCTTAGGTATCAGCGAACTAAAATGGACAGGAATGGGTGAATTTAATTCAGATGAAATCAGGTATACTACTGCGGGCAAGAATCCCTCAGAAGAAATGGAGTAGCCTTCATAGTCAATAAAAGAGTAGGAAAAGTGTGTTTGTTTTTTTTAAGCTGGAGTCCGAGATGTCGCTGCCTTGGGAGGAGAGGCAATAGACGGCCGAGCCTCTTGTTGTTTTTCAGGCCTCCTGCGGCGATATTCTGCCGTTTCCAGCCCTGGAGAGGGTGAGAGAAGCGGAGGGGGCATTTTTGGAGGCGAAGTGTGATGCAATCACCTCGCTGGAAAAAGGAAAGTACCCCGAGGATCTGGAGGCTTGAAAGAGGGCCGCAGTTTGGCAGCCGCGAAGCCAATGACTCGGCAGTTTGAGAAGAAGCAGGGAAGTGAGAAAGAGTGGAAGAGAATTTAAAAACTTTCTGAGCGAGCGCGCCGGCAGGGTGCTAAGCAGATGTGAAAGGAGTGGCAGCCAGTTATCAGGGTGGTTTTGGCAACAAATATTTTTCTTTCTTTCTTTTCTTTTCTTTTCTTTTTTTTGTTACCCCTTTTGTCTCTTGCTGCCATGAATGCTGATTAGAGGCTTAAATGGACTTGTCTACAAATATGACATGATTGGTGGAAGCTTTCTCTTCCCTGAAAAAGTTAGTGTATTGATTTGCGGACTTATAGAAACTGACGGATATTGATGTGACTCCTTCTTTCTTTTTTTTTCTACCTAAAGAGCGGAAGTGAAATTATTAGAAGGAAGTATGGGGTTTGTGATAAAGTATCTGGGAAGGAGTTAACCTGTGGTGTACAGTAGTGTGGAGAAACCTCCTGGGACAAACTGAAATGTCTTTAACAACGATGTCAACTAAAACCTTAAGGAAGGCCCCTACCTTGACAGCAGCGGCCTCTCCGGTTACGACGCCACCAGGGGTTAGGAAGTCGATGGAGAGCCTACCAGTGACAGAAAAATCTGCTACAATTCAAGGGATTTATACGATGCTACAAAATATGCAGGACATAATGGAGAGGAATTTTGATAGCCTGAAGGCTGAGTTGGGGGACATGAGAGAGGAAATGAAGGAAATTAAAGGAAAATTGGGTGTAGTCCAGTTGACTCTGGATATGCATGAAGAGCGAATTAAAACAGTAGAAAAGGACTCTGAAAATTATGGAGAAGCGGATGGAGAAATGGGAGCACAGGTGCACGCAAGCATCCAAGAAGCTGGAAAATGATATGGTTTACCTGGAGATGGAGAAAGCGGCCTTTTTTTGCGCTTCCAAAATGTGACGGAAGACAGAGAAGAACAGCTGGAAGAAGTGGTAGGAGAAATGATTGCAGACCTGGTGGGGAAAGAGAAAAAAGAGGTTTGGTGCGATATTGATGAGGCTTTTCGAGTTTAGACCAATTATGCCAGGTGATACAGCCTCCCTAGGGAAGTGCATGTTAGGTTTACCAAAAAGGCGCTTAGAGATGAATTGCTTCATAGAGCTAGAGATCAACCAATTCAGTCTAAAGGCCGTCTGGTTACAATTCTTAAGCAACTGCCAAGAAGGGTCCGAGAGCAACGTCAACGCTATCAATTTGTTACTTTGCAATTGAGGAAAAAAGGTGTTATACCTACTACTCCCCCAGGCATAACTCATGGTCTAGGTTGGATATGGTATGGTTGTCGGATGGGCTGATACCTTATGCAAACGATGCCATGATTTTGACGAACGAATGGGCGGACCACAACCCGGTGGCTATTACATTGATAAGGGGGAGTAGAGTGAGGAGTAGATGGATGATGAGCCTGGAGACCCTGAAGGATATGGTTTTTGTACAAAAATTAAACAAGAGAGGAGTCTGCTTTTTTTAGAAAATAGGATGGAAGGGATGCCCCTACGAATAGTTTGGGATACGGCTAAAGCTTATTTGAGAGGCTTGATAATAAAACAGATGGCAGTTAAATGTAGGAAGGAGGAGGAAAGTAGGAGGGAAATTGCTGAGCAACTTACTAAGGCAGAGAAGGCTCTCCAGGTAAACCCACAGAAAGTGTATGGGAAGGAGCAGGTGGATTTTTGGAGGCATAGACTCAACCTTGTGGACCAAGAGAAAATAGCATGTCAAATTAGGGTGGCAAGGCAGAGCTATTTTGAATATGCCAATAAACCAGGGAGATGGCTTAGCTATAGAATAAGGAAAGAGAAGGAAAGTAGAAGAATTGATCAGTTAGAGGATAAGAGGGGGTCACTGATAGGGGATAAAGAAGGGATAGAAAAGATAGCGATTGAGTTTTTTACAGAATTATATCAGGAAGAAAAGGTTCCTGAGGAGAGGATTAAACAATACCTGACAGAGTCAGACCTTCCTAAGTTATTTCCTAATGAGAAAGAGGCCTTAGATCAGGAGATAACAATAGCAGAAATTGAAAAAGCGGTCAGACAACAGAAATGTCAAAAAACCCCAGGCACTGACGGAATTCCTGCAGAATTGTATAAGGTATTAGTGGAAGCATTGGGAAAACATATGAAAGATCTATTTAATGAAATTTTGGATGAGACTATAGTCCCGCAAACTTGGTTGGAGGCAAATATTAGTTTGATTCCTAAGGATGACTTCCCTTCGAAGCATATTAAAAATTATAGGCCAATATCCCTTCTTAATTCAGATTATAAAATATTTGCGACAATAATTGCGGATAGATTAAAAATTTACTTAAACCAATTCATACATACAGACCAGAATGGGTTCTTTCCCACTAGACAAATAAAAGATAATCTCAGAATTATATTAAATGTTCTGGAGTATTATGAAAGCCAACCAGATAAACAATTAGCTTTAATATTTATCGATGCTCTAAAAGCATTCGATAGGGTTAATTGGGATTTCCTAATGTGTCAGTTGGAACATATGGAGTTTGGGGCTAAATTCCGTAATATGATTAAAGCAATCTATACTAAGCAGGAAGCGAGACTGTTGATAAATGGGAATTTAACTGACAAATTTGATATCTGTAAGGGCACTAGGCAGGGTTGTCCACTCTCCCCACTTTTATTTATCCTAACTTTAGAACTCCTATTGAGAATAATAAGGAAAGATGAGGCCCAGGATTGGGAAAAAAACGATGCAAGAAATTAAGGAAAGAGGGGGCCTTGGCCTACCAAACTGGGAACTTTACTATCAGGCTGCCCTCTTAGTTTGGGGCAAGGAATGGATAAGTTTAAGGAATAATCGATTGTTGAGTCTGGAAGGATTTGATTTGCTGCAGGGATGGTATGCAGCTCTTTGGCGGGAAGGTACTCCTCCAAGCAAACAGTTTACTTGCCACTACATAAGGGATATACTGATTCAGAATTGGGATAAGATAAGGGCTAAGTACTATGTGCAAATTCCGTGTTGGTTATCAACCTTGGAAGCCTTGACCCATCCGACCCTACTTAAGAAGGGAAGAAGACCAACTTACAAAGAACTTTTAGATAGCGGGGGAGAACTCAAAACATGACAAGATCTGGCTTAGCAAGGGTTTCAACTGGAGTGGTGGGCCTACCTGCAGATCCAGTCAAGGTATAAGAAGGATAAAGAAGGAAGGGGTATTTATCTGAATCTGCAGGAATTAGATAAGATTCTGCTGGGTCTGGAGAAAGGGATGATATCTATGTGCTATAAATTGCTGCTAACTAGGGTAGTAGGGGAGGAGGTGGTAAAAGATGCGATGATTGCCTGGGGGAAGAATTTTGGTTATGCATTTCCACTTGAGAAATGGGAAGAGATTTGGTAGACTAATATGAGGCTGGTGGTTTCCACGTCATATAAGGAGAACATATACAAAATGCTTTATAGATGGCATCTCCCTCCGGCCAGACTTTCCAAAATGTTCCCCGGATTGTCGGCCGATTGTTGGAAGTGTGGTAAAGGGATTGGCACATACTATCACTTATGGTGGACATGTCCGGAAGTGGTTAGATATTGGATGAGGATCCAAAAATGGATAGAGGAAATCACAGGGTGTTTAGTTGATCTTAAACCAGAGACGTATCTGCTTGGCTCCAGGCCTGGAAATATTAAGAACGATATATGGTATTTGGTTTTACATATCTTAACGGCGGCAAGGATGGGGTATGGTCAATTTTGGAAGGCAAATCATACCCCGCCGGATGAAGTTATAATTAGGAGAATACTTGATTGTGCAGAAGCAGACACATTGACCAAGAAGTTGAAGGGTAAAGAAGAGACACCAGCATTTCTATCATGGAATAAATGGTTTATTTGGATGGATAAAAGATTAAAGAAATGAGGGTGGCTTGGAAGTTGGTCAAAAATGAAGTGATATAGTCTTTGTTAATGAATAAGCTTTGGAGTTGGATGGTTATAAGAGACTTAATGAGTGGAATATAATTGTTAGTTTAGAAGAAGATATAATGTGAAATTTTTGAAATGGTTTTCAATGTTTTGATTTCTTTGTTTTTTGTATATTGTAAATGTTTTTTTTGTCTTTGTTGGTGTATGGTGTGTTTTTAACATGAAATGTAAATAAAGATTTATATTTTAAAAAAAGAGTAGGAAAAGCAATACTGGAATACAATCCTCAAAATGACAGTTTGAATCCAAGGCAAACCATTCAATATCACAGTAGTCCTAGTCTATGCCCCAACCACCAGTACTGAAGAGGATGAAATTGACCGGTTCTATGAAGCCCTACAGCACCTTATAGAACTAACACCAAAAAATAATGTCCTTATCATCATGGGGGATTGGAATGCTAAAGTAGGAAGCCAAAAGATAACCGGAATAACAGGCAAGTTTGGCCTTGGAGTACAAAAAGGAAGCAGGGCATAGGCTGATAGAATTTTGTCAAGAGAATACGATGGTCATAGCAAACACTCTTTTCCAACAACCCAAGAGATGGCTCTACACATGGACATCACCAGATGGTCAACACAGAAATCAGATTGTCTATGTGCTCTGCAGCCAAAGATGGAGAAGCTCTATACAGTCAGTAAAAACAAGACCAGGAGCTGACTGTGGCTCAGACTATGAGCTTCTCATTGCAAAGTTTAGGCTTAAACTGAAGAAAGTAGGGGAAAGCACTAGGCCACTCAGGCATGAATTAAATCATATCTCTGTTGAATATACAGTAGAGGTGACAAATAGATTTAAGGAATTAGATCTGATAGACAGAGTGCCTGAAGAACTATGGACAGAGGTTCGCAACATTGTACAACAGGTAGCATCCCAAAGAAAAAGAAATGCAAGAAATGCAAGAAAGCAAAATGGCTGTCTGAGGAAGCTTTGCAAATAGATGAGGAAAGGAGGGAAGTGAAAGGCAAGGGAGAAAAAGAAAGATACACCCAATTGAATGCAGAATTCCAGAGAATAGCTAGAAGAGATAAAAATGCCTTCTTAAATGAACAGTGCAAAGAAATAGAAGAAAACAATAGAATAGGGAGGACCAGAGATCTTTTCAATAAAATTGGAGAGATGAAGGGAACGTTTCATGCAAAAATGGGCATGATAAAGGACCAAAATGGCAGGGACCTAACAGAGGCAGAAGAGATTAAGAAGAGGTGGCAAAAGTACACAGAAGAACTATAAAAAAATGAGCTTAAAGTCCCTGATAATCACAATGAGGTGGTCACGGACCTTGAGCCAGACATCCTAGAATGTGAAGTGAAGTGGGCCTTAGAAAAGCTGAGCAACAACAAAGCTAGTGGAGGTGACAGTATTCCAGCTGAGCTATTCAAAATCTTAAAAGACGATGCAGTAAAAGTGCTACACTCAATTTGCCAGCAAATTTGGAAAACTCAACAGTGGCCACAGGATTGGAAAAGATCAGTTTACATTCCAATTCCAAAGAAAGGCAGTACCAAAGAATGTTCAAACTGTCGCACCATTGCACTCATTTCACATGCTAGGAAAGTTATGTTTAAAATCCTACAAGCTAGACTCCAGCAGTATGTGGATCGAGAACTACCAGAAGTACAGGCAGGATTTCGAAGAGGCAGAGGAACTAGAGATCAAATTGCCAACATACGCTGGGTCATGGAGAAAGCTAGAGAGTTCCAGAAAAACATATACTTCTGCTTCATTGACTATGCTAAAGCCTTTGATTGTGTGGATCACAACAAACTGTGGCAAGTTCTTGAAGAGATGGGTGTACCAAACCATCTTATTTGTCTCTTGAGAAACCTATATGTGGACCAAGAAGCAACAGTGAGTACTGGACACAGAACCACTGATTGGTTCAAAATTGGGAAAGGAGTCCGGCAAGGCTGTATACTGTCGCCCTGCATATTTAACTTATATGCAGAGCACATCATGAGAAAGGCAGGGCTAGAGGAATCAAAAGTTGGAATTAAGATTGCTGTAAGAAATATCAACAACCTAAGATATGCAGATGATACCACTCTAATGGAAGAAAGTGAAGAAGAACTAAAGAGCCTCTTGTTGCAGGTGAAGAAGGAGAGTGCAAAAGTTGGCTTAAAACTTAACATTAAGAAAACCAAGATCATGGCATCCGGCCCTCTCAATTCCTGGCAAATAGATGGGGAAGTAATGGAGGTAGTGACAGATTTTATTTTCCTGGGCTCCAAGATCACTGCAGATGGGGACTGTAGCCAAGAAATTAAAAGACGCTTGCTCCTCGGGAGGAAAGCCATGGCAAATCTAGACAGCACACTAAAAAGCAGAGACATCACCCTGTCAACAAAAGTGCATATAGTCAAGGCTATGGTCTTCCCAGTTGCAATGTATGGCAGTGAAAGCTGGACCATAAGAAAGGCTGAGCGCCAAAGAATTAAAGCCTTTGAACTATGGTGCTGGAGAAGACTCCTACGAGTCCCTTGGACTGCAAGGCGATCAAACCGGTCAGTCCTAGAGGAGATCAACCCTGACTGCTCTTTAGAAGGCCAGATCCTGAAGCTAAAACTCAAATACTTTAGCCACCTAATGAGAAGGAAGGACTCACTGGAGAAGAGCCTAATGCTGGGAAAGATTGAGGGCAATAGAAGAAGGGGATGACAGAGAATGAGGTGACTGGATGGAGTCACTGAAGCAGTAGGCGTGAGCTTAAATAGACTCCAGAAGATGGTAGAGGACAGGAAGACCTGGAGGAACATTGTCCATAGGGTCGCGATGGGTCGGACACAACTTTGCAGCTAACAACAACAACAGGAAACATAGCATCTGAGATATTGCTCCACCATTTTGTTAGCAGATTCCATGGCACCATTTGTAGCTGGATGAAAAGCAGATGATAAGCCTTGAGACGGTCCAATTAATTTAAGAAAACTCCTCCAAAACCTTGCTGTGAACTGCACCCCCCTGTCTGAAATTATTCACTTAGGGTGCCATGCAGCCAGTAGATATGTTTCAGAAGCAATTTAGTTAGTCTTTGGGCTGATGGAAGTCCTTTGCAGGTGATGAAATGAGCCTGTTTTGAAAACAGGTCTATCACAGTCCAGATGACAGTATTTCCTCTACTCTCAGGTAGGTCCATATCTATTTTTTCCCATGGTTGAGAAGGGTCAGCCACCGGCTGCAGTAACCCAGGGGATTTCCCTGGAATTCTTTTCATGATGGCAGACACAGCACAACTCCTGATATAGTTTTCCACATCCTGTTTTAGCCCCAGCCACCAAAATTGCCGGTGGATGACATGTAGAGTTTTTAGATATCCGAAGTGTCCAGCCTGTTTTACATCATGGCTGTGTTTTATAGCCTTTATATGGAGAGCTTCAAGCAAATACAGTTTTCCCCCTTGTAAGTCAAACCATCTCTGCATGTTAGGGAGGTTTGATTGTCTTTGAACCATTGATCAGTGAGGAGCTCTTGTTTTATTTTGTTTGCCCCAGTATCATCAGGATTAGGGGTCCTGTGAGGCGTGAGTTGAGCAGCAGTTTGTGGAAATAATTGCCTCATTAACCTCTTTGTGTTCACTTTTGTACTGAGGCAATCTCGATAGGGCATCAGCTAGGAAGTTTTTTTCTCCTGGTATGTACTTTAGAGTGAAATGGTTAAAATACTGTGCCCACTGGACTTGTTTTAGGAAAAATTTGTGGGGAGTTTTCAGTGCCTCTAGATTTTTGTGATCTGTCCATACTTCAAAAGGTACCTTGCTCCCTTCTAGATAATGTCACCAGTTTAATAATCCCCACCTAATTGTGAAGGCCTCCTTCTCCCAGACTGCCCATCTCCTCTCGCTTTCAGTAAATTTCTTAGAGGTGTAGGCACAGGATTGTAGGACCCCACTTTTATTCTTTTGCAGTAATACAGCTCCGATTGCCACGTCACTGGCATCAGCTTGAATTACAAAGGGCTGCCCTGGGCAGGGGTGCTTTAGAACCAGTTCAGCAGCAAATAGTCTTTTTAAATTCTCAAAAGCTGTTTGGCAGCTCATAGTCTATGCTAGTGGTTGGCCCAGTCATGGTTTCCCTCCTCCTTTGCTTGTTTTGAGTAATTCTGTAAGGGGCAGGACAATCTCGGCAAAGAAGGGAATGAATTGATGGTAGAAGTTGGCAAAACCTAGGAAGCTCTAGAGCTGTTTGCGAGTCTTTCGGGGTTGCCATTCAATTATAGCTTTCACTTTGGTTGGGTCTATTTCAATGCCCTCATTGGAAATTCTATAGCCAAGATAATCTAATCAGGTTTGGTAAAATTCACATTTTGACAATTTGACATAAAGCTTGGCATTCAATAGTTTCTTTAACAATTCTCTCACCAGCTTTATATGGTCACTCATATTCGTACTGTATATCAGGATGTCATCAAGATACACCAGAACCTCTTTGTATAAATAATCATATAGGACCTCATTAATCAACTGCTTGAATACAGCTGGGGGCCCCTGAATTCCAAATGCCATGACTTTGAACTGGTAGCTTCCCAAGGGGCAGTTGAAGGCAGTTTTCCACTCATCTCCCTCCTTTATTCTCACCTGGTAATATGCTTCTCTCAGGTCCCTTCTCTCAGGTCCCTTTGCCAGGTGGGTCAGTAAGCCCTTCAGGATGGGGAGGGGGTATTTATTGTCCACACTCATTGCATTCAGACATTTATGATCAACACAGAGATGGAAAGATCCATCTTTCTTTTCTTTAAACAACATAGGGGCTCCCACAGCAGACTTGGCCTGTTCAATGAATCCCCTTGCTAGGTTTGTATCTACATATTGCTGCGTGTCCTCCATTTTGAGGGGGGACATAGCATACATTCTTGGTCGTGGAAGTTTGGTTCCCGGCAACAGTTCAATGGAACAATCATTGGGCCGATGAGGAGGCAAGTTATCACATTATTTTTCACTTGAATGCCTCCGCTAGGTCCCGGTATTCATTGGGGATGAGCAGCTCACCTGGTGGCCATGAGGCAGCCATGTGCACTCGCTCATTGGGTTGGCTAATGTTCCCTGTAACATCTCGCTTTTTAATTAAAAAGTTTTACTGTACATTTTAAACATAAATTGATCCCCCTCCCCATAAACCTGCCCTTCCCTCCCCCTCCCCCCAACTTCCCCCCACCTCCCCATAAGCCCACCCTTCCCTCCCCCTCCCCCCAACTTCCCAGAGCTGAATACAGGGTATTGCATCTAACAAGCTTGAGCTAAAATATGCTATCTATAAATTAAATCCTATCGCACTTTAACTCCCATTAAACATAGCTAAATAACAATGCATCTTATTAAATTCTAATACTCATTCATATACTAAATGAAACTTTTTAGTCCCATATTTATTCTGAATGTAATCAATCCATCTTCTCCATTCTGAAATGTATCTTTGTTGTGATTGATCTTTCAAATATGCTGAAATTTTTGCCATTTCTGCTAGGTTTGAAACTTTTAGAGTCCACTCTTCTATAGTAGGCAGATCCTCTTTCTTCCAATATTGTGATACCAAAGGTCTTGCTGCCATTATTAAATTCAACATCAATTTAGTTTCTATAACAGTACAATCTGTAATAATATCCAACTGAATTAGCTACGGAGAAAACCTTCTCTTTTTCTCAAATATCTTCTGCGTATTCCACCAAATTTTAATCCAAAAAGCTTTAACTTTTTTGCAAGTCCACCATATATGATAGTACGTTGCATCATCACAACCACACCTCCAACATTTGGGTTGATAATTTGGATACATACATGCTATTTTTTTAGGATCTAAATGCCATCTATAAAACATTTTATAAAAGTTCTCTCTTAAATTTTGTGCCTGTGTAAATTTTACATTTCTTACCCAGATTTTTCCCCAAGTATCCATCATTATTGACTCCTGAATATTCTGGGCCCATTTTATCATACAGTCTTTAACAAGTTCCATTTCTGAATCTATTTCTATCAATGCATTATATATCCTTCTTATATGCACTTGACATTGATCTCTAATTTGTTTTACCAAATTTTCATCAGTTGTTGTAACACCAATTTTCCAATCTTCTTTCCATCTAGCTTGTATCTGCCCATACTGAAACCAAGTTTGTACTATCTTTTCTTCTTTTAAAATATTAAACGGCTTTAGTTGCCATACATTCCTTTCCAATCTAAGAATTTCTTTATATGAAATCACATCATGTTTAAATCCCAAACTTATATTTTCTATCGCATGTTTAGGTATTGCCCAAATTGGTATTTTATAATTTAACTTATATTGATATTTTTTCCAGACTCGCAACAGGGCGTACCTTAATAGATGTGTCTTAAAGACATTATCCACCTTCTTATCATACAATAAATATGCATGCCAGCCATATAATAAATCACATCCCTCAATATTCAATATTCTTTCTTCTGTTAAATTAAACCAATTACTAATTGTCGATAAAGCCACAGCATCATAATATAATTTAAAATTGGGCATTTTAAGACCACCTCTTTCACGTATATCTTGCATTATCTTAAGTTTTACTCTCGGTCTTTTCTCTGCCCAAATAAATTTATTAATGCCTTTCTTCCATTCCTCCAAATTTGAATCTTTTTTAAGTATAGGTATCATTTGAAACAAAAATAAAAATTTTGGTAAAACATTCATTTTCACTGCTGCAATTCTTCCCAATAAAGTTTTCTCCAACTATCTAACTCTTTTTGTGTTTTTAGCCATAACAACTCATAATTATTTTTGTATAATTTCACATTTGAAGCTGTAATATATACCCCCAAATATTTAATCTTTTTAACTATTTTGAATCCTGTTAATTTTTCTAGGAATTCTTTTTGTTCTATGGTCATATTTTAGACAATATTTTAGTTTTTTGCCTATTTATCTTAAATCCCGAAACTTGTCCATATTGCAAAATTATCTCCATTAAATCTATAACCGATTGAGTCGGTTGACTTAATGTAATAACCAAGTCATCTGCAAACGCTCTTAATCTATAATCTTGATGTTTTATTTTAATTCCCTTTATTTTATTTGAATCACGTATCTTAGTCAATAATATTTCCAATGTTAAGACAAACAGCAATGGTGACAATGGACCTCCCTGTCTTGTACCTTTTTTAATTTTGCAAGCATCTGTTAAACTACCACTGATTATTATTTGAGCTGTTTGTTTCTGATATATTGCCCTGATAGATTGTAAAACTTATCCCCAAACTCCATCTTCTCTAGAACTTTTAATAAGAATTGCCAATTCAATTGATCAAATGCTTTTTTGGCGTCCAGAAAAATCAGCGCTGCAGGGACTTGATTATTTCTTTCCAAATATTCTAATAAATTTACAATATGTCTCACATTATATTTCATTTGCCTACCACTTGTAAATCCTGTTTGATCACTATGAATCATTTGCTGCATAACCTGCATTAATCTATTTGCTAAAAGTTTTGCAAATATCTTATAATCAATATTTAAAAGCGATATTGGTCTGTAATTTTTGGATTGGGTAAGATCTTGATCTTCCTTTGGAATCAATGTTATGAAAGCTGTTTTCCAGGATGGAGGCACTTCTCCTCCAGATTGAATTGTTCTAAATAGCTCCTTTAAAGGTTTCACCATTTCTAGTTGTAGGTTTTTATAATAAATAGCTGTCAAACCATCTGTTCCAGGAGCCTTACCCACTTTTAGTTGTTTAATTGCTAAAATAATTTCTTCAGCAGTTATCAATTGATTCATCCCTTCCCTTTGCTCTTGTGTAAGTATAGGGGTATTCACTTCTTGTAGAAATCTATCTATATCTAGACCTTGAATTGTATCCCTAGCATATAATTTTGAATAAAATTCTACAAAAGCCTTTTTAATAATATTTTGTTGAAACACCTATTTACCCTTATATTCTATTTTGTCTATGTTATGTGATTTTTGTTTTTTCCTTAACAGATAAGCTAGCCACCTACCTGGCTTATTAGCATTGTAAAAGGTATTGTGTTTAACATATCGTAAATTAGTTGCCACTTGATCTGCCATCAAAATGTTAAACTGCCCTCTTAACAAATTAATTGCTTCTTTCACCCTCTTGTTAGATGAGTTCAGGATAAAAGCCCTCTCTTTCGTCTTTATTTTCTCCTCTAGCTCCTTATGCTTATATTCCAATCTACGTCTATGTTTATTATTCAAATATATTAAAACTCCTCTCATATAAGCTTTACTTGCATCCCAAACCATTTCAATTGGAGTACCCTTGTGCATGTTTATAGTAAAAAATTCATTTGTTTTTTACATTCTTCCACATTTTCCTCATATCTAAACAAATTTTCATTTAACCTCCAAGATCTTCTGTCTCCCTTCCCCTGATCCAATTCCATCCATACTGGACTATGATCTGATAAATTTCTTGGATATATCTTAATCTTATTAACCCTAGAAAAAAATCATTAGTAATTAGTACAAAATCAATCCTAGAAAAAGATTGATGTCTATCAGAAAAAAAGTAAAATCCCTTTCTTCCACGTTTCGTTCTCTCCAGACATCTCTCAATTCCAAATCGTCTTTCATATCAAAAAAAGATTTAGGCAATCTAGCATGATTTGGAGTACTTTTAAAAGGTCCTTTTTTATCTTTCTGTGTGTCCAACACTCCATTCCAGTCTCCCATTAACATACATGATTTATAATCCCATTGAATTATTTTATTGTGTAAAAGTTTGTAAAATTCTCCTTGCTGTTGATTCGGTGCATATATTCCAATTAAAAGTATTTTCCTCCCTTCTATTAAAAGTTCAATTATAATATTTCTTCCTTGTTTATCTGCTTCAATTATGTTAGCTGTTAGATCCTTCTTCACATAAATAACTACTCCGTTTTTCTTGTCTGGAGCAGATGCAGCAAATTGTATACCCAATCTGGAATTTATCAAATATTGTTGATCTGATACACGAATATGCGTTTCCTGCAAACATGTAACATCATTTTTAAATTTTTTAAAATACTGAAATATTTTCTTTCTTTTTTGCAGAGAGTTTAGACCATTAACATTCCATGTTAGAAACTTTATCGCCATCTTTTGTGACTTGAAGCTTTCGGAGCATATCTTGCAAATCCATATGTATCTGCCTCTTTGGTCTCGCTCCTCCCACTGCTTCATTATTAGTAGAATCTTGAGCTGTGATTTTAAGATACTGCTTCTGTTGCTCTTGTTGTTGTTGTTCCTTTCGTCTGGTTGCAGCCCGTTTCATTCTTTGACCCCTTGGTTCTTCTGGTGGTGCCAGGGGCTGCGCAATTTCCAAAGTTTGCTGTACTTCTTTTACAGTCAGCAAGGTGATTTCTTCACCTTGCTGTATGCCTTCCATTTGTGCCTTTCGTGCTCCTTCCTCTCCTCTTTTGAATTCTGGTTGTGGCGATGGACCTGCTTTCAGTACATTACAATAAAAATCTCGTGCCTTCAGAACTGTATTAAGACGATATCTTGTACCAGCATAATTCACCACTATCCCAGTTGGTATCTCCCATCTGAACTGGAGCTGTCATTTTTTTAATTCATCTGCCAAGAAAACAAACTCTTTCCTTTTTCTTAAAATACTTGGTGGAATTTCTTTCAAAATTAAGACCTCTTGATCAGCCACTTTAAATCTGTTATGATAAAAAACTTGAATAATCGCATTTCTGATCATTCTCTTTCTAAAATAAACAACCACATCGCTTGGTAGTTTTCTTTGCCTAGCAATCCAGGAGTTGACACGAAATATTTTATCTATTTCCTTTATAAAATCTTCAGCTCGCCAACCCAATATAGGTACCACAGCCTTTGCAAGTATCTCTTCCAAATTTTCTTGTGGGTTTTCTTTCAGACCTCTTATCCTCAAGGCATCATTACCACCTCATCATTCATCTTATCCATTTTATTCTCAGCTTCGCACATTTTAGCTTCCAGTATCAAATTACTTTGGTTAACTTCTTCCACGCGTTCATCCAAATGCTCAATACAAACTGCCAAACCCTGAAAAGCCAGTAAAATATAATATCCTCTCTTATTTCCTTATTTTCCTGTAACATCTGTTGAATCAATGGGGTGCCTAGGCCCTATAGGTAGTTTCACTGTCAATGCTGCAAACATTGACATGTTTTTGCACTGACAATATACGAGACAGCCTTTTGTTTAAACTGCTTCGCTTTGAATCTTGAAGAGAGGGAAACTTCAATGGCTATCTTGAGAAAATAAGATTAAGCCATGCGCAGAAGTGGAAGTGTAACTTCATATGTAAAACTAATTGGATAATGTGATTTATGAAGTGTAGATAAGGGCGGGGATTGTGTGTGTGTTATGATAGGTTTGGGGGTGGAGATTTAAGATTCTGGCATCCCTCCATGAGTGCTGATGTTTCCTTTCATTACTAAGACATTTAGATAAATAATATGCCTGCAATTTGTTTGAATTGTCTCATTTATCGGAACCATGACAACATGCCAGAATCTACTTTCTTCCAAAGGGGGGGTCCTGAACCACTGCCGCTGAGAGATAAGTTGGCAAAGATTCAGGGAATAATCCTCAGGATGGAAAGGGAAAGCCTAGCTGCTGGTGAAACTTCTGAAGAGGAAATAATAAACAGTTTTCTGTGGGAAGATGAATTTGGGCTGATCTCTAAACCTCAGCAGATAATTGAGCTTGTCCGGTCGTCAGGATGGAACCACTCCAGTGGAGACTACGGAGGCCAACTGCTACAAGAGGCACCAGAAGCAGAATGGAGGAGAGATGCCAGATCATCAGCCACTGAGAATCTGGGTGAGTGGAAAATCCTGTGGTCAGATCAAGCTGCCTGCCAGCCCCAGGAGTCCGCTGCCAAGCCCTCCAGACCCATAGAGACAGAGGACCCCAGCCTGAGGTCTCTGCAGTAATGGGAGGTTGGGAAACCCCAACAACCTCTGAGCTTGCCCCAGCTAATACAAACCTTGCAACAGCTGGGGGTGGTGCAGAAGCCTGGATATCAGGAGCTGGTGGGAGCACAACAGCAAGGGTGGCAGCAGCAGGACCCAAACGTGCAATCCCTGAACATACAGCAGGACCAGTGGGGCCAGCAGCAGTGGGGGCCCTGGCAGCCATTAAATCAGCAACCAGAATGGGTCCAGCAGCAACTGGAGACACAACTACAGCAGTGGGGGCCCTTGCAACCAGTAAACCAACAACCAGGGTGGGGCCAGCAGCAATGGGGGACCCAGCAACCAATGATGAGCCCACCCTTCAGAGCAACCTTCAATGGGGACCCAGAGAAACTGATTTTTTTCCTCAACCAAGTTTGCTCCTACTTGAATCACTGGGGTCACCTTTACCCGGACCCGGGTGCGATGGTTGATGTGATTGCATCCAGCCTAGAGGGAGAAGCATCCAAATGGTTGAACAATTTATATAACAAGCAGGCACCTGAATTGGAGGACCCCCACCTTTTCCTCCTGGGGCTGAGGGAAAGATTTGAGGACCCATCCATTGCGCTCAAAGCGGAAGAACAAATCCATAAGATATATCAAGCTGGTCGGCCTGCCCCAGAGTACGTGTGGGAGTTTCAAAAGATGGCAGGTCGGATAGAGAGATGGTCTGAGCAATCCATAATTCATCTTTTTAGAGAAGAGTTAGACAACCACTTTTCTCTGGCATGTATATACTGAGCTTTACCTGGCCAACTTCATGAATGGTACCAGGCAGCGTTGAAATTAGATGTTCAGCTCACCCGCTATAAGAAGCCTCTCCTACCTGAACCCGAGCCAAGGTCAGAACAACCTGAATGGCAATCACCCCCATGAAGATCTCCTACTACTGTGATGGCTGAAAGACCCAAGCCACCTGTAGACCCGGCAATTAAATGTTTCTGATGTGGACAGTAGGGACATTGAGCAGCGAAATGCCTGGTCCCCTTCCCCCAATGGCAGAACAGACAAGGACCAGCAGTGAGAAAGAGACCTGCACAGCAGCTAAAGAGAGAAAAATCCAACCAGATGACACAGGAACCTGTTGTCCAGGTCAAATCCCCCACATGGGAAGACACCGGAACTCAAATTGGATCCACCCCGTTCTACCCTCTTTTGACAGTGACAATGAAGGGGAGAATGACCCGATGGTGAGTCGACGCATCCTACCCTTTTTATTGCCTGCTGAACTCATAATCCCTAAGTCAAGGGCACAAGTAGACCTGAAAGTGCTAGTTGATACTGGCTGCTCCCGATACATCATTAGCCTGTCATGTGCCTTGAGACTCGGCATACGGGCTTAACCTCTCTCCAAACCTGTGAGGTTTGAGCAAGCCAATGGCTCCCTAATGGGAGGGACTTTAGTCACACAATTAACGGAGCCCTTACGCCTGGAAATAGGTGAGCACTGGGAATTTATTCGCTTCCTGGTAGCTCCAAAGATGCCTGAGACTGTGATCCTAGGACTAGCCTGGTTAGACAAATGGTAGCCATTTATCTGGTGGAAAAAAGGAATGAGAACTGTGAGATTACCCATAGGGCCTGATCCCCTCATTGATTCAACAAATGTTACAGGAGATTGTAGCCCACACAATGAGCATCCAATGAGTAAAGCGCAATAAGGCATTTAGTGAGAAAGAATGCGATACCTTGCCTCCTCACTGTCCCAATGATTGTTCCATTGAAATGTTACCAGGGGCCAAACTCCCCCGACCAAGAATGTACGCTATGTCCCCCTTGAAATGGAGGAGATGCAGCAGTATGTGGATACAAACCTAGCGAGGGGATTCATCCAACGGGCCAAGTCTACTGTGGGAGCCCCTGTGTTGTTCAAAGAGAAAAAAGATGGGTCTCTACATCTCTGCGTGGACTATAAAGGCCTGAATGCAATGACTGTGGAAAACAAATGCTGTCTCCCCCTCCTGAAAGACTCATTAACCCACCTGACGAAGGGGAGCGTCTTCACCAAGTTAGACCTGAGAGAAGCATATTACCGGGTAAGAATAAAGGAGGGGGATGAGTGGAAAACAGCCTTCAACTGCCCCTTGGGAAGCTATCAATTCAAACTCTTGCCATTTGGACTGCAGGGGGCCCCAGCCGTATTTATGCAGTTGATTAATGAGGTCCCACATGATCATTTATACAAAGGGGTTTTGGTGTACCTTGATGACATTCTGATATACAGTACGAATATGTCTGATCACATAAGACTGGTCAGAGAAGTGTTAAAGAAACTATTGAATGCCAAACTTTATGTCAAATTGTCGAGATGTGAATTTCACCAAACCCAATTAGATTATCTTGGCTATAGAATTTCTGATGAGGGCATCGAAATGGACCCAGCCAAAGTGAAAACTGTAATTGAATGGCAGCCCCCAAAGCAAACAGCTCGAAAGCTTCCTAGGGTTTGCCAATTTCTACCATCAATAATAATAATAATAATAATAATTAATAATAATAATAATAATAATAATAATAATAATAATATAATAACAATATTTTAATAATATAATATAATATAATATAATATAATATAATATAATATAATATAATATAATATAATATAATATAATATAATATAATATAATATAATATAATATAATATAATATAATATAATTAATATAATATAATATAATATAATATAATATAATATAATATAATATAATATAATTAATATAATATAATAATATAATATAATAATATAATATAATATAATATAATATAATATAATATAATATAATATAATATAATATAATATAATATAATATAATATAATATAATATAATATAATATAATATAATATAATAATATAATACAATACAATACAATACAATACAATACAATACAATACAATACAATATATTATTATTATTATTATTATTATTATTATTATTATTATTATTATTATTATTATTATTATTTAAACTTATATACCGCCCTTCTCCCGTAGGACCCAGGGCGGTTCACAAGGTGATTAAAACAATATAACAATACAAAAGTTAATAACAAATTAAAATAAATTAAATTATCCTTAATTAAAATCTAAAACCCTTAACTCTAATTAAAAAACCCAATTACAATAGGTTAAAAATTAAAAGTTCTCAGTCCTGGACGGAAAGCTCAAAGAGCCAGGTCTTCAGGTCCCGGCGGAACGAACGAAAATCTGGGGCAGTCCTGAGCTCTACAGGTAACTGGTTCCAAAGGGCAGGCATGCCCACAGAGAAGGCCCTCCCTCTGGGTGTCGCCCTCCAGCAATCCTTTGCCGGCGGCACCCTGAGAAGGCCCTCCCTGTGGGAGCGCACAGGACGAAGGGAACTTGATGCCGGCAGCAGGTGTTCCCTCAGATATCCCAGACCCAAGCCATTTAGGGCTTTATAGGTCATCACCAGCACCTTGAATCTCACCCGGAGGGCAACCAGAAGCCAATGCAGCTCGCGGAGCAGAGGTGTTACATGGGAGTATTTGGGGAGCCCCCATCACAACTCGTGCGGCTGCATTCTGCACCAGTTGAAGCCTCCGAGTGGTCCTCAAGGGCAGCCCCATGTAGAGAGCATTACAGTAGTCTAACCGGGAGGCCACGTGCGCATGAGTGACTGTTCGCAAGGCATCTTGGTCCAGATAGGGCTGCAACTGGCGCACCAGGCGAACCTGGGCAAAAGCCCCCCTGGTCACGGCTCCTATATGATCTTCAAAACTGAGCCACGAATCCAGGAGGACACCCAAGTTGCGAGCCCTATCGACGGCAGATAACACCTCACCCCCCCCATCATTAAAGATGGAATAGAATGATTAACTCGAGATGCCTGTACGCACAGCCACTCAGTCTTGGCAGGACTGAGTCGGAGCCTGTTTCCCCCCATCCAAACCCGAACCGCCTCCAGGCAACGGGACATCACGTCGAGGGCATCACTGAGTTGGTTTGGGGTGGAAAGAAAAAGTTGGGTATCATCGGCGTACTGATGATACTGCACCCCAAAAACATGAATGATCTCACCCAGCGGCTTCATATAGATATTGAACAGGAGGGGAGAGAGGACTGACCCCTGAGGAACTCCACAAATGAGAGACCTTGGGGCAGACCTCTGCCCTCCCATCAACACCGACTGCGAACGGCTCAAGAGGTAGGAGGAGAACCACCGTAGAACAGTGCCCCCCACTCCCAACCCCCTGAGCCGTCACAGTAGGATACCATGGTCGATGGTATCAAAAGCCACTGAGAGATCTAATAGGACTAGGACAGAGGAACAACCCCTGTCCCGAGCCCGCCAGAGATCATTCATCAGCACGACCAATGCCGTCTCCATGCTGCACCCAGGCCTGAAACCTGATTGGGTTTCATTCCCTCTTTTCCGAGATTGCTCTACCCCTTACAGAATTACTCAAAACGGGCAAGGGAGGGGGAAAACCACAATCTGGCCAGCCACTAGCATGGACTATGAGTTGTCAGAAAGTGTTGTGATTCAGGGTCAGCCTGTGGGTTCGGCAGTTGGGTCGGACGACTCAGAGGAGGAGGAGGGGGGTGTTGAAGAGCTTGCTGATGATGGCTTTGAGGCTCCGCAGAGCCCTCAGCCAGGCCCCTCTCACCTGGTCATGACGGAGACCCAGCTGTGTGAGCCTGACAGCGTGGATGAAGATGACCCACAGCTGGCCCTGTTCAAGGACGCCCGACGCAGGAGGCAATCAGGAGTAAACAGAGGAAGGCAATGAGGCACCTCGGAAGGAGGCAGAGAGAAGCCACGCCCTGAACTGTATAAAAGGGGAATGTGTGGGAGGGCTGGTTTGCTGAAGGCAACCGCTTGAATAGTTCTTGTTTCATAGCTCCTGTTTCATGGTTGGTGTCTTGTTTTTCTCTGTTTTATGTTAATAAATTTGGCAGGCTTTATTCCAGCCTCTTGCCATTTGTAAAGGGGTTGTCCCTGCTTTTTCTGCAGGGCCGGTAGCAGGCTGGTACAGAACAGAATGCTTTTGAGAATTAAAAAAAAACTATTTGCGGCTGAACCGGTCCTAAAGCACCACTGCCCTGGGGAGCCCTTTGTAATTCAAGCAGATGCCGGCGACATGGCAGTCGGAGCTCTCTTACTACAAAAGAATAAAAGTGGAGTCCTGCAACCTTGTGCCTACACCTCTAAGAAATTCATGTAAGGTGAAAGGAGATGGACAGTCTGGGAGAAGGAGGCCTTCGCAATTAGGTGGGGGCTATTAAACTGGTGACACTATTTAGAAAGGAGCAAGGTGCCTTTTGAAGTATGGACAGATCACAAAAATTTAGAGGCCCTAAAAACTCCCTGCATATTGTCCCCAAAGCAAATGCGATGGGCACAGTACTTTAACCATTTTAACTTTAATTTAAAGTACATACTGGGAAGGAAAAACTTCCCAGATGATGTGCTATCCCAACTGCCACAGTACAAAAGTGAACGTGAAGAGGTCTACAAGGCAATTATCCCCAGTTCACAACCTGCAGCACAACTCACACTTCGGAAAACCCCGAATCCTGATGACCCAGGAGTGAAAAAGATAAAACAAGAGCTCCTTACCAATCAATGGTTCAAAGATAATCAAACCTCCATAACATGCAGGGAAGCTTTGGCATACATGGGGGAAAATTGTATCTACCTGAAACCCTCTTTCTCAATGCTCTGAGACACAGCCATGATATAAAACAGGCTGGACACTT
This sequence comes from Vipera ursinii, assembly GCF_947247035.1. Classification (NCBI taxonomy): domain Eukaryota; kingdom Metazoa; phylum Chordata; class Lepidosauria; order Squamata; family Viperidae; genus Vipera; species Vipera ursinii. Next base: position 185,255,862 of record NC_139513.1, on the reverse strand, counting down.
CAGATATTTAAAAACTCTACACCTCATCCGCCAGCAATTTTGGTGTCCGGGGCTAAAACGAGATGTGGAAAACTATGTCAAGAGTTGTACCGTATGTGCCACTATGAAAAGAATTCCAGGGAAAACCCCTGAGCTACTGCAGTCAGTAGCAGACCCTTCTCAACCATGGGAAGAAATAGCTATGGACTTTATTGTAGACCTACCCAATAGTAGAGGAAATACTGTCATATGGACTGTGATAGATCTGTTTTCGAAGCAGGCTCACTTTATTGCCTGTAAAGGACTGCCATCTGCACAACGACTGACTAAATTGTTCCTGAAACATATCTACCGACTGCATGGCATCCCTAAGTGAATAATCTCAGATAGAGGAGTGCAGTTCACAGCAAAAGTTTGGAGGAATTTCCTTAAATTAATTGGATCATCTCAAGGCTTATCATCTGCTTTTCATCCAGTTACCAATGGGGCTGCAGAATCCGCTAACAAAATAGTGGAGCAATACCTCAGATCCTAGGTTTCCTACCAACAGACAAACTGGACTGACCTCCTCCCTTTCACCGAGTGGTCTACAATAATTCTGTTCACAGCAGCACTGGCTACATGCCTTTCAGAGTAGCCACAGGAAAAGAGTTCAGCCCGATGCCTGACTATCCTAAGGTGCTCTTCTTCCCAGACACTTGATCAATGGGTGAGGGGGTGGGAAGAGGTTTGGAGAAACATGAAAATGGCATTAAAAAGACTTCTGAGACTTACAAAAAACAGGCTGATAAAAAGAGGGCTCCCCAAAGAACATTCCAAGTGGGGGAAAAGGTTTATCTGTCAACTAAATATTTATATCTCAAATTACCCAGCAAGAAATTGGGACCAAAATTCTTGGGGCCTTTCCCCATTGTGAAAATCATTTACCCAGTCACAGCAAAATTGAAACTCCCCAGAGTTTTGGGAAAAAATCACCTGGTGTTCCATTGCAGCTTACTGAAACCTATTTGAGCCTCCACTTTAAGACCTCCCCCTAAGAAAGCACCTGGATCCCTCATAGTAGCAGGTCAGACTCATTATGAAGTGAAATGTATTCTTGACTCTAGAATCTTTAAGGGAAAATTACAGTACCTAGTAAAATGGAAGGGATACCCATTGTCTGAAGCCATTTGGGTAAAATCTACCGATGTGAAAGCTGACAGACTTACCAAAAAGTTTTATGAGAAACACCCCAACAAACCAAAAGCCAGCTCCTAATTTGTGTTTGTTTACATTACAGGATCTGTTCTTTTTGTAATGGGGCCCAGATGTCAATGCTGCAAACATTGACATGTTTTTGCACTGACAATATACGAGACAGCCTTTTGTTTAAACTGCTTTGCTTTGAATCTTGAAGAAAGGGAAACTTCAATGGCTATCTTGAGAAGATAAGATTAAGCCGCGTGCAGAAGGGGAAGTGTAACTTTATATGTAAAACTAATTGGATAATGTGATTTATGATGTGTAGATAAGGGTGGGGATTGTGTGTGTGTTATGATAGGTTTGGGAGGGTGGAGATTTCAGATTCTGGCATCCCTCCATGAGTGCCGATGTTTCGTTTCATTACTAAGACATTTAGATAAATAATATGCCTTCAATTTGTTTGAATTGTCTCATTTATCAGAACCATGACACTCACAGTTCTCATTCCTTTCTCCCACCAGATAAATGGCTTCCATTTGCCAACCAGGCTAATTCTAGGATCAAAGCCTCATTCATTTTTCGAGCCAGCACGAAGCAAATAAACTCCCAGTGCTCACCTATTTCTAGGCACAGGGGCTCAGTTAATTGCGTGACTAAAGTCCCTCCCATCAGGGAGCCATTGGCCTACTCAAACCTCACAGGTTTGGAAAGTAGTTTTGCTCGTATGCCCAATTTCATGGCAAATGGCAAGCTAACGATGCATTGGGAGCATTCAGAATCAACTAGTACTTTAAAATCTACCTCTGTACCCAACTTAGGGATTATGAGCTTGGCAGGTAGTGAGAAAGGTGGGATGTGCCGGCTCACAGTCAGGTCATTCTCTCCTTCGTCATTGTTGTCGAAAGAGGGTAGAGCAGAGGTTGATCCAGCCTGAGTCCCTGCATCCTCCTGTGTGAGGGATGTGACGGGCAACAGGTTCCTGTGTGATCCGTTTGGATTTCTGTCTCATTGGCTCCTGTGCAGGTTTTTTCCCCACTGCTAGTCCCAGTCTCCTCTGCTGTTGGGGGTAGGGGACTGGGCAGCTCGATGTCCTTGCTGTCCGGAAGCATTTGATTGGCGGGCCTACAGGTGGCCTGGGTCTTCCAGCAGTCAAAGCAGTTGGAGGTTTTCAGGGTGGTGGTTTCCATTTGGGTTGCTCTGGCTTTGGCTCAGCTTCAGATGGGGGAGGCTTCTTAACATCTAGTCTTATCGCCTCCTGGTACCGTGCTTGCAGCTGATCAGGTACTGCTCAATAGATGCAGGCCTGGGAGAGGTGATCATCTAACCCCTCTTTGAAGTGATGGACTAGGGACTGCTCAGGCTACCTCTCTATGTGACCAGCTATCTTGTGAAAGTCTCATACATACTCCAGAGCAGCCCTGCCAGCTTGCTTTATCTTATGGATTTGTTCTTCTGCTTTAAGGGCAATGGATGGGTCCTCAAATCTTTCTCTCAGTCCTAGGAGGAAAAGGTGGGGGTCCTCCAATTCAGGGGCTTGCTCAGTGTATAAATTATTCAGCCATTCAGATGCTTCTCCCTCTAGACTGGATGCAATCACGTCGACCATGGTGGCTAGGTCCAAGTAGAGGTAGGAACAGCAGTTCAAATGAGAGTGCACGTGGTTGATAAAAAAAATCAGCTTCTCTGGATCCCCATTGAAGGTTGCTTGGAAAGGTGGAGCAATCGCTGGCTGCTGGGCTGCCCACTGTGACTGTTGCAACCCCCCCAGTTGCTGCTGGCCCAAACCTGGCTGCTGCCATAATACCAGGGGTTGCACGTTTGAGGGCTGTGACCACCACCCCTGCTGTGGTTGCATTACCGGCAGTACTGGCCTCTTGGGTTGCTGGAGGTCTTCCAAAAGTTGCTGTCTGAGTGGGAGTTTCTGCTGGATCTCTCTCATTTGCAGGCCCCTCAGGAGTTGCTGTATGTTCAGGGGTGAAAACCAATCTCCTTGCTGTGTTCATCCTCCACCAGCTGCTGATCTCCTGGCTTCTGCACCACCCCAAGCTGTTAGAAGGCCTCTATTAGCTGTGGCAAGCTCAGAGGCTGCTGACCGTCCCCCTGCGGGGGCTGCCAAACTTCCCATTGCTGCAGGGTCCTCAGACTGGGGTTCTCTCTCTCTGTAGGACTGGAGGCCCTGGCAGGGGAAAACAGGGTCTGGAAGGCAGTCTGATCTGCAATGGAGGGGCTGTAGGCTCCTCTCAGCAGGAGTAGATTTCTGCTTCTCATCTCTAGCTTTTCAAATTTTTCCAGTGACTCACCCAAATCTTCAGTGGCAGACAATATGGTAGCTCTCCACCAGTCTGCTTTTGAGGTCTTTGAGGCTGGCAAGGCAGTCTCAAGGCATCTGGTATCTCTGCTGGGCTGGGACCACTCTGACAGCCAGATCAGCTCTCCTAGCTGCTTGAGTTTTGCCTTTAGCCAGGAGTCCTGCAAAAGCTCTTCCTCCCCCCTGGGTGTCGCTTCTCCCCCTGGGTTAGCAGCTGCTGCCGGGTTGCTGGCTTCAAGCAGTTTCTCTTTTCCCATGATGAAATCTTCTCCTGAATCTTTGCCAGCTTCCCTCAAGTCTAGAGAACAACTGGGGTTCAAGACCCCTAGATAGTTTGAAAAGTTTTAGATCTTGGCTTAATGTCATGGTTCTGACAAATGCAGTACTTCAGAGAACTTCAAGGCATTGTTTACCTTGATCTTTTAATCAAGTAGCAAAGCTTCAGCAGATACATGGTCAAAGCCAAGATCTGAATTCTCCTTCCCTAAACATATCTTATCAAAGCACAATTCCCTCCCCTAAATTAACAGTCATAAATCACATTCTCCAATTAGTTTAAAATTCAAACTTTCCCTCCCTTCTTCAACCTGCCAATTTTTATCTTCTCTTATTACAAACAGTCGAGATACATTCTCCCTACTCCCCCCAGCGTCCACTAATTCTAACTCTAAAAGTAACATAGAAGTTAAAGAAAAAGGCTACATCTCCCTATGTTGTCAAGCGAGAACATCCGATGTTAGCAGCATTGACATGTGACTACTATTGTGGTATGCAATATATATATATTCCATGTATATGCTTATGCCCAAAGAACACCCAAATTATACATGTATTAAATGTAAACTATGCAAACTACTAGAAGAAAAAGTAAAGGATCTGGAGGCAGCTCTAGCCAAATTCCAACCTTTAAAAAAAAACTATACCCAAATCAAACCAAATAATGAACAAATATCCCCTAGAGCAGGGGTGTCAAACTCAATTTCATTGAGGGCCACATCAGCATTGCGGTTGCCCTCAGGGGGCCGGGTGGGTATGACCAGGGTGGGCATGGCCTACTGGGTGGGCGTGGCTAGAGTGCGTATGGCCTACTGGGTGGGCATGGCCAACTCTACATCGTTCGCATCAAGGGTGCCTATGAGGGCCTGGGCAGGAGTGGGACAGATCTGAGGGTCTCTGGCAGAAGGAGGGTCTCTGGCAGAGGGGGCCGTTCCCTCACTGTTTCCAGGATGGCTTCATGGGCCACATGAAACCACTTTGCAGGCCAGATCTGGCCCCCGGGCCTTGTGTTTGACATGTCTGCCCTAGAGGATTTGATCCTGCAGATAAACCCTTGGAGGAAGACAAATGGAGACATGTCACACAATGAAGGAAACATAATAATCAAAGAAAGAAGCAGCATACATCTATCAAACCACTACAGTCCAATCTAACCCATCCAGAAGCAACCTCATTAAAACTGAGCAATCAATTTCCACCCCTAGATGAAGACCCACAACCTCCCCCTCAAAGAAAACATGCAGACACCTAGAAAAGAAACATCATTAAATATCTCTTTAAAAAAATCAAATCATCAAACACATCTGTGATAAACAGAAAAGCACCCCAGACTGCACCCTCCCAAAAAGGAAGGTGAGTGTTGGTAATAGGAGATTCTATTCTCAGAGGAGCAGAACTAGCCATCTGCAGATCAGACATGCAATCTAGGGATGTATGTTGTCTGTCTGGACCAAAAGCAAAGATGTGACTGAGAACCGAGCCAAATATTTAAACCTACAGATTACTACCCTTTTCTCCTCCTTTACATATGGATGAATGACACAACAAAAAACCTGAGTACAATATTGAAAGATTATGAGCAGCTAGGCAATAAAGTTAAGGAGCTAGGAGCACAAATAGTGTCCTCATCAGTACTCCAAACAAAAGGTCAACACCCATTGAGGGGAAAAAGAATTCTAGAAATAAACTGCTGGCTAAAGGGTTGGTGTCGCCAAGAAAACTTTGGTTTTCTGGGGCATGGACTGCATTACCTACATGAAGGACTCTTGGCAATGGATGAGCTGCATCTCACAAAAACAGGGAAAAATGTACTCTGAAAAAGACTGGCCTTAAATGAACTACCTATCAGAAGGGCTTTAAATTAAAATTGAGGGGGGTGGGTGACCAATCTTTAGACTCTCTAGAACACAAAACCAATAATAAACCTCAAGAAAAGAAATCAAACAATTAGGTAGGAAGAGAAAAAAGAAAAACTCAAATAGCAATAGGAGGTACAGGAAATATATTCATGGACAGGCATAAAAGTCTTAAATGCTTACATACAAATGCTCAAAACTTGGGGAACAAACAAGGTGAACTAGAAGCAATAGTGCATGAGGGTAGGTATGATATAGTTGCCATCAATGCTTTTTTTCCAGGGAGGGATGCAAAGTTCCTGCCTACTTGCTTTCACTGCAGACAACTAGCCGGTGGAACGTTTGCTAGCCAGGTCTTTTGGTGCGCTCAGCAGCAATTCCTATTGGCTTTCAAAAGAGTAGCATAGCTTGGGCAAAAGCTTTTTTCTGTGTGTGTGCAAAAAAGGTGCTGGAACGGCATTCTGAGCATTCTATGAGAAAAAAAGCCCTGCTTTTATGTTTTAATCTTATGAATTTATGAATATATATATATATATATATATATATATATATATATATATATATATATATATATGCAAATTATTCAAATTGCTAATAAAGAATTTTGGGAGGTTGAGATGATCATTTCGAACTCTTTATGTTCTCATCAGTCAGTCATACACTTTATCTGAGATTCGAACCTGGGCTGATTATATATTAGGCAGTTGTTTTAACTTCCTGAGCCAAAACCAACCCACCCTAAACCCCCCTCCCTCCCCCACTTCCTAGAGCTGAGTGCAGGGTTACAAATATAATAATCATAATCTAACTAACATTAACCAACTATATAAATAACCAAGTCCATAATGCGCTTTAACTCCCCTTTAACATAAATATAAACAGATTAAAAGTAAACATAATAATAATAAAACATAAACAAATTAATATCCTAATTATTGAACAATACAATATCCAAGTTGTTAAACAATACTACTACTAATAATAATAATAATATCATATAATTAAAACTAATAAGAATTCCACTATAATAAACTAATAATAATAATAATACTCTAAAATTTACTCATAGGCTAAATGGAACTTTTAGTCCCATATTTATTCTGAATATAATCTATCCATCTTTTCCAGACCGAAATGTATCTTTCTTGTGAATGATCCTTCAAATAAGCAGAAATCTTAGCCATTTTTGCTAAATTTGACACTTTAAGCGTCCATTCTTCTATAGTAGGCAAGCAATCCTTCTTCCAATATTGCCCTACCAATAACCTTGCAGCTGTTATCAAATTCAATATCAAGTTAGTTTCTTTAGTATCACAATCTGTAATAACACCCAATAAAAATAATTGTGGAGTAAACTTTATCTTTCTCTTGAAAATCTTTTGAATGTTCCACCAAATCTTAATCCAAAAAGCTTTTATATTTCTACAAGTCCACCAGATATGAAAATAAGTAGCATCCAAACTGCCACATCTCCAACATTTGGGCTGTAAATTAGGATACATACAAGACAACTTTTTAGGATCCAGATGCCATCTATAAAACATTTTGTAAAGATTTTCTCTTAAATTTTGGGCCTGGGTAAATTTTACATTTCTAACCCAAATTACCTCCCATATATCCAATGGAATCGGTTCTTGAATATTTTGGGCCCACTTTACCATGCAATCTTTAACTAATTCTATTTCCGAATCCAATTCTATTAAAGCATTATAAATTCTCTTTATATGTGCTCGATTTTGATCTTTAATCTGTTTTACCAAATTCTCATCCATTAATGTAATACCAACCTTTTGATCTAACTTCCACCTAGCCAACAATTGAGTATACCGAAACCAAGACTGTACAATATTTTCTTGCTTTAACTCAGCTAACGATTTTAATTGCCAATCATTCCCTACCAATCTAAGTAATTCCTTATAAGAAATCCTATCCAAATTCACACCCATAGATACACCCTCTATTTTATAATTTAACTTATAATAATACTTTTTCCAGACACGCAATAAAGCACTTCTTAAAATATGAGATTTAAAAGCCTTGTCAACTTTTTTATCATAAATTAAGTATGTATGCCACCCATATAATAAGTCCTATCCCTCAAGATGAAGTATACTTTTATTTGTTAAATTAAGCCAATCACTAACCAGTGTTGAAACCACCGCATCATAGTATAATTTCAAATTAGGCACCTTAAGTCCTCATTTTTCACGTGCGTCTTGTAAGATCTTAAGTTTAATTCTTGGTTTTTTCCCCGCCCAAATAAATTTATTAATACCCTTCTGCCATTCATCCAAATTGGCATCTTTTTTCAAAATAGGTATCATTTGAAACAAGAAGAGAAACTTTGATAGAACATTCATTTTAACAGCTGCAATTTTCCCCAACAAAGATAATTGTAATTTTTTCCAATTGTTTAAGTCCTTTTGTACTTTTAACCATAATGTCTCATAATTATTCTTATACAATTTTACATTAGAAGCTGTAATATATACTCCCAGATATTTAACCTTTTTCACTATTTCAAAACTTGTCAATTTAACTAACATTTCCTTTTCCTTCATAGTCATGTTTTTAGATAATATTTTAGTCTTATTATTATTTACCTTAAAACCAGAAACTTTCCCATACTGAGTTATAACTTCCATCAAGTCTATAACTGATTGAATCGGTTGAGATAATGCCACAACCAAGTCATCCGCAAAAGCTCTCAACCTATAATCATTCTGTTTTATTTTTATTCCCTTTATTATAGTTGATTCATGAATTTTGATCAGTAAAATCTCCAACGTTAAAACAAACAACAATGGCGATAGTAGACATCCCTGTCTTGTACCTTTTTCAATTTTAAATGTCTCTGTTAAACCCCCATTAATTATGATTTGTGCCGATTGTTGTTGATATATAGCCCTAAGAGAATATAAAAATTTATCCCCAAAATTCATTTTATCAACAACTTTCAATAAAAATTGCCAATTCAACTGATCAAAAGCTTTTTCAGCATCCAAAAATATCAATGCTGCAGGGACTTAGTTGTTCTTATCCAAATTCTCAATTAAATTAACAATTTGTCTTACATTATATTTCATATATCTTCCAGTTATAAATCCAGACTGATCACTATGAATCATTTGCTTCAAAACTTGCATTAATCTATTTGCCAATATTTTTGAAAAAAAATTATAATCTGTATTTAAAAGCGATATAGGTCTATAATTCTTAGGCTGGGTAAGGTCTTGGTCCTCTTTTGGAATCAGCGATATAAAAGCCCTTCTCCAAGACGGAGGCACTTCTCCTCCAATCTGGATACTATTAAAAATTTCCTTTAATGGTTCTATCATCTCTACAGATAATATTTTATAATAAATTGCTGATAATCCATCTGTACCAGGAGCCTTACCCACTTTTAACTGTTTAATTGCTAAAATAATTTCCTCAGAAGTAATTAAACAATTCACCTCCTTTCGTTGTTCATTTGAAAGTCTAGGAAAATGTGCTGCCTGAAGGTACTTATCTACTGTATATCTAAAGCTTGTATATTTTCACTATTTATTTATTATTTATTGATAGGATTTATATCCCGCCCTATCTCCCGAAGAACTCAGGGCGGCTAACAACAAAACATATAATAAGTACATAAATTAAGATAAAAATAAAATTAAAATCATCTGTGCAATAAATTAAAATTAAAACCTAAAAATAAATTAAAAATTGTAAATATAATTAATTAAAATGCCTGTCAGTCCAGGTCAGCCTGGTGGAATAGGAGTGTTTTGAGGCCGCGGCAAAAGGATTGGAGATTTTGGGCCATCCGTAGCTCAGGGGGGAGCTGATTCTATAGGGCTGGCGCTCCCACAGAGAAGGCCCTCCCCCTGGGGGTCGCCAGCCGACATTGCCTAGCTGTCGGTACGCTGAGGAGGCCTTTTCTGTGTGAGCGTACTGGGCGATGGGAATTTGTTCCCGGCAGCAGATGGTCCTGCAAGTATCCCAGGCCTAAGCCATGTAGGGCTTTAAAGGTAAGTACTAGCACCTTAAATCTCACCCGGAGGGCAACCGGTAGCCAATGCAGCTCACGCAGGAGGTGTGTAATATGGGAGTATTGGGGTGCTCCCATCACAACCCGTGCAGCTGCACTCTGAACCAGCTGAAGCCTCCGGGTGGTCTTCAAGGGCATCCCCATGTAGAGAGCATTACAGTAGTCTATATGGGAGATAAGAAGTGCGTGGGTGACTGTACATAGGGCATCTCGGTCCAGAAAGGGGCGCAATTGGTATATTAGGCGAATCTGGGCAAATGCCCCCCTAGCCACGACTCCAATATGATCTTCAAAACTGAGTTGTGAATCTAGGAGGACGCCCAGATTGCGTGCTCTATCAATGGGAGGTAACATCTCTCCTCCTATAGTCAAAGATGGAACCTCTTGGACTAAACGAGATGACGGTATGTAGAGCCACTCAGTCTTGGCCGGGTTGAGTCGAAGCCTGTTTTTTCCCATCCAAATCTGTACCGCTTCCAGGCAACGGGACATCACATCGAGGGCATCACTGGGTTGGTTCGGGGTGGAGATGAATAGCTGGGTATCATCAGCATATTGATGATATTTCACCCCAAAGCCACGGATGATCTCTCCCAGCGGCTTCATATAGATGTTGAACAGGAGGGGCGAGAGCACCGATCCCTAAAGCACTCCACAACTAAGAGGCCTAGGGCTTGACCTCTGCCCCCCTGCTAGCATATAATTTTGTATAAAAATCTAAAAAACTCTTTTTAATCAACTTTTGATATACCTCTTTACCTTTATATTTTATTTTCTCTATAATACGTGATTTCTGTTTCTTCCGTAATTGATAAGCCAACCACCTACCAGGCTTGTTTGCATTACAAAACGTATTATGTTTCACATAACACAAATTAGTTGATCAGCCATTAATATATTAAATTGCTCTTTCAACATATTGATAGAAACCTTTAATCTATTATCTGATGGGTTCAAAATAAAAGCTTTCTCCTTCAATTTAATCTCTTCTTCAAGCTCTTTACGTTTTTGCATCTGCTTATGTCTATATCCATTATTCATCTGAATCAAAACCCCTCTCATATAAGCTTTACTAGCATCCCAAACCATTGCCATTGAAGTGCCTTTATGCATATTCAAAGCAAAAAATTCTTTCAAATGTTCTCTACATTTCTGCGAAAGCACCTCATATCTAAATAAATTTTCGTTCAATCTCCAAGATCTTCTGTTCCCATCTTCAGCAAATAACTCCAACCATACAGGGCTATGATCCGACAATGTTCTAGGAAAAATCTTAGCATTCTTGACCCTGGAGAAAAGATCAGTAGTAATTTAAAAAAAATCAATTCTAGAGAATGATTGATGCCTATCCAAAAAAAGTAAAGTCTCTATCTTCCAAATTCCGTTCTCGCCAAATATCTCTAAATTCCAAATCATCTTTCAAATAAAAAAAAGCTTTAGGTAATTTAGAATGATTAGGAGAATTTTTGAAAGATCCCTTCTTGTCTTTACTTGAGTCCAAAACACCATTCTAATCACCCATCATAATAACAGATTTATAATCCAATTGAGTTAGTTTGTGATGTAAAAACTTATAAAACTTTTTTTGCTGTTGATTAGGGGCATATAATCCAATAATAAGAACTTTCTTGCCTTGTAGCACTAGTTCAATAATAACATATCTTCCTTGTATATCAGATTCAATTAATCTAGCCGATAAATCTCTTCTTACATAAATAACCACTCCCCCCTTTTTATCTGGGGCAGAAGCTATAAAATGTGATCCCAACTGAGAACTAATCAAGTACTTTTGATCTTTCGCAGCAATATGAGTCTCCTGTAAGCAAACAATGTCATTTTTATGTTGTTTCAAGTAGTGAAATACTTTCTTTCTTTTCTGTGGTGAATTCAGGCCATTAACATTCCATGTCAGAAGCTTTGTCATCCTTAGTGGCCTGGAGCCTCTGGAACACTACTTGAACATCAGCCATTGATCTCTTCGGTCGTGCCCCTCCCACAGGCTCTGTAGTAATCGGGCCTTGTATTATTGGTCCAGAATTAGCCTTCTGCTTCTGCTCCTTTTCTTTACGTCTATACACAGCACGAGTCATCCTCTGTTCCTTTGGATCATCCTTTACCTCCAAACTCTGTTCAATAGGCTCAGCCTGCGGTAAATCTCCTACAACCAGTGACATTGCGCCTTCAACTGGTTGTTTATCTTCCAGCCTTTCTTCTATTCTCTTAGGTCGTGGAGATGGTGGTGAACCTGCTTTCAGGACATAAGTATAAAAATCTTTTGCCTTTGAAATTGTATTAAGTCTATATCGTGTCCCTGCATAATTCACCACTATTCCAATAGGTATCTCCCATCTAAACTGCACCTGTCGATTTTTGAGCTCCTCACACAGAAAGGTGAAATCTTTTCTTTTTCTAAGAATTTTTGGAGGTATTTCTTTTAAGATTATAATATTTTGATCCGCAATTTGAAATCTCTGTTTGTAAAAAGCCTGAATAATTGCATTTCAAAGTGATCTCCTAGAAAAATAAATAACTACATCTCTGGGTAAATTTTTCTGCCTCGCAATCCATGAATTGACCCTAAATATTTTATCCATCTCTCTTGATAATTCCTCAGGTTCACATCCCAGAATAGGAGCTATAGCTTTTGCCACCTCCTCTTTCAGATCTTCTCGTGGGTCCTCCTTTAATCCTCTTATTCTCAATGCAAATTCCATACCTCTATATTGTGAGATGGTAATTTCATCCTCTGTTATATCAATCTTGTTTTCAACTTTGACAACTCTGCTTTCTAGTTTTTCAGTATTTTCCACAACTTCATCCACCCAGTCATCCAAGCGTTCAATATGTGTAGCTAACCCTTGAAGTGCAAGCAATATGTCTTCCCTCATTTCTCTATTTTTATTCTCAAGAAGGTCAGCCATCTCCTCCTTCATTTTACTGTCAAGGAGATCAGCCATCTCCTCCTTTATTTCTTGTGTTGCTTGCTTTAAAACAACTTGAATATCTTTAAGCATAAATGCAGGCGATGGGGGAGAAGGTGGAGGGGATTTAGGCTTAGATTGCACTGCAGGCTGTGCTACAGGAGAAGAGATTGTACTTTTAGAAACAGCAGAAATTCCCAAATGCTTTGAAGCCATTTTCCTGCTTGTATAAATCCACTTCTTATAAGTTTCACTTTCCCCTTCAACAAAATCAGCAGTTAAAGAAAAAAAAGTAAAAAGCAAAATCCCAGAAAAAAGAAGAAAAAAATATTCTGTAAGAATGCTTTCTTTTAAAAAAAGAAAGAAACTGTAAATACACAAAGTCTAATACATTGTTTAAACTTTGTTGCCAAATGTATATCTTTCTTGACACTGTCCTTTCAAACAAAGAAACAGCATTCCGGCGCCATTTTTTCCTTTTAAGTCAAATTAAAATATGGGGAAGATTAATTCTGCCCGAGTTAAAGTTTCCAGCACTTGCAATTTTAACTTCTCCTGGTCAGCTCTGTCTGCTTTTAAATTACTCACAAGTCCCTTTAAAATGCAGATTGTGGATGTGGCGTCTTGCTTTGCTCCTGAAGCTCAGAGCAAAGACGTCCTAGAGTGCAGAGGAAGCCTCGGGCTCCGAAGGAGCTCTCACCCTTTCACCCCCAAATAATTAAGGGGGTCAAGGGGAGCTCTACCTCTACCCGAGGAGAACTCTCCTCCCCCTCTTCTCCCAAGGGGGAGGTTTTCAAGCTGCAGGACAGCTGATTTTCGCTGTCTCTGCACACTTTTCACACAATCACAGGGCTGGCAGCCAGAAGAAAGCCGCCATCAGCACAGCATCACCATCGGCAGTCATATATATATATATATATATATATATATATATATATATATATATATATATATATATATATATATTTCTATTGTAAATTGCCCCAATATGTAGTTCCCATATTCAAAAAAGGGAAAAAATAGATCCAGGAAACAACAAACCTATCAGTCTGACCTCAATACCTGGGAAGATTCTGGAAAAGATAACCAAAAAACAAATCAGCGAATACCTTGATGCAAACAAAGGTATCACTAAAAGCCAACATGGGTTTGTCAAAAGCAGATCATGCCAGACAAACCTTATTGCATTCTTTGACCAAGTGACAAAATTAGTGGACCAGAGGAATGCTGTAGATATAATTTACTTGGACTTCAGTAAGGCACTACTTGATAAGATAGAAAAATGTGGGTTAGATAGCATCACCACCAGATGGATTTGTAGCTGGCTGACAGGCCATACTCAGCGTGTGGTCCTCAATGTAACTGCATCTACATGGAAGGAAGTGTGTAGTGGGGTGCCCCAGGGCTCTGTTCTGGGCCCAGTGCTCTTCAACATCTTCATCAATGATTTGGATGAGGAGATAGATGGGGAACTCATCAAATTTGCAGACGACACCAAGCTGGCAGGAATAGCCAATACTCCAGAAGATAGGCTTAAGATACAGGAGGATCTGAACAGACTTGAACACTGGGCGCTATCTAACAAAATGAAATTCAGTTGTGAAAAAAGTAAGGTTCTACATTTAGGCAGGAAAAATCAAATGCACAGCTATAGTATAGGTGGTACCTTGCTCAATTCTACAGTAGTAACTGTGAGAAAGATCTCGCAGTCCTAGTGGACAATCACTTCAATATGAGCCAGCAGTGTGCTGCAGCTGCCAAAAAAGCCAACAGTGCTAGGCTGCATTAACAGAGGGATAGAATCAAGATCATGTGAAGTACTAATACCACTTTACAATGCCTTGGTAAGGCCACACCTGGAATACTGCATCCAGTTTTGGTCACCGCGATGTAAAAAAGATGTTGAGACTCTAGAAAGAGTACAGAGAAGAGCAATAAAGATGATTGGGGGACTGGAGGCTAAAACATATAGGGAACGGTTGCTGGAATTGGGTATGTGTAGTTTAATGAAGAGAAGGGTGAGGGGTGACATGATAGCAGTGTTCCAATATCTCAGGGGCTGCCACAAAGAAGAGGGAGTCAAGCTATTCTCCAAAGCACCTGAAAGTAGGACAAGAAGCAATGGATGGAAACTAGTCAAGGAGAGAAGCAACCTAGAACTAAGGAGAAACTTCCTGACAGTTAGAACAATTAACCAGTGGAACAACCTGCCTCCAGAAGTGGTGAATGCTCCAACACTGGAAGTTTTTAAGAAGAGATTGGCCAGCCATTTGTCTGAAATGGTATAGGGTTTCCTGCCTGAGCAGGGGGTTGGACTAGATGACCTCCAAGGTCCCTTCCAACTTATTATTATTATTAAACCTCACCATGTGGATTGCATACAAATATTATATAATTGGTAAGTAAAGGTAGAACATATGTTAAATATACATCAAATGATAATTTGCTTCCCTACAAAGTCAATTCTTGCTCAATGACAGACCAAGGAGTTAACTCGGAAAGGCAAGAGGAAAATCTAGAAGAGATCTGTGCAACTTGTAGAAGGGAAAGGCCCATGCTGATAAATTAAAAATCTTTGTGGTCTGCAAAGGAATGCTGGTGGGCTAATCAATGATTTGGTGACTAGAGGAGCATCTACAGTTTTGGAGCTTGTGGTCATGGTAAGCCATGGAGACACTAGGCAACATGACTTTCAAGGCAGTGTGATGATTTTATTACTTTTTTTAAAGTCTGTGCTCTGTCCAAGGGTGCTTGGTAGGCTGCATGTACAGGCCTGGTCTAGAATTTATTTTGGAGCATTCAACTATCAAGAGCAGGCATGTCAAACTCATTTTGTTTGAGGCAACTTCTTATAAATAATTGCCATTAATTTGTTTTAATAAAATAATTTAAATCAATTTTTCACTTGATTTCAAATTAAATGAATTATATTGGTTGACAATGAGATTTTTTTAGTACAATTGTCAAATGCAATAAACTGGTTTTAGGTATATGTTACTGGAAGGAAAAAGCAATCCCTGCTGCGTTACTGATCCCAGAGAAGCATTTGCTTGTATGCATGTATCCTTAGGGTGCCATAGTTATGGATGAGAAATATTGGTTGCAAAGTTGACATTTCTGGATGTAATATAGATATTTTGGACTTATTTTTGTTTCTTTGCATGTTTGATATTTTTAAAAAGGAATATGCTACTGACTATGCTTATGCACATATGTAACATCTTTTGCTAGGATACATGATCACTGCTTGTCCAAAATTTTAATATACAGATAATGTAACCAGAAATTATTTTAGCCTTTTTAATAAATGTTGTTATTGATGTTTAGCTCACCAGGGAAAACATCGTATATTGTTATGTATATACTAGGTTAATTATTTAAAGACTGAAGTGCAACATAACTAGATTCTAAATAATCTATTTTTCAAAACACACAGTCCAAACAGTAAAAGTAAAGTCCAAATTAAGAATATTTCATTCTTAAGACTTTTTTAGATTCAAAATAGTTTTCAAGAGTGTACAAAAGATACTATATTTTTCTAGAATCAGCTAAATTAAACATATTACATTGAGAAAAATGTTTCTCATTTCTTTCCTGTTACCTTTGATTTCATTGCAGAGATGTTAACATAAGAAATAGATTATTTTGTTATCTAATTTTACCTTCCAAAAGACATAAACAGATGAAAAATGTGAGGTTCTTTCCTGTTGGTTTTTTTGAATTAGCTGTTTTAGATTCTAAAAGTTTAGTTCCTAAAGAAGTAAACCTGTAAATAATTTTAATGTGCTCTTCTAGTGCAGGCTGTTTTATGACTCAAGGACTTCAACTCCCAGAATTCCTGAGCTAGCATGGCTCAGCTTGGAAACCTCTCCCTTTCCCCTCAGCATGGCTGGCTCAGGATTTCTGGGAGTTGAAGTCCATGAGTCATAAAAAAGAGCCAAGATTGCTAGCCCTGCAATAAGCTTAGGAAAGACAATAAGGTAACTGGGTGTTTTTTTCCTGCAAAAAAATTGTGCTGGAATGCCGTTCTGAGCGTTGTATGAGAAAAAAAGCCCTCGTTGCCATTACAGAAACATGGTGGGGTGAAACCCATGACTGGAATGTACTGATGGATGGATACAAACTGTTCAAAAGAAACAGATCTACAAAAAGAAGAGGTGGAGTTGCACTACAGGTGAAACTCAAAAAATTAGAATATCGTGCAAAAGTTCATTTATTTCAGTAATGCAACTTAAAAGGGGAAACTAATATATGAGGTAGACTCATTACATGCAAAGCAAGATAGTTCAAGCTGTGATTTGTCATAATTGTGATGATTATGGTGTACAGCTCATGAAAACCCCAAATCCACCATCTCAGAAAATTAGAATATTACATGCAATCAATAAAACAAGGAGTGTACATAGAACAATATCAGACCTCTGAAAAGTATAAGCATGCATATGCTATCAGCCTGTGACACTGCTGAGGTTTTATGGAAGACCAGGGTGCTTCAATAGCGGCCTTCAGCTCTTCTGCATTGTTCGGTTTCATGTCTCTCATCTTTCTCTTGGCAATGCCCCATAGATTCTCTATGGGGTTCAGGTCAGGCTAATTTGCTGGCCAATCAAGCACAGTAATTCCACGGTCATTGAACCAGGTTTTGGTGCTTTTGGCAGTGTGGGCAGGTGCCAGGTCCTGCTGGAAAATGAAGTCAGCATCCCCATAAAGCTCGTCTGTAGAAGGAAGCATGAAGTGTTCCAAAATCTCCTGGTAGACGGCTGCGTTGACCCTGGACTTAATGAAGCACAGTGGACCAACACCAGCAGATGACATGGCTCCCCAAATCAACACAGACTGTGGAAACTTCACACTGGACTTCAAGCATCTTGCAGTGTGTGCCTCTCCATTCTTCCTCCAGACTCTGGGACCTTGGTTTCCAAATGAGATGCAAAAGTTGCTCTCATCATAAAAGAGGACTTTGGACCACTGAGCAACAGACCAGGTCTGTTTTTCTTTAGCCCAGGTAAGACGCTTCTGACGTTGTTTGTTGTTCAGGAGCGGCTTGACAAGAGGAATATGACATTTGAAGCCCATGTCCAGGATCCGTCTGTGTGTGGTGGCTCTTGATGCACTGACTCTAGCCTCAGTCCACTCCTTGTGAAAGTCCCCAACACTTTTGAATGGCCTTTTCCTGACAATCCTCTCCAGGCTGCGGTCATCCCTGCTGCTTGTGCACCTTTTTCTTCCACACTTTTCCCTTCCACATAACTTTCTATTAATGTGCTTTGATACAGCACTTTGGGAACATCCACCTTCTTTTGCAATTACCTTTTGAGGCTTTCCCTCCTTATGGAGGATGTCAATGATGGTTTTCTGCACAACTGTCAGGTCAGCAGTCTTCCCCATGATTGTGATTCCTACTGAACCAGACTGAGAGACCATTTAAAGGCTCAGGAACTCTTTGCAGGTGTTATGGCTTAATTAGCTGATTAGAGTGGGACACTTTGACTCTAGAATATTGCACCTTTTCACAATATTCTAATATTCTGAGATTGTGGATTTGGGGTTTTCATGAGCTGTAAGCCATAAACATCACAATTATGACAAATCACAGCTTGAACTATCTTGCTTTGCATGTAATGAGTCTATCTCATATATTAGTTTCCCCTTTTAATGTTGCAGCATCTCCAGGGTGTTGTGAATTACATTCAAATGCTTGGCAACTGATTCATATTTATGATGGTCACAGTGTCCCAGGGTCATGTGAAGTGACCAAAAACTGCTGCAACCACCAAGCAGACAGGGGGAATAAAAACCAAACACCCCCCACCCCCACTGCCGATCCTCAACAGAAATGCTCACAACAATGAAAACCTCGGACAGGAGGAAGAGCGCTGCCAGGCAGGCAGGCAGGTGTCTTCCTCAGCTGTGGCTTGGGGGGCACTTTTTCAGTGTTGTTGTAACTTTGAACAGTCACTAAACAAACTGTTGTAAGTCGAGGACTACCTGTACTTCATCACTTTTTTCCTTTTTTATTTTGGGTCATCAGGTTTTTGACATCTTGCTGGGTGACTGATGGTACTCGGATGTTGCCATATCCTAAAAGTGGTACAATGGGTGAAAAGGTTGAAAAGCCCTGTTCTAGTCCAACACCTTGTTTAAGCAGGAGACCTTTTATGATTCCAGACAAATAGCTATCCAATCTCTTCTTAAAAACCTCCAGTGATGGAGCACTCACAACATCTGAGGCAAGATATTCCACTGATTAATTGTTCTCACTGTCAGGAATGCTTTGGAGATAATGCCCTCTGTGATAGCCCCTCAAATATTGTAAGACTGCTAACATGTCATTTCTACTGTAATCCTTTTCTTAGTTAGACTACATACACCATGTTAATGCAACCATTCATCATACGCTTTAGCCTCCACCCCCTAATCATATTTGTTGTTCTTGTTTGTTTAGTGCTGTTGTTTTCTATTAATAACTTTGTTTCTAGGTGTTCATAGATCCATTGCTTGATTATCTTTTCCAGGATCTTTCCAGGTACTTATATCATGCTGCTTGGTTTGTCATTTCCTGGATTCATTTTTCCCCTTTTTTTGAAGATGCCTCCACTCAGTATTTGTTCATTTTTTTAAAAAATAAACTTTTGTTCATTTTAAGTAACAGGTTACAACTTCAGAGTGCAAATGAAAATCATACTTGTGTAAATTGGTTTGTTTTTTTAAACATGATGGATTGCAAATATTTAATGTGATTGTAATATTATCTGGCAACTATTTTTGAAGCATTTTTATGCAACTGAGATCATTTATTTGGAACTGTGGTTTGCTCCCAGAATGCCGTGAAGAGCAATTTCCTTGCACACGTCTGTACTCTGTTCACAAGCCTGTGAAGCAATGCATCAGTTATTTGTGTGTCACCAGGTAAGAGAAAAATCTATGCTTATTATTAGTTAAGAAAAAATGAAAATTAGAGTTGAGGCTATTTCTGTTGCATCGTAATTTTGCCAAGTTAGTGGATCTGAATATTGTTAATTTCTAAGAACAAAGTAATAGGTAATAAGAAAGTTAATAGGATATTGTTGATAGGCAAAATTAAAAAGCTATTAGTGATAAAAAATATATGAAGAATTGTCATTGTAATGTCTTCTCCCAAACATATACCATTTTAAAAAGCACTTAGATAGAACTCGTCCATTTTCATAAAGTCATTTTCTGTAGATATAAATCTTAAAGATTTGCTATCCCCCACACTCCAAACTTCAGATTGTTCATTTTTTCAGCAGTTAAGATGGGCGACATATTAACTATATCTTCACACACACACACATATACACACATCCAAAGCTCTGAATATAAAGCTGATTTTTTAATTATATTGGGAAAAGTTTTTAAAATTAAAAATGGCTGAATAGATTTCCTTTACTGAACCTGTAAACTTAGATGAATTGTTATAAATGACATGGTTCCGATAGATAAAACCATTTAAAAGAACTTAAAGGCAAAGGTTTCTTCCTTAAAGAACATTTTATTTAGGAAACAAGATATGGGCACATACAAAGGTGAACCCAAGACTAAATTTCCCTCCCTCAGGCTACAAAGTTACAAGTTGCAATTCCCACCCCAATGTCATGGCTCTGATAGATGAAACCAATTAAAAGAACTTCTAGGCAAAGATTTCTTCCTTAAAGAACATTTTATTCAGGAAACAAAGTATCGGCACTTACATCGTTGAACCCAAGACTAAAGTTCCCTCCTCCCTGATACAATGTAACAAGTTGGAATTCCCACCCCAGAAAGGCTGTCATAAATCACATTCACCAATTAATCTAAAACACAGGCTTTCCTCCCCACTTTTCAGCCTGCCAAAACTTTATCTAGAATTGAACTTGAAGCTCACCCAGCTGCAATTGTTTAGGCTAACTGAAAATGCTCAAGCATTCCCCCCCTTCCCCTCTTCTACAACTGAGAATCCCAAACAATAGAAAAAGCACAAGGAAAGCAAAAGGTAAAATGGATGCAATTTCTTAATTGCCACAGCACTGACATCTGAATCCCCTTAACAGACAGGAGAAGTCCTGCAAATCAAACAAAAGCATTGGTTAAGGATTTCCCCTTGGTTTGTTCGGATGTTTAGCATAAAATTTATGAATGAGTCTGTCAGTGTTTGCATCAATACATTTCACCCAAGTAGCCACTGTACCAAGTATTGCAACCTTCCCTTGTACAATCTAGCATCGAGAATACGTTTCACTTTGTAATGAGTCTTCCCAGCCACCACAAGGGGTCCAGCAGCTTTCTTGGGAGGGGGTCTTAGAGTTGATTCCCTGAAAGATTTTAACAAACTGCAGAGAAACACAGGGTGAATCTTCCCTAAAAGCCGAGGAAGTTTTAACTCTACAGTAACTGGGTTTAGAACTCGCACTATGAGGAAAGGACCCAGGTATTTTGGTCCCAATTTTTTGCTAGGCAATTTGAGTCTTTTTTTAAAAAAAAATCCCATTTATATCCCGCCCTTCTCTGAAGACTCAGGGTGGCTTACCATCTAAAGCACAAATCAATGTGCTTAGCAATAGCCTTCATTCTATGTATATGCCTGCTTATTAGGGCTTCCCCCCCCAAGCGGCATTATTACAAAGTCAGCTTATTGCCCCCAACAATCTGGGTCCTCATTTTACCTACCTCGGAAGGTTGGAAGGCTGAGTCAACCTTGAGCCTGGTGGGACTCGAACCTGCACTAATTGCAGGTAGCTGGTGTTACTTAAAGAGGCATTAGCCCACTGCTCCACCAAGTCTCTTGAATACTTCATGGACAGATATGACCGCTCGGGAGCCCTTTTCTTATCAGCTTGTTTTTTATATGTTTCTGAAGCTTTTTTCAATGCTTCATTGGCATTGGCATTGGCTTTCTTGGCATTGCCCACACTCCCTTCCAAGCTGATACCCATTGGTCTAATATCTGAGAGGCAGGGGGATCTTCAGGGTATTCAGGCATTGAGATAAAATCCCTTCCAGTGGCAATCTTAAAAGGCATGAAACCAATGCCACTGTGGACAGTGTTGTTGTAAGCCACTTCAGGGAATGGGAGGAGGTCAGTCCAGTTCATCTGTTGGTAATCCACATGGCACCTAAGATATTGTTTCACGATTGCATTCACTTTTTCAGCTGCTCCATTCATAGATGGATGAAAAGCTGATGGCAGTCCTTGCATTGAGCCAATTATTTTCAGAAGGTTTCTCCAGAATTTAGCTTTGAATTGCTCCCCCTATCAGAGAACACACATTTTGGCATGCTGTATAGTTGGTAAATGTGTTTAAGGAACATCTAGCCAATTTCTGGGCTGACGGGAAGCCAGAGCAGGTGATGAAATGAACCTGCTTTGAAAAAAGTTCAGTCACAGTCCATATATCCTCTGCTTTCAGGTAACTCGACGATAAAGTCCATAGCGATTTCTTCCCAAAGTTGGGAAGGGTTCACAACAGGATGCAATAGTCCAGGGGGCTTCCCTGGAATTCTGCACAGCTTTTTACATAGTTCTCTACATCTTTCTTTCATCCTGACCACCAAAATTGCCTCCAAATTAAAAGCTGTGTTTTCAAGTAACCAAAGTGACCCCTGTTTTACATCATGGCTGTGCTGGAGCGCTTGGAGTCTGAGAGATTCAGGCAGATATAATTTTTTCCCCTTGTAAGCCAACCCATCCCTATGGGTCAGGATGCTTTGATTGTCCTTAAACCATTGATCACTAATCAGTTCTTGCTTTAACTTCTTTGTCACAGGATCATCAGGGTTAGGAGTTGTTGCAGATTGGGGGTTCTGTGAGTTAATTTGAGTGATAACCTGTGGTGCGGACATGATAGAATCTATGATTTGCTCATGCTGGCTTTTATACTGGGAAATCTGGATAGGGCATCAGCCAAAAAATTCTTTCCACCTGGTATGTATGTTTGGGCAAAATTTAAACAATTAAAATATTGCGCCCAACGTACTTGTTTGGGAGACAGTTTACGAGGAGTTTTCAACAGTGCCCACCTTATCGCAAAGGCTTCCTTCTCCCAAACAGCTCAGCATCGCTTAGTGTTGTAAGGTCCCGTCATGATTTTTCTGCAAAACTAGTGGCATCGGTTTGAATAACAAATAGTTCCTCTGGGTAGGGGTGTTTTAAGACTGGTTCAGCAGCAAATAGTCTTTTTAATTTCTCAAAAGTGGTTTGGCATTCCATAGTCCATTGTAGTCACTAACCAGGTCATGGATTTCCCCCTTTTTTGCCATTTTTTTAATAGGCCAGGGATAAAACAATTTCAGCAAATGATGGGATGAATTGACGATAGAAATTAGCAAATCCCAGGAAGCTTTGTAGCTGCTTTTGAATCTTTGGAGGTTGCCATTCAATTACAGCTTTCACTTTGGCTGGATGCCAAAGTGCCCTCATTGGAGATTCTATAGCCCAAATAATCTAGACACATCTGATGAAATTTTCACTTTGACAGTTTGACATAAAGCTTAGCGCTCAGCAGCTTTTTCAATACCTCTTGCACCAAGCTTACATGGTCTGTCATATTATTGGTATAGATTAGGAGGTCATCAAGATTGTCAAGGTAAAAATCACCTTTGTAGAGGGCGAAGGACCGTGCTTCAGAGAATGCATGATGTGCATGCAGGAAGGCAATAAAAACACCACGCATAATCTTACTAAATACCTTTACTTACAAAAATATAAAAACTAAATATATATTATAAAGAGAGCTAGCTGACTACATCCTAACGTAACAGACAGTAACAGCAAAGTGAATAAAACAATAAAGATAAACACTGTGAGAACCTTTTCTAGACATGCGCACTAAACAGACTGAAACCATAACATTACTAGTCATATAGGATTCACTATGGTTACCAGATAAGTTATCACAACAGGTGCAGAGAGCAGGGGAAATGTACAGTTAGAAATGAACTTTCTGACGAACAAAAAAAATGTGCAGTGACATTCCCCTTCTTTCGTCAGCAAAGTGAAGACTCAAGTAAGGCACATCTTCTCACGCAGATACTCATGCTGGGCTGTAGGAAGTGGTTTGTTCAGCATGTCAGCAATTTGATCATGTGTAGGCACATACTGTAATGTCACAAAACCTTGTTTAACCAGTTGCCTTATGTTTTGATATCGGATGTCAATGTGTCTGGACCTTGACCCTGTAAAACATGTTTCAGAAATATAAACCACAGATTCATTATCTTCCATCACAGTGATCGGTCGAATCGGATGTGTCCAGATATCTGTGACTAAAGCATCAAATCAGGTTAAAGAATTGCATGCATCAGACACACAAGCATACTCAGCTTCTGTAGAGGAACAAGAAACAAGATTCTGTTTACGCACATGCCAGTAAACAGGACATCCATTCAAAAACATCATATAACCTGATGTACTTTTCCATGACTTCTTATCACTCGCCCAATCTGAATCTGCAAAACAACATAACTCTGCATAGTCAGTATGTGTGGGTTCCAACAACTTCATGTCTTTGGTGTGTTTTAGATACCTCAATAACTTTTTAACACATGTCCAATGAAACTGTTTTGCCTTGCCTACATGTCGTGATAAAAGATTAACACTAAGTGCAATGTCGGGTCTAGTCCAAATACTAATATATAGCAGCGACCCAATGACTGAGCGATATAGTGTTTGATCCTCGAACTCAGGACTTGGTTCATGTGCCAAAATGTGAAAGTCAGTTTGCATGGGTATACTCACAGGCTTAGCGTCCTCCATGTTACAGTGATGTAACAGTTGTTCAATCTTCTCTTCTTGTGTGAGACTAAACCCCTTCTGAGTTTTGGCAATTTGAACACCTAAATAAGTGTTAATACACCCTAAACACTTCAATCTGAAAAACCTTTGTAAAGCTTTAGCAAAAACCTCACTCATCTGCTTATTTGGGCCAATATAAACAATATCATCGACATAAACAAGAATTATCTCATACCTATTACCGGATCTTTTAGTAAACACGCATTCATCTGTTTCGGACTTAATAAAGGCCATTGAATTTAGTTTGTCAGAAAGACATAAGTACCACATTAAACCAGACTGTTTCAGACCATAAAGACTTTTGTGTAGAAACCAGGTATCCCCTTCTTGCTGTCTGAAACCTGGAGGACCTTTGACGTAGATGTCCTCGTCAAGATCAGCGTGTAGATAAGCCGTTTCAACATCGAACTGGAAAACTTCCAGGCCAAGGATAGTTGCAGTGGCTAATGCAATTTTCACACTTTCAGTCCACACTGTGGGTGAGTATGTATTTGTATAGTCCTCAGGATAGCGTTGAGCGAAACCCTGGGCTACAAGTCTGGCCTTGTACAACGACTCACCATTCGGCTTCTTTTTGATCCTGTAGACCCATCGAGTACCAATAACTTTCTTGTTTGCTGGAGGGCTTGCAGGCGTAAACACTTGGAGTTTCTTTAGACTGTCCATTTCAGCCTGCATTGCCTCAAACAATTTATCTTGTTCTGATTCAGGAAGATGTTTGATCTGTGTGAACTTCTCAGGTGGAAGTGTAACATTACAAATCAAAGGTACAGGTGTTTTTGTTACTTGCCACGAATACCATTTTGGAGGGATTCCCTTTGTGGTCCTCTTGGAACGTCTCGGGCCAACTGTCCATTCTTCTTCCGTGTCGTCCTCGTCTTCATCATCGTCGCCAGCAGCAACATCGGCGGCTTGCGAAGACGGAACAGTAGGTTGAGAAGAACTCGTGGAAGGAACATTATCCTGTGAATCTTGATCATCAGGTTGTGTGGCATCAGCAACATCATGTCTAGGAAAATAAACTCCAGGATCGTTAGAATGAATCCTGGACCAGTCAGCATCTTCCTCAAAAGTCGC
Source organism: Vipera ursinii (assembly GCF_947247035.1). NCBI lineage: Eukaryota > Metazoa > Chordata > Lepidosauria > Squamata > Viperidae > Vipera > Vipera ursinii. Next base: position 185,230,439 of record NC_139513.1, on the reverse strand, counting down.
AGATTGTGAAACCACAATAACATGATGAGAGTCAATGTATTTGCTCCATTTTGAATTATCATCAGTGCCCATAAATCTCATCCTTTTTGCTGCAGGACCCCCTTTCTTTCTTTGGGCTAAAGGAATATTGACCATAGCATAGGAACCAAAAACATGGAGATGTGAGAGATCAGGCTTGTGTCCATACAACATGAAATAAGGGGTCTGATTTATCACACTACTCCAAGTACGGTTGATGATATGGTTAGCATATTTGATAGCTTCACCCCAGTAAGGAAGACTGAGGTTAGCATCTTCAAGGAGGCAACGCATCATGGTTTGCAGAACTCCATTTCTGCGTTCTGCCACTCCATTTTCAGCTGGAGTATAAGGAGCAGATGTCTGATGCACTATCCCATTCTCACGCATCCAGTCCTGGAAACGCTGAGACATGAATTCAGCACCGCGATCACTCTGGATTCTGGCAATGTTGACTTCGAATTGGGTATAGACAAGACTAGCAAAGTCTTTAAAGATCTGAAAGGTCTCAGATTTTTCTTTCATAGGATATACATATCCATATCTAGAATAATTATCAACGATTGTCAAGAAATATCTTTTACCACCAAGTGTGGGTGCAAAAGGACCAACTATGTCAGTGTGTACCAAATCAAAAATGCGTGTTGACAGGCGTGTAGTGCGTTTTGGAATTGCTGCTGCCTTGGATTTGGCTTTCTTGCAGACAGCACAGTCCAAGAACACCTTACACCCCTTTAGATCCAAACCTCTTGCGAACTCTGGCATCTTCTTCAGAACACGGAAACTGGCATGACCCAATCTTCTGTGCCACTTATGGATACACCTGGAATGCAAAGGTTTACCTGTTAGTGAATTCTCAACAGTAGCATTTTTATTAGGAACCCCAGGCTTGCTGTGAGCAACCTGTGTCTTTTTTGTATTTTTATCATTTTAGGAACCTTTGGAGTAGCAACAGGATCTCTCTCTGGGACGTCTCTCTCTGGGCCTGTGCTTTTTGGAACGTGTATACTTGCCTGCTCTTGCTGCTTAGACTTTGGTTTTAAATAATAAACACCACCAATCAACATGGTTTCAGCAACAATATCTCCGTCTTTGACTATATAACTTGCTTTTTCAAGATGGTGGACCTGAAAATGAGAAAACCTAGACAAATGACTTTGACTAAACAAATTACTACTGGCAGATGGAACATAGTAAACGTCTGGAATGAGAGCACCAAGCTCTTCAATATAAACAGTTCCTTTTCCCATGACCTGAACAGGATGATTGGAAAAAGAGTAAAGTTCACGAAGTTCAGGTTCAGGCTTGTGCATCTCTGTGTAAAGCTCTTTTCTGTAAGTAACATGTAACGCTGCTCCACTGTCCAAAGTCCAAAGAAGTCGTCTGTCATACTCTGGTTGAGGCTGTGGATCGTTGGTCACAACCAATGTGACAAGTGGAGCTTGTGGATCACGCCTGGAACCACGACCACGACCTTGTCGTCCGCCTCTACCTCTGCCTCCTCTGGAATCTGTTCCTCTGGGCTGGTATGTGACGGGCGCTGGAACTCGTTGGGGACAATCACGGGTGGCATGTCCCACACGATTGCAGATGTAGCATCTTGGTATCCTTGGAACGTAGGTCCTCCCACGGAAGGCACGCCTCGCTGAAGCTCTTGATGCAGGTGGTTCCCTTAAATGTGGCGCAGCTTGCATAAGTGCCTCTTCTTCGGCTAAAATCCTGCATACATGATCCACTGTTCGTTGAGCAATAGGCACTTGATTGATCTTGGAAATAGCATCTTTCCACTCATGATTCAAAGAATTGATGATAATGCTGATCATTTGAAAATCATCAATAGGATAGCCTTTTTCACCCAGTTCTTTTCTAATACCTTTCATTTTAGTCAAATGTGCTCCAATATGTTCAGCAGGTTTTAATCTGGAACCATGGAACTCAGACAAAAGTAAACATGTAGACTCAATTGATGTAGGCCGATAACATGTCTCTAACTGAGTCCAGATTTGTTGGGCAGTTGCATCTTGTGAAAACGTGAGCTGCAATTCAGTGTCCATTGACATCAATAATGTTGTGCATGCTCTATTATCCAAGTCCCATATATCAGGAGTCCATGGCTGGGCAGGAGGATTAAACACCATCATGTGAGTACCTTCTCTGCGTAGCAAAAGTCCAACCTCACTGACCCATGCCCTGTAATTCGGTCCTGACTTCTTTAATTTTGAATCACCAGCCAGTGGTACAATGGAAGGTGTTTGATGAGGAATATACAATTGAGGTACTGGCTGTGCAGGTTGTGCAATCTGACCATAACCTGCAGGGGGCACCAGTGGCGTCTGTGCCTGGACATGCGGCAGTTGCATTGAAGCTGCCGGTAGTCTTGGTGCTGGCTGTGACTGTCTTTGAGCTGCTATTCCACCCTGGCCAGCAGGAGGCGCTGGGGCTGGGGCTGGTGCATTAGCATAACCTGCAGATGACACTGGCCTTCACATATAAGAACCCAGTGGCAATTGCATGTGGGTTAAATATGGCTGTGTTCTGCCAGGTAGAGGGGATTGCATAGAAGCAATATTAACAGGAGAAGCAATAGTAACAGGAATCCTAGCACCAGCAGGGTCTGGAGCCTCAGATAACGGCAGAAATCTTGTATCTCTGGGCAAAGACTCCTCCATGGACAGTTGCGAGAGTGAGAGCTCCAATTTATGTCTTAATGCAGCTTCACCAGTAGATGGTGCTATAACATTTGCTTCAGGCATCACTGTGGCTCTGTATGGCCTTTGGGACAGCCCATAATCATGTGACATAGGAGCCTCCGGTTCCCATTCGTCTTGCATGACACTCAATGATGGGCGTGACTTTGGCTTTGGGGAAGAAGGAGGCAATATGGCTTCTCCTTGTGGGTGTGGCAATATGGCCGGTTCATGCTCATAATTCCTCTCATATTGCTGAACCATTGACACATATTCCTTTGCCTGCTGCAAACGCCTTTCAAAAACCCCAATTTGTTCACAGTAGCCTTGCATAGCCCTATCTCGCATAATTTGCTTGGGGCTTGAAGGAGCAGAAGGAATTTTCTTTGGCTGAACTTTAGGTTTTGCTCCAAGCCTTTGAAATGCATCTTGAGCCCCTGGAGTGCGAACATTTTCAAAAGCAGCTGCCAGGGAGCTTGGAAAAGTAGAAAAAGGAGTGACTGACCTTGCATCGTCGACAGGAGCAGGTGCGTCTTCTCCAAGGCGTGTGGCCGAAGCTATCGGAGTTCTTAAAGTCGAAGGGAGCTGCCCCACAGAAAGACTCCTTTTCAGCCGTGGCTTCCTTCTTGACATGTTTCAGCAGTTAATCACCGCTGCCTCACTAGCACTAACTAACTGATAACAGCCGCAGAAACATGCATCTCTAAAAACATAAATCAAACCATCCTCTGCTACCAAAATGTCAAGGTAAAAATCACCTTTGTAGAGGGCGAAGGACCGTGCTTCAGAGAATGCATGATGTGCATGCAGGAAGGCAATAAAAACACCATGCATAATCTTACTAAATACCTTTACTTACAAAAATATAAAAACTAAATATATATTATAAAGAGAGCTAGCTGACTACATCCTAACGTAACAGACAGTAACAGCAAAGTGAATAAAACAATAAAGATAAACACTGTGAGAACCTTTTCTAGACATGCGCACTAAACAGACTGAAACCATAACATAACTAGTCATATGGGATTCACTATGGTTACCAGATAAGTTATCACAACAGGTGCAGAGACCAGGGGAAATGTACAGTTAGAAATGAACTTTCTGACAAAAAAACGTGCAGTGACAAAGATACACCAAAAAACCTATGTACAAGTGATCATGTAGCACCTGGTTAATTAGCTGTGTGAACACAGCAGTAGCCCCTTATAACCTGAATGTCATGACTTTGAACTGATAGCTGCCCAAAGAGCTGTTAAAAGCAGTTTTCCATTCATTGCCTTTTCTTATTCTTATGTGGTAATATGCGTCTCTCAGATCTAATTTGATAATAAATACTTCAGTAGAGGGAAGGGGTACATATTTTCCTCACTCACACAGTTGAGCCCTTAATAATCCATGCAGAGCCTCAGTGACCCATATTTCTTTTCTTTGAACAATATTGGGGCTGCTACTTGGGATTTAGAATTCTTGTCAATATATTGCCGCAATTCCTCCACCTCGAGGGGGGTCATGGCATCCATTTTCAGCTTTGGCAACTTGGCTCCTGGTAAAATCTTAATGATGCAATCATTCGGTCTGTGGGGTGGCAGGACATCACACTCCTTTTCACTAAACACTTCTGCCAAGTCTTGATATTCATTGGGGATGAGTAGCTCTCCTGGCAGGGGAATGGTGGCTATTTTTTTATTGTGTCAACTGGTGGCTCTGTCTCTCCACTGGTGTCAAAAGAGCCACTGGAGCGAGTTGGCCTTATGGGTAATCTCAGGGTCCTTGTAAGGACCCACTTCAATCTACATCTTAAGAAAACAGAACTCTTGGAAACGGTTTCTTCCAACAGGAATTATTTGTTAAGAGAAATTGATAGTAGGCATGCTAGACAGGATCTGGGGAATTCCCTCCACCATTCAATGTTTTAAAGTGTTCACAAGTGGCCCCCCACTTGCAGTTCTTCTGGGCAATTCAAATTGGTAGATTTGTAGGGGTTACTTCTGGAAAAATAACATCCATCCGGCTCCATCGGCATAATCATTCAGTCTTCTTATTGCCCAGATTCCAAGTGTTGCCTCTTTCCCCCTCCCCTTTTCCTCGCTGTCGGTAAAGAGCAGATCTTCAGAGAGGCATAGGATGAAAGGCAAATGGCCACATTGTTTGGTTAATAGACCCAAAGTGAATCAACAAAAGGTTACTTTGTATTGTATCCAGGAAGTGAAAGTAATAAAAACCCCAAGCATACCCCTCCCCTTTTTTAGTATGACAGAATCCAGGAGATAGTAAGGATTAGTTTGTAATTTAGAGAAGATAGATAGAAATGAAATATAACTGGATTTTGACAGTCCTCATCCCCTTTTCTCACCAGATGAAGGGTTTCCACTTGTCTAACCAAGCTAGACCTAAAATCACTGCTTCAGTCATTTTCAAGGCCACCACAAACAAGATAAGCTCCCAACGTCCACCTATTCACAACCACACTGGTTCCATTAGGTGGGTGATTACGGTTCCTCCCATTAAAGACCCATCTGCCTGTTCAAATTTCATGGGGCTGGAGAGTAACCTCACCCATATGTCCAGTTTAAGGGCAATCAGCAGGCTAATGATGCATCGGGAGCACCCTGAGTCTACTAGCACCTTTAAGTCCATTTGAGCTCCTGTCTTAGGAACTATAAGCTTGGCAGTGAGGGAAAAAGGTGGAATAGGTTGACTCACCATCAGGTCATTCTCTCATCATTGCTGTCATAGGGAGCCAGCATGGTGGCTGAGTCAGCTGGGGTCTTGACCTTCTCTTGAGTAGGCGAGGTGACCTGGGCAACGTTCCTGCGTGATCCAATTTGACGTCTCTCTGGCAGATGGCTGGTTTACTTTTTTTTCCTCTGGTGGGGCTGGGCTGCTTCTCTGCTGTGGGAATGGTATGGGACAAGCCGCTGCCCAGTGACCTGGCTGGCCACACCTAAAATATTTGATCGGTGGTGCCAAAGATGATTTAGGAGGTACTGCTGCTACTGTTGCTGGGGGTCGTCGAGGTGGTGGTCGTCTAATCAGTTCTGGCCTTGGTCCCGGTCCAGTTGTCAGCTTCTTATAGTGGGTTAGCTTGACGTCCATCTTTACTGCCACCTGGTATCACTCCTGCAGTTGGTCAGGTATCCCATGGTAGAAACATGCTTGGAACAGATTGTGGTCCAGGCCGTTCTTGTGAGATGATCTCATGAGGTCGATGGATCGTTAAGGTGCTTCCAAGTAAAAGGCATCACGCAGAGATGCAATCATACTAGCTTTATTCAATGATAGATTAAAGAGAAAGAAATACTTGGCATGAAGGCATTCATGCCTGCATGTGAGAGAGAGCAAAAGAAAAGAAAGCAAGCTAGCATAGCATAACTGGAACAGAAGAAGAACTAAACTGAAGAGAATCTGAAGAGAGACTAGAACAAAGAGCAGCCCCTCGTGCAGAGGTATTTATGGGGGGTCTTGGTCCCTCCCTGACCATAAAACACTCTGCCAATGGGGCTGTAGGGGTCTGAGACCCTTGGCTCATCAGTGGAAGCAAAGAAGCCTCTTTGCCTCCATCTGATGACCCTTTTGGGTAACTGCCAATGGCTGGCACAAAACATCTAACAATTCCCCTTCTTGCCAGCCAATGACAGGGACCAGTGAATGTGTGTGAGGGGCGAGCAGGTGTCATAGACATGCATAAAAACATTCAGAAGGCCAAACACAAATGCTTACACAGAAGGTTGTGCCGGTCAATGGGAACAGGTTTGGTGAACAGATCAGCTATCTGGTCAGTTGTGTGACAGTGCTCAACATGTATAAAACCCTCTTTGGTAAGCTGCCTGACATTTTTATAGCGTATGTCTATGTGGCGAGACCTAGATCCTATTGCATAAGCGCCCGAGATTGCAATTGTGGCTGTGTTGTCCTCTAGAATTTGGATGGGCAGAGGAGGAGATGCCCAGATGCTTGTTATCAGATCATTGAACCAAATCAAATCATTGGCCGTGTCTGACAGGCTGGCATATTGAGCCTCGGCCGTGGAGCAAGAAATAAATTTTTGCTGCCTAACATGCCAATGTATTGGACAGCCATTTAGCAATATGAGGAAACCAGAGGTGCTCCGTCTACTTTTGGTGTCGCCAGCCCAGTCTGCGTCTGAGTAAGCGGAGAGCTGGGCCGTCTTCCCCTTCTCTGGTTCTAGCATAAGGAGAGCATCAGCTGTGCCCTTAAGGTATCTAAGCACCCTTTTAACAGCAGTCCAGTGGAATTCCTTTGGGTGTTCCACGTGCCTGGACAATAGATTCACAGCTAAAGCTATGTCAGGTTTGCTCCAATTGCTGATGTATAGCAAGGAGCCAATCACAGATCTGTAAAGTGTGTTATCTGTGAACTCAGGACCATCCTTATGAGTGTGGTTGTAAAAGTCGCTTTGCATTGGGCTATGCGTAGGATTAGATTCTGTCATTTTGCATTTGGCCAATAATTCCTCTATCTTTTCTTTTTGAGATAGAGCGAACCCTCCCTTAGTAGCCAAAATATGCACACCCAAGTACTTGTCAACCCACCCCAGGCCCTACATATAGGAGGTCGTCCACATAAACTAACACCCGTTCTGTGGTACCCTTGGAGTTGCGTGTGAAGACACATTCATCTGCATGGGATGCAGTGAAACCAACTCGTTCTAAACTCTTTCTAAGACAGTCATACCATAATTTCCCTGACTGCTTGAGGCCATATAACCCTTTGTGGAGCAACCATGTATTTTCCCCTTCTTGCTGGTAGTCAGGAGGAGCCCTCACGTAGATCTGCCGGTCCAAGTTGGCGTGGAGGTAAGCCGTCTGGATGTCGAATTGGAAGACTTCTTCTCCCAGAGCGGCTGCAGTCACAAGGGCGGCCTTGACGCTCTCTGCCCGGACGGTTGGAGAGTAGGTCTCCGAGTAGTCCTCCATGTAGCGCTGAGCGAAGCCCTGAGCTACCAAACGGGCCTTATACAGGTAGAGGCCATTGGCAAGTGGTTTGGCCTTGTAAACCGACCTTGTGCCAATGACTTTCCTCTCCTTTGGTGGTTGCTGGGGGGTGAAGACCTTGAGTTTCTTTAAGCTCTGCATCTCCTTCTCCATCGCGAGCTGCCATTTCTCCTGTTCTTTGATGGGCAGCTCCTGGATGTCAGAGAAGGATTTTGGGGTGACCACAACGCTGTTGACAGACGCGATGTGGCCAATGTCAATTCTCTTTGGCGGGATCCCTTTGTTGGACCGCTTTGACCTCCTTACCTTCTGCCACTCACTGCCCTTTTCTTCCGTGGGTCTCTGAGGCATCGCTGGGGGTGAAGACGGCGTGTCTTCCTCCATGGGACTGGACGCATCTTCGTCTTCTTCCTCACTTTCGTCGGTGGCAGGGTATGTGGTCGTCTCAGGTGATGTCGTGGTCGGTGTGTCCTTGCTGGGTCGGTTGGCATATGGGCTCAGATCATTCAAGTGGATCTGGGTCCAATTGGAGTCCTCTTCGAAAGAGGCAGATTGGGAAGTCACAGGCCTGCCCCCTTCTCCCAGGAAACGATAGGCCTTGGAGCCAGGAGCATAGCCCAAGAACCTTAGTCTCTGGGAGACAGATCTCCCCTTCTTCCACAGCTGCTTGAGGATGTGCATCCATGCGTAGGAACCAAACACACGCAAATGTCCCAGATTTGGTTTCCTACCGTGAACCAGGAAATATGGGGTCTGGTTCACAACACTGCTCCAGGTGTGGTTTAAGGTGTAATTGGCGTAGTGGACTGCCTTCCCCCAGTATGATTCTGCGACTCCAGCATCTGCAATCAGACTACGCATCATGGTTTGCAGGATTCCATTTCTTTTCTCAGCTACGCCATTCTGAGAGGGGGTGAATGGTGCAGTAAGAAAATGGCAGATGCCCTTACGCCTTACCCAGTCCTGGAACTTTCGGGACATGAACTCAGCCCTGCGATCGCTCTGCAATTGTGCGATCTTGGTCTTATACTGGGTCTCTACAAAGTTGTACAGTGACTTTATGGCGTCAAAGGCTTCGGATTTTTCTGTGAGGGTATACACGTGGCCGTATCATGAAAAATCATCAACGGCAGTGAGAAAATACTTTTTCTTTCCTAGGGATGGTGTAAAAGGCCCAACCAGATCAACATGTACTAGTTGGTACGGGTACTGAGCCTTACGCAATGACACCTTTGGGATAGGGGCAGCCTTCCTCTTTGTTTTCTTACAAATGGCACAGTCCAGGAACACGTCACAATCCTTGAGCTGGACTCCCTCAGCAAATTCTCCCATCTTTTTAACTACAGGGAAGCTCGCATGACCTAATCTTCTGTGTAATAGATGGGCACACTTATCGTGGAGTGGCTTCCCCACTGACACCCTCTTGGCTCTAGTTGCTTTGAGTGGTGCTGTAGGTGCCTGCTGAGATTCAGGTTCCTTGCCCACACTGCCCTTGGAAAGCCTTGGGGCCCCTTCTGAGGTGGGTGGGCTCTCAGGAGAAATATATGGTAAGCCATTTATGATGGCGATATTTCCAATGATCCTCTGGTTCCGGGTGACATGACCTCCCCCCTTGCGAAATAAAACTTCCACCTTGCCATCGTCACATAATTTGATAATGCTTAATAGGTTGTTGGCAATGGAAGAGGCATGTAAAACACCTTCAACTTTTCCAAGTCCAGGTACAGAAACAATGCCCTCCCCAACAATTGAGGCAGTATCACCGTTTGCCACTTTGACAGATGAGTTAATTTTCTTTAACCTTTTAAAACCTTGACTCATATTAGTAATGTGAGAAGAAGCTCCAGAGTCCAGTAACCATAAGTCAGTGGAGCTATCAGCCTTTGTTGTGGGGGTGAGGGAACAAGTATCCAGAAAATTTCCCTTGGTATTTCCTTTGCCCCTGCCACGCCCCCTTTCTTGCCCTTTGCCCCTTACTTGATTGGGACCACGTTTGGGTGCTTGTTGTTGATGGGGGCAGTCTTTCTTGAGGTGCTCCTCAGAGCCACAGATGAAACACTTAAGTAGAGCATTAATTTGCTCTGAGTTGTGGCGCCCCCTTCTGGCTTGCTGAGTGGTGACTCTGGCGTATTCTCCTGCATCTCTTCTCCTTCTATCTTCCTCGATGAGTCTCCCTGTGAGGTAGGACAGATTTATGTCTTCCCTCCTGGCCGCTTCGAGTGAAACAATGAAATTGCTCCAACTCCTGTCCAGGGAAGCAATAATGACCGCGACCATGTTCGCATCAGTTACTGGGTAATTTCTGGACATCAATTCTGCCCTGAGTGCCTTTAATTTTGCAAGATGTTCAGGCATGCTGGCACCAAACCTCAGTCTGGTTGTATAAAACTCAGTTGTATGTCTGGTGATGGAACCAATGGTATCGCTGTTGAATAAATTGTATAATAACTGCCAAACTTCACCAGCTCTGAGTCCTACTGGAATGCTGGAGAACAAGTTATTATCCAGCGAACTGAGCAGAGTGGAGTAAGCCTGCCGGTGTCTCCACTCTTCTCGGGGTCCCCACGGGAGAGGAGGTGGTTTCTGAACCATTTCTAGAGTCCCATTCTTTAAGAGATATACTCCAACTGTTGTAATTCTCCCCCCAAGTTGCAGTTTTTTAAAGTCATTCGGAAGATTAGATGCTGGGGAAAAATCCTTTTCAGTTCCGTTAGCATACATTTCAGAGGTGTCCATTGACACAAAAGGTAAAGGGAAAGGGATCCCTCTAGTGGTCGAGGAGGGAATTTTTCCTTGATTATTTGTTAAATCCATCTGGGCATGCTCGAGATTCTTCTCTTCCCATGATGCATGGGGGGGTGGAGCCCAGATTTGCCAGCCTGCATTTGAGTCTTTGTTTTATGCTGCATTGATTCCTCCTGAGGATTGCAAGTTGCCTCCCGGCAGGATGGAGACTGGATGGCACATGGATTGCCTGAATTGCCTGATTTGCCTTGAAAAATAAATAAAAAAGCCCATCTCTGGTCCTGAAGACCTGAAGAGAAGGTGGGAGGCCGCGGGGGTTGATTGTTGGGAGGCTCCAGGCTGGACCCCTCCCAGCAGTTGGGCCCTGGGGAGAGGGTAGGAGGCTTTGGAGGGAGGCTGGTTACTCCTGATGTCTTTTTGGCCTCCAGGGCTGCAGCTAGGACCTGGATGGCTGTCTCAAGTGATGCTGTATTTGTATCAGCCTCGGCTGGGCAGACCTCATTGCCATCATAGGACTTTAGGCTTTGTGGTGGGGAGGACCCAGGAATTTGCATGCTACTTTGGCCGGATGCCAGGGATTGCATGCTATTTTGGCTGGATGCCAGGGATTGCATGCTATTTCGGCTGGATGCCAGGGATTGCTGGCCTTCCAGGCTTAGTTGAGGCCTGTCTTTGTTAGACCATGTGGGGTTACTGGGGGCCGCCATCTTGTTTCCTGTGCCAGACCATGTGGGTGCTCTGGGAGCAGCCATCTTGTTTCCGCTTGCCCCAGGAAGCTGTAGCTCACAGCTGGGGGGGCTTTGCGCCAAAAGCCCTGGGGTCCCGGGGTCACTAAGGGTGGTGGGCACCATATTTGAAGGCCTCGTGGTCGCTAGGGAAAGACTCACCAGGTGTTCAGAGGCTTCCTGCGCTGGTGTCCCCCTCTTTTGCGTTGTAAGTAGCTTTACAAGCAGCTCTTCACGTTCCTGTGCAGTCATCTTGCCCACGCGGCGTTTGGCTTCAGCCAGGTCTGTTTCTGCAGCATCTGGGCAGTCTTGGGCAGTCTGCAAGCCTTCCATGCTTTCCTCTGTGGCGTTCAGGGGTAGAGAGGCATGTGAAGGGGTCCTAGATGCTCTGCTGGATCCTCTGAGAGAATGGAGGTCATCTGTGCTCTCACCTGGAACGGAGTTTGCTTCAGGGGCTGAAGGCTTGGCTGTAGGCAGGGATGCTGTCTTTGATTGAAGACTTCTGCTCACAATCGGAGAGATCCTGCCATCTGTTATAAATGGATTTGTGCTGGATCTTCCAGACATCTTGTAGTATAGCTGCTGGCTGGCTTGGAAGCGTTCCCTTAAACCATCCTCTTGCTACCAACTTGTGAGATGATCTCATGAGGTCGATGGATCGTTAAGGTGCTTCCAAGTAAAAGGCATCACGCAGAGATGCAATCATATTAGCTTTATTCAACGATAGATTAAAGAGAAAGAAATACTTGCCATGAAGGCATTCATGCCTGCATGTGAGAGAGAGCAAAAGAAAAGAAAGCAAGCTAGCATAGCATAACTGGAACAGAAGAAGAACTAAACTGAAGAGAATCTGAAGAGAGACTAGAACAAAGAGCAGCCCCTCATGCAGAGGTATTTATGGGGGTCTTGGTCCCTCCCTGACCATAAAACACTCTGCCAATGGGGCTGTAGGGGTCTGAGACCCTTGGCTCATCAGTGGAAGCAAAGAAGCCTCTTTGCCTCCATCTGATGACCCTTTTGGGTAACTGCCAATGGCTGGCACAAAACATCTAACAGTTCTTTTTTTTAAACAAGTTTTATTGGTTTTTCAGTTAAAATCTACATATTTAGAAAGCATCATGATGACTGGGTAATCAGAGATTCAGTAACAGATTTTTCAGTACATAATTCAGGTTACATTATCAAAACATCCTTCTCAATTTCCCTTAACATTTAATACAACCAGTTTAAACTAATAAATTTCTAAAAATAGCATGTTCAGTTGAAAAATGTGTCAATTCAATTTCATTGAAATATATCTATGTCCTGTTATTAAAGTTTACCTAATTTTAATTTTTATTATATTATTCAGATTTAGCCTTTAACATTCCAAATAATATTCACAACCCAAATTTCCCTTATTTCATTACAGCAAAAACTATAGCATCTAACATGTACACAGTGGCTGAGTAGCTATGTTCTACCTAATAAATATCATCTATTTCACATCCTAATACATCACATGTTACTGACAGGACCACAGCCTATGTTTAACAATCTACAACTATTTATACACAACAACCGGATTCTGTTTTAAATTTTAGCTAATTCTTTTTTATTATTAAAGAGTTTTACAAAAATATTTTACAATACATATCCCCAAAACCCACCCACCCCAAACCACCCCCCTTCCCCCCACTTCCCAGAGCTGAATACAGGGTTATAGATATAATAATCATATTCTAACTAAAATTATCTATTATAAAATTAACCAAATTCATAATGTGCTTTAACTTCCCTTTAACATAGATACATTCAAATTATTAAAAACATAATAATAATAACTTAAACAAAAATATAATCAATACTAATACTAAAATTAATAACAATATCCCTCTAAAATCTACTCATAAGCTAAGTGGAACTTTTTAGTCCCATATTTATTCTGAATATAATCTATCCATCTTCTCCAAACTGAAATATATCTTTCTTGTGAATGATCCTTCAAATAAGCAGAAATCTTAGACATTTCTGCAAGATTCAATACAGTACCCATTCTTCTATAGTAGGCAAACTATCCTTCTTCCAGTATTGTCCCACCAGTAACCGTGCTGCTGTTATCAAATTCAACATCAGATTGGTTTCTTTAGTATCACAATCTACAACAATACCCAATAAAAACAATTGTGGAGAGAACTTTATCTTTTTCTTAAAAATCTTTTGAATGTTCCAACAAATTTTAATCAAAAAAGCTTTTATATTTCTACAAGTCCACCACATATGAAAATAGGTGGCATCTAAACTACCACATCTCCAGCATTTAGACTGTAGGTTAGGATACATGTTAGACAACTTTTGGGGATCCAAATGCCATCTATAAAACATTTTATAAAAATGTTCTCTTAAATTTTGAGCCTGAGTAAATTTAACATTTCTGACCCAGATTACCTCCCAAGTATCCAACGGAATTGGTTCCTGGATATTTTGTGCCCACTTTATCATACAATCTTTAACTAATTCCGTTTCCGAATCCAATTCAATTAAAACATTATATATCCTCTTTATATGCGCACAATTTAAATCTCTAATTTGTTTTGCTAAGTTTTCATCTGTAGTTGTGATGCCAACCTTCTGATCCAGCTTCAACCTAGCTTTCAATTGGGTATATTGAAACCAAGAGTAACTTATGTTTTCTTGTTTTAACTCATCTAATGATTTAAGTTGCCAACTATTCCCTTCCAATCTAAGTAATTCCTTATAGGAAAACATATCCAAACTCACTCCCATAGATATGCCTTCTATTGCATGTTCGGGAATTCCCCAAATCGATATTTTATAATTTAACTTATAATAATACTTTTTCCAGACACGCAGCAAGGCACTTCTAAGAATATGAGATTTAAAAGCCCTGTCCACCTTTTAATCATAAAGCAAATATGCATGCCATCCATATACCAAGTCCCAACCCTCAAGGTGAAGTATTCTTTGATTAGTTAAATTAAGCCAACCGCTAACCCATGTCAAAACCACCGCATCATAATATAATTTCAAATTAGGCGCCTTGAGTCCCCCTCTTTCCCTAGCATCTTGCAAAATCTTAAATTTGACTCTTGGTTTTTCCCCCGCCCAAATAAATTTAGTAATACCCTTCTGCCATTCATCAAGGTTGGCGTCCTTTTTCAATATAGGTATCATTTGAAACAAAAAGAGAAACTTCGGCAGAACATTCATTTTTAACAGCTGCAATTCTTCCCAATAGAGATAATTGTAACTTTTTCCAATTATTTAAATCTTTTTGCATCTTCAACCATAGTGTTTCATAGTTATTCTTATATAATTTTGCATTTGAAACTGCAATATACACTCCCAAATACTTAACCTTTTTTACTATTTCAAAACCTGTTGATTTAATTAACATTTCCCTTTCACTCATAGTCATATTCTTAGACAATATCTTGGTCTTATTACTATTTACCTTAAACCCAGAAACCTTACCATACTGAGTTATAATTTCCATCAAACCTATAACCGATTGTATCGGTTGAGATAATGTCACAACCAAGTCATCAGCAAAAGCTCTCAATCTATAATCATTCTGTTTTATTTTAATTTCCTTTATCATAGAGGACTCTCAAATTTTAATTAATAAAATCTCTAACGTTAAAACAAACAACAATGGTGATAGGGTGCATCCCTGTCTTGTACCTTTTTCAATTTTAAACGTCTCTGTTAACCCCCCATTAATTAAAATTTGTGCAGTTTGTTGTTGATATATAGCTTTAATAGAATGTAAGAATCCTTCTCCAAAATTCATTTCCTCAACAACTCTAAATAAGAATTGCCAATTCAATTGATCAAAAGCTTTTTCTGCATCCAAAAATATCAATGCTGCAGGGACTTGGTTGTTCTTATATCCAAATATTCAAGCAAATTTACAATTTGTCTTACATTATATTTCATATACCTTCCAGATATAAATCCCGATTGATCACTATGAATCATTTGCTTTAAAACTTACATTAATCTATTAAGATCTTATAATCTGTATTCAAAAGCGATATAGGTCTATAATTTTTAGGTTGAGTAAGGTCTTTTTTTTTATTAAAGAGTTTTACAAAAAACAAAATTTTACAATATATCCCCAAATCCCTCCCACCCCAAACCCACATATATCCCACTTCCCCCCCAGTTCCCAGAGCTAAATACAAAATTATAGTTACAATAATCATATTCTAAATAAAAATTATGCATAATATACAATTAACCAAATTCATAATGTGCTTTAACTCCCCTTTAACATAACTACAAACAAAGTACCAACACTAAGATTAATAACAATATCCCTGTAAAATCTACTCATAAGCTAAATGGAACTTTTTAGTCCCATATTTGTTCTGAATATAATTTATTCATCTTCTCCAAACTGAAATATATCTTTCCTGTGAATGATCTTTCAAATAAGCAGAAATCTTAGACATTTCTGCAAGATTCAAAACTTTAAACACCCATTCTTCTATAGTGGGCAAACTATCCTTCTTCCAATATTGTCCCACCAGTAACCGTGCTGCTGTTATCATGTTCAACATCAAGTTAGTTTCTTTAACATCACAATCTACCACAATACCCAATAAAAACAATTGCGGAGAAAACTTTATCTTTCTCTTAAAAATCTTTTGAATGTTCCACCAAATTTTGATCCAAAAAGCTTTTATATTTCTACAAGTCCAACACATGTGAAAATAGGTAGCTTCTAAACTACCACATCTCCAACATTTAGACTGTAAATTAGGATACATGTTAGACAACTTCTTTGGATCCAGATGCCATCTATAAAACATTTTATAAAATTTTTCTCTTAAATTTTGAGCCTGAGTAAATTTAACATTTCTAACCCAAATTATCTCCCAAGTGTCCAACGAAATTGGTTCCTGAATATTTTGTGACCACTTTATCATACAGTCTTTAACCAGTTCCGTTTCTGAATCCAATTCAATTAAAGCATTATATATCCTCTTTATATGTGCACAATTTAAATCTCTAATTTGTTTTACTAAATTTTGATCTATAATTGTGATGCCAACCTTTTGATCTGACTTCCACCTAACTTTCAATTGGGTATATTGAAACCAAGAGTAACTTATGTTTTCTTGTCTCAACTCCTCTAATGATTTAAGTTGCCAATCAGTCCCTTGCAATCTAAGTAGTTCCTTATAAGGAACCATATCCATACTCACTCCCATAGATACACCCTCTATCGTGTGTCCAGGAATTCCCCAAATCGGTATTTTATAATTTAACTTATAATAATACTTTTTCCAGACACGCAATAAAGCACTTGTAAGAATATGGGATTTAAAAGCCCTGTCCACCTTCTTATTGTAAAGCAAATATGCATGCCATCCATATACCAAATCCCATCCCTCAAGATGAAGTATTCTCTTATTAGTTAAATTAAGCCAATCACTAACCCACGTCAAGGCAACCGCATCATAATACAATTTCAAATTCAGCGCCTTGAGTCCCCCTCTTTCCCTAGCATCTTGTAAAATCTTAAATTTAACTCTTGGTTTTTTCCCTGCCCAAATAAATTTGTTAATACCCTTCTGCCACTGATCAAGGTTTGTTAATACCCTTCTGCCACTGATCAATTCAATACTAACATATCTCCCTTGTTTATCCGATTCAATTAATCTAGCCGAAAAATCTTTTCTTAAATAAATGACCACTCCAGCCTTCTTGTCCGAAGCAAAAGCTGCAAAATGTGTTCCCAACCGGGAATTAACCAAATACTTTTGGTCCTTTAATGCAATATGAGTCTCTTGTAAGCAAACAATGTCATTTTTATGTTGTTTCAAATAATAAAATACTTTCTTTCTTTTCTGTGGTGAGTTTAAGCCATTAACATTCCATGTCAGGAACGTCACCATCTCTGGTGACCTTTGGAACATAACCTGAAGATCACCTGTTGCTCTCTTCGGGCGTGCTCCTCTCACAGGCTCTGAAACAGCCGCATCTTGTGTAGTTAAACCAGATACAAGCTTCTGTTTTTGCTCTTTTTCTTTACGCTTCTATGCAGCCCTAGTCATCCTCTGTTCTTTCGGGTCTTCCTTTAATGCCAAACTCTGTTCCATAGTCTCAGCCTGCTGCATCTCCTCAAGAGGCAGTGACATTGCCCCTTCACTCAGTTGTTTATCTTCCTGTCTTACTTCTGTTCTTTTAACTTGAGGAGACGGTGGTGAGCCTGCTTTAAGGACCTTAGTATAAAAATCTTTTGCTTTTAAAATTGTATCCAGCCTATACCTTGTACCTGCATAATTCACCACAATTCCAATGGGTATTTCCCATCTAAACTGAATTTGTCACTTCTTGAGCTCATCAGACAGAAAGGTGAAGTCTTTCCTTTTTCTAAGAATTTTTGGGGGTATCTCCTTTAAAATTATAATATCTTGGCCTGCAATTTGGAATCTTTCCCGGTAAAAAGCCTGGATAATTGCATTTCTAATTGATCTCCTTGAGAAGTAAATCACTACATCTCTAGGTAAATTTTTCTGTCTGGTAATCCAGGAATTAACCCTAAATGTCTTATCCATCTCTTTAACTAATTCTTCAGGTTCACATTTCAAGACAGGAGCCACTGCTTGCACCACTTCCCATTCCAAATCTTCTTTGGGGTTCTCTTTCAAACCCCTTATACGCAATGCAAACTCCATGTCTCTATATTGTGAAATGGTGACTTCATGTTCTGTTCTGTCAATTTTAATCTCTGCTCTGTCTACTTTCTGTTCAACACTGATAACTTTATTTTCCAAATTCTCAACATATTCCATAACTGAATCCACATGAACATCCAGGCGTTCAATATGTGCAGCCAAGCCCTGAAGTGCAAGCACTATATCCTCCCTCATCTGCTTGTTTTGATTGACAAATTCTTCCTTTGTTTCCTTTATTTCTTGCTGTAATACTTGTGTTGATTGCATCACAACTTGCTGAATATCTGCCAATGTAAATGCAGGTGGTGGTGGGGAAGGTGGTTGTGCTGTAGGTTTCATTGTAGTTTGCCCTGCAGCTTGTGGTACGGGTGAAGAAATTGCACTTTTAGAAATTGTAGGGCCTCCCCCACACCTTGCAGCCATCTCTTAGGTTTCAATTTCCTCTTTCTTCCAGCAGAATCAAAGTTCAAAAAAAAAGAAGGGAGGAAAAAATAAAAGTTTTTCTCCCAAAGTTCCTTATCCTTCAGTAAAAAAAAAAGGGCAAGCTCTAAAATACACAAAATCCGATACTGGTTTGAATCAATTGCAGATTGTATCTCTTGCTATGTTGCAAAATGTAGCAACTTTCCAAAACTATCAGTTCATACAAGAAAGCAACATTCCAGCACCATTTTTACTCTATTTCCATCAGCTTAAAACTTGAAGAAGATAATGAGTCTGAGTTAAAGTTAAAATCCAACTTGAAAATTCAAATCCTCCTGTTTCCCTCTGCCTGCTTCTTAAAGAAAAAATACTCACAGTCTTATCTAAGCAGCAGATGTAGTTGTTGTGTCTAGTTCCACTCTCTTATGGAGCGAAAGCTGGCACCATGGGACAGCTGATTTTCGCTGTCTTTGAGCGCTCTAACGCTTCCCAAGATCGGGCGGCTTCTGAAATGCCACCATTCGGCACGGCAGCGCTACCGGAAGTCAAATTTTAGCTAATTCTTAATTCTTAAATAGAATAATCAAATGTCTTTTAACATCAAAAGTGGGATCTATAAACCAAATTTCCATTATGTCAGTGGGGTCTCTGGGGGGGGTAGGACAGTGGGTAGGAGGCTCATCATCTTGTTTCAGCAATGAGCCAATCAGATCACAGTAGGATTCAATTATTGTTGTCATGTATGGAAGCTGAGAGAAGGACATTTGTCAGTGTGTTATGTGATTGCTATCAAGTTGGTTGGGTTTTTTGTGTTCTTTCATTTAGTGAGCTTGTAAAACATAATAAAATTAAAGTAATGGTGCAAAGAGTTGACTGGTCACCCAGAAAGCAATGTAAAATAGAATTCTTAAGTGAACAAGGTTACATTTATAAAGAAATTAGAAGGAAAATTGGTGGAAACTTAACCAAAGGTGGCATTTCTACTGTACACTTTTCCCAAAAGGTTTCCACAATTTTGGCCACTACTTTATGAGGGGGGAATTAAACAATGAAACCAGTGTTTTGGATTTTAAAGGTTGTTGGAAAAGTACTCATTCATTTTACCAGATGCTGAAAATAACAGAAATCTGAAGCAGAATGGCTGTACTAGCAGATGAAAATGATATAAAATCTGGACAAAAAATGGTCAATAAAACATTCTTGATTTTCTATTTTATCTTTCCTAATAAGCTGTAATCAACTTCCTCACTTAACTTTGCACAACTTGTGGGTCCCATGCCATTCCAAATACCTGCAAGAAAGCAGCTGCAATCTGAGTACTCTAGCTCGGGGCTTTTCCAGTCACCTAGCAAGGGATCAAAAACTTGATGACCACCCCCTCCCAAAAAAGGAAAGAAAGTGATAAAGTACATTAGTCCTCGACTTACAACAGTTACCTTAGTGACTGTTCAAAGTTACTAAGGCACTGAATAAAGTGGCTTATGACCATTTTTCACTTATGATTGTTGCAGCATCCCCAGTGTCATGTGGCTTTCCTCCTTCTCATTCCAATCTCCTTCCTTCCTTCCTTCCTTCCTTCCTTCCTTCCTTCCTTCCTTCCTTCCTTCCTTCCTCTCTTTCTCCCTTTCTCCAAGGTGCAAACACATGTGTCCTCCTCCTCACCCAACCCCCCTCACAAGCTTCTGCAAAATGCAAATTGACTCCATTTTGCAAGCCAAGTTAGGACAAGAAAGGGAACGGGCACAAACTTACATTTTTGAATAGAAAATCCACGTGAAGGCACTTCCCCGCTAAGTTTGATCCATAAGGTAGCATGGGAGGGTCAGAGAAATCTTAAAGTGCCGGAAAACCAATTCCAGAGGGCAAAACCTCCCCGCAACCTTTGCTCTCCAGCTGTCATCTGATCCGAGAAGCCAAGTTTGTTTCTCTTTGCCTTCTCTCTCACCCAGCAGTTGCAAAATCCTGGTCCTCAAATGAAAGGCGGCCCAACTCGTTCACCCCCCCAAACAGTTCACCTGTTCTGAACCAGCCCTCTTCTGGCCTTGTAGTAAGGCAAACCCCTATTCAGAAAGAAGAGACTGGAGAGCGTCCAAGGCTAAAAGGCATCTGCCAAGATTTAATTACGCAGTTAACAAAAACACTAGAGCTTGTCTTCTCAAGCGGAAAAGTTGCTTTCAGCAACCAGCCCCTCCCCAAACACTCCTTTTATAGAGAGCTCAGGGCGTGGTCTCCCTGTGCCTCCTCCCGAGGAGTCCCACAGCCTTTCTTTGTTTGTTCCTGCTCGACTGCCTCCTGCGTCGGGCGTCCTTGAACAGGGCCAGCTGTGGGTCATCTTCCTCCGCACTCTCGGGCTCACGCAGCTGAGAAGAGGTCCCCGGCTGAGGGCTCTGCAAAGCCTCCAAACCATCATCAGCCGGTTCGTTTCCCTCCTCCCCCTCATCTGAGTCATCCGATACATCGGACCCAGCTGTCGGACCCACAGGCTGGCCCTGAGTCACAACATCACCTTCCCAACAAAAACATACAAAGGGGTGTCTGCTTACACTGTGCAACCCTGCCCTGCAACTAATTACTTGGGAAATTTTCTCCAAAGAGCAAATCCCAAAGAGTCTTCTTTGGTAGCCGGTAGAAGAGGCTGAACTGGTTTTGCAAATTCGAGCTACAGCTTTTCCATCACACGCTGTATCCACACAGCCCGAGAGAGGGTCGCTCCTAAGGGGCAAATGACTTCGGAGGGTGGTGGGGGAAAAAAAACAACCAGAAAGGAGCAGCCGCCTTTTGCAAAGCAGGCTTGCTGCGGCACATTCGCTTCTCCCTCCTGGCTTCCACCAAGTTGGAGCTTTTTCTTTCTTTCTTTTTTTCCCTCTGGAGGTGCAGATTTTCCCCTCCCAGTAAGGCACGCATGTAGCATATAAATCCAATCACTTACTCGACTCTAACCTTTTCACCACATGGTCCTTGGCCTGCAGCCTTGCTCTGTGCGGAGGACAGAGCCCCATCGGAGATCCGCACCTGTTCTTGGCCTCAGCCCTGGTGGTGCACTTGCCTTCTGCCAAAGTGCTGCCCACCTTGCCCAAAGCCACCTCAGCTGAAGGCAAAGATCTGCACCACGCCGAAACCGGACATTCACTGCAACACAATGAAGCGTGACCCCAACCTTATGAGCTGTGGGGGGAGGGGAGGTGCTGAGCCGCAGAGCCCAGATGGCCAGCAAGGACAAGGGGAAGCCAGGCCATCTCCTTGCTGCTACCCAGTGGCCGTCTGGGTGGCGACCTCCCGGCAAAGCAGGCCATGTTTTGGTGGGAGGTGAGCACGCCGCCAGGGCTGAGGCCAAGAGGAGGAAAAGATATGTGCCATGCCAAAACCATCTGATTCCCCCCACCCGCTGCACAGATCCCCTTTCTCCCACCGCAATTCCCCCCACCCGCCACACAGATCCCCTTTCTCCTGCCACAATTCCCCCCGACCCACCACACAGATCTCCTGTCTCTCGCCATAATTCCCCCTCACCCGCTGCACAGATCTCCTTTCTCCCACCTTAATTCCCTCCCACCCACCACACAGATCCCCTTTCTCCTGCTGTAATTCCCCCCACCTGCCACACAGATCTCCTTTCTCCTGCCACAATTCCCCCCCACAGCACAGATCCCCTTTCTCCCACCGCCGTTCCCCACCCCCCACACAGATTGCCCTGCCTTCCTTTTGGAGCTCAAATCCATGGCCACGGGGTGATTTTGCAGCACCCCAGCATCCCGATCTGAGCTCCAGAGGCTTGGAAAAGACCTCTGCTGCCTGGATCAGCCATGTGGGGGCCCTGCAAAATTGCTCTGCAGGCTTACCTGGACTCACATCCAGCCCTGCTCCGACTCAGAGTGCAGAGTGAAAGAGAGCACAGGTGCATGTGGAGAGGCAGAGGGGAGGAGCCTGGCCCCGCCTCCTTCTGGGGTGATGGCATGCATGCCCACAGGGACAGCTCCGTGTGCTGCCTGTGGCACGCATGCCATAGGTTCGCCATCCCTGCTCTAGGGCTTCATAGAACTTGTCAATTTCATCCTCTTCAGCACTGATGATTGGGGCATAGACTTGGACTACTGTGATATTGAAAGGTTTGCCTTGGATGCACATTGAGATCATTCTGTCATTTGGGGGGGTTGTATCCCAGTATTGCTTTTCCTACTCTTTTATTGACTATGAAGGCTACTCCATTTCTTCTGTGGGATTCTTGCCCACAGTAGTATACCTGATGGTCATCTGAATTAAATTCACCCATTCCTGTCCATTTTAGTTTGCTGATTTCTAAGATGTTGATGTTCAGTCTTGTCATCTCTTGTTTGACCACATCCAGCTTGCCTTGATTCATGGATGTTACATTCCAGGTTCCTATGGAGAATAAATCTTTACACCATCAGACATTCCTTTCACCACCAGATGCATCCACAGCTGAGCGTCCATTCAGCTTTGGCCCAGTCACTTCGTTCATTCTGGCGCTACTAGTACTAGCCCTCTGCTCTTCCTCAGTAGCATATTAGACACCTTCCGACCTGAAGGGCTCATCTTCCAGTGTCATATCTTTTTGCCTTTTGGTACTGTCCATGGGATTTCCATGGCAAAGATACTAGAGTGGGTTGCCATTTCCTTCTCCAGTGGATCACGTTTTGTCAGAACTCTCTGCTATGACTTGTCCATCTTGGGTGGCCCTACATGGCATAGCTCATAGCTTCATTGAATTACGCAAGCCCCTTCGCCATGACAAGGCAGTAATCCATAAAGGGGAGTTATGCATATTAGTGTGTAAGATAAAATAGGTCCTTATTTGTGTAAGGTAAAATAGGTCCTTATATTAGCAATTACAGTAGGTGTCCATAGTGGTTTGCTATTTAAATGCTGGGTTCTCAGGAATTTGTTTCTCTTGTCTGTCCTTTTTGTCCTCTGCACTACTGGTGTCAGTGTCCGTCGGGCATACATAATAAACAAGGAGATCTGCTCTCGTATTGTTTGCAAAGAAGATGAAGCCATGCAAGGTAAGTGACATAACAAAAACTTATATTTTTATCAAACATTCCCATATTAGAAAAATGCCTAGAAAGAAATGATTGCATCTATTTTTAAAGAAGGAAGAGACATTTATATCAGAGCTGTATGGTTATATAGTTCTAGTAACATTCAATTGTCAGTGAGACAATTTAAGAAGCCAGCTTACAAATGGGAGAAGATGCAAAAATGCTAAATGTGCAGAATAGGGAAATGAAGTGTGTGTGTGGGGGGGAGGGAGACCCAGGATTTGTTTAGGTGATTATTAGGTAATACACTGTTTCCAAAACAAGTATCTGGATATTCTCCAATTGTGTTACAGTGATCCTAAGCGTATTTGAAGTGTACTACACTCTTAAACAGATGTAAAAATAAATAAAATGACAATGCTCAGCAAAAAAAATAATAATAGATCTGCTTGAAGATTTTCAAACTTCTCTGAATGTTGTGATATGGCTAGAAATAAATTAAGTATGTTTAAAATAGTATATAGCAAAAAAAGGTTTAAAATAATTGATTTATATTTGCTTTCCCTAAAATCTGGCAGACTTTTATGGAAATGAAATATCACAGATTTTGGAACACATTCCTGTGAAACTGATAGATTGAAAACTGTCCTTAAAATATATGTAGTAATAATTAGAAACTGAACTGCCCTCCCTTCATATTTAGTCGTAAGTGATTTTAATGCTATGGATCCATAAAATGATACTTGCAAATGAAGCTGTATATATAAATTATGTCAAATGATTAGCTCTTTCTTTCTCTGGCCTGTTTCTAGATGAGATTTGCCGTCAGCTGGCTGGCCTCCCACCACGCCGCCTCCGCCGCTCTGGTGAACCTCGAGGATCATCCTGCCGGCGAGCAAAGGGCCAATCTCAAAACATGCTTGATTCTCAATGATCAGGAAACTGTAGGAATGAGAAGAATAAAGAGGAACTGAGATCATACTGGAAATACATCCTAGATTTGCCTTTTCTCACCCAATTCCTGTCTCAAAAGGTGCTTCACTATCACAGGGACCTTTCATATCAATAGGTCATCTCTGAGATGTTAGTACTTAGACCCTCATGCTTTTGGGTTATTATAACCTTGGACTACCCAAAAGCCACTTTAAAATATACATACAAAACACTTGTTTTCTCAGTGATTTTCCATCCAGTTTAGAGCCAGCTTCTCTACAGAAAATTCTCTCCAGATAATTAATATAATTCATAGGGATGAAGCACTTATAGTCTATTCTTCATAGGGTTTGATTGTTTCTCTGCAAAATTAGAGGATATATTGAATCATATATTGAACTCATCATTTGTATGTCTTATGCACCTACCTGAAGAGAAGAGACACTGAAACTATGGAATCATAGAAAGTAAGGAACAATAGTCTAGTCCTTCCTTCTTCAGTAGAGGTGTCCACTATTACAGCATCCCTGATGTCCCAATCTCTGTTTAAACACTTCCATTAAGAAGAATTTACTATTTCCTGAGGTGATTTGCTCTACTCACTGTTAGGATATTTTGTCTTGACATCCAATCAAAGCTACTTCATTTATCTAACTGTTTTTAGTTCTGTATTCTGGAACAACTTAGAACAAGTTATTCATAACAGCAGTCTTTCAGATATTTGAACAGCTACTGTGTCAGTCTACAGCCTTCTCCAAATGCACTTTCAACTATTTCTTGTAAAGTTTTCCTGCAGGCCCCTAATCACCTGATTGTTCTCCTCTGGACATGCTCTAGTTTGTCAGTGTGACTGTCTTTCCTAAGACATAGAGCTCAGAACAGGATGTAACATTTTCTATAAAATCTGTTCAGCCCTGAAAGAAAAGGAAAGAACTGCACATAATTCAATTTAAAGCAAGGTTTTCAGTTTTGCAAGATGTCTCCCCAAAATACTTTTCTAATTCTTGTGAGGTGGAGCCTATCTCTTGCCAGGAGCTCCCCAGGCTCATAAATTTGTCCCATCAGCCACATCATTCCCATTTGCACTATCCCATTTGCTCGCATCTGGTATTCTCCTCTCTTGGACCATATTCTGCAACAGGAAGACATGAAGAAAATACTGCCTATGTCCCCAGCTAACACTAACCCTAACCCAGTACATCACAGTCCCTTGAAGAATTTTCAGGAATGTAGAGAGTCTTGGAAGCCTTTTCATCACATCTAAAGGTGTGCCTCTGGAAGGGCACTTTTCTTCTCTTGATAGATGGATTGCTTCTTTAGGCTCTCTGATCACTACTAATTGCTATTTCTCCTCTTTAGGTAGAAGTCCTTTCCTTGAACAATCCTGTTCCTTGGTTCCTGAGGTTGATGGCAACTGATGCTTGTCAAGGCATCCTGAAATATCAGCAACAGGGATGCCACTGAAACTATACTGAACTTTCAAAGAGTAAGAGCTCTTTTTAAACAGTGCTTAGTCTCACATTCCTCTATTTGGCTAATCTTTATCTATCTGGCAATCTCCTGGAAGACTTCTTGGTACTATTGATCTGGTGCTGTTGACCTGTGTTCATTCCAATAATTTCTTATAGTTCTTCATAAGATAGTGAATCAACAGTTTGGATTCTGACTCCTTTATCTTCTCCACCAAAAGGGCAATTTGCCTGCAATTTTGGTGCACAATTCTTGTCATTTTCTGGGAGAAAAGGAAACATGGGATTTTATCTTCAAGTCATAAGAGTAGTTTCTTCTGTCTCCACTTTTCTCTGATACCAATAAGCAAAAAATGTTGAAGATGACACTAAGACTGATAGGAATAGCCAACACCCCGGAAGATAGGGTCAAGGTCCAGATGAATCTTGACAGACAGAACACTGGGCCTTATCTAACAAAATGGAATTAAATGGAGAGAAAATAATGTTTTACACTTAGGCAAGAAAAACCAAATGTACAGGCACAGATCAAACCTGGTTAAATAGCAGTAACTGGTAGTGGACAATATGAGACAGTGGTGTGGGCAGCAGCCAAAAAAGCCAACACAATCCTAGGTTGTATTAACAGAGGGAAAGAATCAAGATAATATGAAATATTAGTCATCACCATCATTTTAACCATTAACTATTCACTGTAGGATGATGGCCTCTTCCACATGTTTCCAACCTATACAGTCTTGAGCTTTCTTTTGCCAATTGGGTCCACAATACTTGCTAATGTCATCGATCCATCTTGTTTTAGGTCTCTTTCATGGATGCTTTTTATCAAGTGGGATCCATTCTATGACTGCCTGGTCCACCTGCCATCAGTCCTTCTTGCTATGTGACCAGCCTATTTCCATTTCAATACTTTTACTCTCTTGATGAAATAGTATTGCTTTATAAAGTCTTCTAAGACTACACTTAGAATACTGCATTCAGTTTTGGTCACCATATTATAAAAAAAGATGTAGAGACTTTGGAAAGAATACAAAGAAGAGCAGCAAAGATTATTAGGGGGCTGAGACTAAAATATATGAAAGACAATTGGAGGAATTTGGTGTCTAGTCTATTGAAAACAAGGACTAGGGGTAACATAATATCAGTGTTCCAATATTTGAGGGGCTGCCACAAAGAAGATGGAGTCAACTTTATTCTCCAAAGCACCAGAAGGCAAGACAAGAAATAATGGATAGAGACTAATCAAGGAGAGAAGCAACCTAGAATTTCCTAACAGTGAGACCAATTAACCAGTGGAACAGCATGCCTTCAAAGGTTGTGGGAGCTCCTTTACCGGACGCTTTTAAGAAGAGACTGAACAGCCTTTTGTCTGGAATGGTACAGTATAGAGTCTCCTGTTTGAGCAGAGGTTGGACTAGAACACAGGTCTGCAACCCGCGGCTCCGGAGCCGCGTGCGGCTCTTTCAGCCATCTCCTGCGGCTCCCAGTCCTCTGCCATGTGCAGTCCCAAAAAAAAAAGTGGGACTAAAAAAGTTCAACCAATCAATTCAAATATGCAGGGTAGGTGCATATCTCACCTTGGCTCTACTTTTCAGTCAAACCCTGTTCTGCACATGTGCGCATGTACGCGCATGCGCACACATTTTTTTGCGGCTCCCAGTTTTTCCTTTTGTGAGGGAACCGGTTCAGAGTGGCTCTTTCACTGTTTCAGGTTGCTGACCCCTGGACTAGAAGATCTACAAGGTCCCTTTGAACTCTGTTCTGTTCTGTTCTGTTCTCAACAAAGTCCCTTTTAACTCTGTTATTCTGTTCTATTAAGTGAAAAATACTATAGAGCAGACCCTGTAAGATAGAAGGATGGTATGATAAAAGCTTTATCTAGAACTTCTTTGGCAGTAGTTCTGTATAACTAATGCAATATGATTGGAAATGGAAAATTGCTTTCAAAGTACTGAACAGGATATCATAGAGCCTTTCTTACTCTTTACTCTCTTTATTGTTATCTTTGGGTAGTTTGGTGGTGGAGAGACATAAACAGGAATTACCATATCCTGAGTTGTGGGGATTCCATATAAAAGTGCAGAGGTTACTTTATTCTGAAGCATGGGCATTGATCCATTCTACCCAGTCCTGTTTTCTCTGATTGGTGATAGCTATCCAAGAGCTTAGGATATTCTTTTAGAGCCCTCCCATCCTTACTTTTTTAAAATTTAATTTGATTTGTTGAACTATGAATTTTTCCTTCTTCTTTCCTTCTTCAGAAAGAATCTTCTTTCTGAAAAGTATGCAATCTATCACTGATTTTTCTCTTCATCTCCAAGTATTTGAGTAAGCAATTGCTTAACTTAAAAATCCCACAGGAAAACTGGATGTTTATTTCTGTGAAAATTTAGAATTTCTTGGTGAGACCCTCCATATGACATCTATGGAATTCTCACTTTTCAGTTTTTCCCAGTAGCAGTGGTTTCCTTTACAGCTGTATCTTGAACAGCAGTGAAGGAATTATTACTATTTTTATTATTCTGGTGTTTGCCTTCTGCCTTTTAATTCTGTTCAGCATGTTGCCATTGGATCCTAGAAGTGCATATCATTTATTTACCAGGGCTAATCCCTGATCCCAGTGAAATGGCAGAATGGCATTTGCTTTGTACTATGTAACACAAATCTACAAAAGATAAGACATTGTTTGAGTCTTCTGTGAATGAAACCTCTTGCTTTCAGATGGAATCTAAATGTTTCATTACATCAACTCACTAATAAAGAGAAAAGTAACAGTTGAGCAGACACTACAATATTCTCTTGTACTGATGAAATTGGATTACGCAAATTGGATTAGGTAGTACTACTGGTACCTCCATGGCATTTGTGCAGAAAAGCTTCCCAGTGGGTTCTGTCACAAGAGCTCATCTCCATTAATATAGTAGGTGCAAATTCAGTTTAAAGGGCTAAAAAGGGTGCTTTTACCTACAGTCCCACTAATGAACTGCATAAAATACTCATAGTATGTGCCATTTTGTAAGAGCAGCAGATCTTGAAATGAAAGCATTAGAAGGAAGGCAATTATGTCATCCATTCATCATGGAAAGTAGCAGGACAAATGTCTGTACAAAAGCAGTATTTCAAAAATAGGTAATATGGAATAATTTTGACAGCAAGTGGCTATTATAGTTTTTTTAATTGGTTGATTATTTTGTGTAAATACAAATTTGCTGTACTGTGTTTGTGAGGACAAGTATGTGTTTGGTGCCAAAGTATTTTTGAACAGATCACATGATCACATGTTTTGCACTTGACAACTCTTGACTGAATGGATGAATAATTTGTATTGCTTATTATCAGGAAATAGGGAAACTCACTTTCTGATAATCTGCTCACATATGCAAGCAATTTCTAGGAGTTTTCTTTTTGTTGTTGTTGTTAGTTGCAAAGTCATGTCCGACCCATCGCAACCCCATGGACAATGTTCCTCCAGGCCTTCCTGTCCTCTACCATCTTCTGGAGTCCATTTAAACTCACGCCTGCTGCTTCAATGACTCCATCCAGCCACCTCATTCTCTGTCATCCCCTTCTTCTATTGCCCTCGATTTTTCCCAGCATTAGACTCTTCTCCAGTGCGTCCTTCCTTCTCATTAGGTGGCCAAAGTATTTGAGTTTCAACTTCAGGATCTGGCCTTCTAAAGAGCAGTCAAGGTTGATGTCCTCTAGGACTGACCAGTTTGAACACCTTGCAGTCCAAGGGACTCGCAGGAGTCTTCTCCAGCACCATAGTTCAAAGGCCTCAATTCTTTGGTGCTCAGCCTTTCTTACGGTCCAGCTTTCACAACCATACATTGCAACTGGGAAGACCATGGCCTTGACTATACGCACTTTTGTTGGAAGGGTGATGTCTCTGCTTTTTAGTATGCTGTCTAGATTTGCCATAGCTTTTCTCCCCAGGAGCAAGCGTCTTAATTTCTTGGCTGCAGTCCCCATCTGCAGTGATCTTGGAGCCCAGGGAAATAAAATCTGTCACTACCTCCATTTCTTCCCCATCTATTTGCCAGGAATTGAGAGGGCCAGATGCCATGATCTTTGTTTTCTTAATGTTGAGTTTCAAGCCCACTTTTGCACACTCCTTCTTCACCCACATCAAGAGGCTCTTTAGTTCCTCTTCACTTTCTTCCATTAGAGTGGTATCTTCTGCATATCTTAGGTTGTTGAAATTCTTTGTTACTATAGCTAATAAATGAAGGATTTGGATATGTGAATTTGGCTATATGTTTGGAATTGCCTTTAACTTTTGATACTAACTTGATGAATAGTGAATGAATAGAAATGGATTTTTTTCTCATCATCACTTTAGGAAAAACAATTGCCTGTTGCATTTCTGCATGACATTTAGTTATTATTGAGCTAGAGATGCAGTTCTAATTAGAAAAAAGAGAATACTCTGTCATTATAGAAAATATCTACTTTTTTAAAAAAAGTTTTTACTTTTCTATGAGAAGCTGGTGCACCTATGTTGTTATGTTAGAGGTACATATATAATAACTTTAAATCTGTTCTGAATGTGAAATATAGAATCAGAGGTACTTTCAAATGTATTATATAGCTATTACACACCATATTTTCAGAGAACACAAGATATTACTTATGCAGCTTCACTGGTCTACTTTATGCAGTTAGGATGATGAATTTTAGTGGAATTTGTAGAAAAAAGCAACTATATAAATAACTTGTATTTTGCAGAAAACTTACACAAATATATTAAAAGATAATTTGAATTCTGATTTCTTTTGTTCCAGTGTATGATCTTTATCTTTATTATATTTATATACCGCCCTTCTCCCGAGGGACTCAGGGCGGTCTGTTCTATAATTTTATTTTATCAGAGTTCACTAAATAACTCAGTCATCTTTCCAGAAGGAGCAGAATTCAAGGAGTAGGTCAGGCAATCCACTAGCCCTCCAAGACCACACTGCTTAAAACAAACTACTAAAGAAAAAAGGCACACCTGTCATTATGAAATTGGTAAAAAGAGGTGGTTTAATTACTAAATTGGCAATTTTTTACTACAGTTCTTTATTTACAGAAAATAGAGATGTGCATTAGATTTGGACAAAACCAGCACTGAAAGAGAGAACTGGAGAGGTTCTGTGGCTCTCTGTGAAAGTGATTGTTTCTGAATCTATTCTAGATGGTTTCAAAATTGATGGTGATGGTGTGTTTGTTGAGTTACAGAAAAGCAGACAGTGACTACTTTCACATATCACATGAAGCCAAAATGTGGTTTTGGGGTTTTGTTATTATATCATTTTCAAATTTAGCTATGGAATGTGCACATAAAATATAAGAAAATAAAAATCAAACTTCTCTTAATTGCCTTTATACAGGTCTCCCATTTGATAATAAAATACATGCTGGTATTCTTGATCTCATTGCTGCTATTCTGCCAGCTTCGCAATGCATCTGCCAGCCTGACATTAGTAAGGGGGGCAATGGTGGGATTCAAATATGTGAACAACTGGTTCTATGTGCAGATGCCACTTCCGGAAGACCATTCTGGGCCTGGGCAACAAAAAATAGCTACTGGTTCTGACGAAGTGGTACAAACTGGATGAATCCCACCACTGGGGGGGGGAGAGTGGAGAGATTGGAATGTGAGTAATGTGGGAGCCAAGGCCAAGCCAAGCTAAAGCCAAATGAAAGAATGTGGAGAAAGAGAAGGTGTGAATGCAAAGTCTGTTATCCAAACAACTTAGAGACTGTGCTGTCCTGCTCACTCACACTCACATGTAACAGTGGTTTGGTGGGTTTATTAATATTCCCCAGCAATTCCCTTCACCAAAACCCTAGAACTGTCCCAATTAAATTCAGCCAAAGGCAGACTGATGCTAATCCACAGACTAATGGCCAATGAGTCCAGAAGGCACTTGAAAGTTTCAGAAAGGTGCAGAAAGTAGTTGCTCTTCCTCATTACTGACCTGCTGCAGCTATGCCTCAGCCAAATCCATCTCAGATGGCTGCTTAGAGCTATTGACCAACTCCCCTCCAGATGTGCCCACAACTGATTCATCCTTCTCTGAACTGACATTTGGAGAGGTATTTGGAGAAGCATCCAGGTGAGCCATCACACCATTCCCCCCCACATGCCCTGTTCTCCCAGAGCCTCCCAGACTAGGTTTCTTCAGGTACTGGCAGTGGAACCAATGGACCAGTCTGTCAATGCTGCTAACATTGAATGTTATTGCTTGACAAGAGTTGAAGAAATAGCCATTTCATATGTTAAACTTGTGTATTGCTTTAAGAGATTGAGTTTAAGGTTGGGAGGGGGAAAGAGGAGGATTGTACCTTCAAGGCCATCTGAAACTAAAGAAGATAAGACCTTGGTGGGTTTTCTAATGGAAGAGAAACTGATTCTTTAAATTAATTGGAGAATATGATTAATGACAAAATTAAAAAGGTGGAGAATTGTGCTTTAATATATTGTACAAGGGGCAGAGATTTCAGATTCCAGATTCCTTCAAGGCAAGCATTTGCCAGTGTATTAGGCTGAATTTTAAGGTAAACAATGCCTCAGAGTCACTTGAAAAGCCCATATGTTGGAAAGTTGACACAGTCTAGGAATGTGCACAGCATCAGCTTCCTAACAGGACATGTCTTCAGGGCCATAGTCCTTCCAGTCCACTAAATATTGCATATGTCCCCAACAGACACAGGATTCCACAAAGTGCACCACCTCATATTGGCTGTCCCTGCACTAAAACTGGCTTTTGTAGGTGATCCAATGTCCATTGAGGGCTGGCTAGCATGGCCCAAATCTAGCACTACATGGAATGGAGACACAGCAAAGTGGCTAGTGGCCCTCTATGATTACGATGCAGTTGAGCTGATGTATTTTGACATCTTCATGTGGGTATTATGGAGGTGGTTCCAGGACCCCCTTGCAAACTGACACATCTTTTCTTTTTATATATATTTAATTGATTTTCTCATTTTACAATTGGATATTTAACAAGCAATGTGATGACTGGGTTGATCAATAGTTCAATAGTGTACATAAGTCTTTAGTATAAATATCATATTACAATATCAATAATTTCCTCTCTTTTCCCATTAATATCTGCTATCTCATATTGGGCTAGTACAATTCTAAAGAAAAACATCTTTGTTACAGTTATCAATAATTTTTAGGTTATATATATCTTAATTGCGTTTGCACTTAATCCTTGTATACAATCAATGTCCTGTTCTTGCTTTTTTCAGGCTTTAATTTCCCATCAATATTCAAATTAACACTATTATTTATGATTTCCAGGGTTCCCTTATCTTAACTTCTCCATTTCCCCCTAATATTCTGGTTACACTTCTTATCTATTTGATTATAGTATTGCTCTGTTTTCTAAAAATTAGCTATTTCACACCATGTTAAACTATCTAATTAGGAACTTCTGATTTTGCGCGGTAGCGACCAGTCATGGACTTGTGGATTCTCTGCACCCCCATGGGTAATTTCGCCCTGCCTGGGGACCCTAAATGGGTCTAAGTTGCCCCAGAGAGGTGACAAAGAAAGAAGGGTGCTCCAGCAATTCTGGAACAGCAGTGACCATTCCATTGAGGAAAGCTTTCTAACCTGACAGGAGAAAGGCTGGCCATATTGCATTGACCAGCCCAAGCTACTAGCAACCAAAGTCCAAAAGCACTAACCAGCACAACTGTGAACAGCATGCTTAAAACTGGGTGAGGAATTCAATCTTCTCTTTTCTATTCTATATTTAATTTCCTGGAAAAGATCCCCAAGAAGCAAAATACCTCCGAAAGGGAAGGAGGGGGATTTCTGCCCCACCCTTATACTAACGGAAGTGGCGAATTAATCTTTTTATGGAGGATCAAATTATGTGGAAGTGAAAAACAAATAGTTGCTGACACCTAGTGGTGGATGAAGACTATGACAGCTATGACTTTAATATAAGACTTGGCAAAACCTGGAAAAGCTAATCTGTGTTTGGGACCTTCAAAGTTTTAACAACAAAGAACAGCTGTGAGAAAAAAAACAATAATCTGGGCTATAGACAAAGAGAGAATTATAAATTTTAGAAAAAAAATCTTTTTTGAACTATTTGGATTACAAATATCTATTTAATTGGGACTCTAAAGCTATTTGCAGAGAAAAGAAAGGAAGAGAAAAACTCAAATTCTTGGCCATCATGGATCAGAGACATATAGAAAGAACATATCAAGAAAACATAAATATTTCACAGGAGGAGATATATAGTATACTGCAACTAATTCAAACAACAATGACTTTAAACCACAAAGAAATTCAAAATAACTTTGAAAATATAAATCAATCTATTTCTGTTAACTCTACAACAACAAAAAATCCCAGAAAACAACAACAGAGAAGGAGCAGATAAAACAGATAAATGGATATAGAATTGATAATAGAGACTTAAAGATGGAACTAAACAAAACAAGGAAACATGATTTAATCCTAATGGGGGAAAAATCACAAGAATTGGAAAAAAAATGTATCCCTTAAGGCTACAAAATAAATCTGAGGACAAGAAAACATACTGGATAAAATGGACTGTAGAGATGTCAGGAAAATCGGAGAGAAAGGAAATGATAAGAGAAGTAGAGAGAAAGAAAAAGAAAAAGATTTTCAACAAATGTGGAAAGGCAGAAGCCCCGTAGAAAGACACTTCTCCTGATTTACTTTTTATATCTACAGCAACATTTATAAACATATGGAAAAACTTTTTGATTCAGCAAAATACATTGATTAAGAAAGATACTGGGCAAAGAAAAAAGACTAAAGTGGAAACCAAGAAAATAGATGATGGGAATTATCAGAGAGAATACTTAAAAAAGAAACATTTATTTGAATATGGTTAAAGAACTAGGAAAGTTTGGGAATATGTATGTCATTCTACAGGGACGCGGTGGCTCAGTGGGTTAGGACACTGAGCTTGTCAATCAGAAGGTTGGCAGTTTGGCGGGTTGAATCCTGAGTGCCGCATAACAGAGTGAGCGCCTGTTACTCGTCCCAGCTTCTGCCAACCTAGCAGTTTGAAAGCATGTAAAAATGCAAGTAGAAAAATAGGGACCACTACGGTGGGAAGGTAACAGCATTCCGTGCACCTTTAGCGTCTAGTCATGCCGGCCACATGACCACGGAGACGTCCTCAGACAAGCGCTGGCTCTTTAGCTTTGAAAGGGAGATGAGCACCGGCCCCTAGAGTTGGAAACGACTAGCATGCATGTGCGGGGGAACCTTTACCTTTACCTTTATGTCATTCTAAGAGGGATGAATTCTCTAAATAATATAGTATGCTTTTTTAAACGTTTTTTTCTCTTTCTTGATATGAGTAATATAAAAAAGGTGAAATGACTTAGAAAAAGGAAATGTTTTTAGATACTTAAATGTGATGGAATTTAAAAAAATTATAATTGGAGACAAGGTTTTCCAAGTAGGAACTTTTACTAAGAAATAGGAGATGGAAGGTATAATAGACAGGATCTGAAGAATCCCCTCACAGATCAATATTTTTAAAGTGTCCCCAAGCAAACTCCACACCTCAGTTCATTCAGTCAGTTCCAGATTAGCCAAGCTCCAGGTGGCAAGCCCCTCGTGGGACAAACAGGATCATTCCCACCCCCTCAAATTTCATCCAGAGAAACAATCCAGATCCCGGAAGCATTCCTTCCTCACTTTCCACCCCCTTTCTTAGCTGTCCACAAGATAAGAGGGGAATGCCTGGTAATTGCTTATATTGTGATGGATAGCAGGTTTAGCAACTTGGGTGCTCTAATGTGACATTTATTGACCCACTCATATTCTGAGGAGGGAAGGTGTTTCCAAGCTACTAAGTATTGAATTGCTCTGTGGTGCTTTCTAGATTCTAGGATTTCTTTTACTTCGAAGTGTTGTTTTCCTTCAACCATGATAGGAGGTGGTGGTGGTGGGGTTTTTGGTCATAAGGGTGACTGTTGTTCCCTTTTTAGTAAACGGCAGTGAAAGATTGGGTGTATTTGCCTAAGATTTTGGGGTAGTTCTAATTCTACTGTTACTGGGTTTATGATTCTTTTAATTGGGAAAGGTCCAATATATTTTGGTCTGAGTTTTTTACAGGGTTGTAGGGATTTTAGGGATTTTGCAGATAAATATACCATCTCTCCTACCCTGAATGGTGTGAAATCGATTCTCTTTTTGTCTGCCTGTGCTTTGTATGCTTGTCTGGCTTTGTCTAAAGTTTTCCTAACAATTGGCCAGGTGTTTTGCAATTGTGCAATCCATTCTTTCAGCGATGGGATTTCCAGTTCGTTTGGGATTAGTTCTGGCATAGAGTTGAAACTTTGACCAGTGGTTATTTGAAAAGGAGTGTAGCCTATGCTAGAGTGGACTGCATTATTGTAAGCAACTTCTTCAAAATTTTGTTTGCTGGAAAGTAATAAAGCATCTTAAATATTGCTCCAGTACTGAGTTCCCGCATTCCAAGGTTAGAAAACAGAGAAAAGATTATGGCTTTATGTCAGGTCTCTTTCTGGAACGCAAATATGAAGATCGGTCTTTTCGCTGTTCTTTTTCAAAGCACATCTTTTCTGTCAAAGGACGAAGAAGATGTACCCAGAAAGTGCCACTGGAGACCCAAAAGAAAAGAGACAGTATCTGGATGCACAATGACTCCTATATTCACAGTTTTATTTTGACTCTGGCCCATGCCTTAAATGCTGCATATTTATCCATATCCCGGAGGAGAAGAAAGGAGGGTAAAAATATATTGTGGGCTCCAAGCCTGCAACCATGGCAGGTATGAGGTCCCAACAAGGATCCACCAAATGAAATTCTCTTTCAGAAGAAATCCAAAGGAGAAGAAGGCGAACCATCTCAACCTCCTTGTGCTAGAATGGTGAGAATGGTGACTAGATATCAGTCCCTGAGTAGTTCTTAAGAGGGATAAAAATTCCTTCCAAAACTTAGATGTAAATTGCACTCCCCTGTCAAATATGATGTGTTGAGGTGCTCCATGCAGCCTGTAAATGTGCTGCACGAATAGTTTTGCTAAGGTTTTTGTGGTGGGAATCTTTTGGCATGGGATAAAGTGCACCTGTTTGGAAAACAAATCTGTTACCCCCACCCCCCAGATGACAGTGTTCCCGTTGCTTTCTGGTAATTCCACTATAAAATCCATGGCTATTTCTTTCCACTATAAAATCCATGGCTATTTCTTTCCACTATAAAATCCATGGCTATTTCTTTCCACTATAAAATCCATGGCTATTTCTTTCCACTATAAAATCCATGACTATTTCTTTCCACTATAAAATCCATGGCTATTTCTTTCCACTATAAAATCCATGGCTATTTCTTTCCACTATAAAATCCATGGCTATTTCTTTCCACTATAAAATCCATGGCTATTTCTTTCCACTATAAAATCCATGGCTATTTCTTTCCACTATAAAATCCATGGCTATTTCTTTCCACTATAAAATCCATGGCTATTTCTTTCCAGGGGGACTTCCTGTTTGGCAGCCGACAGGACAACTGAGAAAAGCCAGTGCCTCAGCTTTCCAGTCTGGTTTCTCTTCACCTAGTGACTCTTAAAGGGTCAGAAAGTTGCCCTGGAGGGGCAACAAAGAAGGAGAGATACTTCAAGAGCTCAG
Source organism: Vipera ursinii (assembly GCF_947247035.1). Lineage (NCBI taxonomy): Eukaryota > Metazoa > Chordata > Lepidosauria > Squamata > Viperidae > Vipera > Vipera ursinii. Next base: position 185,193,143 of record NC_139513.1, on the reverse strand, counting down.
ATCAGGTGGCGACTGATCAGAGCGGACTGCAGACCCCTCTGAAAAAGCAGGGGAAAGGCTGCCGGGTGAGCCAAGGCAGCCCTAGTCATCTCCAGCAGAAAGGGAAGCACTGCAAAACAGCTGATTCTCAACTGCATACAGAGGCTGGGTGAGCCAGAATTTTCTTTCCTTCTCCTTGAGGATTATAAATGTTGAGCCCCTGATGGGAAAGGGCTGAAAAGTAAAGACCCCCAGAAGGATTAAAGTTAAAAGCAGCAAGTAATTATAAAGAAGGGGAAGTGCTCTTTTTTAAGAATATTGGACATTGATAAATAAGCTGAGGAGGACATCTAATGGCAAAAGAAGAAATGACAGTACAAATACATAGTGAGAAATGGAAAAAATGTTTTTACAACAGTGACCTTGGTGGACACAGCTGAAAATAACAAAAGTGCCCTGTTATGAGATTGCAAGGGAAAAAGACTTTTTAAAGTCTTTAAATTATTGGAATACCCCAAAATTGGAAAACTTTACTATGCATCAGCGCATCAGAAAAAAAGAGGGGTTGCTGTATATATTAAAGAGACAATAGATTCTAAATTGGTATTCAGATAAAGAAGGAAGAATCTTAAGGTAGAAATACATCTGCGCCAAAAGCAAATGCTGTTAGTGGCAATTTACACACCAAACAACAATCAATAAAAATTTTATAAAAACCTACTGTTATGTACTGGGCTCTTGTGAAATACCATGTGGAGTTGCTGGAGCAGCTAACGGCTCTCCAGCAACCCAGACTACAAGTCTCCTGTGCTGCAATTGGCTATCTACAGGCGGCAATGGTTGATTCAAACCTATTGGCTGCTGCATAGGGGCTAGACTATATATTGCAGCTAGTTGCAGCCATTTCCCCAGTACAGTTCCAGCATGAAATAAATAATGAGTTACCCTGTACTCCGTTCCGTGTCTTCATTCCTGCACCAAAGAACCCGCTATTTAACAGTGGCGATGATCCTGCTTCACTGAATAAAGAGCTGAAGTCTATGAGGGAAAGGCAGCACACGCCGGTGGGAAGAGGCATTTCCCCCCCCTCTCTCAAGGTCGCTAGTAAGCTACGCTAGTGACCTCATGCTCAGTGGACTCATTCCTTGAGCCTGGAAGCAGGATCCAGAAGAACACGGGAACCAGAAAGAGAATGCCGAAGATCAGAAAATTGTGAGAATTTGATGTGAAACACCCAGAGGAATGGCCATCATATTTATTGCAAGTAGAAAACTACCTCAGAGCCAATCAGATCATGGAAGAAGGACTGAAGGCTGCAACGCTACTCTGCGTGTGCTGCCTAGCAACCTTTGATTTGGCCGAGAACCTTTTCGTGCCGACACCAATTGAAGCGGTCTCCTACGCAGATCTCAAAAATAAGCTAACCGGGCACTTCCAGCCTAAGATGTCTGAAATGGCTTGGCAATTCAAGTTCGACCAAAGAGTGCAGCAACCCAGGGAGTCAGCTTTGGAATTTATAGCGGGCCTAAGGCAGGCCGCACGCCTATGCAAGTTTTCAAATTTAGAGGAGCAATTTGCGAGTTCGGCTGATCTGCGGCCTATGGGACAGAATGCTTCAGCAGAGACTATTTACTAGGCCAAATTTAATGTTTTCTGAAGCACAGGACGAGGTGATGGCCAACGAAGCTGCTGGGGGCGCAGTGCAGACTGTTCAGCCCACCAAATCGACAAGGTTTGAAGAAACAGTCTACCTTGAGGATGCCAAATGCACCGGAGAATCTTCCGAGGAAGAAGAACCTGAAATCAACCGACTCCAAAAGCAGCCTAACACCCAAAACCGCAACAGCCACCAGTGAGAGGACAGTTACAAGGCAGTTCTCTTACCAAAATGTAAGGGGTGCTGTGGCAATCATCTTCATGCCAATTGCAGATTTCATTCAGCCATGTGTAGAGCTGCAGTCTCAATCATTTCTCAAGACACTTTTAACTTTATGTGTAGGCACAGTAACAATTGGGCCAAACTAAGACCTTCAGATATAATCCTAATGGATTTTCAAAATGCTCATGTTAAAGTTAAGGGAGAAGCCACCTTGTTGGTCAAGTTTAAAGGGTTTTTGGGGTACCTGGATATAATAGTAGTAGGGGGCCAGAGAACGAGTCTCATTGGACTCGATTGGTTTGATGCCTTAGGTATTCAGATTACTGGCATAAACCGGACACAAACTGCAGACCTCGCGTCAGTGTACGAGGAATATGCAGATGTTTTTGATTCAACCCTAGGGACATACACAGGTCCGCCTATTTCATTTAAGCTAGATCCAAATGTAGTTCCAATCAGGCACACCTAGCTTGCAATGGGACCGGCATGGAAGGCGATGCTGCCACTGCCACCACCGCGAAGAGGGTAGCAGCCCCGGCACAGAAGCCAGAAGGGACTCTGCTTTCATTGTTTAAGTCTTCCTGCTCAGCTTCTCTCCAGCCATCCAATCGTGTGGCTCTTCCCTCCTGCAAGCCTTGAGCTCGCCGGCCCTCTCTTTTTCCTGCAATTTCCTCATCATCATAAAAAATAATGAAAGGCATGAGAGACGGCAGCAGCGTTTTCAGAGGAGGGGAGCCCAAGGAAGGCACAGCAGGTGGAAAAAGGACTGCTGCTGTCTCGCCCAACTCCCTCCCCACCCCACTTTTTCTCACTTTTTCCATCTGATGCACCTTACTCAGGCTGCCCTCCTCCAACCACGCTGCTGCTGTCTCACCCAACTCCCTCCCCACCCCACTTTTTCGCAGCAGGGCCGTCCGGCCCTTTTTCCATCTGCTGCAACTTCCTTGGGCTCCTCTCTTCTGAACACACCACTGCCATTTCGCCTGACTCTCTTTCCACCCCACTCTTTTGCAGCAGGGCTGTTCAGCCATTTTTCTGTCTGCTGCAACTTCCTCGGGCTCCCCTCCTCCGAACACAATGCTGTCGTCTCGCCCGACCCTCTTTCCACCCCACTCTTTCACGGCAAGGCCGTCCGGCCCTTTCCCCATCTGCTGCAATTTCCTTGCTCCCCTCCTCCACTGTTTCACCCAGTGAGGTCAGGAGAGAGTCGGGCGAGATGGCAGCAGTGTGTTTAGAGGAGGGGAGCCCAAGGAAGTTGCAACAGATGGAAAAAGGGCCAGATGACCCTGCCACGAAAGAGTGGGGTGGGAAGAGAGTTGAGCGAGATGACAGCGGTGTGTTTGGAGGAGGGGAGCCCAAGGAAGTTGCAGCAGTTGGAAAAAGGGCTGGACAGCCCTGCCACAAAAGAGTGGGGTGGAAAGAGTCAGGAGAGACAGCAGCAGTGTGTTTGGAGGAGGGGAGCCCATGGATGGCGCAGCAGATGGAAAAACGGCCAGACGTCCCTGCCGTGAAATAGTGGGGTGGAAAGAGAGTTGGGTGAGATGGCAGCCATGTGTTTGGAGGAGGGGAGCCTGAGGAAGGCGCAGCAGATGGAAAAATGGCTGAATGGCCCTGCTGTGAAAGAGTGGGGTGGGGAGAGAGTCGGGCGAGACGGCAGCGGTGTGTTTGGAGGAGGGGAACCCGAGGAAGGTGCAGCAGATGGAAAATAGGCCCACTCACCTTTCCAGCAGTCCTCCAGTCTCTTCCTCCACTGCCGCCATGTGGAGTCCAAAGAAGAAAAGAGGTTTGTGGGCAGTCCCACAAACCAAAGAAGTTCAACCAATCAATTCAAACTTCGCGAGTTTGTTTTTTTTTTGTGTGAGAAGTTTGAATTGATTGGTTGAACTTTTTTAGTCCCACTTTTTTTTGGGGGGGACTGCACATTGCAGAGGACTGGGAGCCACAGGAGATGGCTGAAAGAGCCACATGCGGCTCTGGAGCTGCAGGTTGCCGACCCGTGGGCTAGACTATATATTGCGGCTAGTTGCAGCCATTTCCCCAGAAAAGTTCCAGCACGAAATAAATAATGAGTTACCCTGTACTCCATTCCGCGTCTTCATTCCTGCGCCAAAGAACCCGCTATTAACACCTACATAGAATAATAATAGAAATGGAGTACCAAAATATTTGCTTACTAGGAGATTTCAATGCAATAATAGATGGAAAAATTGATTATAAAAGTAATAAAACAGGAAAACTGGAAGAAGGTTACTTAAGACATTTTTTGATATGGCGGAGGAAATTGGAATACAAGATGTCTGGAGGGAGTTTAATCCACAACAAATGTAATTACACCTTTTATTCAAATAGCCAAAAATCTTGGTCAAGGATCAATATGATTTGGATGACTGCTGACATGAGAATGAACATACAGGATATTGAGATAGAAATAGGCACATGGGCAGATCATAACCCAATGAAAGTGACCTGGAAATGAATACAAAAAAGACCAAGATGGACTTTAAATCAATCCATATTAAAAGAAAAAGAATTCATACAGTTAGCAAAAAAAAAAAGAAATGGAATTTTTCTTCAAAGAAAATAAAAAAAGAAGATACAACAGTACAAAATCTATGGGATACAGCTAAAGTGTACTGTAGAGGCATAGCTATAACATATATGGCAAGGAAAAATAAACAAAGAAAACAGCAATATGCATTATTAAAAGAAAAATTTGGAAAGTTAGAATTAGAACTGCAAAAAAATCCACAAGAAAAACTTTGAAAAGAGAAATGGGTATAATAAAACATAAATTAAATCTGTTGGACTCAGAAAAAGTGGCAGAACAGTGAAACAGAACATTTTAGAAAATGCCAATAAACCGGGAAGATGGTTAGCTTATAAACTTAAAAAACAGAAAGAGGAAAAAAACTATACATAACTTACTAAATGAAAAAGATAATCAAAGAATACTATAAGGAATTGTATGGTAAGGAGGAAACTTCAAGAGAGAATACTAAAATATCTGGAAGAAAATAATCTTCCAAAGATCTCAGAGACATTTAAAATTATGTTAGATGAAAGGATTACAATGATGGAAATATCAGAGGCCATAAAAAGACAAAAAATGGAAAAACACCAGGTCCAGATGGGCTTCCAGCAGAGCTATATAAGAACCCCCAAGAGATACTAAGTGAACCACTGAAAGACGTTTGCAATGGACTCTTATTAGAAGCCAGACTTCCATCTACATGGATGGAAGCAAATATTACTCTGAGTCCTTCGGGAGATAGGGCGACATATAAGTCCCAATAATAAATAAAATAAATAAATAAAAGAAGATTCTGATTTGACTCAGATTAAGAACTATAGACTGATTTCATTGCTCAATGTGGATTATAAAATTTTTACTTTAATAATGGCTGAGAGACTGAAAAAATACTTAGTCGAATTTATACATCCAGATCAAAATGGCTTTTTACCAAAGAGACAAATTAAAAACAATTTAAGAGTGATAATAGACGTATTAGAATATTATGAGCTACACCCAGGGAAACAAATGGCATTAATATTCTTAGATGCCCAAAAGGCATTTGATAATCTCTCCTGGCAATTTATGATTCACCAACTACAAATAATGGACTTTGGACAGAATTTTATAAATATGATAAAAACAATATATAGCAAACAGACAACGATAGTGATTGTGAATAGAGATTGCACTGAGAGCTTTGAGATAAGAAAAGGCACAAGGCAAGGATGCCCATTATCCCCTCTGTTATTCATCTTCACCTTAGAAGTTTTAAATAGAAATATTAGACAAGATACAGAAATTAAAGGGTTGGGGATAAAGGGTGAAACATACAAATTACAAGCATTTGCTGATGATTTAATATTTATTTTGGAAGAACCCCTGGAGATAATTTCTAAATTGTGGGGAAAGATAGAACATTATGGAGAAATAGCGGGACTAAAAATAAATAAAGAAAAAACTAAGATAATAGTAAAGAATCTTACAGATAAGCAAAAAAACAAAAAACGATTGTCAGAATCAATAGAGGTACAGATAGTGAAAAAAGTTAAATATTTGGGTATATATTTATCAGCCAAATGCTTAACAATAAAAGAAGACAACTATATAAGGCTATTGAAACAAATAAAATTAGACTTGGAAAGGTGGAAGAATTTGCAACTGTCAATGCTAGGAAGAATTGCTACAGTTAAAATGAATATATTGCTGAAGATTTTATTTTTATTTCAAACAATTCTGATAAAACTTGAGAAAAAAATTCTTCCAAGATTTAAATTCATTAATTTTGAAGTTTGTTTGGCAAGGAAAGAAAGCTAGAATAAAGATGAAAACGTTGCAAGATGCTAAGGAAAATGGAAGTTTTGGGCTGAGTGGGCTTTGTACTATCAAGCATTTGTATTAACATGGGTGAAAGAATGGATAACTTTCAGGAATAAAAGGTTGTTATATTTGGAGGGACATGACTTACAATTGGGGTGGCACGCTTTTTTGTGCTACAGCAAAAATAAAATTCATAAGTATTTCCAAAATCACTATATTAGAAATGATTTGATAACAGTATGGGAAAAAAATTAAAACTAAAATATATGTAAAAATTCCAGGCTGGCTATCAGCGACGGAAGCTTTCTCACATCCAAATTTGGTAGACTTTGAAAAAATTTGGACATGTAGAGATATTCTAAATACTGATGGGACATTAAAATCGAAACAAGAACTGGAAAATCAGGGTATCAACCTGTCATGGTGGGTACAGCTACAAATGCAAAATAGATATGAAAAAGATGTGAAACTGTATGGGTTTTATAAAGAACAAACTGTATTTGATAAGATATTGTTAATCTCTGATGAGAAACTAAGAAAATGTATATTTTTTTGTTAATTTTGGAGATGGAAAGTGAACAAAATAAAGCAAAAGGTGGGCGAAAAACTTTGGTTACAATATAGAACTAGAAAAATGGCAAAAATTATGGGAGAGAAATTATAAATTGACAATGGCAACTTCATATAAAGAAAATCTATATAAAATGTTTATAGATGGCACTTCCCAGCAGCAATATTAGCAAAAATGTTTAAAAATATGTCAGATAGATGTTGGAAATGTAAACATAATTCAGGCATGTATTATCTTATCTGGTGGACATGTGGTAAAGCAAAGGCTTATTGGAAAAAAATACATGCTTGGTTAGAAAAAATGTTGGGAGAACATGTAGTATTTAATCCTGAACTTTTTCTATTAGATATAATACCAGAAAAGATTAATAAACAAAGTTTATATTTGGTTCTACACATTACAACAGCAGCAAGAATAACCTTCACACAATACTGGAAAAATAAAGGAACACCACCAGAGGAAGAAGTAATTAAAAAAATATTGGAATGCACAGAGATGGACAGATTAACAATGAGATTGAAAGATAAAGAAGAAACAGAATACTACCAAACCTGGGAGTCATTCTACAAATGGCTAGAGGAAAGAATAAAAGATTAGGACTTGACTATGTATTAGTGCTTTTGAAACCAGACTGCACGCGGTTTGAAAAACTAACATATGTATGTAAGGAAAAAAGAACTAATAAAATCTCTAAGTTTTTATTTATGAATCTTTCCATCTCTGCCATCTCTTTAGGGCTCATGGAGTACAGCCTGGGCTTCGGGAGTTTTGCCCAGGTTTGAATTCTATAGCACAGTCTGTGGGTCGGTGAGGGGGGAGCTCATCCGCCCGTTCCTCACTGAAAACTTCAGCAAGGTCCTGGTATTCTTCCAGTATTTCTGGTAACCCCTTCTCTTCCCCCACTGATGCTGTCTCCGCTCCTCGGATTTAGGGGGGTATCCTTTGGGATTTTAAGTTCATATGCTCCCCCTCCAGGAAGTTGAGTTCTCCTGTCTTCCAGTTTACCCAGGGGTTCCATTTCTTTAAGCATTCCAGCCCTGAAATCATTGGGCATTCCATGCCTGGAATGCACTACAAATGTTATATTTTCCTCATGGGTCCCCAGGGACAGGTGAACTGGTAAGGTGGCTAGTGTAGCTGGGACCCCCCCTGCTATGGACCCATTTAACTCACCAAAGGAGATTGGTTGCTTTAGTCTCCTCACTGGAATGCCCAAATTCCCCACCAGCATCGGGCTAATGAGGCAGCAGGTATAGCCAGAGTCTATTAGGGCTTTTACTTTGACAGTTTCGGGCATGGAGGAAGCTAATATAGTCACTGTCTTAAAAATGGATGGAATGGATCCACTTACCAGGGTTTCACCCTCCGAGCTGTCCTCCGAGGTGTCCACTGCCCCTGCGGTGTAGGCCAGAGTTCCCCCCCAGTCCTTGGCAAGGGTTAGAGACTCTACAGCCTCTATCCCCCTCATGGCAGGTTCTTTTGGTTTGGCTGGGGACTTCCCTGATCTCCTGGTCAATTATGGGCCTGATTTGTGCTGAGGGGCTTTTGAGTGGATTCTGTGGTGCAGTGGCCCTCTCTCCTGCATTTGAAACAGCCCATTGACCTTTTAGCTGTAGCCGGCAGCTTTGTTGGCTCAACTGTCTGCTCAGGGAGCAGGCGGCCCCATGGTCTTTCTCGGTGGTGTCTCTTCAAGTATGCCTATCTCCACCTCCTCTGCCAGGACGTACCAGTCATTGAGGTGGTGTGGGAACCCTTGAGGGAGGCAAGCATGATATAGCTTGTAGTTTAGGCCATCTTTGAAATGTCTAAGGAGGATATCTTCTGGCCAGTTCAGCTTGTTGGCAATGGCCCAGAATTCTTGTGTATATTTAGCCCTACCTCACTGTTTTGATTCTCTCCCAGGCCTTGCGATCAGCCAAAGGGTCCTCGAATCGCCTCCTCAAGGATGACATGAACCAGATAAAGTCATTGAGTTCTGGGGCATTGGAGTCATGCAGGTTCACCACCCAGTCTGCGGCCGGTCCATCCAGGGCGGATTGTACAATGCGGATGCGGGCTTTGTCACTGAGGATGTTCTTCCATATAACTGAGGGCTTGAGTTAGGAAAAACCCCAAGCATGGCAGCTCCCCCTGAATTTTGCTTCCAGAGGCAGGAATCTTTGAATGAATCAGTGCCTTCACCACTGGTAGTATTGCCCCCCATCCTGATCCCCATCTGCGGGTGCTGCTGAAGTGGTAGCTCCAGGTTCAGCAGATGGCCCCAGTGCTACAGGTTCTGGATCCCTCCCCCCCGCACTGTCTCTCCAGCTGCAGCTCCAGGCACTGGGATGGCTGCGGGACTCAGGTTTCTCCTCCCTTAGAGAGCGGAGGGTTTTTCTCATCAGGTCAATAGCTTTCTCTAGGATCCAGTCTATGTGTAGTGAATAACTCCCATCCTCTTTGCTGATGTGCAGGAAGCTCTCCATCTCTTGCTTCTATCCAGGTTGGTGGCCGCCCCGACTCAGGGTCACTTTCATCGATACCTTTTCCCACTCACTTTTCTTTCCAATGCCCATGGACCACTGCGGTTTGTAGTCGCACATCTCCACTGCCTCTTCCCCGGAGGAATACGATGCTTTGGCTCCCAATAGTTGGTGGGATTTCAGTCAGGGGGAAAGCTCCCTTTCCATGGGGCTTCCCTCCTTCCTTCCCTCGTCGCTAGACATTGTATTTTTTGCAAAGTCTCCCAGTAAGTTTCTTCCTTCCAGGTTAACTCTTAATGCAGATTCTGTCTAATGTCAGAACCCTCTTCACAGCCCACATCTTAGGAAAGAAGGACTCTTGGAGACAAGGTTTTCCAAGTAGGAACTTTTACTAAGAAATAGGAGATGGCAGGTATAATAGACAGGATCTGAAGAATCCCCTCACAGATCAATACTTTTAAAGTGTCCCCAAACAAACTCCACCCCTCAGTTCATTCAGTCAGTTCTGGATCAGCCAAGCTCCAGGTGGCAAGCCCCTTGTGGGACAAACAGGATCATTCCCACCCCCTCACATTTTATCTGGAGAAACAATCTAGATTTCAGAAGCATTCCTTCCTCACTTTCCACCCCCTTTCTTGGGTGTCTGCAAGATAAGAGGGGAATGCCTGGTAATTGGTTATATTGTGATGGATAGCAGGCAGGCGGAATACACAAAGGTTACAATTAAGAAAGCAAGTGAAAGGAATAAAATCCCATGCTTGTTCCCTCTTCTCCTTGGGAATGGCAGAATCCAAGGAAGGGTGAGATTTGGGTTTTGCACAGAACAGATAGTTAGAAATGAAATATAAATGGATTCTGACAGTGCCTTTGAATCATCAAATAGTTCTTCCTCTATTTTTATATATATTATTTGGAATAAGACCATTTGGTTGAAGTTTTTTTGGAAGGACGAGCCCATTGGTATTCATTAAACTGCCTCCCTATTACTCCAATTTCCCACAATTGTCCTGATAGGTTTATCTTCCATTCAATCTGTTCTTCTTCCAGATTTCTTAATTTGTAAAAAGTCTTTTCCATTTTCAATGTTGTCACTGCTTTTTCTGATTTTTCTGTTGGCTGGGTCTGCATTGTTAGTTCTTTGCTTGTGGTCAAGATCTGGGTTTGTATATTTAGGCTAGTACAGGGCTTTTCAACCTTTTTACCCATTGTACCACTTTTAGGATATGGCAGCTTCCGAGTACCACCAATCGCCTAGCAAGGTGTCAAAAATTTGATAACCAAAAAAAAAGGAAAAAAGTGATGAAGTACAGGTAGTCCTCAACTTACAACAGTTGCTTAGTGACTATTTGAAGTTACAATGGCACTGAAAAAAATGCCCCCAAGGCACAGCTGAGCAAGACACCTGCTTGCCCACCTGGCAGCACTCTTCCTCCTGTCCAAGGTTTTCATTGTTGTAAGCATTTCTGTTGAGGATTGGCAGTTGGGGTGGGGTGGGAGGTGTTTGGTTTTTATTTTTTTCCCCTCTGCTGTGTGGTTGCAGCAGGTTTTGGTCACTTCACACGACCCTGGGACACTGTGACCATCATAAATATGAATCAGTTGCCAAGCATCTGATTGTAAATGTAAATCACAAGACCCTGGGGATGCTGCAACATTCCAGCTGATCGGCACTTCTTCTGGGCTCAGCAGAAGCACAGGGATCAACGCCAAGTTCCAGCTGGAGCCTGGTGCTGATCCTGGCACTTCCACTGAGCCCTGACAGCCTCGCCTGCCACCAGTTCAGCTCATTCCCCTCCCCCACTACCACTCTTCTAGGATGGCCACGTACTACCTGCGAGGTGCCAATGTACCACAGGTGGTACCCATACCACTGGTTGAAAAGCCCTGACTTAGATAAGGGAATTGAAGGGGAACTCATCAAATTTGCAGATGACACCAAACTGTCAGAAATAGCCAACACCCCAGAAGACAAACTCAGGATCCAAAAAGATTTTGATAAACTTGAACAATGGGCCCTATCCAACAAAATGAGTTTCAACATGGAGAAAAGTAAAGTCCTACACTTAGGCAGGAAAAACCAAAGGCATGAATACAGATTGGGCATGACTCGGCTCAAAAACAGTAACTGTGAGAGGGACCTTGGAGTACTAGTGGACTATCACTTGACTATGAGCCAGCAGTGTGCAGCAGCAGCCTGGTGTTAATGCTGCTAACTTTGGTTGTTATTGCTTTGGCGACAGATGGAAATGCATTCATTTTTCTCTTTTGCTTTTAGAGCTAGTTGGTCCTGGGAGGGGGATGTGGATGAGAGTCCAGTTAGTCATAACAAAAATAATTCAGTCATGGAAATTCAAGATTACTGAGCCCAGAGCTGATAACGATTTGGTGGGCTGGAGAGCTATGGAGAAAGCCCATGTTTCAAGCTAATTGGGTAATGTGATTTATGACTGTTAGTTGGTGGAGGAAATTGTACTTAGGTATTTTGTGCTCAGGGGAAAGGAATTCAATTTTTGGCTTCAGCTGTATAGTGCCGATACTATACTTCTCAAATAAAAGATTCTTTAAGTTAAATAATGCCTCGAAGTTCTTCTGAAGAGTTTCATCTGTCAGAACCATGACATCTGGGTTCTATAAACAGAGGCATAGAATCAAGATCACGTGAAATACTAGTACCACTTTACAAAGCCCTAGTAAGACCACACCTGGAATACTGCAGCCAATTTTGGTCACCATTTCACATGGTGACATTAAGCCATGACATTAAGCCAAAAACTACAACTTTTACCTAACTATCTTGGGGTCCTGAGCCCCAGTAACTATCCCTAGAGTTGAGGGATAGATCTACAAAGATTCAGGGAAAATTTCAGCATGGAGAAAGAAAGAGCACCAGACACCAGCATCCCGGCTGTGGCTGCTATCCCAGAGGGGGGAGCGTAGGTCAGTGCGCCGATCAAGAAGGAACTTTTCCAGGCCTCTCAGTTGGGGACAAAGCTCAAGCCATGAGGACAGCTGATCTGGTCATTGGAGTGGACCCAGTAGAGATTCCAGAAACCTCGAGATGGCCTTGCCACCATCAAGTACTTCAAAGGCTGATGAGGCTGAACTGCAAAGAGGGGATTACCGTATGTCACGTTCCCCAGATTGGTGGAGAATCACAAAATCGACTACCGCTGAGGACTCGGCTAAGTGGAAGTACCTGATCGCAGCCCTTAGTCAGTCAGTGGAGAGGTTGGTGAAAAGATTTGAGAAGCTAGAGATGAGAAGTGGAGAGCAACCTTCCTGTTCCCCACACGCGAGCAATCATGATGATCGGCGAGGCAGCCACTGTTCTGTTCCAGCTTACGACTGGCCCTGTTTGAATGTCAGGGACAACTCCTTTTTATAGTCAACAGTCTGGAAACACCCAACCAAATTTATTTACAAAAAAATCAAAAGTTCAAACAAGAGTTAAACAGGAATAACAGACCAGGACTCTAGCAGAGGATCTTCAAACGGTTGCCTTCAGCAACCACCACCTCCCACACCTTCCCCTTTTATCAGCAGTCCCAAGGCGAGGCTTCTCACTGCCTTCTCCTCCTCTCACTGAGTTGCTTCATTGCCTTTCTCTGTTCTACTCTGCTGGATTGCCTCCTGCTGCAAGCGTCCCTGAATAGATCCAGCTGTGAATCATCTACGTCCAATACCTCTTGCTCACACGGCTGAGTCTGATGAGGAACATGATGGGAGGGGCCAGGCTGAGAGTCCTGCAGTGCATCAGAGCCTCCCTGTGACACCAAAGGCTCTCCAAACCCCTCCTCCTCCTCCTCTTCAGAATCATCAGACTCAGCTACCAGTATCACAGGCTGACGCTGAATCACAACACAGACGTCTTAGTCTCCGAGAATGGGGTCCAGTTCACTGCATCAGAATTCCAGGCCTTCCTCAGGGACAACCTCATAAGTCATGCCACATCAGCTCCCTTTCACCCATCATCGAATGGACAAGCATAATGCATGGTTCACACAACCAAAGAATCCCTGAAATGTATTGTAACAGGGGATTGGCATCACAGGCTGGCTGATTTTCTGCATCAGAGCCTCCCTGTGACACCAAAGGCTCTCCAAACCCCCCCTCCTCCTCCTCTTTAGAATCATCAGACTCGGCTGCCTGTATCACAGGCTGACACTGAATCACAACAGCCACCAACTCCTGACAAGGGGAAACCCCAGTCCCACCTGTGCAGACCGGGCAGCCTCCCTGTCCTCGAAGCCACCTACCAGGGCCTCCAGACCTGTGGAGTGAGAGAGCTCCAGTCATCACCCTCCAAAAGCCCAGATCACTGCCGAAGAGATAAGAGCCCGAGCTGTCACCGGGGCATCAAAACTCTGGATTGACATGCTTACAGACCACCCAGCCTGGGACCCATACAGCAATGGGGGATGCTGCAGCCCCCACAGATGGGGACCTGTGTTTTATGAGAAACACCCCAACAAACTGAGAGACAGTTCCTAACATATGCTTTTGTTTACACTACAGAGTCTGTCCTTTTGGTAAGTGGGGCTGCATGTCAATGCTGCCAACATCAGATGTTCTTGCTTTGACATGTGGCAAGGCAACTTTGCTTCTTTAAAACTTTTGTGTTACTTTTAGAGTTAGAATTAGTTGATACTGGGGGGAGTAGGAAGAATATCTCTCAAGGCTGTTTTGAAAAAGAGAAGATAAGAATTTGGCAGGTTGTTTAACAGGAGGAAAAGCTTACAACTCAAACTAATTGGAGAATGTGATTTATGATGGTTAATTAGAGGGAGGAACTGTGCTTTGATACTGTGTGCTTAGGGGAGGGGAATCCAGATTTCGGCTTGACGTGCCGAAGCTATTCTCTTTTGATTAAAGACTCCTTAAGGTAAACAATGCCTCGAGGTTCTTTGAAGAATTGCATCTGTTGGAACCATGACAAAGGAACAACTTACTACTAAAACCCCCGAACCCTTAGTGATAGAATGATGGCAACATGTCACTCATGGAAGAAAAAAGAAAAAAAGAAAACAATGTCCATGCAGCCTAATCCAGTCAAGTCCAATCCAGCCCTGCTGGAGATAAGCAGTCAATTCCATATCCTCCACCTGAAGGAAACTGTACAGACATCTGGAGAAGGGATATGATCAAATATACAAGGCAGACTGGGGGTGTCAACCAAATAAGTGTCTCTCCAGTCTCCACTTTGACTCTGTGATTGTCAGCTTCTTGGGCCAATCCAGCTCGATGTCTAGAGTCACTGCATAGGTCTATCACAGTCCAAATCACAGTATTTCCTCTACTGTCGGGTAGCTCTACTATAAAGTCCATAGCTATTTCTTCCCATGGTTGAGAAGGTTCGGCCACTGGTGGCAGTAACCCAGGGGTCTTTCCTGGGATTCTTTTCATGGTGGCACATACAGTACAGCTCCTGACATAGTTTTCTACGTCTCGTTTTAGTCCTGGCCACCACAATTGCCGGCGAGTGAAATGTAGAGCTTTTAGATATCCGAAATGTCCAGCCTGTTTGACATCATGGCTGTGTTTGAGGGCATTAAGATGAAGAGCTTCGGGCAAGTACAATTTTTTCCCCTTGTAAGCCAGACCATCCCTGCATGTTAGGGATGTCTGATTGTCTTTAACCCATTGATCAGTGAGGAGTTCTCACTTTATTTTCTTTACCCCAGGGTCATCAGGATTAAGGGTCCTGCGAGGTGTGAGTTTGGCTGCAGTTTGCAGACTGGGGATAATTACCTCGTTAACTTCTTTGTGTTCACTTTTGTACTGTGGCAATCGGGAGAGCGCATCAGCTAGGAAGTTTTTTTCCTGGTATGTACTTTAGAGTAAAGTTAAAATGGTTAAAGTACTGTGCCCATTGTATTTGTTTTGGGGACAATTTGCGAGGAGTTTTTAGTGTCTCTAAATTTTTGTGATCTGTCCATACTTCAAAAGGCACCTTGCTCCCTTCTAAATAGTGCCACCAGTTTAATAGCCAACACCTAATAGCGAAGGCCTCCTTCTCCCAGACTGTCCATCTCCTCTTGCTTTCAGTAAATTTCTTAGAGTTGTAAGCACAAGGTTGCAGGACCCCACTTTTATTCTTTTGCAATAATACCGCTACGACTGCCATGTCACTGGTGTCTGCTTGAATTACGAAGGGCTCCCCTGGGCAGGGGTGCTTTAGGACTGGTTCAGCCGCAAATAGTCTTTTTAAATACTCAAAAGCTTTCTGACAACTCATAGTCCATGCTAGTGGTTGGCCAGGTTGCAGTTTTCCCCCTCCCTTGCCTGTTTTAAGTAGTTCTGTAAGAGGTAGAGCAATCTCAGCAAAGGAGGGGATGAAGTGACGGTAGAAGTTGGCAAATCCTAGGAAGCTCTGGAGCTGTTTGCTGGTCTTTGGGGGCTGCCATTTGATTATAGTTTTTACTTTGGCTGGGTCCATTTCAATACCCTCATTGGAAATTCTATAGCCAAGATAATCTAATCAGGTTTGGTGAAATTCACATTTTGACAATTTGACATAAAGTTTGACATTCAAAAGGGAAATGGTGGCTCAGTGGATTAGGACGCTGAGCTTGTCGATCAGAAGGTCCGCAGTTTGGCAGGTTGAATCCCGAGTGCCGCGTAGCAGAGTGAGCGCCTGTTACTCGTCCCAGCTTCTGCCAACCTAGCAGTTCGAAAAAATGTAAAAATGCAAGTAGAAAAATAGGGACCACTCCGGTGGGAAGGTAACAGCATTTTGTGTCCCTTTGGTGTCTAGTCATGCTGGCCACATGACCACGGAGACATCCTCAGACAAACGCTTGCTCTTTAGCTTTGAAACGGAGATGAGCACCGGCCCCTAGAGTTGGAAATGACTAGCACACATGTGCAGGGGAACCTTTACCTTTACCTTGGCATTCAATAGTTTCTTTAACACTTTAGTGACCAGTTTTATGTGGTCAGTCATATTCGTACTGTATATCAGGACGTCATCAAGATACACCAGGACCCTTTTGTATAGGTGATCATGTAGGACCTCATTGATCAACTGCATAAATACTGCTGGGGCCCCCTGCAGTCCAAATGGCATGACCTTGAACTGGTAGCTTCCCAAGGGGCAGTTGAAGGCTGTCTTCCACTCATCCCCCTCCTTCATTCTCACCCGGTAATATGCTTCTCTCAGGTCTAATTTAGTGAAGATGCTTTCCTTCGCCAGGTGGGTTAGTAAGTCTTTCAGGAGGGGGAGAGGGTATTTATTTTCTACACTCACAGTGTTTAGGGTCTTATAGTCTATGCAGAGATGAAGAGACCCATCCTTTTTCTCTTTGAACAACACAGGGGCACCCATGGTTGACTTGGCCCACTCAATGAATCCCCTCGCTAGGTTTGTATCCACATATTGCTGCATCTCCTCCATTTCAAGGGGGGACATAGCATACATTCTTGGTCAGGGGAATTTGGCCCCTGGTAACAGTTCAATGGGACAATCATTGGGATGGTGAGGAGGCAAGGTATCGCATTCTTTCTCACTAAACACCTACGCTAGGTCCTGGTACTCACTGGGGATGAGCAGCTCATCTGGTGGCTGTAAGGCAGCCATGTGCGCTCGTTCATTGGGTGGGTTAAACTCCCCTGTAACATCTGTTGAATCAATGGGAGGATCAGACCCTATGGGTAATCTCACAGTTCTCATTCCTTTTTCCCACCAGATAAATGGCTTCCATTTGTCCAGCCAGGCTAGTCCTAGGGTCACAGTCTCAGACATCTTTGGAGCTACCAGGAAGTGAGTAAACTCCCAGTGCTCGCCTATTTCCAAGCGTAAGGGCTCTGTTAATTGCATGACTAAAGTCCCTCCCATTAGGGAGCCATCAGCTTGCTCAAACCTCACAGGTTTGGAGAGCGGCTTAGCCCATATGCCCAGTCTAATGATGCATCGGGAGCAGCCAGTATCGACTAGCACTTTCAGATCTACTTGTGCCCCTGACTTAGGGATTATGAGTTTAGCAGGCAATAAAAAAGGTAGGATGTGTCAACTCACCATCCTCCCCTTCATCGTTGCTGTCAAAACTGGGTAAAGTGGGGGTGGTTCCCGTCGATTGGCCAGCGTCCTCCTGGGTGGGGGACGTAACCTGGTTAATGGGCTTCTGGCTAGCCCAGTTGGACTTTTCTCTCGGTGGCTGCTGTGTGGGTCTCTTCCTCATTGTTGGTTCTAGTTTACTCTGTTGTTGTGGGTAAGGAACTGGGCAGTTCACTGCTCAATGTCCCTGCTGTCCACATCAAAAGCACTTGATTGGTGGACACAGGTGGTCTTGTGGCAGTAGCAGTCATTGGGGGCTTTTGGGGGGGGTGATAGCCATCTGGGTTCTGGCTTTGGTGCAGCTTCAGGTGGGAGAGGCTTTTTATAGCGGGTGAGCTGAACATCTAATTTCACTGCTGCCTGGTACCATTCATGCAGCTGGTCGGGCACAGCTTGGTAGATACATGGCTGAGAAAGGTGGTCGTCTAACCCTTCTCTAAAAAGATGAATTATTGATTGCTCAGGTCATCTCTCTATCCGACCAGCCATCTTTTGAAAGTCCCACATGTACTCTAGGGCAGGCCAGCCAGCTTGCTTTATCTTATGGATTTGTTCTTCTGGTTTGAGGGCAATGGATAGGTCCTGAAATCTTTCCCTCAGCCCGAGGAGGAAAAGGTAGGGGTCCTCCAATTCAGGGGCCTGCTCGTTATATAAATTGTTCAACCATTCAGATGCTTCTTCCTCTACGCTGGATGCAACCACATCGACCATCGCACCTGGGTCCCGATAGAGGTGACCCCAGCAATTCAAATGAGAGTGAACTTGGTTGAGGAAGAAAATCAGTTTCTCTGGGTCCCCATCAAACATTACTCTGAAGGGTGGGCTCATCATTGGTTGCTGGGCCCCCCATTGCTGCTGGTCCCACCCTGGTTGTTGGTTCAATGGCTGCTGGGGTCCCCATTGCTGCTGGCCCCACCCTGGTTGTTGGTTCAATGGTTTCTGGGCCACCAACTGCTGTTGCTGTGCCCCCAGTTGCTGCTGGCCCCCTCCTGGTTGTTGATTCAATGGCTGCCAGGGCCCCCCACTGCTGCTGTTGAACACCCAGATGCTGTCTACCGCATTGGTGCTGCTGTAGGCCCAGGGGCTGCACATTTGGACCCTGCTGCTGCCTCCCCTGCTGTGGTTGTCTGAGGGGAGGGTGCTGTTGGTCAGTGGGATGTTGTGGCACCACCTGCTGTTGTAGGCCCCTCAATGGTTGTTGGACAGATGTGGGTTGCTGTTGTCTACTCTGGATTTTGGCTGCAGGGAATAGTGGCCCCCTCTGTTGCTGATCTACTAAGAAACGTGTTAGTCTCAAATACTGTGGTGCCTCCTGTTAGGCATATGGTGTTAGCCTACAATGTTGGGTTGAAAATATATTAACCAAGATGTTATGTCTTTAAGAAGTTAATTGGCCAATGGGTGTGTAAGTGTTCTCATGGCCAAAAGAGGGAGCTAGTAACGTAGCTTCTCTCTCTCTCTCTCTGAATTCACTGCTCTCTACTATTACTGTTTTTGCTCTGTTACCTGAACTGTGTATTGACCTCTCGACCGGTAAGAAGACTTTGTATTATGTATGACTTGGACTGTTTATTTTTGACTGTGCATTTTTGTTTTTACACCACCTTAAAGTAAACTACTTTTTGCTTTTACAACTCAGTGTACTCTTGTGGTTTCTGTGTGACTCTTACTGCTCTCAGTACCCTTCCTTGTCTGTGCAACTCTTTGGTAGCACAAGGAGACCTCTGCACAACAAATCCTTAACACTGGTTATGGGCCCAGGCCTGTACTGAGAGTTAGTACACACAGTATTCCTAGCTGAATTTGTGATAGCTATTTGGTGTAAAATGGCACAAGAACAGTTTTCAGGCATCTCCTGGATAACCCGGTTGAATGGGACAAACTATGTTTCCTGGTCCACGAAATGCTGCTTGCTTTTGTGCAAGGAAGGACTATGGACTGTTGTAAATAACCCACCAGATACTACTGCTTGGGATGCAAATAACGAAGAGGATGCAAAGAAGATAGACGACTTTAAACGAAACAATGAGAAAGCTCTTTGCTCTTTGCAATGAGATTTAAGGTGCTGGTACTTACCTTTAAAGCCCTACATGGCCTAGGCCTGGGATATTTGCAGGACCGTCTGCTGCCGGGGACGACTTCCCATCGCCCAGTGCGCTCACACAGAGAGGGCCTCCTCAGGGTGCCGTCGGCTAGACAATGTCGGCTGGTGACCCCCAGGGGGATGGCCTTCTCTGTGGGAGTGCTAGCCCTGTGGAACCAACTCCCCCTTGAGCTCCAGATGGCCCCGGATCTCCGATCCTTTCGCCGCAACCTCAAAACTTTCCTTTTTCATCAGGCTGACCTGGATTGACGACGGGTTTTTAAAATGTTTTAATTTTTAATTGTTTAGTTAATTTATTTATGGCTGTTTATTTAATTTCTTTTAACTTTTGTATTGTTTTTATTGTTGTTAGCCGCCCTGAGTCCTTCGGGAGATAGGGTGGCATATAAGTCCCAAAAATAAATAAATAAATAAATAAATAAATAAATAAATAAATAAATAAATAAATAATTGGGCTAACACTGAATGACCAGCAGCTTGTCCATATTCGTGGTGAGGAGTCTGCTGCTAGGTGTTGGGACGTTTTGCGAAGGCTTTATGTTCGAGACAGTGTGGGTGCACATATACTCCTTACACGTAAGCTGTTTAGAATTCGTCTGCAGAAGAATGGAGATATGCTGACCCATTTAAACTACATGAAGGCAACTTTTCAAGAGCTTCATGAAAAGGAGCTGATTTTTTCAGAGTTGCATCAGGTCTACATTATTCTGTCATCTTTGGATGAGAGTTATGATGGGTATGTTTCTTCTTTGGAAGTCTTGACCAGAGAGGAACTGACATTGACTAACATTACTGGGAGACTGCTTGAAGAGTCCAGAAGAAGGTGTGACAGAGACCAGCTGAGAGAGACACAGCCACAAGAGGAGCAGCCATTCACCACTGCTTACAATGTCAAGAAATGTTATTCTTGTGGGGCTAGATGGTATATAGCCAAATTCTGTAGAAAACAGAATGTAAATAGCAGTGGGAAGGCTAAGAAGGGCATTGGTTTGGCTGTTTCTGGTGAACCAACATCCAGAAATAATGACTTGTGGGTTGTTGATAGTGGGGCTTCACAATGCATTACTAAAGTGTTTTACTTCAGTAAAACCAGCTGCCTGCCATTAGTGCAGGTTCGAGTCCCACCAGGCTCAAGGTTGACTCAGCCTTCCATCCTTCCGAGGTAGGTAAAATGAGGACCCAGATTGTTGGGGGCAATTAAGCTGACTTTGTAATAATGCCGCTTGGGTGTGTATGTGTGAAAGCCCTAATAAGAAGGCATATACATAGAATGAAGGCTACTGCTAAGCTTGTAAGCCGCCCTGAGTCTTCGGAGAAGGGCGGGATATAAATGGAATTAAAATAAATAAATAAAAACAGCAACCAATATGTTTCACTGGCAAACGGTTGGAAGATGAAGGCCTCTGGTGAAGGTAATTCCTATTGTCCATGCTTTGATGAACAGTTACCTATGTTATATATACCTAAACTAAGATTCAACCTGTTATCTGTAAGGGAATTGGTTAAAGTTGGGTTTGTGGTAACATTCAGAGGGGAGCAATGCACTATTGAGAGGAATGGAACCTGTGTAACTGCTAATTTGAAAAATGGTTTGTTTGTTCTCACAAGTAACCAGGTTAGTACAGTAAAAGCTAATTCGATATGTGAGAATAAGAAGCCACATGATGAATGTATACATTTATTGCATAGGAGGTTAGGGCATGTAAACTTTAACTCACTACGTAAAACAGTTGAGTTAGTAGAAGGAATTAAACTGAAGCCAAGTAGTAAGTATGTGAATTGCAATGCTTGTAATCAGGAAAAGAGTAAGGCAACTCCTGCAAACAAGTTAAACGGCTTCAAAACAACTGTACCTTTGGAAGTTGTGTTTGCAGATTTAATTGGACCCATGAAACCAAGTTTAGGAGGATCTTGTTATATTTTAAGTATACTGGACCATTACTCTCGATATGGTTTTTGATATCTGCTTAAGTCAAAGGCAGACACTTTCCAACAATTTGCAAACTGGCTGAAGTTCATCGAGAGAAAAACAAAGAGAAAGGTTCAGTGCATAATTACTGATAATGGCACTGAATTTACAAACAAGCGCTTTGTTGATATGCTAGAATCAGCTGGCATTGAGCATAAATGTTCAGCCCCTTATAAGCCTCAACATAATGCATTTGTTGAGAGACGTGGGCAAACATTACAAGCCATGATGAGAACCATGTTAAAAGATTCTGGCTTAACAGATAGACTGTGGGGGGAGGCAGCAAAATGTGCAAACCATGTTCTGAATTTAATTGTTAATACTTCTACCGGTAAAATACCATACACAATATGGCATGGTAGAAAACCAAACTTTGATTTGGTTTTGGCACGTTTGGCACCCCAGCTTGGGTCCACATTCCTGCACAACTCAGGAGTAAAGGCCAGCATGTTGTTCTTAGTTGCGAAGTCGTGTCCAACCCATCGCGACCCTATGGACAACGTTCCTCCAGGCTTTCCTGTCCTCTACCATCTTCTGGAGTCCATTTAAGCTCACGCCTACTGCTTCAGTGACTCCATCCAGCCACCTCATTCTCTGTCATCCCCTTCTTCTCTTGCCCTCAATCTTTCCCAGCATTAGGCTCTTCTCCAGTGAGTCCTTCCTTCTCATTAGGTGGCCAAAGTATTTGAGTTTTAGCTTCAGGATCTGGCCTTCTAAAGAGCAGTCAGGGTTGATCTCCTCTAGGACTGACCGGTTTGATCGCCTTGCAGTCCAAGGGACTTGTAGGAGTCTTCTCCAGCACCATAGTTCAAAGGCCTCAATTCTTTGGCGCCCAGCCTTTTTTATGGTCCAACTTTCACTGCCATACATTGCAACTGGGAAGACCATAGCCTTGACTATACGCACTTTTGTTGACAGGGTGATGTCTCTGCTTTTTAGTGTGTTGTCTAGATTTGCCATGGCTTTCCTCCCCAGGAGCAAGCGTCTTTTAATTTCTTGGCTACAGTCCCCATCTGCAGTGATCTTGGAGCCCAGGAAAATAAAATCTGTCACTACCTCCATTTCTTCCCCATCTATTTGCCAGGAATTGAGAGGGCCGGATGCCATGATCTTGGTTTTCTTAATGTTTAGTTTCAAGCCAACTTTTGCACTCTCCTTCTTCACTCGCAACAAGAGACTCTTCAGTTCCTCTTCACTTTCTGCCATTAGAGTGGTATCATCTGCATATCTTAGGTTGTTGATATTTCTTCCAGCAATCTTTATTCCAACTTTTGATTCATCTAGCCCTGCCTTTCACATGATGTGCTCTGCATATAAGTTAAATAGGCAAGGCGACAGTATACAGCCTTGCCGGACTCCTTTCCCAATTTGGAACCAATCAGTGGTTCCGTGACCAGTTCTCACTGTTGCTTCTTGGCCCGCATATAGGTTTCTCAAGAGACAAATAAGATGGTCTGGTACACCCATCTCTTTAAGGACTTGCCACAGTTTGTTATGATCCACACAATCAAAGGCTTTAGCATAGTCAATGAAGCAGAAGTAGATGTTTTTCTGAAACTCCCTAGCTTTCTCCATGATCCAGCGTATGTTGGCAATTTGATCTCTACTTCCTCTGCCTCTTCGAAATCCTGCCTGTACTTCTGGTAGTTCTCGATCCACATACTGCTGACGTCTAGCTTGTAGGATTTTAAGCATATCTTTACTAGCATGAGAAATGAGTGCAATGGTGCAATAATTTGAACATTCTTTGGCACTGCCTTTCTTTGGAATTGGAATGTAAACTGATCTTTTCCAATCCTGTGGCCACTGTTGAGTTTTCCAAATTTGCTGGCAAATTGAGTGTAGCACTTTTACTGCATCGTCTTTTAAGATTTTGAATAGCTCAGCTGGAATACTGTCACTTCCACTAGCTTTGTTGTTGCTCAGCTTTTCTAAGGTCCACTTCACTTCACATTCTAGGATGTCTGGCTCGAGGTCAGTGACAGGGATATTCAACAGGGATACGATTTAATTCATACCTGACTGGCCTAGCGCTTTTCCCTACTTTTCTTCAGTTTAAGCCTAAACTTTGCAATGAGAAGCTCATGGTCTGAGCCACAGTCAGTTCCTGGTCTTGTTTTTACTGACTGTATAGAGCTTCTCCATCTTTGGCTGCAGAGCACATAGTCAATCTGATTTCTGTGTTGACCGTCTGGTGATGTCCATGTGTAGAGCCGTCTCTTGGGTTGTTGGAAAAGAGTGTTTGCTATGACCATCATATTCTCTTGACAAAATTCTATCAGCCTGTGCCCTGCTTCATTTTGTACTCCAAGGCCAAACTTGCCTGTTATTCCGGTTATCTTTTGGCTTCCTACTTTAGCATTCCAATCCCCCATGATGATAAGGACATCATTTTTTGGTGTTAGTTCTATAAGGTGCTGTAGGGCTTCATATAACCGGTCAATTTCATCCTCTTCAGCACCGGTGGTTGGGGCATAGACTTGGACTACTGTGATATTGAATGGTTTGCCTTGGATTCGAACTGAGATCATTCTGTCATTTTGATGATTGTATCCCAGTATTGCTTTTCCTACTCTTTTATTGACTATGAAGGCTACTCCATTTCTTCTGAGGGATTCTTGCCCGCAGTAGTATACCTGATGGTCATCTGAATTAAATTCACCCATTCCTCTCCATTTTAGTTCGCTGATACCTAAGATGTCGATGTTCAGTCTTGTCATCTCTTGTTTGACCACGTCCAGCTTTCCTTGATTCATGGATCTTACATTCCAGGTTCCTATGGAGAAAAAATCTTTACAGCATCGGACTTTCCTTTCACCACCAGACATATCCACAGCTGAGCGTCCTTTCGGCTTTGGCCCAGTTGCTTCATTATTTCTGGCGCTACTAGTACTAGCCTTCTGCTCTTCCCCAGTAGCATATTGGACGCCTTCCGACCTGAGGGGCTCATCCTCCAGCGTCATATCGTTTTGCCTTTTGGTACTGTCCATAGGGTTTTCATGGCAAAGATACTGGAGTGGGTTGCCATTTCCTTCTCCAGTGGATCACATTTTGTCAGAACTCTCTGCTATGACCTGTCCATCTTGGGTGGCCCTGCACGGCATAGCTCATAGCTTCATTGAATTATGCAAGCCCCTTCGCCACGACAAGGCAGTAATCTATGAAGGGGAAGGCCAGCATAGGGCTAGGCAATTATACTTTGTAGGTTACGAAGCTAATCACAGATCCTATTGTTTCTGGGAACAAGGCACAACTAATGTATATAATAGTGCTAGTGCCAAATTCCTTGAGCATATTGGTTGGGATAGGTTAGAGCAAGAAACTGTTAATACTGATCCTCTAGTGTTTGAGGACTCCTCTGATAACATAACTAGTAATGATAAGACATCTCCTGTAATTATAAAAGATGAAGAGGAGATAGGGGAGATAAAGGATGAATCAGAGGAAGGAAAGGAGTCAGAAATTCAAAGCCCTGTAATTCCTTGGCGTTCAATGCGCATCAGACATCCACCTGACTGCTATGAAGCCATTATAATATGTCAAGTTACTTTAGAACGTTCTAACTATGATGAGATCAGGATGTATCCTGAAAAGGAACAGGCATCATGGAAAGCTGCAATGAACAGGGAATTGAAGTCTTTGCAGGATCTTAAGGTCTATGAGAAAACAGAACTGCCACCTGGTGAGCAAGCTATAGGTTGCAAATGGATATATAAAATAAAGAAGAGTGTAGATGGGACCGTAACCCATAAGGCACGTTTGTTTGCACAAGGTTTTGCCCAAACTACTGAGGATTATGATGAGGTGTTTGCACCCAGTCTGAGGGCAACTACTTTAAGAGCAGCTTTAGTGTGGGCGGCTAAAAACCAATATATGGTTAACCATGTAGATGTTGAAACTGCATATTTACATGCTCCATTGCAACATACTATTTATTTAAGAATACCACCAGGATTGACCAATGATAAAGACCATGATTGTTGGAAGTTAAAGAAAAGCCTCTATGGATTGAAACAATCAGGCTATGAGTGGAATAAATGTATAGTTAATGAGTTAAGTGCATTAGGTTTTGTAGCCAGTAATGCTGATCCTTGTTTGTTTAGAAGAGAACACAACGGAGCATTATCTTTTCTTTTATTATTCACAGATGATATTGCAATATTAACAAAACTTAGTTAGAAGCACAAACTATCATTTCAAGATTGCAGAATAAATTTAAAATTAGAAATCTTGGGAAAATAAGCCACTATTTAGGGTTAGATATTGTGAAAACGAATAGGGGTTTTAAGGTGTCGCAAGCCAGTAAAATATCTCAGTTATTAAAGAGATACAATATGGAAATGTGTAAACCAGCAAAAACTCTGATGGCTATGGATTTTAAGGACACTTATGTTGAGAGTCCTGTATTTGATAAGACTATGTACCAATCTTTGATAGGAACTCTTATGTATCTGAGTAATTGGACTAGACCTGATATTTCTTACTGTGTAAATCAATTAGCTAGGTACAACTGGCAATCAGCTAAACGAGTATTGAGGTATTTAAAGCAGACTATTCACTACTCGTTATATTTAGAGCCAAATCATGAGTTAATCCTTACAGCATATGCAGATGCGAGTTTTGCCTCTGATACAAGCACTCGTAAATCTACTTCAGGGTTGGCTGTAATGTTGGGTGATTCTTTGATTGGATGGAAGTCCATTAGACAAAAACACATAAGCTTATCTACAATGGAGGCTGAATTTTCATGTCTATCAGTGTTATGTACAGAACTGCTAGTGTACAAACAATTATTGTTAGATATGGGTTTAAATGTAAATGATCCATTCATTGTATATGAGGACAATCAAGCTGAAATAGATGGCAAACAATGCTGCAGTAAGAACAAGATCCAAACTTACTGATCTTCATTATTTAAATGTCAGACAATGTGTCAAAGATAAATTAATACAGCTAGGGGCTTCCGGATGGCAAGGCGACGCCGGAGGCAGCCATTTCTTGGCTGTCAGCCTCGCGGCTCCATAGAGCCACTGAAAACAGCTCCGATCAGCTGTTCGGTGGCTTGGAAGCCCCCACCTCGGGAGAAGAGGAGGGGGTGAGCGTCCAGGTAGGGGTAGAGCTCTCCGGGGCCACCAGAACTTAGAGTTTTGGTGGCGGAAGGATTGAGCCCCCCCGAAGCCTGGGCATGCTCCGGACTGCGAGGCGTCTCTGCTCCGGGTTTTTTGGAGCAGAACAGGGCGTTCGCAACCATCCCTGCTAGCAAGGAAGAGCTTATGAGAACGAGGACGCAGGCAGAGCGATGCAGGAGATTTTGGTGAAGATGATGTTTTGATCTTTAACTCAATGGACTTTGCTGAATCTGCAAGTGAAAGTGCATAGTTAACAATAGAGGGTGAAAATGGCGGCTATATCTTCTAAAGTTCCTGCCCTGAGGCAGCAGTCTTCGGTGAAAACTTCATTGTCCTCTGCATCTGAATCTGTATCAGCTTTTACAGTAAAAGATTTGCAGAGTTTGCTGCAAGAAACTATGGAAAAGCAAATGCAACAATTTGTTGAGATAATGGAGAAAAAGTTGGAGGAGAAGTTTACAGAGAAATTAGCAGAAATGAGAGCAGACATCACATCTGTAATGTTAAATATGGCTAAAAGCATTGAGATTTTGGATGAAAAAGTGGAAGATCTTGTTCAAAATGATATTAGAATGGAAGCCAAAATGACAGAAACTGAAAATGTGATAGAGAAAATGGATTATGATTTGATTTCGACACAGTATTCTCAGATGGAGTTTGCTTTGAGAATCAGAGGCCTAAAAGAAAATCCTAAGGAAAATTTGATGAAAATGGTTTCTGAGGTTTTAGAAGGGGTGTTGGAGCGACCAGCAGATGAAATAATGGAAGATATTTTTTTTTTTGCCGGCTCCAAAGATGGCGGACGCGCTGGGGAGAGCTCCGTAGCCCCCAACAGTAAGGCGTCCCCCCAGGAGCCCCCCAGGGATGTCAATGGACCCCTGGGGTGGGGCCAGAATTTCGGGCAAATGAGCTGGGCGATTATGCCACCCGCTGCCTCCCGAAACAGCTGCAGGGGTGCCGGGACATCCCCGCCCCGCCGCCTGGGCCGTTGGCAACCGTTATAAACGGGGCCAGCACCTCCGCCCTGCCTCTACCGCTTGTCAAACTGCCGGGCAAGGGCGGCACCTCCGCGGATCAGCTGTGCGGCGGAGGCCCCGGCGGCAAGGATGGCAGCGGCTGCTGCGATGACTTTCAAGCCCCCAGGCTGGTCGTTGATCCAGGGAGCCTGGCAACGGCAGTGGCGGTGGCGGCGGGGCGTCTCCAGGCCCGCCCCTGGCCATCCAGGAGGGGCCGGAGGCTCTGCTCTGCCCCGGCCCCCTGACCGGCTCCCGGGTGACGGCGGCATCTCCGGGCTATCAGCGGAGACGCCGCGGGCCAGCTGGACCAGCTGGGTGGCGGAGGCGGAGGCATCTTCGGCGGCGCCGGAGGTGAGAGACCCGCCCCTGGACCACGACAGCCATCGCAGCCACCCAGGAGGGGCCGGAGGCTCTGCTCTGCCCCGGCCCCCTGACCGGCTCCCGGGGACGGCGGCGTCCCCGGGCTATCGACGGAGACGCCGCGGACCAGCTGGACTAGCTGGGTGGCGGAGGCGGCATCATCTTTGGCGGCGTCGGCGGCGAGAGGCCCGCCCCTGGACCATGACAGCCCTGGACCACGACAGCCGTCGCAGCCATCCAGGAGGGGCCGGAGGCTCTGCTCTGCCCCTGACCGGCTCCCGGGTGGCGGCGGCATCTTCGGCGGTGAGAGCCCAGCGAGCCCTGGTCTGCGGTCTCCTCCGATGCCGATCACCGGGCAAGGGCGGCATCTCCGCAGATCAGCTGTGCGGCGGAGGCGCCGGCAACGAAACCAACAGCAGCAGCAGCGGGCAGCGGCGGCGTCTCCGAGGATCAGAGGAGGCGCCGCGGATCAGCTGGGCGGTGGAAGAGGCGGCAGCGAAGACGACGGCGGCCGGAACTGCTTCTCCAGGCCTAGTCGTTCGCCACCCAGGGGCCTTGACAGCGGCGGTAGCACTGACGGCGTGGCATCTCCGGCCCGCCCCCTGTACCGCTACGGCCGTTGCAACAATCCTGAGCGGGGCCGGAGCTGCTGTTTTTGCCTCGGCTGCCTAATCTGCTCCCGGATAGCAGTGGCGTCTCCGAGTGATCAAGGAGACGCCGCAGACCAGCTTTACAATGAGGCGAGGCAGCTGCGGCCTACACCCCGAGCCACCTCCTCGAGACACCTTGATCGGAGACGGCAACAGCAGGGGCATGACACCAGGGACTCCCATACCTCTGGGAGGCCACGCTCCGGACGGTCCCCAACCAATAGGGGCCATGGAGCTGCGGCCGGGAACAACGCCCAGAGGATCAGGGAGGGAACTGTTTGGGCGGCTGAACCACCAGAGCTGACGCCAATTAATGGATCCCTCCATCCTGCCTTCTGCCCACTCTCAACCATCCTTGCCCATTCTCTCCCCACAGGACATAACGGGCCTGGGTGCCAGCCACGGTGGCAGAGTGGCTGGGCCTTACACCTGCAACCCCATAGAGGTGAGAGCTCTATGGGGTATGCTTCACCCAGAGTACGTTCTGGACCACCTCCGGAAGCAGAGACACAACCCATCGTGAGAGGATGAGGAGTGGCCTGCTTCTGGGGGTTCGCCCGGCCAAGTGGCAGTGGCAGGGCGACGATCCAGAAACGCACCTACCCGACTCGACCCTCCTGCAAATTCACCATCCAGGGGACAGCCTTCCCGGAACCACCTGTGACTATGCTCGTTCAATACTCTAGCACAGTACTGTACGCCCTCAGGGGTTCCCCACTCTCCTGGGTGCGACCCGCCTGCATCACATCCAATCTTGATGACGGGCCCAACCACTGGGCCTCTGAGAGATGGCCGGGCAGGGTCAGGGACCTCCAGCATAAGCCCAACAAGAGGCCCCTGATTAAGTTCTTAGTTAAGTTTTTTGTGGGGTTAGGGAGGGGGGAGGGAGAAGACTATGGTTGCGCGGGAAAGGCACGCCTTCCAGCCCACGGCCGTTCGCGACGGCGTACAACGAGGACCAGTCGCCGATAACACCCAGTGGCGTACTGACAAACGTCCCATCCCTAGGATGGTGGGGAATGGCAGAAGGTGCACAGACAGAGGGCCGTATCGTCACCGGGAGTGCCATCTCCGCTCTGTACAAGCGGTGAGACGCTCCGACCCTCTGTTCTCCCCCGGAGGACCCGGGAGCAAAGGTGCGCACCCTCCCATGCTAAGGCTGGTCTACCTGAATGCAAGGTCCGTAGCTAACAAAGCTCACCTCATTCGTGACCTAGTGGAGAGTGAGCATGCGGACCTGGCCTGCATCACGGAAACCTGGCTGGGCCCAGAGGGGGGTGTTCCTCTGGTTGACCTCTGCCCGCCAGGTTTCCAGGTACTGCACCAGCCCCGGGCTCATGGGAGGGGCGGGGGAGGGGCAGTTATCATCAGGGAATCCCTTAGCCCGCGAGAGACCACCGTCCCTCAGATGGTCGGGTGTGAGTCTCTCCTACTGAGATACGGCCCAGGGGCGCAGTTGGGCCTGCTGCTGGCGTACCTACCACCTAATCGTGCAGCGGCGGCCCTACCCGAGCTACTCGATGTCCTCTCAGGGCTGGTGGTTGAATTCCCAAGACTCATGGTCTTGGGCGACTTTAATCTACCGTCCCTGGGAGGATCGTCCGAACTGGCTCGGGAGTTCATGGCTTCCATGGCGGCCATGGACCTGTTGCAAATAATTTCTGGGCCGACTCATGAGAGAGGCCACAACCCAGACTTGGTGTTCTTGTCTGGACGGTGGCGTGATGATATCGGTGGGGGTGCCACAACTGTTACGCCCCTGTCATGGACCGATCACCACCTCCTGCGGCTAGACTTCCCCCTTGCCACCCCCCACCGTGGGTGCACGGTGCCAGTCAGATGGTACCGCCCTAGGCGCCTAATGGACCCTGATAAGTTCCAGGCAGCGCTTAGGGACACGCATGCACCCCCTGCTCACAGCTCGGCGGATGCCTTAGTGGAAGCCTGGGAAAAGGCAGCCACGGAGGCTCTGGACCGAGTTGTACCCTTGCGGCCTCTGACCCGGCGCAGATCCCAGCGAGCCCCATGGTTCACCGAGGAGCTCCGGGAGATGAAGCGTCGGAGACGGGGCCTAGAGAGCCGTTGGAGATCCAGTCGATCCGAATCCGACCGATTGCGACTAAGAATCCTCACCAGGTCTTATCTCGCTGCGATAAGGGTGGCAAAATCCAACTACTTTTCCACCCTCATCGCGTCCGCAGAAAATCGCCCGGCTGCCTTGTTCAGGGTGACTCGCTCCCTACTAAACCAAGAGGTGAGGGAGGAACCCTTGCAGGGTCGAGCCGAGGAATTTGGTCAATATCTGCTGGATAAAATTGCTCGGATTCGAACTGGCCTGGACTCCAACTGGGCTGAGATGGAAGAACAAGACATGGACAGTCTTGTCGACGTCATCTGGGAAGAATTTGATCCTGTAACTCCTAAGGAAGTGGACAGGATTATGAGAAGGTTGAGCTCCTCCACATGCTTACTGGACCCGTGCCCTTCCTGGCTGGCCTATGCAGCTCGAGAGGGGACACGAGGCTGGTTCCTAGCGGTCATCTCTGCTTCTCTGAGTGAGGGTCACTTCCCCACCGCCTTGAAGGAGGCGGTGGTGAGACCTCTCCTCAAGAAGCCCACCTTGGACCCATCCTCTTTGAATAACTTTCGTCCAGTCTCCAATCTTCGCTTCCTTGCGAAGGTTGTTGAGAGCGTGGTGGCACACCAACTTCCTCAGATCCTGGATGAAGCGGTTTATCTAGACCCGTACCAATCGGGTTTCAGGCCGGGCTACAGCACGGAGACGGCATTGGTCGCTCTGATGAATGATCTCTGGAGAGCCCGGGACAGGGGCCATTCCTCTGTCCTAGTCTTATTAGACCTCTCGGCGGCTTTCGATACCATCGACCATGGTATCTTGCTGCGACGCCTCAGGGGACTGGGAGTGGGAGGCACGGTTCTGCGTTGGTTCTCCTCCTTTCTCCAGGGTCACTCGCAGTCGGTGCTGACAGGGGGACAGAGGTCGACCCCGAGGCCTCTCGCTTGCGGAGTCCCTCAGGGGTCGGTCCTCTCGCCTCTCCTGTTCAACATCTACATGAAACCGCTGGGTGAGATCATTCACAGTTTTGGAGTAGGGTACCATCAGTATGCTGATGACACCCAGCTTTTTATCTCAACTCCAAACAATATCAGTGATGCCCTAGACGTGATGTCCCGCTGCCTGAAAGCGGTCTGGGAATGGATGGGGAGAAACAGGCTTCAACTGAACCCGGACAAGACTGAATGGCTGTACGTACCGGCAAGCCAGGATATTCAGAACGTCCCACTGCTTAACATTGGGGATAAGTTACTTCCCCCTGTTGATAGGGCCCGCAACCTGGGTGTCCTCCTAGACTCGCAGCTCTCCCTGGAAGACCACATAGGAGCTGTGACCAAGGGGGCCTTCTCCCGGGTTCGACTAGTTCGCCAACTTCGGCCTTATCTGGACCTGGATTCCTTACGTACAGTCACCCATGCCCTTGTGACCTCTCGCCTAGACTATTGTAACGCTCTCTACATGGGGATGCCCTTGAGATCCACTCGGAAGCTTCAACTGGTGCAAAGTGCGGCGGCACGGACACTCTTGGGAGCCTCCCGATACTCCCATATCACACCTCTCCTCCGTGCGCTGCACTGGCTTCCGGTTGCCTTCCATGTGAAGTTCAAGGTGCTAACAATGACATACAAAGCCCTACATGGCATGGGTCCGGACTACCTACGGGAGCACCTTCTGCCGATGTCAGCACCCCACCGTCCTGTGCGCTCCCACAGAGAGGGCCTCCTCAGGGTGCCACCGCTCAAGGAATGTCGGCTGGTGGCCCCCAGGGGGAGGGCATTCTCAGTGGGTGCGCCAGCCCTCTGGAACAGCTTACCAACCAAAATCCGGATGGCCCCTGACCTCCGTACCTTCCGTCGCGACTTAAAAACTTTCCTGTTCCAGCAGTCCGGCCTGGCATGATAGCGTTAATTGGGGTCCCAGTTTGTTTTCATTAGTGTTTCTTATTATTTTTATTGTTCAATCTGTATACATTCCTTCCTCTGTACACCGCCCCGAGTCCCTCGGGAGAAGGGCGGTTTATAAAAACTAATAAATAAATAAATAAATAAATATAGATAAAATCTTCCGTGTTAATTCGTGGATTGCAAGACAAAGGAAATTACCCAGAGATGTGGTGGTTTATTTCACAAAGAGAAAGATTAGAAATGAAGTTATCCAGCCTACTATAATATTGATTTTGTAATGGATGAGCAAAAAGTTTTGATTTTAAAAGAGATTCCTGCAAGAATTTTAAGAAAAAGGAAGGAATTTGCTTTTTTGACACAAGAATTGAGACGACGTGATATTAAGTTTAGATGGCAAATACCAGAGGGTATGGTGGTGACTTATGAAGGTACGAGGCATTGTCTTACCACGGTGATTCAGGCACGTGACTTTTACAGTAATGTTTTAAAACCAGTCCCCATACCATCTTTGGAGTCTACAACGAAAAAAGGTGACAGAGAGCCTCAACGTTCCAGAGAGAATCCACAAGATGTTGAAGGGTTAACGCAGACAGATGTGAAAGCTACAGGAGTGGGTCAAATTTCATCACCACGGGAGAAGGCCAGAAATTGGAAGAGGTGTGCTGCTTCTGGAAGAATAAAGCAAACCTGAGGATTTAGTTGCATAATTGCAAGAGATAATAATGTAATAAGGATGCTAGAAGGATTAAGTATTGGGGGATTCATTTTTCACCCTTATAAAATAATTATATAATATTTTGTGTTGCTTTAGTTTTAAGATGATTATGAAAATTTAATTGGGAAGATTTGTAGTAGTGTTTATTGATATTCTGTAGGTTATGCTTTGTTATTTGGATGGAAAGTTTTGAGCCTGGAAGGTAATGTATGGTATTTTAAGTTGTATAATACATTAGGAGAAGGAAAGGTTGTATAAATTTGGTTTTAGTATGTTAAAGTTTAGTTGGATAGAAGAATAGTTTTATAAAACTGATATAAATTGTTTTATGTATGATTGAAATTAATTTGTAATACTTTTATGGGCAATATTGGAGTAGGTAATAGAATATAAGAATATAAGAATGATGTGATTATATAAAAAATTTTTAAGTTTGGAAGTAATCTATGGTATTTTAATTTGTATAATATATCAGGATAATATGAATTTAAAGCTTAGTTGGGAAGAACAGCTTTAGACAATTGATATAAATTGTTTTATTTGTGATTGTTTTTATTGGGTAGATTGAAAAGTATTATCTTGTTTATATATATGTTTGGAGTTTATCTATATGAGTTAAAGTTCGATAGTCTATATAGTTCAGGATTGTTTGCGTAAGCTAGATTATGATTGTTTGTATTTTTATACCCTGTATTCTGCTCTGGGAAGTGGGGCGGGAGGGGAAAGGGAGGGTGGGGTTGGGGAGGGTTGGGGAGGGTGGGAGGGAAGGGCGCTGGGGGGGTTCTTTTTCTTTCTTTTTTTGTTTTTGTTGTTTGTTAAAGATAAAATGTATTCTAAAACTTTTTAATAAAAAAAATTAATACAGCTAGAGTATTGTTCATCTGATGTAAATATTGCAGACCATTTTACGAAGGTACAAAGTGCTGTGAAACACAATGCTAATTGTGAAAATGTGCATAAGATTGTAAGAGTTATATATTATTCTACCCAAAGGGGAGAATGTTAGGCATATGATGTTAGCCTACAATGTTGGGTTGAAAATATATTAACCAAGATGTTATGTCTTTAAGAAGTTAATTGGCCAATGGGTGTGTAAGTGTTCTCATGGCCATAAGAGGGAGCTAGTAACGTAGCTTCTCTCTCTCTCTGAATTCACTGCTCTCTACTATTACTGTTTTTGCTCTGTTACCTGAACTGTGTATTGACCTCTCGACCGGTAAGAAGACTTTGTATTTTGGATTGCTACTTGGACTGTTTATTTTTGACTGTGCATTTTTGTTTTTACACCACCTTAAAGTAAACTACTTTTTGCTTTTACAACTCAGTGTACTCTTGTGGTTTCTGTGTGACTCTTACTGCTCTCAGTACCCTTCCTGGTCTGTGCAACTCTTTGGTAGCACAAGGAGACCTCTGCACAACAAATCCTTAACACCTCCCTCACTTGCAGCCCCCTCAGTGGTTGCTTGGCACTCGGGGCTGGTGACCTGACTCCTTGGGATTGTTGTCCCCCAATTGGCTGTTGCTTTCCAGGCTTCTACAACACCCCAATCTGCTCCAAGGCCTCTATCAACTGATTTAGGCTCAGAGGTTGCTGCCCCTCCTGTGAGGGCTGCCACAGTCCCCACTGCTGAGGGGGCCTAGTTCCTCTTCTTCTGTGGGACTGGAGGCCTTAACAGGGAACTCCAGGGGTTGGAGGGCCATTAGCTCTGCGAAAAGGGGGCTGGGGGCCTCTTTTGGCAGGAACTGTTCTGCGCTTCTCACTTCTAGTTCTTCAAACCTTTCTGCTAAATTGTCAGTTGATTGGCTTTGGGCTGCAGACGGATATTTCCACTCACCCGAGTATTCAATCTCAGCTGGCCTGGCTGCTCCCCACCAATGTGGGCTATACAATGTGCAGGATTCTCTTTGTTGTCATCCCACCTCCTCTGCCTTTGAAGGCAAGGCTGCCTCAAGGTGCCTGGAGACTCCGCTGGGCTTAATCCACCCTGATGATCAGACCAATTCTCCTGGCTGTTTGTGTCTATCTCCCAGCTGGGAGGATTGCTGAAACTCTTTCCCTGCTGGCTTCTTCGCTGGCCCTTCCCCTGCTGGGGTGGCTGCTGGTGCCAGGGAGCTGGCTTCAGGCAATTTTTCTTCCTCCATGATGGGATCTTCCCCAACTCTTTGCCAGACTGCCTCCCAGACTTGGAGAAAGCGACGGGAGGTCGGGACTCCCTAATTAGTTTAAAAAGTCAGAGGATTCCAGCTTGATGTCAAGTTTCCGAAATATGGGCTTTTCAAGTGACTCTGAGACATTGTTTACCTTAAAAGTCCTTTATTTAGCCTAATACACCAGCAAATGCTTGCTCGAAGGAAGCTGGAATCTGAAATCTCTGCCCCCTTGCACAATATATTAAACACAATTCTCCACCTTTCTAATTTTGTCATTAATCATATTCTCCAATT
This sequence comes from Vipera ursinii, assembly GCF_947247035.1. Taxonomy (NCBI): domain Eukaryota; kingdom Metazoa; phylum Chordata; class Lepidosauria; order Squamata; family Viperidae; genus Vipera; species Vipera ursinii. Next base: position 185,157,500 of record NC_139513.1, on the reverse strand, counting down.
AATTTAAAGAATCAGTTTCCCTTCCATTAAACAACCCATCAAGTTCTTATCTTCTTTAATTTCATATGGCCTTGAGGCACAATCTTTCTCCTCCCTCCTCCCAGCCTTAACCCTTTCTCTTAAAGCAATACACAAGAAACATATGAAATAGCTGCTTCTTCATCTCTTTTCAAGCAAGAACATTCGATGTTAGCAGTGTTGACACCTCGTTGTGGTGGGCATAAACATAGTGAACAAAGTGGGCCCACACGTTAGGTTTCGGAAGAATGGCAAGTTCTCAGGATCTCCATCAAATGTGGGCTTGATAGGAGGTGGCTCAAGGTGCTGCAATGCCAGGTACACTGGCTGCTGGCAGCTTGTCAATCCTAGGGCCATGGCCATACTACTCTCCAGAACCCTCTCTGCTGGGCTCTCATGCTCATGGCCCAATGCTGCTGCAATGGGCTTGGTTGTGATGGAAGGCTTGAGATCGCTGCTGAAAGGGGAGTGGGTGACATGGCATGGGCCCCAACAACAGGACTGGGATTCCAGCATGGAGGTGGAAGTGATGGATAGGGGTTTGCCTTAATCCCCACTGAACACTTGCCTTGGACTGCAGGAACCAACTCTCTGACTTCCAACTAATCAAACTTCTCCTTCAGTTGCTTGACCGAGGGACTGTGGACTGCCGTCTGGTATTTCCAGTCTGTAGAGTCGTCCCAGCCAGTCGCCTCCTTCCCCTTCTTTCGCGCTGCAGCCAAAGGGCCTTGGAGTGGAATTAACAGAAGCTCCTCTTTAGCAGTCTTGGGGGTTCTTCTGTGCTGCAGGGCTGCCTCTGCCTGATATAGGTCCACAAGGATCATGGTTCCCTCCTGCAGCACCAACTTTCCAGTTTGAATTATCCAAATCTTCAGATGAGTCCCTGTCAATAGAACTTCTTCAGCAGCCGAAGCAGCTGCATGTGCTCCAATGGCCGAATCCTTGCTGTGGCCAGTGGTGGATTCACCTTTCTTCTCCATAATGAAATCTTCACTGAGTCTTTGCTGTCCTCCCAAAGGTAGTGGGCAGGCAGCTGGGGCTCAGCACCCCATGGAAATTAACATTTTTTGAGAGAGTTGGTTTAATGTCATGGTTCCAATAGATGAGACTAAACAAATCAGAACTCCAAGGTTAGAAGTTTTTTCAAAGAACATGTTTATTGGCCACATAATATCAGCATGGTTAAAAGTGAAACCAAGTCTGAAATTCCCTCCCAAGAGACACACTATTACAAAGTTAAAATTTCCACCCCAATGCTATGCAATTGACTACATTCCCCAATAGAATAGTTTGAATAGTTTGGCTTTCTAACCAAAGACTCACACCCACCCATCTAACTGACAGAAATGACCTTGGTTGCCATGGGACAATAAAATGTTTCGACTAGTAGAAATCCTCCACACACCCTCCCATTCTTTTGGCAACCTAGAATCAGCAAAATGGCTGCAGCCAGGTTCGTTGTAGAGTTAACAGTATCACCATTGTGCATGGTGGAGGATTTCTGAGTGGCAGAAGATGTTACCAGGTGCTTAATCAGAACACCACTATCTGGCACTGAGTCAGAGCCGACTCAGGAGAGGCAAACTAGGGTTCAGTAGTGGGGACAGCCAATTTACTGATTCAAAGATAATGGTTAGCACTTCTATTCAGCCTTTGGGAAAGGTCTCAGAAAGAAATGTGGTTATTGTGTAAAAATATTTGTGGCCTCTCTATTCACTTTTTATAGCATGTGTATATTTTACAACTAGATTTCTGAGTTCAGAAAATATCAACCACTTTGAAACTGGTGTAGATTCTGAAGAAGTTTGCAAAATTGCTTAGCTTTGGTTCCATTTCAGAAAATCTTTTCCATTTTATATTGCTGTCTCCATTTTATTTTGAACATCCAATGATGCTCATTGTTATATACTGGGATCAGTGAGGCATTGAAGAGAAGAGAGTGAAAGTAACAGTTCATTTATTCAGACAACACAGAAGCAGCTCTAACAGCTGCTTGACATCTATTTATACTGACTGCCACTAGGCAAAAACCAATGAGTTTAAAGCGAACATTCCCACCTAAAACACAAGCTTGCAAAGTCATAGACAGACAGTTAAGGATTTGAACTACACACAGTTAACCATTTATAACTGCCCTTATGAATTTATATTAATATACAACACCCCTCCCCCCAGATAACTCACATATCAAGAAAATATACATAGTCCTGTAAATAGGCAGGTGGCTTCCGCAACAATTCTGATCAATGCATTACTGCCGGTGGTTCCTAGTCTACCAGCCCCCTTGACTGGCTGGGTAGACTGGGGCTCTTTGACCCACTCGCTTCAGGTAGACCTGTGTCTTCTTGGCTGAATTGGCCGGGTAGACCTGTGCTTATGTCTGTGGATGGAGCAGTTCCGGACAGACTGGGAAACTGGTCTGCAAGCAAGTTTTGTCCTATGGGCACAGATCCTTTGCTCGGGGGTGACTCGTCCGAGGCTAACACATCCTCCATGTCTCTGTGAGTCTCACAAATGTTGGAAGGCTCTGGCACGTTGCAGCTGTCAGGCAGCTCCCGGCTCTCCTCCCTGTCGGCAGCCAGGGTTTGATTAGCCTGCCACTGGTGCAATTGGTCGATGTGGTGGCGAACCACTCGACCATCTTCCAGGAACACTTCATATGGTAGTGGTCCTGACACCTTACAAACCACAGCTACCACCCACGGTGCCCCTTGTCCATAGTTTCTTGCCCAAACTCGGTCACCAACTTGCACGTTCCTTGGGGGCTTGGGCTGCACTGTGTCCAATGCAACTCAGTCCAGATGTCCAGTTTTGTGGTCAGCCGACATCCCCATCTTAGTTCCGCTGGGCTGTGGCCCATAGATGTGCAGGGAGTTAAATGCTGGCAGAGCAGAAAGTCTGCCAGCTGATGATGCCAATCTCCAGACACTATTCTTTTTAGTGACTCCTTGGTCGTTCTGACCATACGCTCTGCTTGGCCCTTTGAGGACAGGTGAAAAGGGGCTGATGTGGCATTTCTAATCATGTTAGTCCTTAAGAAGGACTGAAACTCAGCAGCAGTAAATTGTGCCCCATTGTCTGACACAATTACATCAGGTAAGCCATGCATAGCAAAGATTCTGTGCAGTTCCTGGATGGTCCTGGCAGTAGTCATAGTAGGGACAGGTGCTACCTCCAGCCACTTGGAGTAACTGTCCACTACAATGAGGAACACCTGTCCTTGGAAAGGTCCAACCTAGTCTATGTGGATCCTAGACCAGGGAGTTTGCGTGGTTTCCCAGTGATATACTGGGGCTTGAGGCATTTCAGGTCTGGACTACTGGCAAACCTGGCATCCTTTCACTTGAGCCTCTATATCCTTAGTCAACCCTGGGCACCACAGGTAGCTTCTTGTGAGTGTCTTCATTCTGACTATTCCAGGATGTCTCTAATGCAGAGATTCTAAGACTCTAGTCCTCAATGTGTGTGGGACTATAACCCGGCTTCCCCAAAGAATGCAGCCCTTGTATGCTGATAGCTCATCTACTCTTCTGATGAAGCTGTGAAATTCTGTCCCCAGACTGGCTTCTGGCCACCCCCTCAGCACCCAGTTGAAAACATTACTGTTTTACCAGCTTATCTCTCTTACTGGAGACAGCAGTGCGGGCTCAGGACCCCCCTTTGAAAGAAAGAAGATTCTGGCATGATGTCATGGTTCCAATTAATGAGACAGTTCAAACAAAATTCAGGCATTTTTTATCTAGAAACTCTTAATAATGAAACACAGCATTGGCACTCATGAATGGATGCCAGAATCTGAAATCTCCTCCCCTAAGCCCATCGTATCATACACAATTCCCACCCTTGTTTACACGTCATTAATCACATTGTCCAATTAGTTTTACATATGAAGTTTCACTTCCCTTTCTGTGCATGGCTATTTCTTATCTTCTCAAAATGGCCATTTGACATTTCTCTCCCTTTTGTGATTCAAAGCAAGGCAGTTTAAACAAAAGGCTGCCTCTTATATTGTCAGTGCAAAATCATGTCAATGTTTGCAGCATTGACATCAACACAGGGTCTGACGACAGCAGTGATTTTACTCCTTTGAAACTTTTGTTGTGGACGCTAGTCCACTGCCCTGGTGCCCTTTTATCCAGGAGCCTATGTAGAGGCTCTGCTAATGCAGCCTTGTGAGGAAGGAATGCATGGTAGAAATTGAGTAACCCTAAAAATGCCTGGAGCTCCCCCTTTGACTGAGGTCTGGGAACCTGCTGAATAGCCTTAAGCTTTGAGTCATTGGGGTGGATTCCAGTGGCGTCAATGCAGAACCCAAGGAACTCTGTAGAGTTCACACCTATTTGACATTTGTCTCTCCTGAGCTTCAGCCCCGCTTTGTGGAAGCGCTGAAGAACAGCTCTTAGAAATTCTGCTAATATTTCTGCTGACTCCCCAGCTATTAGGACGTCATCGAAATAAGGACACACACCTAGAATATTTTTGAGCGTGTGTTCCATCACACTCTGAAAAAGCCCTGGGGCCATACTGACCCCAAACTGCAGGCGACAAACCCTGAATGCCCCTCAATGGGCAACTATTGTTTGAGCCTCTGCTGTGGCATCATCCACAGGCAGTTGCTGATACGCCTGTGCCGGGTCCAACTTTACGAATAAGCAACCTCCCTGTAGTGATGCCAGGATGTGGCATCACTACAGGTACCGGATATGCATGCTGCTGAAGCACCTTATTAATGGTGCACTTGTAATCAGCGCACATGCGAACTTCCCCATTTGATTTCACTGGTGTGACTATGGGAGTTTCCCACAAACTTCTATCTACTGGTTGCAGCACACCTTGCTGCACTAATTTATCTAGCTCTGCATCTTATCTTGGGTTTAAGGGCAAAAGGCACTCTGCGAGGCTTGATCCTGAATGGGGTTACAGTTGGATCAAGGTGGAGGGCGATTGATGCTCCCTTATATTTGCCTAAGCTGGGGCTGAATACATCAGCAAACTCCTGGCAGACAGCTGCCAAATTCGCTGTTTGAGTTCTGTTGATGCCTGTCACATGGATGCCCAGGGCATCAAACCAGTCTAAGCCAATCAGGCTTGTACGCTGGCCATCAACCACCATGATGTTGAGGGGACCCTCAAACTCTTTGAATCTTACTTTGAACATAGTTTCTCCTTTAACCGCTATGCAGGAATTTTGAAAATCTGTCAACACTAAATTTGATGGCTTGATTCTAACTCATTTCCCGCCATGGCTGCAAATGTACTTGAAGGTTTTGTGTGAAATTATGGACAGGGTTAACCCAATGTCCAATTCCATTGTGCATGGAACTCCTTGTAGCTTGACTCTTAGTCTAAGCTTTTCATTAAGGGGGCGATGGGCTCCTGATCTCAGAATGCTCCTCCTTCCAGAGCAATATCCTACTCTGTTTTGCCCTGGGGTCCCTTTACCTTTCCTGGGGAAGTCTCCAAGTGGAGATTCCCTCTGGCAACCTTTACATTCAATAGCGATGTGGCCCTGTTTGCCACATGCTCAGCATACAGCCATACAAAACCTGCATTCTGAGTGCTGGTGCCATCCTCTACAGCCAGCACAGCTAGGGAAGAAGGCTGCCTTGTCAAATAGCTGCTGCCTTCTTTCTGGGAACTTTTGCACCTGGTTGATCTCACAGTTTTTGTCTGGGTCGTTGGCTCTCTCTAAGTCTTCATGATTGATGGATGTTTGGCTGGGGACATTTTTGAGGGTTGTAAAGCCTTGACAGCTCCCCGGGCAGCCTCTTCCCATCACTTCTTTCAAGGTGTCCTGAAACGTCAAAGTCTCCTTCGCAAACAGCCTCTGCTGTAAGTCTCTGTTTCTCAGGCCACATACCAGTTGGTCCCTGAGCCTATCTTCTAAGTCTGCAGAGTCTGGACACCTGTCTCAGGGCAGCCACGAATTCAGCAGCTGATTCTCCTGGCTCCTGCTCTCTCTGCTCGAATGCGTGTCTCCAGGCAATGATGGATAGTCTTGGTTTGAAGTGCTCTTTGAGTTTCCTCTTCAACTCAGCGTAGGTAACTGACTCTGAACTGGCTGGGGCCACTAGATTCTCTGCTATGTCTAAAGTTGTCTGGCCACACACACATAGTAACATTGCAGCCTTTAGGCCATCTTCCCTGATGTGGTTTGCTCTCAAGTAATTTTCGACCCTGGAAACATACAAATTCCATCTCTCTGGGTGTGATACATCGAATTCAGATAGTTTGTCAACCTTGGCCTTAGCTGACTGTTACAGAGTCTTTCAATGCCTTATGCTGCTAAGGGCTTCTGTGCGGATCCTAGGGATGGATCCCTTAGGACAGTGTTGTCTCCAGCGTGGCTTCCTGGCATACAGAGGGGAAAAACACTGTTCCTACCAGGGCTCTGATGCCTGGTGTTACCCCTTAGTGACTTTTGGATCTCAGACCTCCAGCTCTTTCTCTCTTAGCAGGATATCCCACCCTCGTTGCCAATGTTATCTACTGGGATTGGTGAGGCTTTGAAGAGAAGAGAGTGAAAGTAACAGTTCATTTATTCAGACAACACAGAAGCAGCTCTAACAGCCGCTTGACATCTATTTATACTGACTGCCACTAGGCAACAACCAATGAGTTTAAAGCAAACATTCCCACCTAAAACATAAGCTTGCAAAGTCATAGACAGACAGTGTCAGAACCCACTTCACCCCACATCTTAAGAAAGAAAGACTCTTGGAGACAAGGTTTTCCAAGTAGGAACTTTTGCTAAGAAATAGGAGATGGCAGGTATAATAGACAGGATCTGAAGAATCCCCTCACAGATCGATATTTTTAAAGTGTCCCCAAGCAAACTCCACCTCCCAGTTCATTCAGTCAGTTCCAGATCAGCCAAGCTCCAGGTGGCAAGCCCCTCATGGGACAAACAGGATCATTCCCAACCCCTCACATTTCATCCAGAGAAACAATCCAGATTCTGGAAGCATTCCTTCCCCACTTTCCACACCTTTTCTTAGCTGTCCGCAAGATAAGAGGGGAATGCCTGCTAATTGGTTATATTGTGATGGATAGCAGGCAGGGAAATAAACAAAGGTTTCAATTAAGGAAGGAAGTGAAAGTAATAAAATCCCATGCTTGTTCCCTCTTCTCCTTGGAAATGGCAGAATCCAGGGAAGGGTGAGATTTGGGTTTTGCACAGAAGAGACAGTTAGAAATGAAATATAAATGGATTCTGACAGACAGACAGTTAAGGATTTGAACTACACACAGTTAACCATTTATAACTGCCCTTATGAATTTATGTTAATACACAACACTCATATTTAAACATCTTTACATTTGGAAATAAGACTGCCAAGGGAAACATGGGAATAGTGGAATGGCTTGTCTCCTAAAGTTGTGGATGCTCCATTACTAGAGTTTTTCAAGAAGAGATTGGACAACCATTTGTCCAGAATGATAATAGTGTTGTGTACTGGGGTCTTTGCTGGAAGCAGGAGATGAGGCAAGAGAGTTCAGGCAGGAACGTGCTTTATTGAATGCAGGAACTGAACTGTTAACCAGGGCTGCTATGCAGCTATTTATACTCTGGCCACTAGACAGTGGCCAATAGGTTTAAAAGCAACCTATTGCCACCCTGGAGCCAACCAATGGTGGTCCTGGAGATGGACTGTCTGAGGAGCTGGTGACCATTACCCAACTCCCTGCTTAAGCAATCTCTCAGCATTCAAACCCCACGTGGTACAGCTCAAGTTAAACTAGGCCCAATACATTACAAATAGTTCTCCTGCATATTGGGCGGGTTGGACTAAAAGATCTCCAAGGTCCCTTCCAACCCTATTCTATGTTCTACCACTTTGTCACTTGCTTTTGCACTGGGAAATGCATCAAAGACATATGTCCTGTAGGAAAATCCTTTCTGTTTCATGGGCCTTGGGGACTGACTGTATGAATTCTGTTTTAAGGTAGCTGCAGAGTTTCTTTATTATCTTTTTGATTTATATCCTGCCTTTTTAACAGGATTTCAAGGCATCATGCATCATACTTCTTTCTCCTGCTTTTCTTACAACCCCCATGTGAGTTAGGGTTGGGAAACAAGGGGGAATGACTGGTCTTTCAATGTCTTCCAATACCTCACACCAGCTCTCCATCTTGCTGTTTATTCTCAGATTTTTGATGCTCTTTGGATTCTTGAATGCTCACCATTATTTTATTTTGGTAGAGCAAAATAGTTCTGAACTATGCAAAAATGCAGAGTTATATCTGAGATATGTTCTCCATTGTGCTCATTTCCATCGAGCAGAATTTTCAACTTGCAATCATGGTTCCTCCTTCTGTCTTCAGCAAGTGGAGAAAGTTTAACTGAAGTTTTCACTTTAGAGGAAAGGAAGTGAATATTCAGATGTGGCTAAAATGTGGCCAACTGTAGCTGAAAGTGGTCAATTCAAAATGCAATTTCTGAGCAAGGTGATGAGTGGAAAATAAACAGCTATTTATATCTTTTGACCAGATTGCACTAGTTCCTGTTGATTAAAAGAGTCAATGTGCCCTCCCTCTCCCAGTGCTTGTCTTAAATTTAGTTCTATTTGGTGCTGATTTTTCTTAGTTTTTCCTTAACTAATTCTAGAGTGAGAAGTGATGGTTCAAGGAGAATTAAGGAGGTGCCCCAGAAAAGCAAATGCAGCCAAACTGGTAGGGGGAATGAGAAGTGGACTGATTCTCTTTTTTAATGGCAGACAGTAACTTTCATAGACTTTCTAACCTAACAAGGTGTTTGCTTTTTCAAAGTTCCCCCTTCACTGAAATTAGGGGAGGGATTCACCAATGCTGCCTCAATACTGAAGTAATGAAAGGGCTTCTCTTAAGAATCAAGCAGACTATTTTGTACTTAACACTTACTGATGATAATTGATATTTTTAATTTTTTTAAAAAATCTACATTTCTCTTTTGCATATCAGATCTTTTAATTTGCTAATGGCATACCAATCTCACTTCCAGAAAAATGTATAACATTGCAGATTGCTTTGCTTGACATGGAAATGCCCAGATCAGTTGCAGCCAGAAAAAACATACTGTTATAAATATTTCTGAGGAACATCATATTCAAAGATTCAATGCCCAAGAGAATCAGGCAGTTTTGGTGGAAGGAGTAGAAGAATCTCTGTGTTTTCTTTGCAACAAACATCACACTTCCACATTCACAGTATATGTGCAACTTTGGATTGACAAAATAAATGTCTTCTTCCAAGAAGACCATAAGAGAAGTTTTTGTATCAGATTTATTAGATGTCACCATTTTAACTCCCTCTTGATGCAGTTAAGGATAGCATTGTACTTTGGAAGCTGAGATCTAAAGCAAAAAGTCTGTCATATGAAATATCTACCAATGGGAGAAGGTAAAGTAACCTACAGCAAGTCTAGTACTTTCCCTCATTTCCAATGTTACATTAAGATAAATTGTAATTACAAATAAATTTTAAAATATCTTAAATGTTTAAAATTATTACTCTATCACTTTTTTTCCTATAGACTTTTTAAGAAAGGAAAGCATAATAATCCTTACCAGTGACATTACAATTTAGATATAGCCAGGCCAGACTAGCAAAAGTATACTCCTAACATAAGGCAAAACTTAGAAAGGTTTGAGACCATCACCAAGCACTAGTATATTTAATGCATTATTTTAACTCATCTGGCCAATGGATCTACTAAGTTCAATCATTTGAGTAGACAGCAAACAGGAATCTGGGAATTGGGAGATGATGTGAAGAAGAAAAAATTCTATTCAAAGAGACAATATCGTTTGTTAACAATATCAAAACTGTATTATATATATGTAAACAACGTTATTAATAAGTTAAAACAGTTATTCCATTATTACTGTGAGGGGAAAACAAATCTGACAGGAGAACACGCGGGAACTTTGACAGCTGTCAAAGTTCCCCACACAGCGCAGGCGCAGCCACTGACAGCTCGCGGCTGTCAAAACACTGAGCCATGTGGAAACAAGAACTGTCAAAGGAAGAAGGCGCGGATTGGTTCGGTTAGACGCGGCGCCAAAAGGGACATTCCTGATTGGTCCTCACTGACAGCTGCTGGCTATAAAAGCCGGACGAGTGATTCTGTTTTTGCCTTGTTCTAAATAAACCTCTAGTTAATTAGCCTGTCGTCCCGAGTGGTCCTTCGGCTACTTCACTGGCGACGAGGGTGGGATCGCTCCTGAGCTGAAGTCACGGCCGAGGAAGAGAGTTCCCGGCCAGAGCTGTCACTGGAAGTTTTAACTTCCAACGGAGCGAGACCTAGGACCGGACGACATGGCCAACTTCGGGCGTGTGAGGGAATTCGATACCCGCCATCCGGAGAGATGGCAATCACACCTGGGGCAAGTCGAGGGATTCCTCCTCGTCAGCAAAATCACCGACGACAGAGCAAAGGCCGCCGCTCTCCTGTACATCAGCGGGCCCCCAGTATACGATGCTGCCGTCGGGCTGTTCAGCCCGGTACCCATCACCGAAGTCTCCTACGCAGACCTGGTAGACCAACTTAACAAGCATTATATGCCGGCACGCTCAGAGCTGTATTGGCGAGTACAATTCGCCCAGAAGAAACAGCGACCGGACGAACCCGCAAATGACTTCATCCCCAGGGTCAGGCACGCCGCACGGAACTGCTGTTTCCCCGACCTGGAAGACCACATCAGAGACCAGGTGGTGATTGGGTTGAGGGATGAGCGGCTTCAGAAAAAACTGACTTCTAAACCCAACATGAGTCTAGCCAAATTGACCAGAGAAATAATGGCCTACGAGTATAACCACAAGAAGAAATCGACCACCACAACGCCTGAGAGTCCAGCGACCGTATACCAAGAGAGCGCAACCCTCAGTGACAGCGACGAATCGGTGGACTTCACAGACGGAGAGGCCCTTCAGCGCAGAATGGAACGGAGGCAACAGCGAAGAAGCGACCCATCAGATCACCAAAGAACCAGGAACCCCCTGCCTCCACGACACGAGCAACGGGCTGCCTGCGCCAGCTGCGGAGGCAACCATGCCCGGGGAAGCTGCCGGTTCAGAAACGCAAAATGCCACAATTGCAGAAAAACCGGCCACATCAAACCGGTGTGCCGAAGCCGGGCCCGCAACAACGTGCATGATCTGGAGGCCAATTCCCCAGGTAGGCCAACCACCCAGGCCAACATAGGAAAACCGCCAGGGGCCCTAGTGGAAACTATTGATAAGGTACACAGCCTGAGTTCAAAAGTGAGGATCAGGGTAAAAATTCAGGGAGTTTCCTGCCCTATGGAGGTGGACTCCGGGTCAGCAGTCTCCTTAATTTCATTCAAAACGTATCAGGAGATCTGCCAGCGAAGCAATAGGGAAATTCCCCTTAAGAAAACCCAGGTCCACCTAGCAGATTTCCAAAAAAACCCCATTCCTCTGGAGGGAAAGGCTAAGGTTGCTGTAGAATACAAAAAATTCAAGGGACCCCTAGAAGTTCTAGTGACTCCAGGGAACTGCACCAACCTAATCGGGTTGAACTGGTTCAAACCTTTGGACATCGCCATTACTGGGGTAAACACGGTCCAAACCTCGAGCCTCGAAGCCGTTTGCAACAAGTATGCAGACGTCTTTGATGGCACTCTGGGAAAATACACTGGCCCACCCATCTCCTTACAATTAAACCCAGCCATCCAGCCCATAAAGATAAGAGCTAGGAGGGTCCCATTTGCCCTTAAAGAAAAAATAGAAAATGAACTAGAACGCCTCGTAGGACTAGGGGTGTTAGAACCTACGGAAGGGGGAAGCTGGGAGACCCCAATAGTCACCCCAGTTAAATCTAATGGAGAAATTAGACTATGTGCAGACTATAAGGCGACCCTCAACCTAGCCCTCAGCCCCCACGATTACCCGGTGCCAGCGGTAAGGGACGTATTCGCTTCCATCCGCTCCGGCGCCATTTTCGCAAAACTTGATCTGATGCAGGCGTACTTGCAACTGCCTGTCACAAATGACACCGCGGAAGCTCAAACAATTGTCACCCACCGCGGTGCCTTTAAAGTGAAAAGACTCCAATTTGGCATTTCGGCGGCCCCGGGTATCTTTCAAGGTATTATGGAGAAAACCCTGAAAGGAATTCCCGGGGTCTGCCCCTATTTCGACGATGTTCTCATCGCCGGTGAAAATGAAGCAAACTTAGCTGACAGGCTGTCAGCTGTACTGAGCCGGCTCAGAGAAGCCGGTCTCAAACTCAAACGCGAAAAGTGCTCCATCGGAGTCACTTCCACAGAATTCCTAGGGTACAAAATAGACGGCCAAGGCATTCACCCCACCACAGAAAAACTAAGGGCTATTCAGACAGCGCCCAGCCCAAAGAATAAACAAGAGCTCCAAGCCTTTTTAGGGTTATTAAACTTCTATCACGCTTTCCTTCCCCACAAAGCCACCATAGCTGAGCCTCTCCATAGGCTCCTAGACAAGGGAACTGCCTGGTCCTGGACCAAAACACACGAAAATAGCTTCCAGTCATTAAAAAAAATTATTTGTAACAGCTCAACAATCACCCTTTTCTGAGAAGACACACCAATATGCATCGCTTGCGATGCATCTCCCTATGGAATAGGAGCAGTATTAAGTCACCTATACAGGGATGGCACCCAAAGACCCATAGCTTTTTACTCACGCACTCTGTCAAAAGCAGAAAGGAACTACGCACAAATCGACAGAGAAGCATTAGCAATTGTCGCAGGGGTAAAAAAGTTCCATGACTACCTCTATGGGAGACCCTTTACCATATTCACAGATCACAAACCCCTACTAGGGATATTCACTTGGAATAAAACAACACCGCAGATTCTTTCACCAAGAATACTGCGTTGGTCCACTTTCCTATCAGCATATTCTTATAAATTAATACATAAACCAGGAAAGGAATTAGGACACGCAGACTGCCTCAGCAGGCTGCCAATTCAAGCCAAGGACCCAGACCCAGCCCCAGCGGGGCTAATTCTGGCACTCTCCCAACTTCCTGACTGCCCCCTCTCTGCAAAGATTATAGCTAACAATTCAGCTAAGGACAAAATACTCAGCAGAATCCTCAGGTGGACAACAACAGGATGGCCAGCAAAAAACCCACACCCTCAATTCCAGCCATTCTATAACAGGAAAAATGAAATGTCTTCACATATGGGATGCCTGTTATGGGGGAACAGAGTGGTAATACCCAACAGAAACATAGCCCAAACATTAGACATTTTACACGAAGGACATCCAGGCATAGTGAAGATGAAAGCTCTGGCCAGAAGTTATGTCTGGTGGCCTGGCATAGATAAACAGATAGAAAAATATGTGGGAGGGTGCTACACCTGTCAAGCAACACAAAGCGAGCCACCCCAAGCCCCAATTCACAAATGGGAAACCACAAAAAATCCATGGTCACGCATACATCTAGACTTCGCAGGACCAATCCAAGGGCAGAGTTTCCTAATAGTTGTGGACAGCTATTCTAAATGGTTAGAAGTCATTCCCCTTAGAAAAACAACTTCAGGAGCCATTATACAAGCCCTTAGGAAAATATTCGCCACCCACGGCCTCCCAGACACCATGGTTTCAGACAATGGACCTCAATTCACCTCTCGTGAATTTCAGATGTTCGCTATGAAGAACTGTATTAGGCTGGTCACGTCTGCACCGTTCCACCCATCGACAAACGGGATGGCTGAAATTATGGTGCGCTCCACCAAAGAAGCTTTGAAAAAATTTGTAAGAGGGAACTGGCAGCGGCGACTCAGCCAGTTCCTAATGTCACAACACACAACTCCATGCACAACGACGGGGAAATCACCTGCGGAACTAAGATGGGGGAGGAGGCTGATAACGCGGCTCGACAGACTACATCCAGACACGTACACCGCAGAAAATGAACATCCCCCCCCACCCCGCACTTTCAAACCTGGGCAAATGATATGGGCACGGTCATACACAGACAAAAACAAATGGGTCCAAGGAACAGTGCTACACCAAACAGGACCCATTTCTTATCTAATATCCACACAGACTGACGGCAATCTACGTCGACATGTCGATCAACTCAGACCAAGACAACCAGAGCATAGCCCAGAAACCCAACCAGAGGACCAAGCCCCCGCAGATATATTGCCGATACCCAACCAAGAGGAAGAGGAGCAAGAGAACGTACTACCACCTGAACCAGACATCGCCCCACCCCCAAGGCGCTCCAACAGGAACAGAAGAGCCCCCGCATATTTAAAGGACTACCAATGGGCCGGCTCCAGCAACCAACAAGGGGGAGGAAACGCTCCAGTGGAGGGGTAAGGGGTGTATTATATATATGTAAACAACATTATTAATAAGTTAAAACAGTTATTCCATTATTACTATGAGGGGAAAACAAATCTGACAGGAGAACACGCGGGAACTTTGACAGCTGTCAAAGTTCCCCACACAGCGCAGGCGCAGCCACTAACAGCTCGCGGCTGTCAAAACACCGAGCCATGCGGAAACAAGAACTGTCAAAGGAAGAAGGCGCGGATTGGTTCGGTTAGACGCGGCGCCAAAAGGGACGTTCCTGATTGGTCCTCACTGACAGCTGCCGGCTATAAAAGCCGGACGAGTGATTCTGTTTTTGCCTTGTTCTAAATAAACCTCTAGTTAATTAGCCTGTCGTCCCGAGTGGTCCTTCGGCTACTTCAAAAACCATCAACTACATACAACTTGTGTTCTTCAAAAGTTAAATTCCAATTACATGAAGAAATTGCATAAACTAATAAAAGGGCATAAACTAATAAAAAGTAATAAACTGGCAGTATAGTCAGCACAAAGGAGAGAAAGGTTATTTTTTTTCTTCCAGATTCCATCACATACAAAATGCAGCCTGAAGGTGGTGACGTAGTTTCCGCCATTATGAGACTGCAAGCACTTAAAAAATGTTCTGTAAGTCCTAAAACAAAGGGGGGGAACTTTCCTCAAGACTTTTAAGAAAAAGCCCCAGAAAAATTTGGTCTTTCCAAAAGCCCCATCAGGGGTGTGAGAAAATTAAACCTCTCCTGGATGAAAGTACAATCAGTTCTTGACTGGAATTTATTTCTGTATTATCACCATCTCTCCAAGTGTGATTTGATTATGTGCCATCCTGAACCAGAAAAACAGCATTATAAAGTTGTCATCTTAGATACCAAAGTTTTATTCCAAGACTATTTTCCTATAGACTAAGTGTTGCAAGTTTTCAATTAATCAATAATAGAATAATAGTTATAAAAATAAGTGGAAGGATAAATTGGAAATGAAACTTAGGCATCTCAGCCCTCTTGCTATAACTATTATCTATATTTGTTGTCTGTGGTATTTATATGAATTCATGTATATATATTGTGGGTGGGGGGATTGATCACATTCAAAGCTAAAGAGCCAATCAACTTCAAATATCTTTCCAGTATGGAAGCACACGCCTCCAGTGAACTGTGTAACTCCACCTCAGAAAAACTAACTTCTAACAGGGTTCAGAGCTATGCGAAGACACCCACCTCTTCTCATTTCTAGTCAAAGGGGTACTCAAGCAAAGAACTGGAGGTGCTTGGTGACTCAAAGAGATTCCCCACAACAACCCTGCACAATCATGGACAGGTAAACCCTCTCCTTCTGCCCCTGGGCAAATTGTTAAAACCACCAATTCACATTATGAATTTATTGTTTCTACTCTTCTGACTCAGCTTTCCAGATGGCTTCCTCCCATCATTAATCAATTCTCTGAGGCCACCAGTTTGGTGTTGTTGTTTTTTTGACAATTCTTTTCTCTCATTATTATTTTCGTCTTTTCTCTGTTAAGGTTTCTCTATTCTTTCTTGCACATAGTTGTCTTTATACTTTGTTTTTAATGCAATTTGTTCCATAAAGTTATAAAAATAAGGTAGACTGCTAATGATTGTTATTTCCCTCAACTCAATGCCTTTTTACAAAAGTAAAATAAAAAAGCCACCAGCCATCCTAGGACCTTAGTATAAGCAAGGAGGGATTCAAGTAGGAAAAGGGAAAAAGGAGAGAGATAAACTTTGCTTTAGTTGACAGATGAATCCTTTGTAATTCAGATCTTCCTAAAACAGGAATAGTTTCTAAAGTAAAGATAAGTGGGCCTAAGTATAGATTTTCTGTACCTGTTCACCTGTTGTTGTCCTGTGTGTATATTTCTTCTGGGTAACTTTATTTAAATGCAACATTTCTGAATCTGAGTTATTAATAAATATGTATTGGTCTACATTCTTCTGTCTCAATATTTCATGCAAAATGGGACTCCAGCATAAGTTATTTAAATGTTCATAATTTAAAATATTTTAGTCAGATAAATATATTTTAAGCATTAATAATGCTCCTTTCATCTGACTGATTTTCCACAACTGGTATACAGTATTGCTTTCTAGATTCCTTTTATGACATACTTAGCCTTAGATGTGAGCTCTATAATTAGCAAGTTCAAAAAACCCCCATAATAATATGATTCATGAAACATTTCAACCCTTACATGAATGTTTGCATTATCTCTGAGAAGAGGCACTTTCATTAAGTGTCCCTTGGCTGCCTGATTTCTTTATATTGAATGTAATAGCAGGTAAGAGAAATCCCCTATGATGTCTGCAACAAGCACAAAACAGATCTCATTTTGTAATTGAAAATTTGTGCTATTGTTCAAATCCCCACCCCACCCCCAGCAATCTGTCTCATCCTGTGCCCTCTGTAAAATTATTGTTTCAGGAAAGAGTGAAACTTCTGGTAGATCTAGATATTCACCAAGGAATTATAAGAGTTGGAAGATGCCAATTAGGCCACTGGATCCAGTTGACTCCCTGCTCAATGCAGGAATTCAGATTGAAGCAATGCTGACATTTGGCTGTCAAGGTTCCATTTAAACCCAGTGGGGAACAAACCACTTCTTTGGGTTCCACTTTGAAACTGTTATTTGTCTCAAGAAGTGGAGGCTCTGTTTTTTCCCCCAGTATTCATTGGAAAACTGCTTTCTTGTAATTTATTAATAATCTGAACAAATTCCTCATAATATTTCCCAATTAAAACTGGGCACAAATAGCCTTTTGAAATTCTCCACAGTACTGTATTTGAGGATACATGATTTCTCTATATTCTCTACTTAGCTATAGGACTCATAAGATATATTGGGATGAGTTACTATTTTTCAGTCTGCATAAAATGCAGCTCTGAACTTTATGAAATTAAGAATAATCTTAAAAGGACTTTGTTCAGTTGCAGGAATATGCATGTTTTGATTTGACATTCCATTAATTGAAATGTATAGCTCTGAGTCAGATTCTTAAAAAGTACCAAACCGATTTGAATCTTCTGAACATCACCCATCAGAAAGCTTCAATGATTCAAATCGATTTCTCTAGCATGTATAGCAAGGGCATAGTTTTTCTCTTGAGTTAAACTAAAGGCTCATCTTCATAATGGGGCACAAAGATGCCTTAATAGCTGTTTTTAAGAGCTAAGTTACTGCAAAGTTGCTTATGTCATTCACAGCCCACAGCAAAGTAACTTTAGTAACTCAACTCTTAAAATGGTGTTTTCCCTAACACTTTAGTATACAAATCATTTAGGATTCGCTGGTGACAATGTTGGCAATAGTGCACTCAGGTCCTGGAATCGGTCCAGCTTCTGTTGGCTGCTTAAATCTGCTTAAATCTTTTTGCCTAGTCATTTCTGTCAACAGTATAGCCGTAGGTTGCAACAGAGGTTGGGCATCTTGTATATACAGAGACAGCTACCTGTGATACGCAGACACATTTACCCTTGCTTTATAAGTGCCTTTTGTAAATAACTCTGTTCATCAAGGGCTCCTTGGTGCTCTCTGAGCTTTTTTGTTTTGTTCTCAAGATAGCAGAATGACCATTAACATGCCCATGAGGGACTACGACAAGTTGGATGTAGCCATCTTGGTGCAAGCAGCTTGACTTAGCCAGCTCATCACTGCCAAGTTGCCTCTGCCAATTCAATTCTGATTAACTCCCATCAATGAGAAAATGGGGAAAACAGTGGGAAAACCCACTGGAACTACATTGTTACAGTTTGCAAAACTGATGTGTTGTGATTTGTACTGTTTCAGCTGAGACAGAAATCTGTGGCACAATGGTGTAGGATCACAGTGGTATAATGCCAATTTGGAAGAAGTAATAAATCCTCATATAGAAGCATCCATTGTTCTCTCACAGCCAGTAGGTACAATATGTTTTAATCTACAATGCATCAATTACAACCCCCAAAATAGAAGGGCATTATAATAACTGCTCCTAATGGAGGAAATAGCTCTATATATGTGCATGGCCTTCTAATCTGAAAACATAATTTCAAAATGGCAATAATGATGATGTTATCCATTGAGTCATGTCTGACTCTTGGCAATTCTATGGATCAGGTGTCTCCACATTTTCCTATCTTGCACTATTTCTTTGAGTTCTTTTGGCTGGTGCCAGCTTTGATGGTGTTCAGCCACCTTGTTCTTTGGTGGCTTGTTTCCCTTGTACTGGTAACTTGTTGAAACACAATTGCTTTCTCCATTGAATTCCCTTTGCTTTATAATATAATGCTTGTATAATGTAGTCACAATTATTTCTATATTTATGTATTAGACCATATAGAATCATAGAATAATAGGGCTGGAAGGGACCTTGGATGTGTCCTCTTCCAACCCCATTTCCAAGGCATTAGTCTTTAGACCATCCTGAACAAATGGATGTCTACTCTTTTCTTGAAAACCACCAGCGATGGAGCAGCCATAAGTCCAGGAGGCAAGGCATTTCATTGATTGTTCTCACTGTCAGGAAATTTCTCTTTAGTTCCAGGTTGGCTCTCTTGTCCTGCCCTCGGTGCT
The DNA here is from genome assembly GCF_947247035.1 of Vipera ursinii. Taxonomy (NCBI): domain Eukaryota; kingdom Metazoa; phylum Chordata; class Lepidosauria; order Squamata; family Viperidae; genus Vipera; species Vipera ursinii. Next base: position 185,138,611 of record NC_139513.1, on the reverse strand, counting down.
TTGGAATCAATCTGCTCATCTCTGACTATCCCTCAAGTATTAGAAGATAGCTATTGTGTCACCACTAATCCTTCTCTTTGTTAGGCTAGACATACTTAGTTCCGTTAACCATTCAATATATGATTTAACCTCCAGACCCTTGTCATCTTTATTGTTCTTCTCTGCACTATTTCACTGTTCTCAGCATATTTTTGTGTGTGTGGTGACCAGAACTAGATGCAGTATTCCAGTGTTGCCTCACTAGTGCAGTATAAAGCAGTACCACCACTTCTCATGATCTTGATACTATCTTTCTGTTGATACAGTGTAGAACTAACTTGGCTTTTGGCAGCTGCAGCACACTGCCAGCTCATACTTAGGTGGTGGTCTGCTAGGATACCTAGATCCTTCTCATAGTTACTAATGTTGAGCCAGGTACTACCTATTCTATATCTCTGAGTTTGGTTTTTCCTGCCTAACTGCAGAACCTTACTTTTCTCACTGCTGAACTGTATCTTATTGGATAAGGCCCATTGCTCTAGTCTGTCATGATCCTTCTGGATCTTGAATCTATCTTCTACAGTGTTAGCATCTGCAAATTTGATGAGATCTCCTTCTGTCCCCTCATCTAGATCATTTTTGAAGATATTGAAGAGCACTGGGTCCAAAACAGAACCTTGAGGTACCCCACTGCATGCATCCTTCCATGTATATGTAGCTCCATTGAGGGCTATACACTGAGTGCAGTTAGTCAGCCAATTGCAAATTCATGTGGTGATTGTACTGTCTATCTGACATTCAGCTCAGTCATATTTTAATTTTATTATTGCTATAAAAGTTTTGGTGGTTGAGCACATTGATAAGTCCCTTGGACTGTGTTCTGGATAGCGGGCAAGCTATACGTGTTTTGAATGAATGAATGCTAAGACTTGTGTTTTCTCATTGTTTTGAGGAAGATTTCTATTATGAAGACAAAATAGGGTTCTCATTATTATTGAGAGTTCATCAGAAAAAAGATCATGCTGAGTTAGAATTATTTTTAACCCATTCACTCCTGTTTTGCATTACCTTTGAGGGTTGCAAATGTCTCACTTTATTGAGCACAGTTGTTCACAGCCCTGCCCTTCTCTTCACAGTCCTGATTTGGAAAGTCATCATGTAGAAAGAAAGCTGCACTAGCAAAATATTTGTCTTTATATTAATTCCTTTAAATCAAAACAAAGTTATTCTACATTTTTAGTTCTGTCCAGGGTCTATACCATTATGGAAAGCAGGTAATGAGTTATTCTGTAGTATTTCATTGTATGTTGGAAAGGCAGCTCTAGAAGCACTAACTCCTAGCATCTTTATCCTAGTAACAACACAGTAAAATTATCAGATCCCATAGGAGCATGATGAATTGCAATAGTAAGAAAGGTATGGTATGGTATGGCATGCAGCTGGGTTCTTATTTGGAACAAAACACAGATTGTCTTCTTAAAATATCTTTTCTTGACTTCAAAATCTGTTTTCAATGTGAGTTTAGAGTATAAACTGCCTAAAAATAAATCTAAAATCTATTCTTTTGATTTAGGCATAATCTAGCCCTCCAAGCAGGGACGCGGTGGCTCAGTGGGTTAGGACGCTGAGCTTGTCGATCAGAAGGTCGGCAGTTTGGCGGGTCGAATCCCAAGTGCCGCGTAACAGAGTGAGCGCCTGTTACTTGTCCCAGCTTCTGCCAACCTAGCAGTTCGAAAGCACGTAAAAATGCAAGTAGAAAAATAGGGACCGCTCCGGTGGGAAGGTAACAGCGTTCCGTGCGCCTTTGGCATCTAGTCATGCCGGCCACATGACCACGGAGACGTCCTCGGACAAGCGCTGGCTCTTCGGCTTTGAAACAGAGATGAGCACCGGCCCCTAGAGTCGGAAACGACTAGCACGCATGTGCGGGGGAACCTTTACCTTACCTTTAGCCCTCCAAGCTACTTTCACTAGTCCGTGGGATATGTTTAAATCAAACTGGAGGATGAATGTCACAAGTAATTTTTTTTCCATTGGACTAGGAAAAAATGAATGATGTCATCTGATAATATTAAGAATGTTGAATTATAGAATGAGTTAATACAAATTGTAAGGATTTATCATTTGCTTGGAGAAAGTCAGTGATGCTTCCCAACACAATGTTTATATTCACTTGTCCTTTAGAGTGTGTTTCAATTTTCCTCCAGTTTGGGAGAGCAAGTTCAGTAAACCTACCTATGTCCACAGGGCAAGTGTTTGTGTGTGTGTGTGTGTGTGTGTGTGTGAGAGAGAGAGAGAGAGAGGGGGGGGGGAGGGAGGGAGGGAGGGAGGGAGGGAGAAGAGGGTGGTCATGACAGCAAAACTGAAACCCTGTCCCTTTTGTAGATGTACTGATGTCACACAAACATACAAAGAAGCATGGCTTGATCATGTTGCTGTGGCCACAATACATCCATGATCATCAGAAAAAAAATGGATTCCTTACAGCATGAATTCCTGTGATGTAAATTTTGTGTAGGTTTACATTCCAGACTGTTTCAGCTTTTATTTTTATTTTATTTTTTTAAAAAACGCATGTTAACAAATAAAAAATCTGAATTTGTTTAACTAATTGCAAATTTTGTTTCTAAACAATAAAGTATTAATATTATAGTATTTATCTTAAGGATAAGAAAAACTAAACCTCTGTAGTGGCAATTTGCACTGATGTAAATTATTATTATTTCTATTTTATATGTATTTGATTTAGACAAAATCTATTCTGTAATAATTTTATTGTAGCAACAAGGGAATTCCTTTTTTGTTCCTACTGTGGGATGAGACTCCTTAATAACCATTTTTAGGCACAAATACTGTAATGTCACTTGTGTCTCATTCTAGCCCTCACAGAAATAGCCAAAAGATCTCTTTAGCCTGTAGACTGTTAAAGTGGACGGTCTTGGTGCTTGGCATGGTTTTGCAGGGGCATAGTGCTTTGATGGCCCCTCCAGCGGCTTCGTCCACCATGACTTCCTTCAATGCCTCCTGTAGAGAGAGAGTCTGCTTGGCAAAGAGTTTCTGTCAGACCTCTCGATTTCTGAGTCCACAGACTAGTCGGTCTCTTAGTCTCTCCTCCAAGTCTCAGAAGTTGCAGAGTTGAGACGCTTGATGAAGGGCTGCAATGAATTCTGTAGCAGTCTCGCCGGGCTGTTGCTCCCGCTGCTCAAAGGCATGCCTCCACACTATGACGGATAATTTGGGCTTGAAGTGGTCTTGGAGCTTTTTCTTCAAGTCCATGTAAGTGACCAATTCGAGCAGGACAGGGGCGACCAGGTTTTCAGCAATGTCAAAAGTGGCAGGACAGCACACGCAAAGGAGTTTTGCCACCTTCAGTCCATCTTCGCCGACCTGGTTGGCGCAGAGATAATTATTGACACAGGAAATGTAGGACGCCCATCTCTCTGGGTGTGTCACATCGAATTCTTCGAGTTTTCCCACTTTCACCATGGTGAGTTGCTTACGTTCCTTGCTCATGATGCCTTGTGCTGCTGGCTTCTGTGTAGGCCCTAGGATGGATCCTTAGGGCATGGTGGTCTCCAGCGTGGCTTGCTGGCAGATCAAGGGGGGGAACGTAGTTCCTGCCAGGCTCTGTGCTGGCCTCACCCCCTAGTGACTTCAGACTCTTACGATGAAGCAGCACATCCTACCTTGGTCACCACTGTTATATCTTCAGTTCATTAGGTATTGAACAAGGCAGAGGTGTTGAAACAGCAAGCAAGTTTATTAACTCAGAACAGAAGCAGCCCTAATGGCTGCTGCACAGTTATTTATACTGTTGGCCTCTAGGTGGCAAGCAATAGGTTTAAAGTAACAGTTTCCCGCCCCAAGCCTAATTATCAGCTTGGAGACAGCCAGTCTGGGTTTCAGTAACAGCAACCGTTAAACAATACAGCAGTCTAGGTCAGACATTAAGCAAGTGATTAAAACAGTTATGGCCAATACATTACACCACTATTCCTATATTTTAATTTCCTTTTCCTTTTAAGTACCTTTATTTAGCCAAATTGGTTTCCCAGTAAAGCCCTGAGCAAAGACCACTCTTTACATAATTGGCGTGCACACTTCTTTTTCATTTCCACCTGAATGGGTAACCTTTTTAGATCCCAGGCTTTTAGCAGTCTCCCTAAAGGAGAACCTTGGAATCAGAGCTTCCCATATTTTCAGTCAAGACTCTGACCTATTTACCTGCTGTGAGTCTTTTTTTTTTATTCTCCTGTATTCCCAGAGTGACTCTTTCCTGGAGTTCCCTGTTCCAGCAAGGCAATCTTTCAGCCCTTGTCTCTTGGCAAGGTGACTTTTGAAGCCACTCTAGCCCCTTGTCTTAGCTGCAGATCACAAAAGGATCTGGGAGGCCTCTGTCTTCCTTTTCACAGAGTATGAGGGTTGTTGTGTAGTGAGTTCTTCGCGCAGGAAAGGAGACAAGGCAAGTGAATTCAACAAAGCTCATGGTTTATTACTTGCAGGATCTGAACTGAGAATTGGGCTGCAGCTTGCAGCCATTTATAGCCTGGCCCCTAGGCAGCATTCTGACAATGCCTGGATGACCCTCATGTAATGACTGTAAAACCCTGTCTCTCAGTGAAGAGGGGATTATGACTCTGTTTCCCCATAGGATGCACCCCTTATGAGATGATAGCTCATGTCTTCTGACAAAATAAGTCTGAAACTCAGAGCCTGGGCTTTTATCTAACCACCCCATGTGTACCCATGAAAGCACTCTACTAAGTGTTCTATCTGTAGCTGTTTCTGCAGCAATGTCCCCAGCATGGAGGGGAAATTCTGGTAGGTCCTGAATGGACAGAATTCTGGCCACAGGGGCCGGGTCTGGTTCCGTTAGTGGCAGTGGAAGTCTGCTGAGGCCATCAGCATGGCCCATTTCTTTACCAGGTTTGTGAACCAATTTAAACGTGTAAGCAGATAAGAAAATAGACCATCTCAACATTCTTGGGGAAAGTATGTGGGGGGTTTGTTTATCTGTTGTGAAGAGTCTCAACAGTGGTTTTTGGTCTGTAAAGACCATGAAGTCCCTGCCATATAAATAGTCATAGAATTTTTTTATTCCACCTACAATGGCTAGGGCCTCTTTGTCAATTTGAGCGTAGTTATGCTCAGCAGAGGACAGTGTCCTTGAATAAAATGCAACAGGGACTTGTGTTGCATTATTGTCTAAATGACTCAAGACTGCCCCCACCCCATACGAAGATGCATCACATGCTAAACAGGCTGATTTAGACTCCCTAAAATGAGTTACAGTGGATTTAACTGACAATAGTGCCTTTAAGTCCTGGAAGCTTTTTTCATGAATGCTGGTCCATTTCCATTAAGCTTTCTTATCTAAGAGCCTGTGAAGAGGCTCTGCCAATGCAGCCTTGTTAGGCAGGAAGGCATGGCAGAAGTTGAGGAGGCCCAAGAATGTTTGTAGCTCTCCTTTGGATTTAGGACTAGGAGCCAATTGAACGGCCTTCACTTTGGATTCAGCAGGGTGAATACCGTTAGCATCAATTCGAAATCCTAGAAATTCCGTTGAAGGAACCCCAATACTACATTTACTCTTCTTTAATTTGAGGCCTGCTTCTCAAAGCCTCAAAGCCTCTGTAAGACAGCCCTGCGCCTGCTGGCTAACACTTCTGTAGATTCTCCAGTAATAGTTACATCATCAAAATAAGGGCAAACACCCTGAATGCCTTTAAATGTGCATTCCATGATTCCCTGAAAAATGCCTGGAGCAACGCTAACTCCAAATTGTAAATGCTTTACTTTGAAAGCCCCCCTGTGAGTCATGATTGTCTGAGCCGCGGCTGTGGCCTCATCACAGCTGGTGATGACCTATAAAGCCCTAAATGGCATGGGTCCGGATTACCTTAGGGAGCACCTGCTGCCAGCATCAGCTTCCCATCGTCCTGTGCGCTCCCACAGGGAGGGCCTCCTTAGGGTTCCGCCGGTTAGGGATTGCCGGTGGGTGATTCCCAGGGGGAGGGCATTCTCTGTGGGCATGCCCACCCTTTGGAACAAACTGCCAATGGAACTTCGGACTGCCCCCAACCTTCGCTCATTTCGCCGGGACCTAAAAACCTGGTTGTTTGAACTGTCTGGCCTGGACTGAGGGGTTTTAAATTAAATTAATTTTAAATTTAAATTTTAACTTTGTCTTAATCCTGTGGGCTAGTATTAATTTAATTCTATTTTATCTTTCCTTTTTGTATTGTTTTAACTTGCCCTGTGAACCGCCCTGAGTCCTTCGGGAATAGGGCAGTAAAGGTAAAGGTAAAGGTTCGCCCGCACATGTGTGCTAGTCGTTTCCGACTCTAGGGGCCGGTGCTCATCTCCATTTCAAAGCTGAAGAGCCAGCACTTGTCCGAGGACGTCTCCATGGTCATGTGGCCGGCATGACTAGATGCCAAAGTCGCACGGAACGCTGTTACCTTCCCACCGGAGTGGTTCCTATTTTTCTACTTGCATTTTTACGTGCTTTCGAACTGCTAGGTTGGCAGAAGCTGGGACAAGTAACAGGCGCTTACTCTGTTATGCGGCACTTGGGATTCGACCCGCCAAACTGCCGACCTTCTGATCGACAAGCTCAGCGTCCTAACCCACTGAGCCACCGCTTCCCTCTATAATAGGGCAGTATATTAAATAAATAAATAAATAAATAAATAAATAAATAAATAAATCAACTGGCAGTTGCTGATAGGCCTGTGCTAAATCTAATTTAGCGAAAATAGTGCCCCCTTGCAAAGAAGCTAAAATGTGCTTCACCACTGGAACAAGATAAGCGTGTTGTTTAAGGGCTTTGTTAATTGTACATTTATAGTCTGCACATATTCTGATTTCTCTGTTGGCCTTAAGTGGAGTGACTATAGGAGTTTCCCACTCCCCACCATCAACTGGTTGTAAAATGCCCTGTTCTACAAGCTTGTTTATTTCTGAGTCAATTTTATGTTTGAGGGCAAAAGGGACCCTTCGAGGCTTAACCCTAATGGGAACTACGTTGGGATCTAGCTTGAATGAGATAGGCGGGTCTGTGTATGTTCCTAGGGATGAATCAAAAACATCTGCAAAGTCCTCGCAAACTGACGAAAGGTTTGCAGCTTGTGTCCGGTTGATACCAGTTATTTGAATGCCTAAAGCATCAAACCAATCGAGTCCTATGAGACTCGTTCTCTGGCCCCCTACTACTATGACATCCAGGTGCTCATAAAACCCCTTAAATTTTACGGCCAAGGTGGCTTCCCCCTTAACTTTGACTTGAGCATTTTGAAAGTCAGTTAAAATTATGTCAGAGGGCCTTAGGTTGGCCCTTTTTCTACTGTGACTGCACACAAAATTGAAGGTGTCCAGGGAAATAATGGAGACAGTGGAGCCAGAGTCCAACTCCATTTTACAAGGGACTTCTTGTAGCTCTACCTACAGTTTGAGTTTAGGTTTGAGGGGGCGTCGGGCCCCGGTGTGGCATACACTTCTACAGCTTCTATAAAACCCCACACTAAACGGACCCTGGGCCCCGGTACCTCTCCTGGTCAGATCTTCCGACTGGTGTTTGGGTGGCCAGTCCCTCTGGCGAGCTCTGCAAACCGCTGCGATGTGGCCTGTTTTGCCACAGGCCCTGCACATGGCTAACCAGAATCTGCAATCAGTGCGTTGATGGTTGCCACTGCAACCTTTACATCTAGGTAAGAGAACTGCCTTGTAAGTGTTCTCTTGCTGTTTGCTGCTGTGGTGCTGTGTGTCGGGTTGCTTGTGAAGCTTGTTGACCTCAGGATCTTCTTCCTCCGAAGATTCTTCTGAGCATTTGGCATCCTCATGGTGGACTGTTTCTTCGTGCTTCATCGTTTTGGCGGGTGTCTGGATTGCACCCCTGGTGGCTTCATCTGTCATTACTTCATCTTGGGCTTCAATGAAGGTTAAATTTGGTCTGGCAAAAAGTCTTTGCTGGAGCATTCGGTTCCATAGGCCGCAGACGAGCCGGTCTCACAGTCGCTCCTCTATGTTGGAAAATTTATAGAGGCGTGCAGCCTGCCTCAAGGCCGCGATGTATTCTGACACTGTTTTGCCGGGCTGCTGCATTCGCTGTTCAAACTTGAAATGCCAAGCAATCACCAACATCTTCGGCTGGAAATGCTCTCCCAACTTTTTCTTGAGGTCTGTGTAGGAAACTGACTCCAGTGGCGTCGGGGCAAAGAGGTTTTCGGCCAGGTCAAATGTATCTGGGCCGCATACACAGAGCAGCGTGGTAGCCTTCAGCCCATCTACTGCAACTTGGTTTGCCCGGAGGTAGTATTCTACCTGGGACAAGTAGGAAGGCCATCCCTCTGGATGCTTGACATCGAATTCGCATAGTCTTCCGACTTTCAGCATTCTGTCTTCGGCTGGTTCCTGCAGTTTTCAATCCTGCTTCTCCAAGGCCCAGGGACTGAATCTGCTGAGCACGTGGTCACTAGCGTGGCTTGCTAGCTGACTGTAGGGGGGGTGAAATACCTTTTCTCTCCCTGCCTCTTCCCTAGTGAACTTCAGCTCTTTTGGAGAAGCAGGATCCCACCTTCGTCGCTAGTGTTGTGTAGTGAGTTCTTCGCGCAGGAAAGGAGATGAGGCAAGTGAGTTCAACAAAGCTCATGGTTTATTGCTTGCAGGATCTGAACTGAGAATTGGGCTGCAGCTTGCAACAATTTATAGCCTGGCCCCTAGGCAGCAGCCAATAGGTTTAAAGCAACCCATTGCCATCTAGGGGCAGGCAATAGCAGCACTGGAGACCTGTAGTCTGGGTAGCTGGAGAGCCGTTAGCTGCTCCAGCTTACCATGTGGTGTTACAATTGAGCCCAATACATAACAAGGGTCCCTCCTAGAAGAGTGGAACTTTAAGCAGTGGTTTCAGCAGTTGCCCAGGTTCGACTCTCTCATTCACTCATTCCATTTCATTTTCACACAGCCTCTCCTTTTTCCCTAACAAAAGGTCCTGTGTTCTGGTCAAACCCCCATGCTTTCCAGAGTCTGTCACTTAAACAGATCCTTTCTGTAGTTAGGAAAGGCCAGAGGGAACAAGATCCAACTCTGAGTGGGAAAAGGGTCTTCTCACTCACACAGAGACATACACACATTTCCATCACTACCCTGGGCTTTAAAGTTAAAATTTAGAGATCCTCATCTTCTTTCCAAGCAGCCCTTGAGCAAAAACTCAAAACTCCCTTTACTACCCTCACTCCACCTGGGCAGGGCCTGGGAAACCCATCCACAGACACAAGGGGTCTGCTGCTGGCAAGATGGGGCTTACCAGTCTCAGTCCATTGGAGAGGTTAGCTTGAAGTCCAATCTGGAGTTATGGCTTCCAAGTTGGGCTGGGCTTGCCTATCATCTATATGGAGTTGGACTCTTGCATGCTGTTTTTCTTGTCCCCCAAAGACTCAGGAGGACCCGGGGTGAAGAGTCGCTGTGAGAGGGCGGCTCAGTTTCTTTTCCACCTACAACCTCTCCGGATGTGGGAGATCCATGAGTGTATGTTGTTTTTTCCCTGGATGGGGTTTCCATCTGCCTCCCAGATCAGCCTCGAGGTCAGGGTGAGAGAACGACTGCTGACTGGTTCTGGGGTACCCAGCACAAGTGAGAGTGGTGCTGGACTGGCAGTTTTGGACTCATACACTCCTTCTGATTTGACATCATCTCTCAACATCTGACTGCCATTTCCCAAACTCACACGGCCATTTATGGCACGCTTACGTTATTCAGGCACGGATTTATATGCCCTCAGGGGTGCTCCCCCCTCCTGGGTGCATCCCGCCTTCTTTTCTACCTCTCCTCTTGATGACGGGCCCAATTGTTGGGACCCTGAGAGATGGCTAGGTGTGGATTGGGGTCTCCAGTTTATTGTTAGGAAGAGACCCCTGATCTGTTTTTTAGCAAAAAAAATTAAGGGGTTAAGGGGGAGGGTTGGATTGCAGTTTGGGTTGGAATCTGGGGGCCTTCCACCAACCAAGTTTCAGTCCAGGCTTGTGACAGGTCGCGGTGGGATCAGGCTTGGTTTGGGCACCTCTGGGTATCCAGAAAGAGGGGTGGGGTTGCGGATCCCCACGACAATTGGGAATGGCAACAGGTGGTTGTACGGGGGGCCGCATCAACATTGGGGAGCACACCCCTGCTATCTTCAAGAGGTGGCGCACTCTGACCCCCTGGATTTACCCTGTATTCCTGGGAGCAGGGATGAGCAGGCCCCTGAGCTCGGGCTGGTGTACCTTAATGCCAGATCGGTAGTTAACAAGGCTCCCCTTATCCAAGAGCTGGTTGAGGAGGAGCATGCCGATCTGGCTTGCATTACTGAGACCTGGATGGGCCCAGAGCGAGGTGTCCCTCTGACTGATCTTTGCCCACCAGGTTTCCGTGTGCTTCACCAGCCCTGGGCTCAGGGAAGGGGTGGGGGTGTTGCGGTGGTTGTAAGGGAGACCTTGTGTCCGTGGGAGGCTACCGTTACTCAGATATTCGGGTGTGAGTTGCTCCTCCTGAGATTTGGCCCTGGGGTTCAGTTGGGCTTGTTGCTGGCGTATCTTTTGCCTACCTGTGTAGCAGCAGCCCTGCCCAAGCTCCTCGACACCCTCTCTGGGTTGGCGGTTGAGTTCCCCAGACTTATGGTTCTGGGGGACTTTAACCTGCCATCCTTGGGAGATTCGTTGGGGTTGGCTCGGGAGTTCATGACCTCCATGACAGCCATGGACCTGACCCAGGTAATTCAGGGCCCGACTCATGAGGGGGGTCACACACTCAATCTTATTTTTATATCTGGATGGTGGCTCGATGATCTGGGAGGGGGATGTCCATTTATTACTCCCTTGTCATGGACTGATCATCACGTCCTGCGGCTGGCCTTCTGCTTCGCCCCCCCCTGTTGCGGGGTTACGGAACCGACCAGGTGGTTCCATCCCAGGCACCTAATGGACCCTGAACGTTTCCAGGAGGCGCTTGGATCTGTGCCTGCCATCTTTGCTCACAGCCCGCTCAATGCCTTAGTGGAATCCTGGGAAAGGGCGGCCATGGAGGCACTCGACTGCATTGTTCCCATGCGGCCCCTGACCTGGCACAGATCCCGGCGGGCACCATGGTTCTCCATGGAGCTCCAGGAGATGAAGCGTCGGAGACGGAGCCTAGAGAGCTATTGGAGGTCCAGCCAGTCTGAGTCTGATTGATTGCAACTAAGAACCTTCACGAGGTCTTATCTCGCAGTGATGGAGGCAGTGAAGTCTAATTACTTCGCTGCCCTCATCGCGTCCGCAGATAATATCACCCGGCCACCCTGTTTGGGGTGACGCGCTCCCTCCTCAATCAGGAGGTGAGGGAGGAGCCCCTGCAGGGTCGTGCTGAGGAATTTAGTCAATATCTGGCGGATAAAATCGGTCAGATTTGGGCCACCTTGGACTCCGACTGGGCAGAGTCTGATGATGGGGAATCGAGCAGTCTTGGGAATATTACTTGGGAAGAATTCGATCCTGTGACTCTGGAAGAAGTGGACAGGATCATGGGGAAGCTGAGTTCCACCACTTGTTTACTGGACCCATGCCCCTCCTGGCTGGTTTATGCAGCTCGGGAGGGGACACGACGCTGGCTCCAGGCAGTAATAACTGCTTCTTTGAGAGAGGGCAGCTTCCCCGCCGCCTTGAAGGAGGCGGTGGTGAGGCCCCTCCTCAAGAAGCCTGCTCTGGACCCGGCCATTTTGAATAACTACCATCCGGTCTCCAACCTTCGCTTTTTAGCGAAGGTTGTTGAGAGTGTGGTGGCTCATCAGCTTCCTCTGTTCCTGGAGGAAGCGGATTATCTGGACCCCTACCAATCGAGCTTTAGGCCTGGGTACAGCACGGAGATGGCATTGGTCGCACTGGTGAATGATCTCTGGCCGGCTCGGGACAGGGGTTGCTCCTCTGTCCTAGTCCTTTTAGACCTCTCAGCGGCTTTTGATACCATCGACCATGGTATCTTACTGCAGCACCTCAGGGGGTTGGGAGTGGGTGGCACTGTCTTACAGTGCTTCTCCTCCTACCTTCTGAGTCATTCGCAGTTGGTGTTGGCAGGGGGACAGAGGTCGGTTTCGAGGCCTCTCATTTGTGGAGTCCCTCAGGGGTCGGTCCTCTCGCCTCTCCTGTTCAACATGTATATGAAGCCGCTGGGTGAGATCATTCATGGTTTTGGGGTGGGGTATCATCAGTACGCTGATGATACCCAGCTTTTTATTTCCACCCCAGATCAACTCAGTGATGCCCTCTCCGTGATGTCCCGTCGCCTGGAGGCGGTGAGGGTCTGGATGGGGAGGAACAGGCTTTGTCTAAATCCCGACAAGACCAAGTGGCTGTGCGTACCGACATCTCGGGTTGTCCATTCTATTCCATCTTTATCTATAGGGGGTGAGGTGTTACCCCCCATAGATAGGGCTCGCAACTTGGGCGTCCTCCTTGATTCACAGCTCAATTTTGAAGATCATATAGGAGCTGTGACATGGGCTTTTGCCCAGGTTCACCTGGTGCACCAGTTGCGGCCCTATTTGGACCGGGTTGCCCTGCGCACGGTAACTCATGCACTCGTGACCTCTCGGGTAGACTACTGCAATGCTGTCTACATGGGGCTGCCCTTGAGTACCACTCGGAGGCTCCAGCTGGTGCAGAATGCAGCCGTGCGAGTTGTGATGGGGGTCTCCCGATACTCCCATGTAACACCTCTGCTCCGCGAGCTGCATTGGCTTCCAGTTGTCTTCCGGGTGAGATTCAAGGTGCTGGTGATGACCTACAAAGCCCTAAATGGCATGGGTCCAGGTTATTTACGGGAGCACCTTTTGCCGGCGTTAACTTCCCATCGCCCTGTGCGCTCCCACAGAGAGGGCCTGCTCAGGGTGCCGTCGGTCAGGGAATGTCAACTGGCGGCCCCCAGGGGGACAGCATTCTCTGTGGGCGCGCCTGCCTTCTGGAATCAGCTTCCGGTTGAGCTCCGGATGGCTCCCGACCTTCGCTCGTTTCGCCGCGACCTGAAGACTTGGCTATTTGAACTTGCCGGCCTGGACTGAGGCATTGGGATTTTAGATTTTTAAATTTTAAAAATTTTAAATTTTAGAATGTGTTTATTGTTTAGGGCTATTTGATTTAATTCTATTTTAACTTTTATACATTATGTGTTATTTATAGTGTTTTAATTGCCCTGTACACTGCCCCGAGTCCCTTCGGAGAGGGGCGGTATATAAATCCAAATAAATAAATAAATAAATAAATAAATAAATAAATAAATAAATAAATAAATAAATATGTTTAAGTGTGTGTTATGCATCTGTACACTTTGACAGCAAGCAACTAAATTACATTTTTAATGTGTGCCATTGTTCCCACAGTAAAAAATGACAATAAAGGTTATCTATCTATCTATCTATTGTCCATCGGAAGGCTGACCTCATGACAAAGCCATTGGATATACAGAAACACAAGGATCTTGTGAAACAATTTGGTTTAAATGCTGTCCACCTATAAATTGGAGGGGTGTTAAGATATTTAAAAATTAATAGCTGGAGCAGTGAAGGATTGGACAGTGTGTAAGAACACACAGTTATAGGTAATTGGTTAAAGAGAACTGGGCAGTGCATGAGGGAATCTGAGCTGTAATTGTTTGCCGTAAGGGTAAAGAGGGCATTTCCTTGTTTCCCATTTTTTTGCCCTGTGTACTGTGTGTGCTCTTTGTGATTTGCCTGATGTTCCTGCTGTGTTGATTTACCTGACTATGCTCCTGTTTGTTTCTCTTATTTACTATAAATATATTTATTTATTTAAAATTGCTGGTTCTTATCAACGTCTCTGACTCCATTTGGACACCTGCTTCCCAATTCCCTGACAAATAATGATCTGAGAGACTGTGGATTCTTTTTTTACTGAAGGTGTTTAAATGGAGGGTAGATGGCCATATGTTGGGGATGCTATAGTTGTGGATCCTCAGCCCTTATATTCTGCAGAACTTTGATTGACAGTGGAGTAGCTGTCTTCTATGCCTTCTTTTGAGTGACTAGTGGTTGGTTTTTCTGCCAACAAGGACAGAGTGAGAGAAAAGGAAGCTGATAGATTATTCAATTTCTATATTACCATCCTGCATTACGTCTGTAGGGATGGCACTTCTCACCAGCCTTGTTCTGGAAGCACAGTAAACCTCAGTGGGGGTGATGAGGAGTGCAATTGTGTTGACATTCTTTTCTGCCAACTGAGAGACAGGAAGAATGTGCATTTATACAGCCATGAGGAAGTGCCCCTTTTCCTTTACTTTGTTATCATAATAAGAAGACTGACATCTTTAGGCTTTCTCTTTTGAGTCTCTACCTAGGATGGGAAGGATAGAGAAAGAACCCTCTTGACTGCAAAAACAGGCATGTCAGAGATATAGGCTTTCTGTTGGAGCATGTAACATCTGTAATAAATGTTTTTTTTAATCCCATTTATATCCCGCCCTTCTCCGAAGACTCAGGGCGGCTTACAATCTAAGAAGCACAAATCAATGTGCTTAGCAATAGCCTTCATTCTATGTATATGCCTGCTTATTAGGGGTTTTGCCCCCCCCCCAAGTGGCATTTTTACAAAGTCAGCTTATTGCCCCCAACAATCTGGGTCCTCATTTTACCTACCTCGGAAGGATGGAAGGCTGAGTCAACCTTGAGCCTGGTGGGACTCGAACCTGCACTAATTGCAGGCAGCTGGTGTTACTTAAGGAGGCATTAGCCCACTGCTCTACCAAGGCTCTTTACTTTACTTGTCAGTTTGGGCTTGAGGTGCTTTTAATAAGTTGATCCTATTGAGTTGTGAATGTTGAATAAAGTGAAGAACTGAGAGACATTTTTAGCCACACATCACTGTGGCTTTCTACATCAAACTTAATATAGTCCTCCTCTGTATTTCCTCCTTTTATAGCTTAGAACTGCTGTAAGCTGTATTGCTGACTGAATGACATGGCATATTCTGACTAAAACTCCATATGGGTTGTACAAGAATGGAATGGGCCAGAAAGCATCCTTTTAAAATAAAATTGATAGCAAAATATGATGGAGAAACATGAAAAAACCACATTTAAGGGCAGTTACCCTGTGAATATTGGATATCCACAATATTGTGGATGGGTGGGTGGGTGGGTGGATGGATGGATGATGTGTCATCAAGTCATTGCTAATGAACCAGGAAAACCTAATTCACTAAGCATGTAAGACAAAAAGGACTATAGAAAAAGTTCAAAAACTTGCAGGGGAACCTGTTGATCTTGTCATGCCAGTATATACTAAATTATATCCATTGATTTTCTTTTGTCCTTTTTTGTTTGTTAAATGCTCAAATATGTAGGGTATATTCTTTTGCCTAGCACAAAATGATAACCTTTTAGTTGACTAACTGCTTCTGAGTTCCTCATTTCTAATCTCCTCTTTGGTCAAGTTCTTGATTTGTCCTGTGGCTCCCTATATTGACCTACATCTATAAATATGTGCTGTTAATTTTCTTAATATTCCTGCCTCCCTGCAGTCTTCTAATGAAGCAAAAGAAATTTCTCTACCATTTCAAGAACATGAGATGGGCTAAAGGCCGTCATGAAACTTACCTTTGTTATGTAGTAAAACAGCGGAATAGTGCCACATCCTGCTCCTTGGATTTTGGATATCTGCGTAATAAGGTAAAGGGACACACATTTAGCCCCCATTGGGTCTTCTCTAGTAGGGGCCTAAAAACAATGAAAGCAAGGGGGAAAGTTTTCTTGGATTCCATGTGATCTTGGGCAGGGGGGTTGGACTAGATGACCTACAAGGCCCCTCCCAACTCTGCTATTCTATTCTATTCTATTCTATTCTATTCTATTCTATTCTATTCTATTCTATTCTATTCTATTCTATTCTATTCTATTCTATTCTATTCTATTCTATTCTATTCTATTCTATTCTATTCTATTCTATTCTATCTTGGGTCCTGAACATTTTATTATAGTACATCAGTTTGCTTATTCAAATATTAGTCTTCCTGTGAACAAAGCAACGCTTCACAAAGCACACTGGAGTGAGTCTTTCTTGAAATGCTAAAGCAGCTGTTCAAGGAAGTGCCCAGTTATTTGTATATATCTCTGTGTGTGCACAGACCATGCACACCCTGAGGCCACCAGCAAAGCATAATGACACAGATGGTTGAGGAGAGCTTTGAAAAGTCTTTGGTGGGTATAATTAACATGCATTGATCGTGTCAACATGTTTCATGAAGTATTTATTTGGAATGTTTTGGAGAGCACTGGTATTTATACTTATTATTTTTATTTTTATTATTCCATGATTTTGCCAATCGATGTCACTTCCAGATTAGATAAACTACAAAATAATATTGATGATGTAGTTGTGATTTTTGCATAAAAACTCCTATCCTTCTTCAGTTATTTCTGGAACATTGGAGAGAATGATTATTTCCTTTTCCAACATTGCCCAGTTTTTTGGCAAAAAGTGAAGCTGGTTCTAGAAACATTCTGCTTTCTTCTCCAAGTGTTTCCAGCTGACACTTTCATTTGTGTAATAGGTCCCATTAACCAATCAAAATATATTCCATAATCCACTTTGGGAAGACAGAGAATGGATTTCATTACAGTCTTCTTATGAATTCCTTTAAGATATTTTAAGAGTGCTATCCCACTTTCCCTCATTTTTCAAAAGTCTGAGACAGATTTTAATGCTTTATTTCAATAAGCAAAGAAAGCCTAAAATAGAGGAAGGCAAAAATTTGAAGTTCTGTTACATAGAGCTTGGTGGTAGATACCTGAAGATTGTAGAAGTAAATAATGGTAGTGAAAAAAGAGAATTTGGTTTTGATACAGTAGAGCAGTTCCTTCTAAAATCCTAACATCCTTCGTTAGATGGTTTGATATCTTTTTAGTTTCTGCCTATCCTATCCCTAATTAATCAAGGTGCTTAGAATACAATGTGCATTACATTGATTTTGGCTTGGGATTGTCCAGTCTTTTTGATCCACCAAATGTTCTATAGCCGTACCTTGGTTCATCCTGATATTTTCTATTACCTAGATTCCTCCTCTTTTTTATCAGTCCAATTTGTTGGCCCCTCTGCTAAGATCTGAAAAACAGTAATTTTCAAATGTGCATACTTGCAAGTTATTTATGCTAACCTAAATGAATAAGCAAGTTATATAACTAAGGCCTATAGAGTTTTATGCACTAGCAATTGCCTGATCTTCAGTTTTGTTAAAAATGTCCATCTTTGTTTCTTAATAGAATGCCATAACAAATACAAAGTGTTTGATAGTCCCACTAAGCAATATGGTATAACTGCAGAAAAATATGGCTTGTTAGCTACTAAGAGTCTGAGATAGCAGCAAATAAATATGATACAGTTGCAAAAACGAGAAATGCAGTTTTAGGCTCCATCTACATAAGTATAGCTGCAATTTCTAAATCAGAAGAAATTGTTCTATTTTATTCTGCTTGATTCAGATTTCACCTCAGGTACTATATCCTATTCCAATACTACACTTTAAAGATTCAGGGAAATTAAAACATGATTGGTGAAGAGCAACAAGGATGATTTTTAAGACCAATGAAGAAAAAATGATGCGGCTGGAAAGGTTAGCCTTGGGGAAAAAAATCAGGTGGGGTAGTAGAATACATTAGTCAAATATTTTAAAGAATATTATATTGAAGATGGCTACCACTTTTCTCTCCTTGCAGAATGCAGAGTAGTGGATTTAAATTACAGGAAACCGGATTCAGACTAATATTAAGAGTAAAAAAATATCCCCAATAAATATCATAGGACCAATAGACCAAAGATCTACCTTTGGCTACACTCAGTTTTAGTTTTCTTTAAAATTACATGAATGATTCATAGTTTCTAAAGAGCCTGTCTTTTTCCTGCTATCAAAAACCTATTGAGGGGAAAAAATGAAATAGCTGCCTTTTAATGGATTGTTTTAGGAATTGTGCCTGGAAGCACCTCAATGCCAGCCTGATCAGTCTAATGGAACTACATGCATGATGTATAAAAAGAAGACAGGTAACTTAAAAAGGTTAAAAGAAGGTCTGGGTCTTAAATCATACATATGCAGAAATCTTATTTGTGTTTTTATAAAATACTTTTATTGAATATACAGTTAAAAAAACACAGTGGACATGATACAACTTCCCTGGTTTAAACAATACTGTCAGAATCCATTTATATCACATTTCATAATTGTATAGGTAGAACAACGTGCTATTACTGGGGATTCTGCCATCTCTCCGAGGGGGGGGGAGAGGATGGTTACTAAAGCGATTTTCAAACAACAGGGATGTTTTAACGGGGGAAGGGAGGGGGACAGACAGATCTGGTTTATATCTTCATTTACAACTGAAAAGGAAAGCAATAACCATAAAACCAAGGAGAGTTCCCTTTCCCATGGAAGGACCTGACACCTAGCAACTGACGACAGCCTGACCAAATGGATGAGGGGAGGGGCTGAAATGGGAATGGTTTATATAGGATTGAAATGTAACCTTTGTCAGATTCCGTCTTGTATTCCCACAATCGATTCCTTCCTAGTAAACATTTTCCTTTTGGACTAAACTTGTATCCAAGAGTTCTTATTTCCTAAGATGTGGATTGAGGTGGGTCCTGACAGTAGACGGAATCTGCTTTAAGAGTCAACCTGGAAGGGAAAACCTTACCGGGGGACTTTGCAACAAATACAAATGTCTGGCGACGAAGCAAGAGAGGAGGGAAGCCCCATGGAGGGGGAGTCTTCCCCCCAAATGGAATCCCAGAGACAATGGGAAGCTGAAGCAGCATATTCCCCCGGGGAAGAAGCGGTGGAGCAGTACGACCGAAAACCCCGGTGGTCGATGGGCGTTGGAAGGAAAAGTGAGTGGGAAAAGGCTTCGGGAGGAAAGACCCTGAGGCGTAGTAACCACCAACCGGAATGGAGGCAAGAGATGGAGAGTTCCCTGCACACCAGCGAGGAGGAGCGGATCCTGGAAAAGGCCATTGATCTGATGAAAGCAACCCTGAGTTCACTGAGGGAGGAGAGAGCTGAAAATCGCAACCGAGGCAGCGCCTGGGGATGGAACTGGAAAGGTAACGGAGGGGATCCAACACCTGAAACCCTGGGGCCATCCAATGGAACAGGAATTGCTGCCTCAGCAGTACCCACCCCCCCCAGAACCACAGATTGGGACCAGGATGAGGAGCGATACCGGCCACGGCGCAGACAACGCTCCAGCCAAAGACTCCCGCCCCTGGAAGTCAAATTCAAGGGGGAGCCATCACGACTGGGATTTTTCCTAACCCAAGTCCTCAGCTACATGGAAGAGTATGGACGGGACATCCCCAGTGACAAAACACGCATCCGAATTGTGCAATCTGCCCTGGACGGGACGGCTGCAGACTGGGTGGTGAACTTGCATGACTCCAACGCCCCAGAACTCAACGACTTCAACCAATTCATGTCATCTTTGAGGCGATGGTTCGAGGATCCTTTGGCTGACCGTAAGGCCCGGGAGAGAATCAAAACGGTGAGGCAGGGCAGGCGAGCAGTGGCTGATTATACCCAAGAATTCCGAGCCATTGCCAGCAAGCTGAACTGGCCAGAAGACATCCTCCTTAGCCACTTCAAAGACGGTCTGAACTACGACCTGTATGATGCTTGCCTGCCTCGAGGAGACCCACCCCACCTCGACGACTGGTACATCCTGGCGGAGGAAGTGGAAATAGACCTACTGAAGAGACACCGCAGAGGAAAACCATGGGGCCGCCTGCCACCCGAGCAAACACGCGAGGGTGAAAAACCACCAGCCACAGCCAAAAAATCAACAAGTTGTTTCAACTGCGGGAGAGAGGGCCACCGTGCTGCAGAATGTCGTTCAAAAGCCCCCCCATGAAAACCAGAGGCATCATCCTCCAAGAAGCCGGGGAAGCCCCAAGGCAACACAAAAGAATCTTCCATGAAGGGGACAGAGGCTGTAGAGTCCACAATTCCTGCCAGGAACTGGGACTGGACTCTGGCCTGCACCGCAGGGACGGTGGACAACTCGGAAGACAGCTCAGAGGGAGAACCATTGGTAAGTGGACCCCTTCCACCCATACTTAAGACAGTGACTATATTAGCTTCCCCTATGCCTGAAGCAGCCAAAATAAAAGCTCTGATAGACTCTGGGTGCATCCGCTGCCTTATCAGCCCAACGCTGGTGGAGAGATTGAGCATCCCAGTGAGGAGGCTAAAACATCCAATCTCTTTTAGTCAATTAGATGGGACAATAGCAGGGGGAGGACCAGCCACCCTAGCCACTTTACCAATCCACCTATCACTGGGGCCCCATGAGGAGGACATAACGTTTATAGTGGCCCCAGGCATGGAATGCCCAATGATCCTAGGACTGGAATGGCTGAAGAAATGGAACCCCAGGATAAACTGGAGGACAGCAGAACTCAACTTCCCAAAGGGGGGGCAGAAGAACTTAGACTCCAAAAGCACCCCCCCAACCCAGAGGGAGGAGACAGCAGCAGTGGGGAAAGAGAAGGGATTACCAGAGATACCGGAGGAATACAGGGACCTGGCTGAGGTTTTCAGTGAGGAAAGAGCAGATGAGCTTCCCCCCCACCGCCCCACAGACTGCACCATAGAATTCAAACCTGGGGCAAAACTCCCAAAACCCAGGATGTATGCCATGAGCCCAAGGGAAATGGCAGAAATGGAGAGATTCATAAAGAAAAACTTAGAAAGAGGATTTATTGAGCCTGCCAAACCCAAAGTGTCCGCCCCGGTTCTGTTCAGGGAGAAGAAGGATGGGTCCTTTCATTTGGTTGTGGACTATAGAAATTTGAACACAATTAGTGAATGTAATCTGTACCCCCTTCCCCTAATGAAGGATATGTTATCCCACCTATCGAAAGGAAAGATTTTTACCAAACTAGACCTGAGGGAAGCATACTACCGTATTAGGATTAAGGAAGGAGACGAATGGAAGACTGCATTCAACTGCCCAATGGGGTGCTATCAATTCAAAGTATTGCCATTCGGACTGCAAGGGGCCCCCGCAGTCTTTATGCAATGAATTAATGACGTGCTGAGAGAGCACCTATATAAGGGGGTCCTGGTTTACCTCGATGACATCCTTATCTTCACAGAAACCAAAGAGGAACATATCAAACTAGTCAGAGCAGTCCTGAAGAAGTTGCAAGAGGCCCACTTATATGCTAAACTATCGAAGTGTGAATTCCATCAGGAAAAAATCGACTACCTGGGATATCGCATATCTCCAGAGGGCATCGAAATGGACCCTGAGAAGGTCAGGGCAGTACTAGAGTGGGCACCCCCCCCCGCACACGGAAGCAATTGCAAAGTTTCCTGGGGTTTGCAAACTTCTACCGCCAATTCATCCCCGCATTTGGCCAAATAGCCATGCCCCTCACAAATTTGTTGAAAACGAAGGGGGGTCACCCGTGAAACCCAGCCAGCCTCTGAAATGGTCAATGGAATGTCAAGCAGCATTTGAGAGGCTAAAGAGACTTTTTTCTGCTGAACCTTTCCTAAAACACCCAGATCCCGACAAACCTTTTGTAATACAGGCAGATGCGAGTGATGTAGCGGTAGGAGCCGTACTATTACAAGAAAATGATGGGGGGACATTGCAACCATGCGCATACACATCCAGAAAACTCACAGAAACAGAACAACGCTGGCCAATATGGGAAAAAGAGGCATTCTCGTTGAGGTGGGCATTACTAACATGGCGCCAATTTTTAGAAGGGAATAAAATACCTTTCCAGGTCTGGACAGACCACAAAAATTTGGAAGCACTAAAAACGCCCAGGAAGCTCACTCCTAAGCAAGCCCGCTGGTCCCAACATTTTCACCGATTCAATTTTACTCTCAAACACTTACCGGGGGGAAAGAACTTCCTTGCAGATGCATTATCCCGCATGCCCCAATATAACAGCACAAGAGTTACTGACTTTAAACCACTTGTACCGGAACAACAACTGGCAGCACCAGTCACCACCAGGGCACAAGAAAAAATGAAGTCGAAGGTAGATAGCCAAACTGGAATAGAATTCAGGAAATCTTTGGAAAGTGATGAATGGTTCCAGAAAAATAAACATGTGTGCACAATTAAAGATGGACTGCCGTGGGTGGGGGAGAAGCTATATATACCTGCCACACAGAGAATCAATTTCATGCAACTGTGCCATGATACAAAATCAGCAGGACACTTTGGCTTTGTAAAAACCTTACACTTAACTAAAAGGCAATTTTGGTGGCCATCTATGAAAAAGGACATAGAAAGCTATGTGGGTAGCTGTCAAATTTGCGCGATGGCCAAAAGACTGCAAGGGAAACCGCCAGGTCTGTTACAACCGGTGGCAAACCCCTCAGCCCCATGGAAAGAAATAGCCATGGATTTTATCGTAGAACTGCCAGAAAGTAATGGAAACACCGTAGTCTGGACTGTCACAGATCTGTTCTCTAAGCAAGTACACTTCATACCTTGCCAAAAAATCCCGACTGCAAAAGCATTAGCAAAACTTTTTGTACAGCATATTTACAGATTGCACGGGGTACCACAACGCATCATATCTGACAGAGGGGTGCAATTTACGTCGGCATTTTGGAAAGAATTTTTATCCCTCTTAGGAACCACCCAAGGACTGTCATCTAGTCACCATCCTCAGACAGACGGAGCTTCTGAAAGACTTAATAATATACTTGAACAATATCTGAGATGCTATATTAATTTTCAGCAGTCCGACTGGACGGACCTACTGCCTTTTGCAGAAGTAGCATATAATAATGCAGTCCACTCAAGCACAGGTTACACTCCTTTTCAAGTAGCTACAGGCCAGAGTTTCAACCCAATACCAGAACTAACCCCAAAAGAACCGGTTATCCCTGATCTGAAGGAATGGATTGCTCAATTACAAAATACATGGCCAATCGTTAGGAAAGCGTTGGAAGATGCCAGAAAAGCATACAAGACACAGGCAGACAAAAAAAGAACCGATCCCACACCATTTAGGGTAGGAGAGATGGTATATTTATCCACAAAATACCTGAAATCACTCCAACCCTGTAAGAAACTAGGACCAAAATATATTGGACCCTTTCCAATTAAAAGAATCATAAACCCAGTAACAGTTGAATTAGAACTACCCAAAAATCTTAGACGAATACACCCAACCTTCCACTGCAGTCTATTAAAGAGAGAACAACAATCTCCACTACGAGAAAAAATCCCACCACCACCACCCCCCATCATGGTGGAAGGAGAACAACATTTTGAAGTGAAAGAAATCTTAGATTCCAGAAAACACCATGGAACGATACAATATTTAGTGGCATGGAAACACCTCCCCTCCTCAGAAAACGAGTGGGTTAACAAACTCCATGTTAAAGCACCTAAGTTGCTTAAGAGGTTTCATACAGAATATCCAAACAAACCAGGCTAACATTTATATGTTTTCTTTCCCCTCAGATGGACTCATCTTTTTTCTGAAAGGAGAGCCGAATGTCAGAATCCATTTATATCACATTTCATAATTGTATAGGTAGAACAACGTGCTATTACTGGGGATTCTGCCATCTCTCCGAGGGGGGGAGAGGATGGTTACTAAAGCGATTTTCAAACAACAGGGGATGTTTTAACGGGGGAAGGGAGGGGGACAGACAGATCTGGTTTATATCTTCATTTACAACTGAAAAGGAAAGCAATAACCATAAAACCAAGGAGAGTTCCCTTTCCCATGGAAGGACCTGACACCTAGCAACTGACGACAGCCTGACCAAATGGATGAGGGGAGGGGCTGAAATGGGAATGGTTTATATAGGATTGAAATGTAACCTTTGTCAGATTCCGTCTTGTATTCCCACAATCAATTCCTTCCTAGTAAACATTTTCCTTTTGGACTAAACTTGCATCCAAGAGTTCTTATTTCCTAAGATGTGGATTGAGGTGGGTCCTGACAAATACTATTAGTATTATCTTGTGAAAAGAAAAAAAGGTTTCTTTACATTATAAAAAAATATACATGTATAATCTGTGAACTCTCTAATAAGCGTTCTTTCGATCATATACACTGTGGTTAAATAACTTTCAATTCTATCTTACAGAGAATACTGGTCTAAAGATTTCTAAACTGTCATCTTATCAATCAACATTTGTCCCAGCATTCCTCCTTGACTCGAGCCATGTATACACTTTGTTCCAAATTTTGTAATAATCTGTTTCAATTTTATTTTTAAGCTCTAATGTTAACCTATCCATTTCAGCACAGGATAAGATTTTATTTATTACTTCTTCGGTAGGGGTTTCTTTTCTGAGCATAGGCCAGTCTTGCTGCAGTTGGAATGTGCAGTACTAAATATAAAGATCGCTTACTGAATTTATCCTTGATAATCCCTAAAGTTTCTGGTTTTAATTCATTTTTTTGTGATAATATCTCTTCCAGCCAATTTTTTATCAGTTGCCAAAATTCTTGAGCTTTTGGGCATTCCCACCACATGTAGTAGTAGGACCCTGGTAATTTTCTACATTTCCAACATATTGATGACGGTTTTTTGTCTATTTTTGCTAGTCTTTGGGAGGGAAGGTGCCACCTGTAAAACATCTTATATAGATTTTCTTTATAGGTGGTAGCTAACGTTAGCCTCCTGTTCCTGTCCCATAATAATTGTCAATTATCTAAATCAATACTATAGCCAAAATTTTTGCTCCAAATTAGCATTCTCTCTTTTACTAGTTCTACTAGCATGTCTTGTTTAGTAAATATTGATATATCTTTTCTATCATTTTGTCTTCTGTTCCTAATAAGATTTTATCTAATTCTGTGTATTTTAATTTTATCCTGGGTTCTTTTTTATCTTTTCTGTATCGTGATTGTATTTGCAGATATGCCCACCATTCCAGCTCTATGCCATCTTCTAATAATTTTTTTCTTGTTTTCAACTCTCCACTCTCATCTAGAATGTCATTATATATAATTACCTTTCCTAAGTTCATAAATTTTGGGTGCATAAATATCTCCGATGTTGATATCCAATTGGGAGCTTTTATGTAGTTATTTTTTTTAATTTTAGTCCACACATCTAATAGTGCCCATCTAATATAGTGTTTCTGAAAATACTGCTGTGCCTTGTGTTTCCCATCCCACAGTATCGTATGCTACCCTATCTGCATGTCGTGGCCTTCTAATGTTAACAATCTCCTATTCCTTAGGTGTATCCATTCCTTTATCCAAGCAGATGTTGCCACCTGATAATATTTTTCCCAATTTGGAAGGCTGAATCCTCCTCTTTCCTTTGCATCTTGTTATAATTGGAATTTAATTCTCGGTTTTTTCCCTTGCCAAATAAATTTGGATATAATTTTGTTTAAATTTTCAAAGAAGTCTTTGCCTAATTTAAATGGTATGCATTGGAATAGAAAAAGTAGTTTAGGAAGTACATTCATCTTAATTGTCGCAATTCTCCCCATAAAGGAGAGCTGCAAGTTTTTCCATCTATCTAAATCCACTGTAATTTGGTGTATTAGTTTATCGTAGTTTTCTCTTTTAAGTGTGATGCATCTTGCTGTCAGTTGAATCCCCAGGTACCTTACTTTTTTAGTTATTTGAATGTTATTTTTTTCTGCTAGCTCATTTTCTTGTGATTTGGTCATGTTCTAGCATTTTGGTTTTTTCTTTGTTAATCTTCAACCCTGCTATATCTCCATAGTTTTCCAAAACCTGTAAACCTGTTCCGGACTCTAGGGGCTCTTCCAAAATAAAGACTAAATCATCTGTATAGGCCTGTAATTTAAATATCTCTTTCTTAGTTTCTAAGCCTTTAATAAATTTATCTTTTCGGATTATTCTTGTTAAAACTTCTAAAGAGAGTACAAATAATAATGCTGATAGTGGGCAACCTTGTCTCATACCTTTTTGTATTTGGAAACTTTTTGTTAATTCTCCATTTATAATTACTTTTGCTTCTTGTTTAAAATAAATTGCTTTGAAAATGTTTATGAATCTTTCCCCAAATTCCATATGTTTAAGTTGGGTCAACATAAAATCCTATTTAACATTGTCAAATGCTTTCTGTGCGTCAACAAAAATCAATGCCATTTGTTTTTCATTATGCGATTTTTAATATTCTAGCGTATCAAATTTGATTCTAACATTATGTCTTATTTGCCTTTTGGGCAAGAAACCATTTTGATCTGTATGGATAAATTCAACTAAGTATCTTTTTAATCTTTCTGCCATTATTGACATAAAGATCTTATAATCCATATTTAATAAAGAGATAAGCCTATAGTTTTTAATGAGAGTCAAATCGAAGTTTTCTTTAGGAATTAACGTAATGGTTGCTTCTTTACATGAATTTGGGACCTTTGCTACTTTTAATATTTCATTAAATGTATCCAATAAAATTGGGCCCAAACATTTTTGAAGGTTTTTGTATATTTCAGACAGTAATCCATCAGAGTCGGGTGTTTTATTATTTCTTTGTTTTTTTAATTGCTTCTATAATTTCCTGAAGTGTTATGTCCTTATTTAATATATTTTGGAATTCTTTCGGGACCTTCGGCAGATCAACATTCATGAGATATTGTAGGATTCTTCCTTCACTAATCTTTTCATCGTCTATATAGAGGTTTTTATTGAATTTGTACATCACATGTTTTTTTCTTCACTTTGATGTACCATCTCCCCCACTGGATTGCATAGTTTACTAATCCATCTTTTATCTTTTTGTTTTTTCAGTCTATAGGCCAACCATCTCCCGGATTTATTTGCCTGTTCAGAAAAAAATTGTCTGATATTTTTTATTTTTTGTGCCAATTCTTCTTTTTCTATAATGTTCAATTTATGTTTATTTAGATCTAGTTGTTGTTTTAGATCCCTACATTGTGGTTTTTTTGTAGTTCTGTTTCCAGTTTATTGTATTCTTCCTCTAGACTTTTTTTGTACTGCCTTTTCTTTTTATTTTCATTGACCATGTATGCAATTGTGGTTCCTCTCATGACTGCCTTGGCCGTATCCCATAGATTTTGGGTAGTAGTCTCCTCTTTCTTGTTTGTCTCCTCCATCTTATACTTGAATTCTTTTTTATTTAAGATTGCCTTTTTTAAGGTCCACCTCCTTGTTGTCATCTGTCCTTTCCATTTGATTATAATAGGATTGTGGTCTGCCCATGTATTGATATCTATTGTTACATCATCTACATCTGAATTTAGTTCTTTCGTTGTCCAGACCATATCAATTCTGGAGCATGATTGGTGACGCCCTGAATAATATGTGAATTGCTTTACATTCAAATTTCCTTCCCTCCAACTATCCTGGATGTTAAATTCCTCCACCAATTTAAAAAAAGTACCAGGTAGTATTCTAGTTACTTTCCTTGCATTCTCACTTTTATACTCTAATTTTCTATCTACAATTGCATTGAAATCCCCAATTAAACAAATATTCTCATTTTCAATATCACCGATAACCTTATGTAATTTCTTGTAAAATTGTCTTTGTCTCTCGTTGGAGGCATAAATTCATACCAGGGCAACCTTTTTTTGAATCAGGGAAATTTCTATTATCAGTATTCTACCTTCTTCATCCTGATAAATTTGTTTTGTTGGAATTCTTTCCTTGACATATATCACTATTCCTCCTTTTTTCTGCTGTGAGAGTGATACAAATTTAGATCCTAACTTGGGGTAGTTTAATAAGTTTTGGTGCTGGTTCTTTATATGTATTTCTTATAAGATTATTATGTCTAAGTTTTTCTTACTAAGCTTGTTCAAAATTTTATTTCTCTTAACTGGAGAGTTTAAACTGTTTACATTTAGTGATAGTGCTGTTAGTTCTTCTGCATTACTGCCTATATTTTGATCTTGTAGCTCTCGTCGGTCTGTCTTCTTTAAATTCTTTGAGTCTGCTTTCATCGTCATTGCCATAGTTCATTTTTTCCCTTCTCTCAGTTTCCGTTCTTTGCTTTGTGGTTCTCATGTCTTTCTGTTGTGTCTCTCTGTAATGTCCTCTTCTCTTAGTTCTCTTTCTTCTAATTCATCTTCGCTACCTAGCTATAGCTGAAAAAACTCTTCTGCTTTGTTTGTCGTATCCAGCCTGTATCTTTTTTCTTGCCAAGTCACCAGGATCCCTTCTGGCATCAGCCACCTAAACTTTATGTTTTGTCTTATTAGTTTCAATGTGATGTGTTGATAGGGCCTTCTTAAATCTCTTACCCTCCTGGAGACTTGTTTTAAGAACTGTTAGTTGTTTTCCTCTGTATTCAATCAGGTTGTCTCTAGTTCTGTGCAAGATCTCATCCCTGATTGACTTTTTGACGAATCTGATATGCACTTCCTTAGGTAAATTGTTTCTTCTTACATAATTTGTGTGAATTATATATATTTCGTCTATCTCATTTGCCATCTCTACTTTCCTGATTCCTAAAGCTCTCGCTAACATGTCCGTCATCATTTCTGGGAGGTCCTCCCCCTTCTCTTCTTTCACATTTTTAAAATGTAGGTAGTGGTCTGCTTTCTCTGTCTCTAACAAGATAACAGTTTTTTCTAATTCTTTGTTTGCTTGTGAGAGTTTTTTGTTCATTTCATCTACTCTTCTTTCTTCCTTATTCATTCTATCTTCCATTTCTAATAGTTTCTGTTCATTTTTTAGTATTTGTTGTTGGAAGCATTCGAATTTCCCATTCATTGCTCCCATCTTCTCTTTAAGTTCTCCGGTATCGTTCCTTATTTCACCTATTTCTTTTTTCAAGTCTTTGTGGTTTCTCAGCATAACCTCTTGCATTAATTGTAACATCAATTGTAGGTCTTTGAGTGAGCCTGTTCTCTCCAGTGGCATTATCTCTTCTATCGATCTTTGCCCTGCTGGGCTTAGTACTGCCGATGTAGCTTGGGTTATCTGCCTTCTTCCAGTCCCAACTCTTGTTAGGTTGGGGATGCTTGTCATCTTTCAGAGTGAAGTCAACCAGCCCTCCCACTTATGTACAATCTTTGTCTTTCCCTTCACCACACCTGAAAATTTTTTTATTCTTCTAATATTATAATCACTGATACCTCATTTCTTAACAATATTATGTTCTGTTACTAATGCAGTATAAAACCTCTAACACTGGCACTTCTAATATACAGTAATTAACAATCTGATATATTTATCAATTTCAAATGTTCATATTCCACTGCAATTCTAATACATCTAAATAATAATATATAATAATAATATAACAATTCATTCACCTGAATATTATAACAAGTATTCAATTCTTTGGTAATACAGTCCAAGTTTTACAATTAATCTCTTAAAAGTTATAAGCATTAGGGTGTTCAGCAAGGGAGACAAATAAATGATTTTTCTCACCCTCTTTAAATTTTCAACCTTTTGTTCCTAGTTAGTCTCTTCCAGTTCAATCATATAATGGGTTACATTCAATTAATTCTTATTTGCCTGAACCCTCAGTTCAGTTACAGCTTGTCCTTTTTATTTTTTATAGCAATTTTAGAGTGATTTCTTTACTTTATTTCTGTGTGTATTTTTCTTCTTAACTTGTAAGTGTCTCTCTTCCCTCATTTAATACTAATCAGTCTTATTCAAAATGTCCGCTCTCTCTGCTCAGTCAGCACTTTCGCTTTTCAGGTTTTTAACTTTCTTCTTAGCTTTGTTGAAAGAGCCAAAAAGAGAAACCACCCTTAGTCATTAATCCCTTATAGCTTATGGGTCTGTTACTTTAAGGTAAAGTTTGTTTTCCCCCGGACTCCTTATCTCACCGCTGTCTCTGGGGCTTCCCTCCTCTTCTTTTCTTCTTCGAAATTCTCTGGAATGGTTTTACGCTCTGGATCACTTGCAAAGGCTTGCTGGGTACTCACACCACCAGATTTGTTGTATCATTGTCCCGCTATCTAACTTCCGGCTTTTGAAGATGGCGGAAGTGTCGGGCTGAGCTCCGTGAGCTCCAGTTGTTGGGCGTCCCTTTGGAGCCCCTCAGGGGTCTTTTTGGGCCCGCTGGGTAGGGGATGTGGATTGTTAAATCCATGAAGCTGAATTTAAGAGGCAAATAAGGAGGCAGTTTTGCTATTTGCCTGTTCCATTTGCGTGTTGCCTTTTCCATCGCCTGTTCATCTTCCGCGGTGTTGCTGGGCTCGGCTTCTTCGGCCTGCCGGTTCCTGCTGCCCTGGTGTCTCCGGGCCTCTCCTAAGAGGCTGCGGTCAGCAGCGGGGGTGTTTCCAGCTGTTTTGGGCCGCCATGGGCCGTCGGGTCGGCGCTGCTGTCTTGGACGGTTTTCGGCCGTTTTCGGCAGTGTTCTCGGCGTCCTTGGAGTTTTCGGCGTCCTCAGAGCCCCAGCTGATCGGCGCTTCCGGGAGAGGGGAGGAGAGCCTGTGCGAGATGCCTGCAGACCATTCTGGCAGCAGCGGCAGCGGCGGCAACGGCGGCAGTGGCGGCGGAGACACTTTGTTATTGGACCTGCCTGTGCTGTTTCTTTGGCGGCTGCGGCGTCTTCGGGCCGTTTGGTGGCGGAGAAGACGGCCGCTTGTTACTTTATTGACAAGGCTGCCCCTTGTGCTGGTTTCGAGCCACTGCCGGCGACGGAGGTGGTTATGGCGACGGCGTCCTTGGGCTGCTCTGGGCAGTGGAGAGGACGACCATGGCGACAGCGACTTGTTGGGTTCCGGCTGCTTGAGGTGATGGCGGCGACGGTGATGGCGATGGCGGCGTCTTCGAGGCCCGCTGGCCTGTTTTACCGGCAGCGACGATGGCTGTGGCAACAGCGGCGACATAGCTGACTGCCAACTTATTTATTAACTTATTTATTAATTCCCCATCTGCCTCCGTTTTCCCCCTTTGGACTGGGACGGACCTGGGCACAAGCCACAGTGGGAGAGTGGCTTGTTTTACATCGGCAGCCCCATAGAGGTGGGAGCTCTATGGGTGCTGCCCCACCCAGGGTGTGCATTTTGGACCATCCCCGGGAGCAGACTCGCGGCCTGTTGTGAGAGGACGGGTTGTGGTCTGCCCCTGGGAGCATCCAACCGAGTGGCAGTAGGTTGGTGGATGGCCCAAATGTTCCACTCCTTACCTTCGAACCTCCTGTTGGATTTTTTAACCATTGGACTGCCCTCTCTGGACTTGCTCGGACTGTATGCACCGATATTCTGATACGGACTTGCTCTCCCTCAGGGGTGCCCCCCTCTCCTGGGTGCGTCCCGCCTTCTTTTCTATCCCCAGTCTCGATGAAGGGCCCAATTATTGGGACCCTGAGAGATGGCCGGGTAAGACCAGGGGCTCTCGATATAAATTTAATAAGAGGCCCCTGGTTAATTTTTTAGTCAAATTTTTTAGGGGGTTGGGGAGGGGAGTGGGGGGTAGTGGTTGTCTGGCTGTGGGGGGTGGCCATACAACCGTGTTGCAGGCCAGGCCTGGGTCTGACCGCGTTCGGGGGGAGCGGGTTGTGGTTACATCTGGGGCTCGGGAGCGGGTTGTGGGATTACCGATTCCCACAACACTGGGGTATGGCAGCAGGCGTATGGACAGAGGGCCGTATCGTTACCAGGAGGGCCGTCTCTGCTGTTTGCAAGTGGTGAGGCGCTCCGACCCTCTGGTTCTTCCCCGAGGTGCCGGGAGCGAGGATGTGCAGCCTCCTGAGCTCCGGCTGGTGTACCTGAATGCCAGGTCCGTGGTTAATAAGGCTCCCCTTGTGCGGGATCTGGTGGAGGGTGAGCATGCGGACCTGGCTTGTATCACCGAGACCTGGTTGGGTCCAGAGGGTGGGGTCCCTTTGGTTGACCTTTGCCCACCAGGTTTCCGAGCGTTACACCGGCCTCGGGCTCAAGGTAGGGGCGGGGGAGTGGCGGTTGTTATTAGGGAGACCTTATGTCTGTGGGAGACCACCGTTCCTCAGATAGTCGGGTGTGAGTCTCTCTTTTTGAGGTTTGGTTCAGGGGCGCAGTTGGGCTTGCTGCTGGTGTACGTTTCGCCTAGTCACACAGCGGCAGCCCTGCCCGTGCTACTCGATGTCCTCTCCGGTTTGGTGATTGAGTTCCCCAAACTTCTAGTTTTGGGTGACTTCAATCTACCATCCCTGGGAGGGTCATCTGAGTTAGCCCAGGAGTTCATGGCTTCCATGACGGCCATGGACCTGACACAGGTAATTTCTGAACCAACTCATGAGGGAGGCCACACCCTTGACTTGGTTTTTTTATCTGGACGGTGGTTGGATGATCTTGGTGGGGGCTCTCCATTTATTATGCCCCTGTCATGGACCGATCATCACCTCCTGCGGCTGGTCTTCCGTCTTGCCACCCCCCACCGTGGGGATGCGGAACCAACTAGATGGTACTGCCCCAGACGCTTAATGGACCCTCTCGGGTTCCAGGCAGCGCTGGGATCCCCACCTGCCTCCATTGCTCACAGCTCGGCGGATGCCTTAGTGGAAGCCTGGGAAAGGGCAGCCACTGAGGCACTGGACCGAGTTGTACCCCTGCGGCCCCTGACCCGGTGCAGATCCCATCGAGCTCCATGGTTCTCCGCGGAGCTCCGGGAGATGAAGCATCGGAAACGGGGCCTAGAGAGCTGCTGGAGGTCCAGCCGATCCGAATCCGACCGGTTGCGGTTAAGAACCTATATTAGGTCTTATCTCGCAGCGATGAGGGCAGCGAGGTGCAATTACTTCTCTGCCCTCATCGCGTCCGCAGATAATCGCCCGGCCGCCCTGTTTAGGGTGACTCGCTCCCTCCTTAATCAGGAGGTGAGGGAGGATCCCTTGCAGGGTCGTGCCGAGGAGTTTGGTCAACATCTGTCGGATAAAATCGCTCGGATTCGGACCGGTTTGGACTCCAGCTGGGCAGAGTCTGACGATCAGGACACGGGCGGTCTTGTCAATGTTATCTGGGAGGAGTTTGATTCTGTGACGCCTGATGAAGTGGACAGGATTATGGGGAGGTTGAGCTCCACCACATGTTTATTGGATCCGTGCCCTTCCTGGCTGGTTTATGCAGCCAGGGAGAGGACACGAGGCTGGTTCCAGGCGGTGATATCTGCTTCTTTGAGTGAGGGTAATTTCTCCACCGTCTTGAAGGAGGCGGTGGTGAGACCTTTCCTCAAGAAGCCTGCCTTGGACCCAGCTGTCTTGAACAACTTTCGTCCAGTCTCCAACCTTCGCTTTCTTGCAAAGGTTGTTGAGAGTGTGGTGGCGCATCAGCTCCCTCTGGTCCTGGATGAAGCGGATTATCTGGACCCGTACCAATCGGGTTTCAGGCCCGGGTACAGCATGGAGACAGCATTGGTTGCTCTGGTGAATGATCTCTGGAGGGCCCGCGATAGGGGATATTCCTCTGTCCTGGTCCTATTAGACCTCTCGGCGGCTTTCGATACCATCGACCATGGTATCCTGCTGCGGCGTCTCAGGGGATTGGGAGTGGGAGGCACGGTTCTTCAGTGGTTCTCCTCTTATCTCCTGGGACATTCGCAGTCGGTGTTGGCAGGGGGGCAGAGGTTGACCTTGAGGCCTCTTGCTTGTGGAGTCCCTCAGGGGTCGATCCTCTTGCCTCTCCTGTTCAACATCTACATGAAACCGCTGGGTGAGATCATTCGTGGTTTTGGAGTTGGGTATCATCAATATGCTAATGATACCCAACTTTTCATTTCGACCCCAAACCACCCCAGTGATGCCCTCGCTGTGATGTCCCGTTGCCTGGAGGCGGTTCGGGTCTGGATGGGGAGGAACAGACTTCAACTCAACCCTGACAAGACTGAGTGGCTGTACATTCCGGCATCCCGGGACATTCAAAACGTTCCATCACTTTCTATGGGGGGTGAGTCTTTACCCCCCGTAGATAGGGCTCGCAACTTGGGAGTCCTCCTGGATGCACGGCTTACCTTAGAAGATCATGTAGTAGCCGTGACCAGGGGGGCTTTCGCACAGGTTCGCCTGGTGCGGCAGTTGCAACCCTATCTAGACCGGGATGCCCTGTGTACGGTCACTCATGCGCTCGTGACCTCTCGTCTTGACTATTGCAATGCTCTCTACATGGGGCTTCCCTTGAAGACCACTCGGAGGCTCCAACTGGTACAGAATGCGGCCGCGAGAGTTGTTTGGGAGTTTCCCGGTACTCCCATGTTACACCTTTGCTCCGCGAGCTGCATTGGTTACCAGTTGTCTTCCGGATGAGGTTCAAGGTCTTAGTGATGGTTTTTAAGTCCTTACATGGCATGGGTCCGGAATACCTCGGGGACCACCTGCTGCCGGCGTCGACTCCCCTCCGCCCCGTGCGTTTCCACAGAGAGGGCCTCCTCAGGGTGCCTCCAGTCAGAGAATGTCGGCTGGTGGCCCCCAGGGGGAGGGCCTTCTCTGTGGGCGCTCCGGCTTTGTGGAACCAGCTGCCGGTTGAGCTCCGGATGGCACCGGATCTCCGCTCCTTCCGGCGCGGGTTAAAGACCCATTTATTTGAACAAGCTGGCCTGGCCTGATGGGGAATCACTTAGGGTTTTAATATTTATATATATTTTTATTGTTTTTATTGTGGGCAATAATTTAATTGTTTTTTAATTTTTGTACTTTTGTAGTTTTAAGATATGCCCTGTTCACCGCCCTGAGTCCTTCGGGAGAAGGGCAGTATAAAAATTTAATAAATAATAATAATAATAATAATAATAATAATAATAATAATAATAATAATAATAATAATAATAATAATAATAATAAATCACCACTATTTTTGTCCAGCTGACAGCTGTCATTTCTTCGTGGCTGCCATTCTGGGCCGTCTCTGTCTCCCGCCTGACTTTTCCAAGGCTTTCCTGCTTTCTACGGTTCAGACCGCTGTCCAGGACTGTTCTGCTGGGCGCCTCTTTTTCTGATCTTCCTCCAAGAGATCTGGGGCTTTAAAAAGCAGCTGTGGAATCGGCGTGCTTATTCAGAGCGCCGTTTCAACACAGCCATTCCGTTTGGCAGCTGGCTCCACCTCCAGAAAAGTTATTTGTAATGACATCCTGATTAAATTATTACCCAAAAAAATGTACCTTCATCACCCATTATTTCATTTTCTCTGCCAATTATCTAAATATCTTCCCAATATTGTCAGCTAAGGACAAATACAATTTATAAATGGCAAAACAATACCTGGAATGTGTTAAATTAAAACCTGTTGTTTTCACTCAGAAATGTTATACACAACTGTGATAGATAGATAGATAGATAGATAGATAGATAGATAGATAGATAGATAGATAGATAGATAGATAGATAGATAGATAGATAGATAACTGATATTCTTTGGCTTAATATTATTTTCATGTATGAAGGAGGGTAGATATAGGATGGAATCAATCCAGTGGTGGGATTCAAATATATGAACAACCGGTTCTCTGTGTGGATGCCACTTCTGGAAGCCCATTCTGGGCCTGAGCAACAAAAAATTAGCTACTGGTTCTGCTGAAGTGGTGCGAACTAGCTGAATCCCACCATTGAATCAATCATACATATAACTTTTTACTAGCAAATTGACATGGGGTCATCTAAGAAAATGTGATACTCCTGATCATACAATTTTTATTTGTAGTTTGAACAATTCAATCCTAATCTGGGGAACCTTTAGATTTGTCTTATATCATTGTTTTTTATAGGCTCTGCCTTTCATTGTATGTTGGTCATATCCCAGTTTTTCTGTACCATTGCTATTTAGTCAGGTTGCCATGTTGAAGTTCTTTTCCTACGTTACATTTCCACTTGGGATCTGGATCCAAGACACTGCTATCGTATCACTTGGTTCACCTCCTGGAGCCCATGTTACGATTGTGCCCGGCATGTGGCTGACTTTTTGTGTGCACATCCTAACCTGACACTGCACATTTTTGCTGCCCGTTTGTACTTCTGTGAGGAGCGCAATGCTGAGCCTGAAGGGTTGAGACGTCTACATCGTGCAGGAGCTCAGATTGCCATCATGACCTTCAAAGGTAAGATATTGCAGAATGATGGCATCTAGAATAATAAATAATTGTGACTGCAAAATATAGCCAACACTGTAAAGCAGACATGTCCAACCCAGAGACTATGGACTGCATTATATTACCTATACATTAACTATATTATATATTTATATGAAGCCCAAGGCACTTCCTCTTCACTTAATGTTGCCCTGGCAAGCCAAAAAGATTGGATCACCTATTGTGTCAAGGAAGGGTCAGCATTATGGCATCTGTAATAATCCCTTACAAAATCCATGGAATTGTAAAATTAAGAACTAAAATAATTGAAAATTGTTGTAGAATTGAAAGATGACATCTTGTAAAATTTTGGTCTGTTTGCCTGCAATCTCAAGAAATTTCAAAAGCAAGGCCAAAACTCCAAGAGGTTTCAGAAGCAAAACCAGTTATGCCACTAGAACACAACAGGCATAACTTGGTATAGTATGGAAACCACAATTACCCCTCACTGGAAGTAATAAAATACTCTAATAAAAGGATATTGAGGGGGAATAGTATTGAGAATAGGTAGGGAAAATATCACATATTTTTCATAATTAGAATACAGAATAACAGAGTTGGTAGGGATCTTGGATATCTTCAAATCCAACCCCTTTTCAAGCAGGAGTCCCTATACCATTCTAGAAAAGTGGCTGCCCAATCTCTTCTTAAAAACCTCCAGTGATAGAGCATCCACAACTTCTGGAAGCAAGTTGTTCCACTGGTTAATTGTTCTCACAGAAAATTTCTCCTTAATACTAGGTTAGATCTTTCTTTAATGATCTTCCATTACTTCTTATCCTGCCCTCAGGTGCTTTGGAGAATAGATCTATCCCCTGTGAAGGACTCTCAAATATTGGAAGTCTGCTATCATATCAGCTCTACTCCTTCTGTTCATTATACTAGACATACCCAGTTCATGCAACTGTTCAGTGTATAGTTTAGCCTCCAGTCCACTAAGTATCTTTGTTGCTTTTCTCATTCTAGGGTCTTTTTTTTTTGTGGTGACCAAAACTGCAGTATTCCAAATCTGGTCTTATCACTGCAGTATAAAGCAGTACCAGCATTTATTTATTCATTCATTCATTCATTCATTCATTCATTCATTCATTTATTTATTTATTTATTTATTTATTTATTTATTTATTTATTTATTTATTTATTTATTTATTTATTTATTTATTTGGATTTATATACCGTCCCTCTCCCGAAGGACTCGGGGCAGTGTACAGGGCAATTAAAACACTATATACAACACATAATATACAAAAATTAAAATAAATTAAACCAAGTAGCCCTAAACACTAAAACACATTCTAAAATGTAAAATGTAAAATTTAAAATCTAAAATCCCAGTCACTCAGTCCAGGCCGACAAGTTCAAATAGCCAAGTCTTCAGGTCGCGGCAGAAAGAGCGAAGGTCGGGAGCCATCCAAAGCTCAACAGGGAGCTGATTCCAGAGGGCAGGCGCGCCCACAGAGAATGCTCTCCCCCTGGGGGCCGCCAGTCGACATTCCCTGACCGACGGTACCCTGAGGAGGCCCTCTCTGTGGGAGCGCACAGGACGATGGGAAGTTAACGCCGGCAAAAGGTACTCACGTAAATAATCTGGACCCATGCCATTTAGGGCTTTATAGGTCATCACATGCTCTTGATACTATCCCTCTGTTGATGCAGCCTAGGCCTGCATTGGCTGTTTTGGCAGCTGTAGCACATTGCTGGCTCATACTTAAGTGGTTGCCACTAGAAGACTTAGGTCCCTCTTATAGTAAATGTTGTTCAGCCAGATGCCACCTATTCTATACCTATAGTTGATTTTTCTTCACTAAGTGTAAAAGCTTACTTTTCTCACTACTGAATTGCATTTTGTTGGGTATGTCTCAACAAGATTCTTTTAGAGCTTGAGCCTATCTTCTAAGGTTTTGGCTATTACCAGAGCTTGGAGTCATTTAAAAATTTGGTGACCTCCCTTTCTCATCTAGGGGAAGATACTGAAGAGTACTAGGTCTAAGATACAACATTGGAGTACCCATGGCATGTTTCTCTCCATGTGGATGTAGTTCCATTAAGGATTAAATGTTGAGTGCAGTTGGTCAGCCAGTTATGAATCCATCTGGTGGTATGCTGCATTTTTCTGTCTTACCAAGAAGTAGACTGTGGTTTTCTTTGTGAAATGCTTTGATGAAGTCTAGGTATACTACGTCTGGAGCATTTCTCTGGTCTACTAATTTAGTCACTGTCAAAGAATGCAAGAAAGGCTGTCTAACATAATCTGTTTTTAACAAATACATATCCATCTTTCCCTCTTTTTGAAAATTGGAAACACATCTAGCCTTCTATTAGTTCCTCAGTACTTCAGCATCCTTGACAGATATGTTTCAATGGTTCCAAAATCACATCTGCCTTCCAAGAACACATGTGTTCCAAGCATGGTTTTCATCCCACCAAATTTCAGTAATGGCAACAATGTCATACTTGGCCCCCGTACTAATGCTTCAATTTGGCCATGTTCCGCATACTTCAAACATTAATGTATAGCATTGGAGTCACTTTGGACTGACGTGTGTTTGTTTCGTACATCTCTTGTTTTGTATCTTAGTTCCCCTTCTTACTATTTGATTGATTGCCATCAGGTTTATGGTTGGGATTAGGTCTTGAAAATTGGTCTCCCTTGAATTAATTTAATTTAGTTTAATACAGGTTAAATTCTGCTGGTTATTAGGCAAAGAAAGGTAATATCATACCATGAAACCTAGGAGATATCTGCATAATGACCTTGAAACAAAATAAACTAATTATACTTGTCAGATGAATATAAAGCAGGGGTGTCAAACTGCCGGCCCACGGGCCAGTTTCATCATACCAAAGCTGCACCCACCCCATTGCTGGCAATGCAAAAAGAGTCACGATACATCATGACACGTCACGTGACATGGCAAGTTTGATAGCCATGATATAAAGGCTGTGCAAATCCTTCAAAAGATTAGCATGGGGAGACAGGTGGGAACAACTTCTAAAAGAGTCAAGTGAGCCAGTGAAGAGAGAGTTGCTTTATTTCAAAAGAGATGTTTTATACATGCTCCCATCTTTCAGAAGATTTGCACAGCCTTAGGAGATAACATCTAACTGAATTTAAATGTTTCATGACTCTTTCTTATCAGACTATTTTTACTGCTGGAACACCTTTGTGGAAAACCGCAAAAAATCCTTCAAAGCCTGGGAAGGCCTTCATGAAAATTCTGTGCGTCTTACCAGACAACTCCAGCGTATCCTTTTGGTGAGCATTTACTTTTCTCACTGAGCTTCCTTCTTCTTCTTTGCTGATCTTCTCTCACTTGTCATTCCCTACTTCTCCTCAGTGTAAGCAGAATCAGTGCCTTCTATTTGCTCTTCTCTTGCCTTAATTTCTTATTCATACCCTTCCCTCCACTTCCCAGCTTTTCCTACATTTTCTTGATGTTTTCTTTATTACTATTCTTCTTTGTCATCTTGCCTCATATTCTCACAATTGCTTTTGCATCACTTATTTGTCCTTGATTCACAGCCTCTTTATGAAATTGATGACCTGCGAGATGCTTTCCAAATCCTTGGACTTTAAATTCCTACTTGGGGAGGCATGAAGAAGAAAAGATGCCAACATGTTTTGGGATCATCTTCAATAACCGACTGTTTCTCTCAGTTCTTTCCCTCCTACCATAAGTATCAAATTTTGAAAAAAGCGTATTTAAGAAAAAAATTGCAAGCCCTTTTGAACGATCTTTTGCATACTGGAACTGGGGTTTGCTGTACTCTGTCCTCCATGGGAAGAAGTCAA
The DNA here is from genome assembly GCF_947247035.1 of Vipera ursinii. Classification (NCBI taxonomy): domain Eukaryota; kingdom Metazoa; phylum Chordata; class Lepidosauria; order Squamata; family Viperidae; genus Vipera; species Vipera ursinii. The sequence goes on along the minus strand of NC_139513.1, from coordinate 185,098,835 downwards.
TTCAATCAAACTGTCCAAGGCATGTAGCTATATTTATTATTACTATCACAAAGGTCAGCCAGATAAATGGACAATTTAGGAAGTATTAATGTTAGATGTCGAGGTCAAATATTAAACTTGCAAATGTATTTAGCATCCACAAAAAACTCTGGGTTTATATGGAAGAAAAGATGAAATTTGAAACTTGATGCCTTATATTAAACATTGCACAGAACTAATACATTTCACCATATTGTTACTAGTAGTTGCCAACTGTAAATCTGGAGGGCACTGCTGCTTTGGCACTGGATTTGTGCTTGGTCTTCATTGTATCCTGATTGTAAGACAAATCACTCTTGGAAGAAAGTATTTTCAAAGATACACCACAAGAGCCTTATACCTTGAATTAAGTAAATTAAATGTGTAGTTAAGTTGTGTTAAGTTAGATGTAGATTTTTCTATGCTATCTTTTCAATAAGAAGCAACATTTTTTTTCATGTCTTACAACATTTACAATAATGTTATCAAATTGATTAACACAAAAAGTAATACAAAATCTCTTAACTAAATAAGGACCTCTGACAACAAGGAAATTATTAATCAGTTGGAGAAAATTACTTTTATTGATGAAGAATAATTATTTCCAGAATATTGCCTTAAGTATATGCAAGTTTATTCAATATAGAGACCACAGGGGTCTCTTCTTCCACAGACACAGAGAGAAAGGTTTATTTATGATTTCACTATTAACTATGCTCTGCAAATGCTTTACAAGTGGGGGAGAGCATTTCAGAGTTATACTGGAACAATTTGAGGGGCTTCTGTAAAAAGTGAGAGTATTATGTACAAATATGTGCAATGTAAAATAAATACATATTGCAATAAATATTTGAAAGTCAAGCCCTAGTAAATATGGAATTAGAACATGAGTTTCCTCATAATAATACTCAAATAAAGAAAAAAATCAAACAGAAAATATTTTTCTTATATGTGATTCTCTTTAGAACATATTCAATCATTTAATCATGAGTTTTTAAAATGGCGGCAACAGAGGAAGCATGCTCACACTGTGGGGAGAAACGTTGCCAGTAAATTAAGATAAAACAATAGGAGGAGAGATCGAGAAGGAAAAATAGGTCATTGAAAAAGAAAAAAGACTGGAGAAGGGAAAAGGAGAGGAAAAGACTCAAGGAATCAGGAGGAAAACACCAACAATTTGCCTGCTGAGAGAGGCTCAGTAGCACCTGAGAGGCCTGCCAAGAGACTGGAGCCCATCAAAAAGGAACAGGAGCAGTCCCCTCATCCGACAGAGCAGCCACGCAGGATCACAAAGGGGATGTTGGAGGACCTCTAGGCCTACAAAGGCCTATCTGAAAGGCCCGGTGGCCCAGCGACCCAACTTGGCCCAATGAAGAAGAAACCAGCACAGCAAACTGGGCGACGGGGCATGCTAGAAGCTCAAGTGGGGGAGGAGAGGCAGCCAGCAGTAATGTGAAGCTACTGACTGGCGAGGTGGCTGGGGGCAATGTAAAGGTGGCAGGCAGTGGCATCATGAAGCTACTGACAAGCGAGGTTGCTGGAAGCAGTGCAGAGCCAGTGGGCAGCGGCAGCAGTGGACTGGAAGGCCTACAGGTGGTGTCAAGTCACCATGACAGAGGTGACAGAGCAGTGGATGACCCAACCAGCTGATCGAGAGAACCAGGCTGAATATTGGAGACAGAGCAATGGCTGGAGATGGAGTGATGGACTGACGGATGAAGGAAGTTGGTGGCAAAGCCCAGCGAAGAAAGCCTGACTACTAAACCTGTTCACCAGAAATGGCTGGAGGCAACTGGGGGCAGCTTGTTCTGTACCAGCCTACTACTGGCCCTGCAGATAAGGCAGGGACAACCCCTTTTACAAGAAGGCAAGAGGCTGGAACTAAGCCTGCCAAATTTATGGACACAAAAGCAAACAGAGCAAAAACAAGACACGAACTATGAAACAGGAGCTATTCAAACGGTTGCCTTCAGCAAACTAGCCCTCCCACGCATTCCCCTTTTAAACAGTTCAGGGCGTGGCTTCTCTCTGCCTCCTTCCGAGGTGCCCCATTGCCTTCCTCTGTTTACTCCTGATTGACTGCCTCCTGCATTGGGCATCCTTGAACAGGGCCAGCTGTGGGTCATCTTCATCCATGCTGTCAGGCTCACACAGCTGGGTCTGCATCGTAACCAGGTGGGAGGGGCCTGGCTGAGGGCTCTCATCAGCAAGCTCTCCAACACCCTCAGCAACCTCTCCAACACCCCCCCTCCTCCTCTGAATCGTCCGACCCAACTGCCGAACCCACAGGCTGACCCTGAATCACAACACAGCTAGAAAGATTGGTTGAGCACAGAAAGGCAGCCAAAACTAAGGCAGAGAGGACAGAGATAAATAAGGAACAAATTAAGAAAAGAAAGGATAGCAAAGATTTGTTTAGGCAGAGAGCAGAAAGCTAAAAGCAAATTCCTCATGGAGGAGAAAGCAGCCCTTCCCTTTGTTAAATAGCCCTATTCCAACACTAACTCTTAACTTCAATATAAACTGCATTTTTTTTTTAAAATCCAAGGGCATACCACTACATACTTATCTAAACCAAATAGCAAGGCAGAAAAACAAGCACAAACAGGCAGAAAAAAGGACAGAAAAAATAGGTATAATTACCCAACACAGAGAAGCTACAAGCAAGGCTAACAGCAAAGCACATCCACCAACCCAAAAGGATTTTCAAACAACATACTCATGGAACAGATGACTGACAGGATTGTGGTATGCAATACATGTTTCATGTATGTGCTCATGCCCAAAGAACACCCAAACTACACATGCATTAGATGTAAACTATGTGAAATACTAGAGGAAAAAGTAAGGAACTTAGAAGCATCTCTAGCCAAACCTAAATGTACAAAAGAAAGCTATACCCAAACTGAACCAAAAAACATCCAGAGGACTTGACACTACTGATAAACCCTTGGAGGAAGACAAATGGATGGATGTCACACATAGAAGGAAACACAATACTCAAAGAAAGAAGCAGCATACAACTAACAAACCCCTTCTGCCCAATCCAACCAGAAGCAGCCTCACTAAAACTTAGCAATCAATTTCTCCCCCTAGATGGAAACACGCAGACCCACAACTTTCCCCTCAAAAATAACATGTCAACACCTAGCAAGGAAACAACTTCAAATATCCCTAAAAAAGTCACTTCAAACATCCGTTAAAAAAGTCATATCAACAAACACAGCAGAGATAAACAGAAAAGCACCCCACACTGCAGCCCCCCCCAAAAGAAGGCAATTGTTGGTAATAGGAGATTCTATCCTCAAAGGAACAGAATATGTTAGATGTTTAGTGCCAGCCATTGGCAGTTCCCCAAAAGGGTCATCAGATGGAGGCAAAGAGGTTTCTTTGCTTCCACTGATGAGCCAAGGGTCTCAGACCCACAGCCCCATTGGTGAGAGTGTTTTATGGTCGAGGAGGGGCCAAGACCCCCCATAAATACCTCTGCATGAGGGGCTGCTCTTTGTCTCCAGTTCTCTGATTCTCTTCTTTGTTCCAGTTCTATCTCTACTCCTAACCTCTATTTTAGTCATGTAATACTAGCTTGTTTTGTTTTATTTTATTTCTCTCTTACATGCAGGCATGAATGCTTTCATGCCAAGTATTTCTTTCTCTTTGATCTATCTTGAATAAAGCTAACATGATTGCATCTCTGCATGATGCCTTTGCTTGGAAGCTCCTTTAACGATTCATCGTGAGAACACCTCACAAGTTGGTAGTCAGAGCATGGTTTAAAGGAAAGCTTCCAAGCCAGCCAGGAACTAGCCAACAGGATGTCTGAAAGGCCCAGCTCCAATCCATTTATAACAGATGGCAGGACTTCTACTATCGTGACCAGAAGTCATCGATCGAAGACAGCCTCCCTGCCTACATCCAAGACTTCAGTTCCTGAGGCGACCTCAGCTGCAGATGAAAGCGCAAATGACCTTCATCCCGTCAGAGGATCCAGCAGAGCGTCCAGGACCCCTTCACATGCCTCTCTACAACTGAACGCCACAGAGGAGAGCATACAAGGTTTGCAAACTGTCCAAGGCTGCTCAGATGCTGCAGAGACGGACCTGGCTGAGACCAAACGCCGCGTGAGTAAACTGACTGCACAGGAACGTGAAGAGCTGCTTAAAGAGATCCTTGCAATGCAGGGGAAAGGGAGGGGGAAGGCAGCCCAGGAAACCGAAGAGACCACGAGGCTCCCAAATATGGCGCCTGCCACCCTTAGTGACCCCGGGACCCCAGGGCTTTTGGCGGGAACCCCCCCTCCCAGCTGTGAGCTACAGCTTCCGGGGGCAAGCGGAAACAAGATGGCTCCGCCCACGTGGTCTGGCACAGGAAACAAGATTGCGGCCCCCACTAAATCTAACAAAGACTTGACTTCTTTAAGTCTGGAAAACCAACAATCCCTGGCTTCCAACCAAAATAGCCTGCAGTCCCTGGCATCCAGCCTGAATGACATGCAATTCCTGGCATCCGAGCAAGGCAGCATGCATATTCCTGATTTCTCCCCCCCACAAAGCCTAAAATGCTATGATAGCAATGAGATCTGCCCAGCCAAAACTGTTACAACGGCTCTCCAGACAGCCATGCAAGCTCTGGCCACTGCCTTAGAGGCTAGCAAGACAGCGGCCAAACAGACGTCGGGGGTGCCCACCCCCCCTCCAAGGCCTCCCATCCTCTCCCCAGAGCCCAACTGCCGGGGGGAATCCAGCCTGCAGCCTCCCAACAATCAACCCCTGCGGCCTCCCACCTTCTCTTCAGGTCTTCAGGACCAGCAATGGGCTCCTCAAGGCAAGCCAGGCAATGATGAAAATCCATGTGGTTTTAATTCTCGGGAGGATCCATTCAAACAACCCCGGGCTGGTAAATCTGGGCTCCGCCCCCCCAATGCCTCATGGGAAGAAGGGAGAAACCCTGAACAACGCCCTCCCCCAGATCACATGGTTTCCGGGCACGCCCATATGGAATTGCTAAATAAGCAACAAGAAAAAAGAGTGTCCCCTTTCACTGCAGAAACGGCTTCAGGAGTAAGCGTTTTTCCGCTTCCTTTTACATCAATGCCCATCTCAGAATTCTTTAAATATGGGTCTGAGTTCCTGGTCACAGACCTTCCTAGTGATTTTAAAAAACTGCAAATAGCAGGAGAAAATTATAGCAGTTGGAGTAAAGATATACAGCTATATCTCTTAAAGCATGGGATTCTACAAATGGTTCGAAAACCACCCCCTCCTCCATGGGGACGTCAAGAAGAGCTGCTACACTTGCAGGCTTATTCTGCTCTACTCAGTTCCCTGGATAATAACTTGTTCCCTAGCATCCCAGCTGGTCTCAGAGCTGCTCAGGTCTGGGAACTGTTATTCAAATTATTCAACAGCGATACCATTGGTTCCATCACCAGATATACAACTGAGCTTTATACAACCAAACTGAAATTTGGTGCCAGCATGCCTGAACATCTTGCAAAATTAAAGGCACTCAGGGCAGAATTGATTTCCAGAAATTTTCCTGTGTCTGATGTCAGCATGCTCTCTATAATTTTTACTTCTCTAGACAGGAGTTGGAGCAATTTCATTGTTTCACTCGAAGCGGTCAAGAGGGAAGACATAAATCTGTCCTACCTCACAGGGAGACTGATTGAAGAAGATCGGAGAAGGAGAAATGCTGGAGAATACGCTAGAGTCACCACTCAGCAAGCCAGAAGGGGGCGCCACAACTCAGAGCAAGTTAATGCTCTGCTTAAATGTTTCATCTGTGGCTCTGAGGAGCACCTCAAGAAAGACTGCCCCCATCAACATCAAGCCCCTAAACGTGGTCCCAATCAAGTAAGGGGCAAGGGGCAAGGAAGGGGGCGTGGCAGGGGCAAGGGACATTCACTGCATACTTGTTCCCTCACCCCCACAACAAAGGCTGATAGCTCCACTGACTTATGGTTACTGGACTCTGGAGCTTCTTCTCACATTACTAATATGAGTCAAGGTTTTAAAAGGTTAAAGAAAATTACCTCATCTGTCAAGGTTGCAAACGGTGATACTGCCTCAGTTGTTGGGGAGGGTTTCGTTTCTCTACCTGGACTTGGAAAAGTAGAGGGTGTCTTGCACGCGCCTTCTATAGCCAACAACCTTTTGAGCATCACCAAATTGTGTGACGATGACAAAGTGGAAGTCCTATTTCGCAAGGGGGGAGGTCATGTCACCCGGGACCAGAAGGTCATTGGAAACATTACAATAATAAATGGCTTGCCATATTTTTCTCCCAAGGCACCACAACCTGCCCCAAGGCTTTCCAAGGGCAGTGTGGGCAAGGAGCCTGAATCTCAGCAGGCACCTACAGCACCACTCAAAGCAATAAGAGCCAAGAGAGTGTCCATGGGAAAGCCAATGCACAATAAGTGCGTCCACCTCATGCACAGAAGGCTAGGACATGCAAGCTTCCCTGTAGTTAAAAAGATGGGAGAGTTTGCTGAGGGAGTCCAGCTCAAGGACTGTGACGTGTTTCTGGACTGTGCCGTTTGCAAGAAAACAAAGAGGAAAGCTGCTCCAATACCAAAGGTGTCATCCCGTAAGACTCTATACGCTTACCAACTAGTACATGTTGATTTGGTTGGGCCTTTTACACCATCCCTAGGAAAGAAAAGGTATTTTCTCACTGCCGTTGATGATTTTTCACGTTACGGTCACGTGTATACTCTCACAGAGAAATCTGAAGCCTTTGACGCCATAAAGTCGCTGTACAACTTCGTAGAGACCCAGTACAAGACCAAGATCGCACAATTGCAGAGCGATCGCGGGGCTGAGTTCATGTCACAGAAGTTCCAGGACTGGGTAAGGCATAAGGGCATCCGCCATTTTCTAACTGCACCATTCACCCCGTCGCAAAATGGTGTAGCTGAGAAAAGGAATGGAATCCTGCAAACCATGATGCGTAGTCTGATTGCAGACGCGGGTGTCGCAGAATCATACTGGGGGGAGGCAATTCATTATGCCAACTACACTTTAAACCGCACCTGGAGCAGTGTTGTGAACCAGATCCCATATTTCCTGGTTCACGGTAGGAAACCAAATCTGGCACATTTGCGCGTGTTTGGTTCCTATGCATGGGTGCATATCCCCAAGCAGCTGCGGAAGAAGGGGAAACCTGTTTCTCAGAGACTAAGGTTCTTGGGCTATGCTCCTGGCTCCAAGGCCTATCGTTTCCTGGGAGAAGGGGGCAGGCCTGTGACTTCCCAATCTGCCTCTTTCGAAGAGGATTCCAATTGGACCCAGATCCACTCAAATGATCTGAGCCCATATGCCAACCGACCCAGCAAGGACACACCGACCGCGACATCACCAGAGGCAACCTCGTACCCTGCCACCGACGAAAGTGAGGAACAAGATGAAGATGCGTCCAGTCCCACGGAGGAAGACACGCCATCTTCACCCCCAGCGACACCTCAGAGACCCGCGGAAGAAAAGAGTGGTGAGTGGCAGAAGGTAAGGAGGTCAAAGCGGTCCAACAAGGGGGTCCCGCCAAAGAGAATTGACATTGGCCACATAGCATCTGTCAACAGCGTTGTGGTCACCCCAAAATCCTTCTCTGACATCCAGGAGCTGCCCATCGAAGAGCAAGAGAAATGGCAGCTCGCGATGGAGAAGGAGATGCAGAGCTTAAAGAAACTCAAAGTCTTCACCCCCCAGCAACCACCAAAGGAGAGGAAAGTCATTGGCACAAGGTGGGTTTACAAGGCAAAACCACTTGCCAATGGCCTCTACCTGTATAAGGCCCGTTTGGTAGCCCAGGGCTTCGCTCAGCGTTATATGGAGGACTACTCGGAGACTTACTCTCCAACCGTCCGGGCAGAGAGCGTCAAGGCCGCCCTCGTGACTGCAGCCGCTCTGGGAGAAGAGGTCTTCCAATTCGACATCCAGACGGCTTACCTCCACGCCAACTTGGACCGGCAGATCTACGTGAAGGCCCCACCTGGCTACCAGCAAGTAGGGGGAGATACATGGTTGCTTCACAAAGGGTTATATGGTCTTAAGCAGTCAGGGAAATTATGGTATGACTGTCTTAGAAAGAGTTTAGAAAGAGTTGGTTTCCATACATCTAATGCAGATCAATGTGTTTTCACACGCAATTCCAAGGGTACCACAGAACGGGTGTTAGTTTATGTGGACGATCTATTATATGTAGGGCCAAACAAGAAAGGGTGTGATGAATTTGCCAAGGCCCTGGAAGAAAAATTTACTCTGAAGTCTTTGGGGCGGATTGACAAGTACTTGGGTGTGCATATTTTGGCCACTAAAGGGGGGTTCGCTCTATCTCAAAAAGAAAAGATAGAGGAATTACTGGCCAAATGCAAAATGACAGAATCTAATCCTACGCATAGCCCAATGCAAACCGATTTTTACAACCACACCCATAAGGACGGTCCTGAGTTCACAGATAACACGCTTTACAGATCTGTGATTGGCTCCTTGCTATACATCAGCAACTGGAGCAGACCTGACATAACTTTAGCTGTGAATCTATTGTCCAGGCATGTGGAACACCCAAAGGAATTCCACTGGGCTGCTGTTAAAAGGGTGCTTAGATACCTTAAGGGCACAGCTGATGCCCTCCTTATGCTAGAACCAGAGAAGGGGAAGACGGCCCAGCTCTCCGCTTACTCAGATGCAGACTGGGCTGGCGACACCAAAACTAGACAGAGCACTTCCGGTTTCCTCATATTGCTAAATGGCTGCCCAGTACATTGGAATGTTAGGCAGCAAAAATTTATTTCTTGCTCCACGGCCGAGGCTGAATATGCCAGCCTGTCAGACACGGCCAATGATTTGACTTGGTTCAATGAGCTGATAACAAGCATCTGGGCATCTCCCCCTCTGCCCATCCAAATTCTAGAGGACAACACAGCTGCCATTGCAATCTCGGAGGCTTATGCAGTAGGATCTAGATCTCGCCATATAGACATACGCTACAAAAATGTCAGGCAGCTTACCAAAAAGGGTTTTATACATGTTGAGCACTGTAATACAGCTGACCAGATAGCTGATCTGTTTACCAAACCTGTTCCCATTGACCGGCACAACCTTCTGTGTAAGCGTTTGTGTTTGGCCTTCTGAATATTTTTCATACATGTCTATGACACCTGCTCGCCCCTTACATACATTCACTGGTCCCTGTCACTGGCTGGCAAGAAGGGGAATTGTTAGATGTTTAGTGCCAGCCATTGGCAGTTCCCCAAAAGGGTCATCAGATGGAGGCAAAGAGGTTTCTTTGCTTCCACTGATGAGCCAAGGGTCTCAGACCCACAGCCCCATTGGTGAGAGTGTTTTATGGTCGAGGAGGGGCCAAGACCCCCCATAAATACCTCTGCATGAGGGGCTGCTCTTTGTCTCCAGTTCTCTGATTCTCTTCTTTGTTCCAGTTCTATCTCTACTCCTAACCTCTATTTTAGTCATGTAATACTAGCTTGTTTTGTTTTATTTTATTTCTCTCTTACATGCAGGCATGAATGCTTTCATGCCAAGTATTTCTTTCTCTTTGATCTATCTTGAATAAAGCTAACATGATTGCATCTCTGCGTGATGCCTTTGCTTGGAAGCTCCTTTAACGATTCATCGTGAGAACACCTCACAGAATAATCCATCAGTAGACCAGACATACAATTCAGGAAGGTATGTTGTCTCCCTGGAGCAAAATGTGGCTGAGAACCTAACCAAAATAATTAGGTGTACAGATTACTACCCCTTCCTCCTCCTCCACATTGGAACAAATGATGCAACAAAGAACCTGAGTACAATAGTGAGTGACTACAAACAGCTAGGCAATAAAGTTAAGAAGCTAGGAGCACAAGTAGTGTTGTCATCAGTGTTGTTGTTGTTAGCTGCGAAGTCATGTCCGACCCATCGCGACCCTATGGACAACATTCCTCCAGGCCTTCCTGTCCTCTACCATCTTCTGGAGACCATTTAAGCTCATGCCTACTGCTTCAGTGACTCCATCCAGCCACCTCATTCTCTGTCGTCCCCTTCTTCTATTGTCCTCGATCTTTCCCAGCATTAGGCTCTTCTCCAGTGAGTCCTTCCTTCTCATTAGGTGGCCAAAGTATTTGAGTTTTAGCTTCAGGATCTGGCCTTCTAAAGAGCAGTCGGGATTGATCTCCTCTAGGACTGACCGGTTTGATCGCCTTGCAGTCCAAGGGACTCGCAGGAGTCTTCTCCAGCACCATAGTTCAAAGGCCTCAATTCTTTGGCGCTCAGCCTTTCTTATGGTCCAAATTTCACTGCCATACATTGCAACTGGGAAGACCATAGCCTTGACTATACGCACTTTGGGTGGAAGGGTGATGTCTCTGCTTTTTAGTGTGCTGTCTAGATTTGCCATGGCTTTCCTCCCCAGGAGCAAGCGTCTTTTAATTTCTTGGCTACAGTCCCCATCTGCAGTGATCTTGGAGCCTAGGAAAATAAAATCTGTCACTACCTCCATTTCTTCTCCACTTCTTCTCATCAGTACTCCCAATAAAAGGCCAACACTCATTGAGGGGAAAAAAGAATTCTAGAAATAAATTACTGGCTAAAGGGTTGGTGTCACCAAGAAAACTTTGGTTTCCTGGATCACGGATTGCATTTCCTTTGCGAAGGACTCTTGGCAAGGGATGGGCTGCACCTCACAAAAACAGGGAAAAATGTACTCAGAAAAAGACTGACCCAACTCATCAGGAGGGCTTTAAATTAAAATTGAGGGGGGAAGGTGACCAATCTTCAGAATCTCTAGAACCCAAAAACAGTCATAAATCCAAAGAAAACAAATCAAACAATGAGGAAGGGAGAGAGGAGAAAAAAGAAAAACCCAAACAACAATCAGGAGATGCAGGAAACATACCCATGAACAGGCATAAAAGTCTTAAATGCTTATATACAAATGTGCTAAGCTTGGGGAACAAACAGGGCAAACTAGAAGCAATAGTACACGAGGGAGGATATGACATAGTTGGCATTACAGAAACCTGGTGGGACGAAACCCCTGAATGGAAAGGACAGATGGATGGATACAAATTGTTCAAAAGAAACAGGTCTACAAAAAGATGAGTGGAAGTTGCACTATATGTAAGAGAACACTACATATCCACAGAAATGCACATGATCAAAGATAAAATCTCTCCAGAATGCATATGGGTCAATATAAAAGAGAAAAAAGTGACATTGCCATAGCTGTATTACAGGCCCCCAATCAGAAGAAATAGATGAACTCTTTGCCAACCAGTTAACAAATGTATGTAGGAAGCATACCATAGTAGTAACGGGAGACTTTAATTATCCAGATATCAACTGGGAAACAAACTCTGCAGCGAGTGGGAGATCAAACAAATTCCTAACCAAATTCCAAAAGGTGGAGGAGGGAACTAGATGTAAAGCCATACTGGACTTAATCCTTACAAATTAAGAAGAAGTGATAGAGGGAATCGAAATTGCTGGAACCTTGAGTGAAAGTGACCACATCATACTGGAATTTAATATAATGCAAACACTTGCAACAGAAAACAAGCCAACCAGTGTCTTGAACTTCAAAAAGCTGACTTTAACAAACTCAGAGAGAACCTAGGAAAGATCCCATGGATGAAAATCCTAAAGGGGAGAACAAACTCTCAAAAATGTGATCAAAAAAGTCCAGACCAACACAATACCACTGAAAAAGAAAAACAAGAAATTCAAGAAGAAACCAGCATGGCTGAACAAAGATCTCTCCGACAAACTGAAAGACAAAAAGGACAAATACAAAAAATGGAAAGAGGAGCTCATATATAAGGCCGATTATCAGCAGACAGCCAGAACATGTAAAGATGAAGTCAGGAAAGCAAAGTTTCAGAATGAAGAAAGACTTGCAACAAAAATCAAGGACAATAAAAAAGGAGAAAAGATGTCAAGGAAATAACAGACAACAGGGAGAAAGCAGAGCTGCTTAACTCATACTTTACATCAGTCTTCACACAAAAAGAAACTGTAGCCGAACATAGCAAAAAAAACCCACTGCAAAATATAAATTAGAAACAAATATTAAAATAAGCAAGAAAATGGTAAGAGAACACCTATCCGACCTTGACAAATATAAATCACCGAGGCCTGACAGATCATATCCCAGAGTTCTGAAGGAGCTGGCAGATGTTATCTGAGAAACACTGCACTACATCTTTCAAAAATCCTGGAGCACAGGGGAAGTACCTGAGGATTGGAAAAGGGTGGATGTGGTTCCCATCTTCAAGAAAGGGAAAAAAACAGACCCAGGAAACTACAGACCAATCATTTTAACATCAATACCTGGGAATATCCTAGAAAAGATAATCAAAACAAATCTACAAACAACTAGAAACAAACAAAGTCATAACTAGTAGACAGCACGGGTTTGTTAAAAACAGATCATTCCAAACCAATCTTATTTCATTCTTTGATAAAGTGACTAAACTGGTAGACCAGCGAAATCTTGTGGACGTAGTATACTTAGATTTCAGTAAGGCATTTAATAAAGTAGACCACAACTCCTTGGTAAGCTAGAAAAAGGTGGAATAGACAACATCACCTGCAGATGGATCTGTAGCTGGCTGGCAAAGTGCACTCAATGAGTAGTCCTCAATAGCACTACTTCCACATGGAGAGAAGTAAGCAGTTGGGTACCACAAGGTTCCATCCTAGGCCCAGTACACTTCAATATCTTTATCAATGATTTAGACGAGGGAATTGAAGGGGAACTCATCAAATTTGCTGATAACACCAAACTGGCAGGAGTAGCCAACACCCCAGAAGACAAACTCAGGATCCAAAAGGATCTTGAAACTTGAACAATGGCTCCTTATCCAACAAAATGAGTTTCAAAGTGCAAAGAAACAGGAAGAAATGGCAGTACCAAGAGCAGTCAAACCAAGAGAGGAGGAAGAAACTAAAAGCACAGACACAGAAGAAGGAGCAAGACCAAGAGATCAGAGACAGATAAGATTGACTAGAAGTTTAAGACTTAGATATAATTGAAAGTGATGGAGAAGGAGAGTGGGATTTTGTCAATGAATATAAAGAGACTAAATTCTCCCTCAAAAAGGAGAAAATTCTTTACACGATTACCAAAATTAAAAATGGATATAATTTGTCTCCAAGAAACAATATTAAGAGACAACACTATAAGTTGTTAGAAAAACTGAAAATTGATAAACTTCACTGTGCATTAGCACTTCAAAAGAAAAGAGGAATAGCTCTATACATTAAAGAAACGATGAACCCTAAACAAATTTATGCGGATGAATAGGGAAGGATATTAATGGTGGAAATAATGATGGATCAAAAACAGATAATGATGGTAGCAATATATGCACCAAATGATAAACAAGAACTATTTTACCAAAAATTACATTAAAAAATGTTAGATTTAAACTATTAAAATCTCTGTATAATGGGAGACTTTAATGCAATAAGAGATGGAACTTTGGACTATAAAAGCGCTAAACAAGGGAGGAAAGGAGGAAATATATTACCTAAAGCGTTTTCAAAAATGACAGAAGAACTTTGTATCCAAGACATATGGAGAGAAAAAAATCCAAAGAAATTACAATACACATTTTACTCAAATAGACATAAATAATGGTCTAGAATTGATATGATATGGACATCTTTGGAACTTAATACGATGATACAGGAAATTGAAATAGAAACTAATGTTTGGGCAGATCATAGCCCAATAAAGATGAATTAGAGAGGAACCAAGAAAAAATTTAGATGGTCCTTGAACAAATCTACATTGAAAGAAAAAGAATTTATACAACTAGCAACAAAGGAAATGGATTTTTCCTTAAAATGAGCAAGAAAGAAGAAACATCGCTTCAAAATGTGTGGGATATGGCCAAAGCATATTTCAGAAGCTGGCTATAACCTATACCACTAAAAAGAATAAAGAAAAGAAACAACAACAGTTAAAGTTGAAGGAAGAATTCAGAAAGTTAGAATCAGAATTACAAATAGACCCACAAAAGAAAATACTTAAGAAACAAATGGAGATAATAAAACAGAAATTAAATCTAGCCGAGACAGAAATAATGGCTCAACAGATTAAAAGGGCTAAACAGAACTTTTTTTAAAATGCCAAGAAGCCGGAGAGATGGTTAGCATATAGACTGAAAAAAGAAAAAGAGAAAAAACTGACAAATAAGCTGCAAGATCCAAAAGGTGAATTACAGTTTCAAAATTATACAATTAAAAAAATTATCAAAGATTATTATGAGATACTTTACAATGCAGAGGAAATTCCAAAAGAAAAATACAGCAATATTTTAAAAAAGCAACTTACCAAAAATTTCAGAGAATATTCAAAATATCTTAAATGGAAAAATATCAGTGAAGAAGATTATAGAGCCTATAAAAAGGCAAAAAAAATGATAAGACTCCAGGTCTAGATGGATTACCTGTAGAGCTTTATAAATCATTGCAAGATATACTAAGTCCTATCTTGAAAGAACTTTGTAATGAAATACTCCTGTAGGCTAAAATACCAAATACATGGATTGAAGCCAATATTACTTTAATACCCAAAGAAGATTCTGATCTAACGCAAATACAAAATTATAGACCAATATCACTATTAAATGTAAACTATAAAATTTTCACCTCAATAATAGCAGAAAGACAAAGAAATTTTTGATCAAATTTATACATACAGACCAAAATGCTTTTCTACCTAAAAGACGGATAAAAAATAAAGAATGATTCTTAATGTGTTAGAGTGCTATGAAATTCATCCAGGGAAACAGATGGCTTTAATATTCCTTGATGCACAGAAAGCGTTTGACAATGTAAATTGGCAGTTCATGTTCCAGCAACTAGTGGAAATGGATTTTGGGGAAAACTTTATAAATCTAATTAAAACAATTTAAAACAGCCAAAAAATTGTAAATGGAGATTTTACAGAAAACATTAAAAAAGGCACAAGAAAGGGATGCCCACTATCTCCATTAGTATTTATACTAACAGTAGAAGTATTGAATAGAAACATCAAACAAGATACAGAAATTAAAGGACTGGAGATAAAAGATGAAAAATATAAACTACCAGCATTTGCAGATGACTTGGTTTTTATATTGGAAGATCCGCTTGAAACAAGCACATAACTTATGGAGAAAATAGAAAAAATTGGAGAAATGGCAGGGTTGAAAATAAACAGAAATGATTAAAGTGCTAACAAAAAATCTAATAGAAAAACAAAAAAAACTAACTAGCAAAAAAGTCAAATCTTTAAATAGTTAAAAAAGTTAAATACGTGGGAATTTATCTAACAGCAAGATGTGTAACAATAAAAGAAGATAACTTCATATGATTGCTAAAACAAATAAAATTGGATCTGGAAAAGTGGAAAAATGTACAACTTTCAATGCTGGGGAGAATAGCAACAGTGAAAATGAATATCTTACCAAAAACACTCTTTCTATTTCAAATGATTCCTGTAAGGCTAGGAAAAGCCTTTTTTGATAAACTGAATACAACAATACTGAAATTTATCTGGCAAGGAACAAAAGCTAGAATTAGACTGAAAATGCTACAAGAAGCGAAAAAAAGTGGAGGATTTGGACTGCCAAACTGGATGTTATACTACCAAGCAACTATTTTAACATGGCTTAAAGAATGGATAATGCTTAGAGACAAAAGACTACTATACCTAGAGGAGCATGACCTACAAATTGGTTGGCATGCATTTCTGTGGTATGGGAAGTATAATGTATTGGGTTTTTTTCTTGTGTGCATAGTTCACGTGTATATGATTGCTGCTAATGTTTGCCTGTGTAACAGCTTGGGGGTTTTAGTTTCCTGCTCAGCCATTGGCTGAATTATGCAAGAACTGTAGTACTTTGAACCTATT
This sequence comes from Vipera ursinii, assembly GCF_947247035.1. Classification (NCBI taxonomy): domain Eukaryota; kingdom Metazoa; phylum Chordata; class Lepidosauria; order Squamata; family Viperidae; genus Vipera; species Vipera ursinii. The sequence goes on along the minus strand of NC_139513.1, from coordinate 185,082,914 downwards.
GGCTGCCACCTAGTGGCCATCCTGATGAATAGAGGTGCGGACACACGCAGAGCTCTTTTCTGTTCCAGCAGCTCAATAAAGCATGTTCCTGTTTTCACCTGCTCCCCTCGCTGGCGACGAGAGTGGGATCCTGCTTCCTGCGAAGAGCTGCAATGAGGCACTAGGGTGAGGCCAGCGACATGCCTGGCTGGGAATGCAGTTCCCCACCTTCAACTTGGCTAGTCCCCACCTTAGTGAGCACACGGCCCTGTGGACCAGCTCCAGGGCCAACTGGGAAGCAGGACAGAAGAAATGACTTTCTAGTCATGAAGACCTTCAGAAATGGCCAAGGTCGGAAAACTAGAAGAATTTGATATCACTCACCCAGAGAGATGGTCATCATACATCGCATGGGTCGAGAACTACTTGAGAGCAAACCAGGTTTCCGAAGATGGCCTTAAGGCTGCAACCCTCCTTTTCGTGTGCGGCCCAGCCACCTTCGATATTGCAGAGAATCTTGTCGTGCCGGCCCAGATAGAGTCCGTAGCATTCATGGACTTGAAAAAAAGGCTCGGTGAACACTTCCAACCAAAGCTATCGGTGATAGCACGGCGACATGCGTTCGAACAGCGTGTTCAGCAACCAGGTGAAACAGCCACCGAATTCATTACGGCGTTAAGACAAGCTTCGCAACTGTGCCAGTTTTCAGACCTGGAGGAGAGGCTTCGGGACAGGCTCGTTTGCGGCATTCGGAGCAGAGAGTTGCAACAGAAACTCTTTTCCAAAGAAACTTGCTCCAAGAAGCTCTCAAAGAAGTCATGGCGGACAAAGCCGCAGGTAGCGCTGTGAAGGCCATGCGGCCCACCAAAAGCACAACGCACAAGGAAGCAGTCCACCACGAGGACAACGAATTATGGGAAGAAGACGACTTCAACCAAGAAGTTGACAAGGTCCAGAAGCACCACAGCAAGGACACGAGCACTCTTGAGAAGGCAGTTCCCCTTCTTCGGTGCCTGGGCTCCGTAGGCCGCCATCAGCAAGTGGACTGCAAATTTCGAACAGCCACATGTCGGGTCTCTGGGAAGACAGGCCACATCACATCTGTCTGTTGGGATTGCCAACAGGACCACAAGAAGCACGACGATCCAAGGAGAGGTACTGGGACCCCGGGACAATTCAGAGTGGGGTTCTGCTCCTGTCGCAGAAGTGTCTGCTGCACAGGAGCTCGTAGGCCCCTCAAACCTAAATTTCGACATCAGGTTGAACTGCAAGGCATTCCTTGCAGGATGGAGCTGGATACTGGGTCGGCAGTGTCAATTATTTCTCTGAATACCTTCAGACAAGGCTGCAGTTGCAGCAAGCGGTGGCCCAAGCTCAGGCCATCCAACATACTTCTTACTGACTTCCAGAATTCCCCGGTCAGTGTCAAGGGTGAGGTCACATTGGCCATCAAGTTCAAGGGGTTTTCAGGGCCCCTGGATGTGGTCATGGTGGAGGGCCAGAGAACAAATCTTATAGGCCTTGATTGGTGTGATGTCCTGGGAATCCAAGTTACAGGGATCAACTGGACACAAGCGGAGAACTTGGCATCAGTATGCGAGGAGTTTGCAGACGTCTGTGACACTAGCCTGGGTCAGTACAAGGGTTCTCTGATAGCCTTCAAGCTTGATCCTGCCATAACACCCATAAGGATCAAGCCCCGCAGAGTGCCATTCACGCTTAAGCATAAAATTGATGCAGAGCTAGACAAGCTAGTAAACCAGGGAATCTTACAGCCTGTAGATGGTGGGTAGTAGGAAACTCCCATTGTCATGCCACTTAAGGCCAATGGGGAAATCAGAATCTGTGCTGATTACAAATGTACCCTTAACAGCAGCACACGTACAGCACACATACACGGTGCCAGTTGTGAGCCACATTCTGGCATCACTGCAAGGGTGTACCGTGGTCACAAAATTAAATTTGGCTCAGGCTTATCAACAGCTACCAGTTGATGAGGCCACCACAGCCACGCAAACAATCGTAACACATAGGGGGGCATTCAAAGTCAAATGCCTCCAGTTTGGTGTTAGCGTGGCCCCAGGGATATTCCAAGGAGTCATGGAGCACACATTAAAGGGCATACTGGGGGTTTGCCCCTATTTTGACAATGTGCTTATTGCCAGTGAGTCCACTGAGGTGCTTGCTGGGAGGCTAAAGGCCGTCCTACAACAGTTCCGCTCCACAGGACTTAAACTGAGAAGGGACAAATGTAAAATTGGAGTCCCTTCTACTGAGTTCCTGGGTTTCCACATCGATGCCGATGGCATTCACCCTGCCAAATCCAAATTGAGAGCCATTCAGATGGCACCTTCCCACAAGTCAAAGAGCTCCAGGCATTCCTGGGCCTCCTGAACTTTTACCATGCATTCTTAACTAACAAGGCCACAGTGACAGAGCCGTTACACTGGCTTTTGGATAAGAACGTTCCATGGAAGTGGGCCAAGGTCCACAAAAGCAGTTTCAAGGCAGTAAAGGCACTACTGTCTTCTAATTCAGTGCTCACGCATTTCAATGAGAAATTGCCAGTCTGCCTGGCCTGTGATGCATCCCCTTATGGGGTGGGGGCTGTTCTCAGCCATTTGTCCAGAGATGGGATTCAAATCCCAATTGCATACTACTCACGCACCCTGTCAGCTGCTGAGTGAAATTATGCTCAAATTGACAAAGAGGCTCTGGCCATAGTGGCCGGGGTGAAAAAATTCCACAATTACTTGTATGGCAGGGAATTCACAATATTCACTGATCACAAACCATTATTGGGGCTGTTCACTACTGACAGACAGACCCCTCAAATCTTCTCAACCAGAATGCTAAGGTGGTCCATTTTCCTGTCTGCCTATAACTTTAGGCTGACATTTAAACCTGGAAATGACATGGGCCATGCTGATGGCCTAAGTAGGCTATCATTGCCTCACGTGGAGTCAGATCCGGCTCCAGCCTCTCACATCTTGTCAATCCAAGATTTGCCCGAGTTCTGTCTACATGCAGGGGATGTGGCTGCAAAAACTGGGTGGCTAGATAGTAGCTGTGGACCTGCGTTCCAGAGTTATTTTACCCACAGACATGAGCTTTCAGCTCATAAGGGGTGCATCCTGGGGGGGAGCAGGGTCATTGTCCCCACTTCATTAAGGCAGCATGTATTGCAGTCTCTCCATGAGGTTCATCTGGGCATTGTCTGAATGAAGGCATTGGCACGGAGCTACCTTTGGTGGTCTGGGTTAGATAAGACTATCGAGGCCCAGGAACATGGGTGTTACATGTGTCAACAGTCCAGGACAGAAATGCCACAGGCTCCAGTCCACAGATGGGAGGAGACTCATACACCATGGTCAAGGATCCATACTGACTTTGCTGGCCCTTTCCAAGGGCAACTATTTCTAATAGTGGTTGACAGCTACTCCAAATGGCTGGACGTAATTCCCACATCACCTATGACTACTGCTAGGACCATCCAGGTGCTTAGGAAGCTTTTTGCAAAACACAGGCTGCCAGATGTTGTAGTCTCGGACAACAGGGCCCAGTTCACAGCAACAGAGTTCCAGGCCTTTTTGGGGACAAACCTCATAAGACACACCACATTGGCCCCTTTTCACCCTTCCTCTAATGGGCAAGCCAAACGCATGGTGTGCACAACAAAAGAGTCACTGAAGAGAATAGTGACTGGAGATTGGCACCATAGGCTTGCTGATTTCTTGCTGAACCAGCATACTATGCTTTGCACAGCAACTGGAAAGAGCCCAGCAGAGCTTCGCTGGGGAAAAAGACTAATCACGAAACTGGACAGGCTGCACCCTGACAGGGTGGCAGTAGACACCTCACGCCTGAAAGCTCCAGGGGGTTGCAAGTGGGCGAGGGGATGTGGGCCCATAATTATGGGCATGGGAACTTGTGGGTACCGGCCACAATTTTCAAAAATTCTGGCCCCCTCTCCTACAAGGTGGCTATGGATGGGGGGAAGATCGTCTGCCACCATATTGATCAGCTGCGTAAGTGTTATGCAGAACGGTCACCAAGTCAGGACCGTGTGTCAGGTCCGTTTCCAGGGCTAGAAACTGGCATCAGAACCAAGCAGTTCACAATGCTCTGAGGACTCTTGCAGTCAATTCAACAGGGAGATGGTTGTAAATGGGCACAGCCCGGGAGTGCAACATGGGTTCCCTGATGGGGAAAACCAACCAGAAAAAGACAGCTGCTGTGCTAACTCTGCTCCAGCATTGGACTTTGGTCTGGGCCAGCCTGGAAGGGCCAAACAAAGGGAGACGAGTCAATGTGACTCTTGTGAAAATCTAACTACTGGTCTACCCAGCCCAGCGGGCAAGCTGGTAGACCACAATGTGCCTGGATCTCCCAGGCATTCTACAAGGTCACGCAGACCTCTACCATATTTGCAAGATTTTGTGCCTAAATGATTGTAGAATGTGTGCACATTCTAGGGGGGAGGGGTGTAATGTATTGGGGTTTTTTCTTGTGTGCAAAGTTCACGTGTATGTGATTGCTACTGATGGTTGCCTGTGTAACAGCTTGGGGGGTTTTAGCCAGACTTAGAGTCTCCTGCTCAGCCATTGGCTGTAGTACTTTAAACCTATTGGCTGCCACCTAGTGGCTATCTTGATAAATAGCAATGCAGACGCACGTGCACCTCTCTTCTGTTCCAGCAGCTCAATAAAGCATGTTCCTGTTTTCACCTGCTCGTTTCGCCTCCTGCTTCAAACCAACGCAATACATAACAGGAAGAATAAAATACATAGATACTTTCAAAATGACTTTATAAGAAATGCACTTCTTTCAGAATGGAAAAAAATAAGTGAAAATTTATTATTATTATTATTATTATTATTATTATTATTATTATTATTATTATTATTATTATTATTATTATTATTATTATTATTATTATTATTTGTATACCGCCCTTCTCCCGAAGGACTCAGGGCAGTGAACAGGGCAGTACAAGTTAAAAGACAAAATACAAAAATTAAAAGAGATTAAACAAAATGCCCACAACTCTTACAATAAGTTAAAACACGTTAAAAAGTAGGTTAAAACACATTAATAAAACCCAACCCCATCCCATCAGGCCAGGCCAGCTTGTTTGAAGAGGTAAGTTTTTAGATCGCGCCGGAAGGAGCAGAGGTCAGGCGCCATCCGGAGCTCAACCGGAAGATGGTTCCATAAATCCGGCATGCCCACAGAGAACGCCCTCCCCCTGGGGGCCACCAGTCGGCATTCTTTGACCGGTGGCACCCTGAGGACGCCCTCTCTGTGGGAGCGCACTGGGCGGAGGGAAGTTGACGCCGGCCGCAAATGCTCCCCAAGGTATTCAGGACCCATGCCATGTAGGGCTTTGTAGGTCATTACCAACACCTTGAATCTCACCCGGAAGACAACTGGAAGCCAATGCAACTCGCGGAGCAGAGGTGTAACATGGGAGTGTCGGGAAACTCCCAACACAACTCTCACGGTTGCATTCTGTACCAGTTGGAGCCTCTGAGTGGTCTTCAAGGGCAGCCCCATGTAGAGAGCGTTGCAGTAGTCTAGATGAGAGGTCACGAGAGCGTGAGCGACCATACGTAAGGCATCCCGGTCTAAATAGAGCTGCAACAGGCGCACCAGGCGGACCTGGGCGAAGGCCCCCCTAGTCACAGCTACTATATGGTCTTCTAAAGAAAGCTGTGAATCTAGGAGGACTCCCAAGTTGCGAGCCCTATCTACGGGGGGGTAATAACTCACCCCCCATAGAAAGAGATGGAATATCCTGAATATCCCGAGATGCCGGTATGCACAGCCACTCAGTCTTGTCAGGGTTGAGTCAAAGCCTGTTCCTCCGCATCCAGACCCGAACTGCCTCCAGGCAGTGGGACATCACGTCGAGGGCATCACTGGGGTGGTTTGGGGTCGAAATGAAAAAGCTGGGTATCATCAGCATACTGATGATACCCAACTCCAAAACCACGAATGATCTCACCCAGCGGTTTCATGTAGATGTTGAACAGGAGAGGCAAGAGGATCGACCCCTGAGGGACTCCACAAGCAAGAGGCCTCAAGGTCAACCTCTGCCCCCCTGCCAACACCGACTGCGAATGTCCCAGGAGATAGGAGGAGAACCACTGAAGAACCGTGCCTCCCACTCCCAATCCCCTGAGACACCGCAGCAAGATACCATGGTCGATGGTATCGAAAGCCGCTGAGAGGTCTAATAGGACTAGGACAGAGGAATATCCCCTGTCCCGAGCCCTCCAGAGATCATTCACCAGAGCAACCAATGCTGTCTCCGTGCTGTACCCAGGCCTGAAGCCCGATTGGTACGGGTCTAGATAATCCACTTCATCCAGAACCAGAGGGAGCTGATGCGCCACCACACTCTCAACAACCTTCGCAAGAAAGTGAAGGTTGGAGACCGGACGAAAGTTATTTAACACAGCTGGGTCCAAGGCAGGCTCCTTGAGGAGAGGTCTCACCACCACCTCCTTCAAGGTGGCGGGGAAACTACCCTCACTCAAAGAGGCAGATATAACCGCCTGGAACCAGCCTCGTGTCCCCTCCCGGGCTGCATAAACCAGCCAGGAAGGGCACGGGTCCAATAAACATGTGGTGGAGCTCAGCCTCCCCATAATCCTGTCCACTTCCTCCGGAGTTACAGGATCGAACTCCTCCCAGATAACATTGACAAGACCACCCGTGTCCTGATCGTTCGACTCTGTCCAGTCGGAGTCCAAACCGGTCCGAATCCGAGCGATTTTGTCCAACAGATGTTGACTAAACTCCTCGGCACGCCCCTGCAAGGGTTCCTCACTCACCTCCTGATTAAGGAGGGAGCGGGTCACCCTAAATTTAATTTAATTTGATTTAATTTATTAATATTTCTATACCGCCCTTCTCCCGGAGGACTCAGGGCGGTGTACAGGGCAAGAATAAAAAACAGAAATTTACAAAAACTAAAAGATAATTAAATGCATGCCCGATTAAAATACAATTGATACATAGTAAAAAAAACCCGATAAAAATAATAAAAACCCCACCAATCCCCCCTGAGGCCAGGCCAGCTTGCTCGAACAAGTATGTTTTCAGATCGCGGCGAAAGGAGCGCAGTGCAGCCGGGCGATTATCTGCACAGGGCAGCCGGGCGATTATCTGCGGACGCGATAAGGGTAGCGCAGTAATTAGACCTCGCCACCCTTATCACTGCGAGATAAGACCTAATATAGGTTCTTAGTCGCAATCGGTCGGATTCAGATCGGCTGGACCTCCAACCACTCTCTAGGCCCCGTCTCCGATGGTTCATCTCTCGGAGCTCCGCAGAGAACCATGGAGCCCACTGGGATCTGCGCCGGGTCAGGGGCCACAAGGGTACAACTCGGTCAAGTGCCTCCGTGGCCATCCTTTCCCAGGCTTCCACTAAGGCATCTGCCGAGCTGTGAGCAGAGGAGGCAGGTGGGGACCCCAGCGCTTCCTGGAACCTCTCAGGGTCCATTAAGCGCCTGGGGCAGAACCATCTAGTTGGCTCAACACACCCACGGTGGGGAGTGGCAAAATGGAAGACCAGCCGCAGGAGATGATGATCGGTCCATGACAGGGGCATAACAATTGGGGAGCCCCCACCAAGATCATCTAACCACCGTCCAGATAGAAAAACCAAATCCAGGGTGTGACCTCCCACATGAGTCGGTCCATGAATTACTTGCGTCAGGTCCATGGCTGTCATGGAAGCCATGAACTCCCGAGCTAACTCAGATGATCCTCCCAGGGATGGTAGATTGAAGTCACCCAAAACCATAAGTTTGGGGAACTCAATCACCAGCCCTGAGAGGATATTGAGAAGCTCAGGCAGGGCTGCTGCTGCGCGACTAGGCGAAAGGTACACCAGCAGCAAGCCCAACTGCGCCCTAGGACCACACCTCAGTAAGAGAGATTCACACCCGACACCCGAAGAACAAGTAAAAGTAGTATGGGCAAGAACTTTGGATATAATATAGAATTAAAAGACTGGCAATATAGAATTAAAAGACTGGCAAAGGTTATGGGAAAGAAATGTTAAATTAACTAAAGCAGTGGCATATAAAAAACATATATATAATGTTTTACAGATGGTATATGACACCAGTGATATTAGCAAAAATGTTTAAAAATACACTAAAAAACAAATAGACTTTAAGCCAGAATTATTTTTGTTAGGAATAAGACAAGCAAATTATGAGAAAGATTGTACATGTTTAATTTTACACATACAAACTGCAGCAAGAATTGTATTTGCCCAACATTGGAAAAATGAAAATTTACCAACTAAAGAAGAATTAATTAAGAAAATTTTAGAGTGTGCAGAAATGGATAGATTCACTTTAAAGGTAAAAGAGAAAGAAAACTCGGTGTATTTTAGAACACGGGATAATTTCTATCAATAGCTAGAAAAATGAGTTAGAGAGAAAGGAATATGATATGTAACCTTGAATATAAATTAGCAAGAAGAAGACTATTGAGCGATTAATTAATATGATAACAACAACAATAATAATAAAGTTGGAAGGGTCCTTAGAGGTCATCTAGTCCAACCCCCTGCTCAGGCAGGAAACCCTACAAAATTACAGACAAATGGCTGTCCTGTCTTTTCTTAAAAACTTCCAGTGTTGGATCATTCATCACTTCTGGAGGCAGGTTGTTCCACGGGTTAATTGTTCATACTGTCAGGAAATTTCTCCTTAGCTCTAGGTTGCTTCTCTCCTTGATTAGTTTCCGTCTGTTGCTTCTTGTCCTGCCTTCGGGTGTTTTGGAAAATAGCTTGACTCCCTCTTTTTGGAGGCAGCCCCTGAGATATTGGAACACTGCTATCATGTCAGCCCTCGCCCTTCTCTTCATTAAACTACACATACCCAATTCCAGCAACTGTTCTTTGTATGTTTTAGCCTCCAGTCCCCTAATCATCTTTGTTGCTCTTCTTTGTACTCTTTCTAGAGTCTCAACAGATTTTTTACATTGTGGTGACCAAAACTGGATGCAGTATTCCAAGTGTGGCCTTACCAAGGCATTGTATGTTAGATGTTTAGTGCCAGCCATTGGCAGTTCCCCAAAAGGGTCATCAGATGGAGGCAAAGAGGTTTCTTCGCTTCCACTGATGAGCCAAGGGTCTCAGACCCACAGCCCCATTGGTGAGAGTGTTTTATGGTCAAGGAGGGGCCAAGACCCCCCATAAATACCTCTGCACGAGGGGCTGCTCTTTGTCTCCTCTTTCTCCAGTTCTAGTTTCTACTTCTAGTTCTATCTCTACTCCTAACCTCTATTTTAGTCATGTAATACTAGCTTGTTTTGTTTTATTTTATTTCTCTCTTACATGCAGGCATGAATGCTTTCATGCCAAGTACTTCTTTCTCTTTGATCTATCATGAATAAAGCTAAATATGATTGCATCTCTGCGTGATGCCTTTGCTTGGAAGCTCCTTTAACGATTCATCGTGAGAAAACCTCACAAGTTGGTAGGCAGAGCATGGTTTAAAGGAAAGCTTCCAAGCTTGCAGAAAATTTGAAACTGAAATGGATGGCCGGAGATCCCAGATCGTTACCAGAAGTCATCGATCGAAGACAGCCTCCCCGCCTACATCCAAGACTTCAGTTCCTGAGGCAACCTCAGCTGCAGATGAAAGCGCAAATGACCTTCATCCCGTCAGAGGATCCAGTAGAGCGTCCAGGACCCCTTCACATGCCTCTCTACAACTGAACGCCACAGAGGAGAGCATACAAGGTTTGCAAACTGTCCAAGGCTGCTCAGATGCTGCAGAGACGGACCTGGCTGAGACCAAACGCCGCGTGAGTAAACTGACTGCACAGGAACGTGAAGAGCTGCTTAAAGAGATCCTTGCAATGCAGGGGAAAGGGAGGGGGAAGGTAGCCCAGGAAACCGAAGAGACCACGAGGCTCCCAAATATGGCGCCTGCCACCCTTAGTGACCCCGGGACCCCAGGACTTTTGGCGGGAACCCCCCCTCCCAGCTGTGAGCTACAGCTTCCGGGGGCAAGCGGAAACAAGATGGCTCCGCCCACGTGGTCTGGCACAGGAAACAAGATGGCAGCCCCCTATAAGCCCACACGGTCTAACAAAGACTTGACTTCTTTAAGTCTGGAAAACCAACAATCCCTGGCTTCCAACCAAAATAGCCTGCAGTCACTGGCATCCAGCCTGAATGACATGCAATTCCTGGCATCCGAGCAAGACAGCATGCATATTCCTGATTTCTCCCCCCCACAAAGCCTTAAATGCTATGATAGCAATGAGATCTGCCCAGCCAAAACTGTTACAACGGCTCTCCAGACAGCCATGCAAGCTCTGGCCACTGCCTTAGAGGCTAGCAAGACAGCGGCCACACAGACATCGGGGGTGCCCACCCCCCCTCCAAGGCCTCCCATCCTCTCCCCAGAGCCCAACTGCCGGGGGGAATCCAGCCTGCAGCCTCCCAACAATCAACCCCTGCGGCCTCCCACCTCCTCTTCAGGTCTTCAGAACCAGCAATGGGCTCCTCAAGGCAAGCCAGGCAATGATGAAAATCCATGTGGTTTTAATTCTCGGGAGGATCCATTCAAACAACCCCGGGCTGGTAAATCTGGGCTCCGCCCCCCCCAATGCCTCATGGGAAGAAGGGAGAAACCCTGAACAACGCCCTCCCCCTGATCACATGTTCTCCGGGCACGCCCATATGGAATTGCTAAATAAGCAACAAGAAAAAAGAGTGTCCCCTTTCAATGCAGAAACAGCTTCAGGAGTAAGCGTTTTTCCGCTTCCTTTTACATCAATGCCCATCTCAGAATTCTTTAAATATGGGTCTGAGTTCCTGGTCACAGACCTACCTAGTGATTTTAAAAAACTGCAAATAGCAGGAGAAAATTATAGCAGTTGGAGTAAAGATATACAGCTATATCTCTTAAAGCATGGGATTCTACAGATGGTTCGAAAACCACCCCCTTCCCCATGGGGACGTCAAGAAGAGCTGCTACACTTGCAGGCTTATTCTGCTCTACTCAGTTCCCTGGATAATAACTTGTTCCCTAGTATCCCAGCTGGTCTCAGAGCTGCTCAGGTCTGGGATCTGTTATTCAAATTATTCAACAGCGATACCATTGGTTCCATCACCAGATATACAACTGAGCTTTATACAACCAAACTGAAATTTGGTGCCAGCATGCCTGAACATCTTGCAAAATTAAAGGCACTCAGGGCAGAATTGATTTCCAGAGATTTTCCTGTGTCTGATGTGAGCATGCTCTCCATAATTTTTACTTCCCTAGACAGGAGTTGGAGCAATTTCATTGTTTCACTCGAAGCGGTCAAGAGGGAAGACATAAATCTGTCCTACCTCACAGGGAGACTGATTGAAGAAGATCGGAGAAGGAGAAATGCTGGAGAATACGCTAGAGTCACCACTCAGCAAGCCAGAAGGGGGCGCCACAACTCAGAGCAAGTTAATGCTCTGCTTAAATGTTTCATCTGTGGCTCTGAGGAGCACCTCAAGAAAGACTGCCCCCATCAACATCAAGCCCCTAAACGTGGTCCCAATCAAGTAAGAGGGAAGGGGCAAGTAAGGGGGCGTGGCAGGGGCAAAGGACATTCACTGCATACCTGTTCCCTCACCCCCACAACAAAGGCTGATAGCTCCACTGACTTATGGTTACTGGACTCTGGAGCTTCTTCTCACATTACTAATATGAGTCAAGGTTTTAAAAGGTTAAAGAAAATTACCTCATCTGTCAAGGTTGCAAACGGTGATACTGCCTCAGTTTTTGGGGAGGGTGTCGTTTCTCTACCTGGACTTGGGAAAGTAGAGGGTGTCTTGTACGCGCCTTCTATAGCCAACAACCTTTTGAGCATCACCAAATTGTGTGACGATGACAAAGTGGAAGTCCTATTTCGCAAGGGGGGAGGTCATGTCACCCGAGACCAGAAGGTCATTGGAGATATTACAATAATAAATGGCTTGCCATATTTTTCTCCCAAGGCACCACAACCTGCCCCAAGGCTTTCCAAGGGCAGTGTGGGCAAGGAGCCTGAATCTCAGCAGGCACCTACAGCACCACTCAAAGCAATAAGAGCCAAGAGAGTGTCCATGGGAAAGCCAATGCACAATAAGTGCGTCCACCTCATGCACAGAAGGCTAGGACATGCAAGCTTCCCTGTAGTTAAAAAGATGGGAGAGTTTGCTGAGGGAGTCCAGCTCAAGGACTGTGACGTGTTTCTGGACTGTGCCGTTTGCAAGAAAACAAAGAGGAAAGCTGCTCCTATACGAAAGGTGTCATCCCGTAAGACTCAACACCCTTACCAACTAGTACATATTGATTTGGTTGGGCCTTTTACACCATCCCTAGGAAAGAAAAGGTATTTTCTCACTGCCGTTGATGATTTTTCACGTTACGGTCACGTGTATACTCTCACAGAGAAATCTGAAGCCTTTGACGCCATAAAGTCGCTGTACAACTTCGTAGAGACCCAGTACAAGACCAAGATCGCACAATTGCAGAGCGATCGTGGGGCTGAGTTCATGTCTCAGAAGTTCCAGGACTGGGTAAGGCATAAGGGCATCCGTCATTTCCTAACTGCACCGTTCACCCTGTCGCAAAATGGTGTAGCTGAGAAAAGGAATGGAATCCTGCAAACCATGATGCATAGTCTGATTGCAGACGCGGGTGTCGCAGAATCATACTGGGGGGAGGCAATTCATTATGCCAATTACACTTTAAACCGCACCTGGAGCAGTGTTGTGAACCAGACCCCATATTTCCTGGTTCACAGTAGGAAACCAAATCTGGCACATTTGCGTGTGTTTGGTTCCTATGCATGGGTGCATATCCCCAAGCAGCTACGGAAGAAGGGGAAACCTGTTTCTCAGAGACTAAGGTTCTTGGGCTATGCTCCTGACTCCAAGGCCTATCGTTTCCTGGGAGAAGGGGGCAGGCCTGTGACTTCCCAATCTGCCTCTTTCGAAGAGGATTCCAATTGGACCCAGATCCACTCAAATGATCTGAGCCCATATGCCAACCGACCCAGCAAGGACACACCGACCGCGACATCACCAGAGGCGACCTCGTACCCTGCCACCGACGAAAGTGAGGAACAAGATGAAGATGCGTCCAGTCCCACGGAGGAAGACACGCCATCTTCACCCCCAGCGACACCTCAGAGACCCGCGGAAGAAAAGAGCGGTGAGTGGCAGAAGGTAAGGAGGTCAAAGCGGTCCAACAAGGGGGTCCCGCCAAAGAGAATTGACATTAGCCACATAGCGTCTGTCAACAGCGTTGTGGTCACCCCAAAATCCTTCTCTGACATTCAGGAGCTGCCCATCGAAGAGCAAGAGAAATGGCAGCTCGCGATGGAGAAGGAAATGCAGAGCCTGAAACAACTTAAGGTCTTCACCCCCCAGCAACCTCCAAAGGAGAGGAAAGTCATTGGCACAAGGTGGGTTTACAAGGCAAAACCACTTGCCAATGGCCTCTACCTGTATAAGGCCCGTTTGGTAGCCCAGGGCTTCGCTCAGCGCTATATGGAGGACTACTCGGAGACTTACTCTCCAACCGTTCGGGCAGAGAGCGTCAAGGCCGCCCTCGTGACTGCAGCCGCTCTGGGAGAAGAAGTCTTCCAATTCGACATCCAGACGGCTTACCTCCACGCCAACTTGGACCGGCAGATCTACGTGAGGGCCCCACCTGGCTACCAGCAAGAAGGGAAAAATACATGGTTGCTTCACAAAGGGTTATATGGTCTTAAGCAGTCAGGGAAATTATGGTATGACTGTCTTAAAAAGAGTTTAGAACGAGTTGGTTTTCATACATCTAATGCAGATCAATGTGTTTTCACACGCAATTCCAAGGGTACCACAGAACGGGTGTTAGTTTATGTGGATGATCTATTATATGTAGGGCCAAACAAGAAAGGGTGTGATGAATTTGCCAAGGCCCTGGAAGAAAAATTTACTCTGAAGTCTTTGGGGCGGGTTGACAAGTACTTGGGTGTGCATATTTTGGCCACTAAAGGGGGGTTCGCTCTATCTCAAAAAGAAAAGATAGAGGAATTACTGGCCAAATGCAAAATGACAGAATCTAATCCTACGCATAGCCCAATGCAAACCGATTTTTACAACCACACCCATAAGGACGGTCCTGAGTTCACAGATAACACGCTTTACAGATCTGTGATTGGCTCCTTGCTATACATCAGCAATTGGAGCAGACCTGACATAACTTTAGCTGTGAATCTATTATCCAGGCATGTGGAACACCCAAAGCAATTCCACTGGACTGCTGTTAAAAGGGTGCTTAGATACCTAAAGGGCACAGCTGATGCCCTCCTTATGCTAGAACCAGAGAAGGGGAAGACGGCCCAGCTCTCCGCTTACTCAGACGCAGACTGGGCTGGCGACACCAAAACTAGACGGAGCACTTCCGGTTTCCTCATATTGCTAAATGGCTGCCCAGTACATTGGAATGTTAGGCAGCAAAAATTTATTTCTTGCTCCACGGCCGAGGCTGAATATGCCAGCCTGTCAGACACGGCCAATGATTTGACTTGGTTCAATGAGCTGATAACAAGCATCTGGGCATCTCCCCCTCTGCCCATCCAAATTCTAGAGGACAACACAGCTGCCATTGCAATCTCGGAGGCTTATGCAGTAGGATCTAGATCTCGCCATATAGACATACGCTACAAAAATGTCAGGCAGCTTACCAAAAAGGGTTTTATACATGTTGAGCACTGTAATACAGCTGACCAGATAGCTGATCTGTTTACCAAACCTGTTCCCATTGACCGGCACAACCTTCTGTGTAAGCATTTGTGTTTGGCCTTCTGAATGTTTTCATACATGTCTATGACACCTGCTCGCCCCTTACATACATTCACTGGTCCCTGTCATTGGCTGGCAAGAAGGGGAATTGTTAGATGTTTAGTGCCAGCCATTGGCAGTTCCCCAAAAGGGTCATCAGATGGAGGCAAAGAGGTTTCTTCGCTTCCACTGATGAGCCAAGGGTCTCAGACCCACAGCCCCATTGGTGAGAGTGTTTTATGGTCAAGGAGGGGCCAAGACCCCCCATAAATACCTCTGCACGAGGGGCTGCTCTTTGTCTCCTCTTTCTCCAGTTCTAGTTTCTACTTCTAGTTCTATCTCTACTCCTAACCTCTATTTTAGTCATGTAATACTAGCTTGTTTTGTTTTATTTTATTTCTCTCTTACATGCAGGCATGAATGCTTTCATGCCAAGTACTTCTTTCTCTTTGATCTATCATGAATAAAGCTAAATATGATTGCATCTCTGCGTGATGCCTTTGCTTGGAAGCTCCTTTAACGATTCATCGTGAGAAAACCTCACATTGTAAAGTGGTATTAATACTTCACGTTGCTAAGGAATTTGTTGTGCAGAGGTCTCCTTGTGCTACCAAGGAGTTGCACAGACAAGGAAGGGTACTGAGAGTAGTAAAAGTCACACAAGAGTACACTGAGTTGTAAAAGCAAAAAGTAGTTTACTTGAAGGTGGTGTAAAAACAAAAATGCACAGTCAAAAATAAACAGTCCAAGTCATACACAATACAAAGTCTTCTTACCAGTCCAGAGGTCAATACACAGTTCAGGTAACAGAGCAAAAACAGTAATAGTAGAGATCAGTGAATTCAGAGAGAGAAAGAAGTTACGTTACTAGCTCCCTCTTATGGCCATGAGAACACTTACACACCCATTGGCCAATTAACAACTTAAAGACATAGCATTATGGTTAATATATTTTCAACCCAACATTGTAGGCTAACACCATATGCCTAACACACGTTATCTTGATTCTATTCCTCTGTTAATGCAGCCTAGCACTGTGTTGGTTTTTTTAGCACCTGCAGCACACTGCTGGCTCATATTTAAGTGATTGTCCACTAGGACTCCAAGATCCCTCTCACAGTTACTACTATTGAGCAAGGTACCACCTATACCAGACATGTCAAACACAAGGCCCGGGGCCCGATCCAGCCTGTGAAGTGGTTTCATGTCTATCCATTCTGCAGTGGATAGACAAAGGCTAAAATGATTATAATGATGACAATGATGACAATGATGACAACACATACATAATCATTTAGTCAGAAGCCACAAAATGTTATTAATTTGTTCATTATTACAAGAGATCAATGGAAATTCATCTGTGCATTTCATCTGCTTCAGAAATTTCTTTCAAGCAAGGAATAATGTCTTCCCTCTGTTATGAATTCATATAAGTTTACAAGGGACATTGTATTCATTTTTCTGAAAATGTAACTTCATAAAATAAAGATAAATTTTAGGCTCATGACAGCCTCTATTTTTTTTAATTGAAAAGTTTTACAATTTTTGAATACAATGAACTCCCTCCTCCCCCTCCCCTCTCCCCAACCCTTCCCTCCCCTCCCCTCCCCTCCCCGACTTCGACTTCCCAGAGCTGAATACAGGGTATAATAATACAAACATAAACTAAAATATGCTAACAACAAAAATAAAACATTAAATTCTATTGGACTTTAACTCTCCATAGTCATAATATTAATAAAGTAACAAATAACTAATCATACATCATAAAAATCCACTACTTATTCAAATGCTAAATGAAAATTTTTAGTCCCATATTTATTCTGAATATATTCAATCCATCTTCTCCATTCCACAATATATCTCTGTTGCGATTGGTCTTTCAAATATGCTGAAATCTTTGCCATTTCCGCCAAGTTGGAAACTTTCAAAGTCCACTCTTCTATAGTCGGCAATTCCTCCTTCTTCCAATATTGCGCAACTAAAAGTCTTGCCGCCGTAATTAGATGCAACATCAACTTAGTGTCTATAACAGTAGTATCTGTAATAATACCCAATAAAAACAATTGCGGAGAAAACTTTATCCTTTTCTTAAATATCTTTTGCATATTCCACCAAATTTTAATCCAAAAAGCTTTAACCTTTTTACAAGTCCACCATATATGAAAATATGTTGCATCCTCACAACCACACCTCCAACATTTGGGCTGGCAGTTCGGATACATGCTTGCTAATTTTTTAGGGTCTAAGTGCCACCTATAAAACTTTTTATAAAAATTCTCTCTTATGTTTTGGGCCTGTGTAAATTTTACATTTCTAACCCAAATCTTTTCCCAAGTATCCATTGTTATAACTTCTTGAAAATTCTGGGCCCACTTTATCATACAATCTTTAACAAGTTCCGTTTCTGAGTCAATTTCTATCAATGCATTATATATCCTTTTTATATGTGCTTGACCTTGATCTCTAATTTGTTTTACCAAATTTTCATCAATCATCGAAAAGCCAGCTTTCTGGTCCTCTTTCCATCTTGCCTGTAGTTGCCCATACTGGAACCAAGTTTGTACAATCTTTTCTTCTTTTAAGATATTATATGGCTTTAATTGCCATACATTCCTTTCTAGACTTAAAATTTCCTTATATGTAGTCTCATCCTGTTTGAATCCCACATTTATATTTTCTATTGCATGTTTAGGTATTGCCCAAATTGGTATCTTATAATTTAACTTATGTCTATACTTTTTCCAAACTCGCAAGAGAGCATTCCTTAAAATATGTATCTTAAACACATTATCCACCTTCTTATCATACAATAAATATGTATGCCAACCAAATAACAAATCATGACCCTCAAGATTTAATAATCTTCCTAATAATGCAATATGGGAAGGTTTCTGGATTTAAGGTTAATGTACAAAAAACTAAAATATTAGCTAAAAATATGACAGCATCGCAAAAGGCCCTTTTAGAAGGGTTAACTGGATTCGAGATTGTTAAAAGGGTTAAATATTTGGGGGTGTATTTGTCACCCTCAAATGCAAAGTTATACAAAAATAATTATGAAAAGCTATGGGGAAAAATTCAAAAAGAATTGGAGAGTTGGGAAAAATTGCAATTGTCTTTACTGGGAAGAATTGCAGCAGTGAAAATGAATGTATTGCCTAAATTCCTATTTTTATTTCAAATGATACCGATTCTTAAAAAAGATTCAAATTTGGAGGAATGGCAACGGGGTATCAATAAATTTGTATGGGCAGGGAAAAGGCCACGAGTTAAATTTAAGGTTATGCAGGATACGCGTGAAAGAGATGGTCTTAAAATGCCCAACTTTAAATTACATTATGAAGCTGCTGCATTGTCAGGGATAAGTGATTGGATTAATTTGACACAAGGGAGATTATTAAATCTTGAGGGCCACGACTTGTTATTTGGCTGGCATGCATATTTATTGTATGATAAGAAGGTAGATAATGTGTTTAAAGTGCATATTTTAAGACAGGCATTGCTGAGAGTTTGGAAGAAGTATAGACATAAGTTAGACTACAAGATACCATTGTGGGCAATTCCGAAACATGCAATAGAAAACATAAATGTTGGCTTCAAACATGATGTGACTACGTACAAGGAGATCTTAAGTTTGGAGAGGAACGTATGATGTCTGAAGCCGTATAATCTTTTACGAGATAAGAAGATTGTTCAAACTTGGTTTCAATATGGTCAATTACGGGCCAGGTGGAAAGAAGACCAGAAAATTGGCTTCTCAATGACTGATGAAAATTTGGTAAAGCAAATTAGAAATCAGGGTCCAGCACATATCAAACGGATATATCTTGCACTGATAGAAATTGACTCAGAAACAGAACTTGTTAAAGATTGTATGATAAAGTGGGCTCAGAATATTCAAGAAGTTATCACAATGGACACTTGGGAAAAGATCTGGGTGAGGAACGTA
Organism: Vipera ursinii; assembly: GCF_947247035.1. NCBI lineage: Eukaryota > Metazoa > Chordata > Lepidosauria > Squamata > Viperidae > Vipera > Vipera ursinii. The sequence goes on along the minus strand of NC_139513.1, from coordinate 185,064,150 downwards.
AAATTTACACAAGCTCAAAACTTAAGAGAAAACTTTTACAAAATGTTTTATAGATGGCATTTAGATCCTAAAAAGTTTGCAAGTATGTATCCGAACTATCAACCTAAATGCTGGAGATGTGGTGGTGAAGATGCAACCTATTTTCATATATGGTGGACCTGTAAAAAGGTTAAGGCTTTTTGGATTAAAATTTGGTGGAATATGCAGAAGATTTTTAAGCAAAGGATAAAGTTTTGTCCACAATTGTTCTTATTGGGCATAATTACAGATGCTACTGTTGTGGACATCAAGTTGATGTTGAATTTAATTACAGCAGCAAGACTTTTAGTGGGTCAATATTGGAAGAAGGAGGAACTCCCGACTATAGAAGAATGGACTCTAAAAGTTTCTGACCTGGCGGAAATGGCAAAGATTTCGGCTTATTTGAAAGATCATTCGCAACAACATTATATTATGGAGTGGAAAAAGTGGATTGATTATATCCAGAACAAATATGGGACTAAAAAGTTTCACTTAGCATTTGAATAAGTTTTTTTTCTTTTTTTTATGTAATATTAGTATTGCTTGTAGTCGTTTCATATGAGCTAGAGCACGATAGACTTAATAGTTTATTGTTGTTAGCATATGGTTGTTTATGATTGTTTTTTGCTTTTATACCTTGTATTTAGCTCTGGGAAGTCAGGGTGGGGGGAGGGGGGAAGGGGGGGAGGGTTAGGAAGGGCTAGGAAGGGGTGGGCAGAGGGAGGGGGGAGGGATTGTTAAAGATAAAATGTAATGTAAAACACTTCAATAAAAAAAAAGATTTAATAATCTTCCTTGTGTTAAATTAAACTAGTCACTTATCGATGACAAAGCAGCAGCCTCATAATATAATTTAAAATTAGGCATTTTAAGACCACCTCTTTCATGCGTATCCTGCATTATCTTAAATTTAACTCGTGGCTTTTTCCCTGCCCAGACAAATTTATTAATTCCTTTTTGCCATTCCTCCAAATTTAAATCCTTTTTAAGAATAGGTATCATTTGAAATAAAAATAGAAATTTTGGCAAAACATTCATCTTCACTGCTGCTATTCTTCCCAATAAAGACAATTGTAATTTTTTCCAACTATCTAGTTCTTTTTGTATTTTTCCCCATAACATTTCATAATTATTTTTATATAACTTCACATTTGAGGCTGACAGATATATCCCCAAATATTTAATCTTTTTAACTATTTCAAATCCCGTTAGCTCTTCTAGAGCAGCCTTTTGTGCTACAGTCATGTTCTTAGACAGTATTTTAGTTTTTTGTGTATTTATCTTAAATCCAGAAACTTTCCCATATAACATTATTATCTCCATCAATTCTACAACTGAATAATCCGGCTGAGTTACTGTAATAACCAAGTCTTCCGCAAACGCCCTCAATCTGTAATCCTGATCTCTTATTTGAATTCCCTTAATTTTATTTGAATCTCATATTTTGATCAGTAATATTTCCAATGTTAAAACAAACAATGAAGGTGAAAGCGGACACCCCTATCTTGTACCCTTTTCAATATTGCACGATTCTGTCAGACTGTTATTTACTATTATACGAGCTGTTTGCTTCTGATATATTGCCCTAATAGGTTGTAAAAATTTTTCCCCAAATTCCATTTTCTCTAATACTTTCATTAAAAATTGCCAGTCCAATTGATCAAAAGCTTTTTCAGCATCCAAAAAGATCAACGCTGCGGGGACCTGATTATTTCTTTCCAAGAATTCCAATAGATCTACAATATGTCTCACATTATTCTTCATTTGTCTACCACTTATAAATCCAGTTTGATCACTATGAATCACTTGCTGCATTACCTTCATTAATCTGTTGGCTAAAATTTTTGCAAATATCTTATAGTCAGTATTTAAAAGCGATATTGGTCTGTAGTTTTTGGTTTGGGTAGCATCCTGATCTTCCTTCGGGATCAACGAAATAAAGGCCATTTTCCATGATGGAGGCACTCCTCCTCCCAATTGAATTGTCTTAAACAATTCTCTTAAGGGTTCCACCATTTCTAACTGTAAATTTTTATAATAAACGGCAGTCAAACCGTCAGTTCCCGGTGCTTTACCCACTTTTAATTGTTTAATTGCTAAAAAAATTTCTTCGTCAGTTATCATTTGGTTCATCCCTTCCTTTTGTTCTTGCGTAAGAACAGGAATATTAGCTTTCAGCAAATATCCATCTATATCTACATCTCTAATCTTATCTCTAGCATACAACTTAGAATAAAAATCAACAAAAGTCTTTTTAATAAGATTCTGCTGATACACTACTTTACCCTTATGTTCTATTCTATCTATATTGCAAGCTCTTTGCTTTTTCCTTAACAAGTAAGCTAACCATCTACCCAGTTTATTAGCATTACAAAGTGTTATGTCTAGCATACCATAGGTTAGATGCCACTTGATCTGCCATTAACGTATCAAACTGACCCCTTAGTAAAGTAATTACCTCTTTGATCTTCCCATCAGATGGATTCAGAATTAAAGCCTTTTCTTTTTCCTTAATTTCATCCTCTAATTCTTTCCTCTTAAATTCCAATTTACGTCTATGTTTATTGTTCAAATATATTAATACACCTTTCATATAAGCTTTACTTGCATCCCAAACCATCTCAATAGAAGTACCTTTATACCTTTAAAAAATTCTTTCATCTGTTTTTTACACTCTTCCACATTTTCCTGGTATCTAACCAAATTTTCATTTAAATGCCAAGACCGTCTGTCTCCATTATCTTTTTCTATCTCCAACCATACTGGACTATGATCAGATATAGTTCTTGGACAAATCTTGATCTTCTTAATCCTAGAAAAAAATCATTAGTAATTAATACAAAGTCAATCCTGGAGAAAGATTGATGCCTGTCGGAGAAAAAAGTAAAGTCTTTTTCCTGCAAGTTCCTTTCTCTCCAAACATCTCTCAATTCCAAGTCATCCTTCATCTCAAAAACAGATTTAGGCAGTTTAGCATGACTTGGCGTACTTTTAAAAAGACCTCCCTTGTCCATTTGTACATCCAAGATGCCATTCCAATCTCCCATAAAAATACAAGATTTATAATCCCACTGAATAATCTTGCTGTGTAATAAATTGTAAAAATCTCCTTGCTGCTGATTAGGAGCATATAATCCAACCAAAAGTGTTTTCTTGCCTTCTATTAATAATTCAATTATAACATATCTTCCTTGTTTATCTGCTTCAATTAAACTCGCTATTAAAGTATTCTTGACATAAATAACAACTCCATTTTTCTTATCTGGCACAGAAGCAATAAACTGTGTGCCCAACCTAAAGTTTACCAAGTACTTTTGATCAACCGCTCGAATATGTGTTTCCTGTAAGCAAATAACATCGTTTTTAAATTGCTTTAGATATTGAAATACTTTCTTTTTCTTATGTGGTGAATTTAAACCATTAACTTTCCAGGTTAGAAGCTTTGTCGCCATCTTTTGCGACCTGAAGCTTTTGAAGCGCCTCTTCCAACATCACCTGCACTCTCTTTGGCCTCGCTCCTCCCACTGCTTCACTGTAAGTAAGTTTTTGAGAAGCAATCATAGCTCTCTGCTGTTCTTGCTCTTGTCTCATTCGTCTAGCCATAGCACGTGTCATTCTTTGGTCTCTGACCTCCTCCGTTGGTACTGAAATCTGATCCACTCCTGTAGCTTTCTGGAATTCTCCATCTTTCAACTGCATAACTCCTTCAGCACCTTGTATACTCTCACTTTGTGGTTGACGCTCTCCTTCACCATTCTTCCTTTTAGATTCCAGAAGTGGTATGGGGCCTGCCTTCAAAATATTGGCATAAAAATCACGTGCCTGTAAAACTGTGAGAAGACGATATCTCGTGCCTGTGTGCATCACCACACCTACTGGGATCTCCCATCTGAACTGGATATCCCGTCTTCTTAATTCTTTTGCCAAAAAAGCAAATTCTTTCCTTCTTCTTAAAATTCTTGGAGGGATCTCTTTCAAAATTAAAACTTCTTGCTCTGCAACTGTAAATTTATTATTATAAAAGGCTTGAATAACCTCATTTCTAATTGCTGTATTTGTAAAATAAACCACCACATCTCTAGGTAGCTTCCTTTGTCTTGCAATCCAGGAATTAACACGAAATATTTTATCTATATCCACCATAATATCTTCTGCTGAGCACCCCAGAACCTGTTCAAGAGCTTCTGAAATTACTTTTTTCAAATTTTCCTTAGGATCTTCCTTCAACCCTATAATTCTCACAGCAAACTCCATCTCTCTGTGCTGGACCAATAATAAATTGTCATCAATCTTTTCCATCACTGTTTCAGCATCCGTCATTTTGGCATCTAATCTCATATTATTTTGGCTAAGTTCTTCCACTTTCTCATCCAAACGTTCAATACAAACAGCCATGCCTTGAAATGCAAGTAAGATGTCTGCCCTTATTTCTGTATTCTTCTCCTCAATAAGCTCAGCTAATTGCTGAGATTGTTTTTTCAAATCCTCTTGCAAAACATCCTGCAGATCTTTTATTGTCAAGACTGGTGCGGGTGCGGGTGCCAGAGGGGGGGCATTAAAGCCTGTAATGAAGATTGCTGTACTGGCAAGGCCCCTGCGCTTCTAGGAGCTTTAGTTGACTTGGCAGCCATTTTCACCCACTTAATTCTACTGTATTACGCACTTTCACTTTCTGCACCACTTAAAAGTCTCTACAAAGTTTACTGGGTTAAAGTTCAAATACTTGCTCTAACAGCATTCTCCTGCACAGCTCTGCCTGCATCCAAGTAATCCAAAGTTCACTCTTGCTGGCAGGGATGGTTGCAGCATCCTGCTCTGCTCTGAAGCCTTGGAGCAGAGACGTCCCGGAGTCCGGAGCAAACTCAGGCTTCGGGGGGGCTCAACCTTTCAACCACCAGAGTTTCAACTCTGGCGGTCTGGGGGAGCTCTACCCCTGCCTTTGCGCTCACCCCCTCCTCTTCTCCCAAGGAGCGGGCTTCCGAGCTGCCAAACAGCTTATCGTCGCTGTTTTTGGTGGCTCTACGGAGACAGCGGGGCTGACAGCTGAGATGGCTGTCGTCAACGGAGCCTTGCCACCCGGAAGTCCCCTCTATTTTTTGATAATCACACCAGATTTTGTCTATGGAAATTCTTAGTCATCCAGGTCATAGTTGTCCCAAAGATTCTTTTTCACAAGGCACTTGTTTTTCTTGAAGATGTTTCACTTCTCATCCAAGAAGCTTCTTTAGCTCTGACTGGATGGTGGGGAATGGAAAGATTTATACTCCTTGCAGACAACTCCTCATTTGCATTCTTTTAGAGAGTCACTGAGACCACTTGGAGGTTTATCTGTGTCATCAGAATCACTCAGGTAGTGGAAATGGGTGTGGAAACTTCTTGTAACTGTTGAAAGGACTGTGTTGTAGACTGGAGATAGATGGTGTCATATCTCTCCTCCTCTGTTGAGAGAGGGCTGCTCAATTTTGACATAGATGGCCTCTTTGACTCTCTTTCAAACCAGCAGTCTTCTCTTTCCAAAATGTGGACTTTGCTGTCTTGGAAACAGTGGCCTTTGTCTTTTAAATACAGATGGACTGCTGTCCTGATGGATTTGTTCTCTTATGTTTTGCCATCCATTTATGAAGTGGTATTTTGTTTCCCCAATGTACAGATCTGCACATGGCTCACTGCATTGTACAGTATATATCACTTTGCATACAGACAGAAAGTTGAGCAACTGGCCCTATGGTGCATTCGAAACAATCGTGATCTGAACACACACATTGTAGAGATATAGTCTGTATAGATATATATAAGAGCCTTGGTGGAGCAGTGGGCTAATGCCTCCTTAAGTAACACCAGCTGCCTGCAATTAGTGCAGGTTCGCATCCCACCAGGCTCAAGGTTGACTCAGCCTTCCATCCTTCCGAGGTAGGTAAAATGAGGACCCAGATTGTTGGGGGCAATTAAGCTGACTTTGTAATAATGCCGCTTGGGGTGTGTGTGAAAGCCCTAATAAGCAGGCATATACATAGAATGAAGGCTACTGCTAAGCTTGTAAGCCGCCCTGAGTCTTCGGAGAAGGGCGGGATATAAATGGAATTAAAATAAATAAATAAATAAATAAATAAATAAATAAATAAATAAATAAATAAATAAATAGTAGATTTTAGGAAAAGCCCGCCTATTCTACCACTTCTTACAATACTAGACCACATAGTATCAAAGTAGAGACCTTCAGGTTTCTAGGTTCTATAATATCTCAGGATTTAAAATGGACACCTAACATCAAAAACGTCATCAAAAAAACACAAGAAAGAATGTTCTTCCTGCCCAAGGAGTTGCTGATATACTGTAGTTCTACAAAGCAGTGGGGTACCACAAGGCTCCATCCTAGGCCCAGTACTCTTTAATATCTTCATAAATGACTTATATGAGGGAATAGAAGGGGAACTCATCAAGATTTCCGGTTTTTGGTGGCTGACGAGACGGATGGAAAAAGCCAGGGCTCCAGCTTCCCAGTCCAATTTCACTTTGCCCAACAACCCTTAAAGGATTGGAAAGTTGCCCTGGAGGGGCAACGAAGAAGGAAGAACACTCCAGGAGCTCAGATCAGGTGGCGATCAATTGGAATGGACTGAAGAAACCCTCTGAAAGGACAAAGGAAAGGCTGCTGGGTGAGCTGAAGCAGCCCAAGTTGTCCACAGCTGGAAGGAAAGCGAGAAGCCATGGCGCTCCACTAAACAGCTGATTGTCAACAGTGTGCTGAAGCTGGATGAGCCAGTGTTTTTTCCTTTTCCTCTTGGATTATAAGACGTTGAGCCCCTGATGGGGAAGAGCTAAAAAGCAAAGACCCCAGAAGGATTAAATCCTAAAGCAGCAAGCAGCTACAAAAGGGGGAAATACTTAAGGAATATAAGAATATAAGAAAAACTTTTAAAGATTGAATTTAGATTGATTCAAAGAAGGACTGACTATTTATTCTATGGAGGTGAAAATCTTTCATATACACGTAAAACTTGAAAAATTAGAATATCGTGCAAAAGTTCATTTATTTCAGTAATGCAACTTAAAAGGGGAAACTAATATATGAGATAGACTCATTACATGCAAAGCAAGATAGTTCAAGCGGTGATTTGTCATAATTGTGATGATTGTGGCTTACAGCTCATGAAAACCCCAAATCCACAATCTCCGAAAATTAGAATATTGTGAAAAGGTGCAATATCCTAGGCTCAAAGTGTCCCACTCTAATCAGCTAATTAAGCCATAACACCTGCAAAGAGTTCCTGAGCCTTTAAATGGTCTCTCAGTCTGGTTCAGTAGGAATCACAATCATGGGGAAGACTGCTGACCTGACAGTTGTGCAGAAAACCATCATTGACACCCTCCATAAGGAGGGAAAGCCTCAAAAGGTAATTGCAAAAGAAGGTGGATGTTCCCAAAGTGCTGTATCAAAGCACATTAATAGAAGGTTATGTGGAAGGGAAAAGTGTGGAAGAAAAAGGTGCACAAGCAGCAGTGATGACCGCAGCCTGGAGAGGATTGTCAGGAAAAGGCCATTCAAAAGTGTTGGGGACTTTCACAAGGAGTGGACTGAGGCTGGAGTCAGTGCATCAAGAGCCACCACACACAGACGGATCCTGGACATGGGCTTCAAATGTCATATTCCTCTTGTCAAGCCACTCCTGAACAACAAACAACGTCAGAAGCGTCTTACCTGGGCTAAAGAAAAACAGACCTGGTCTGTTGCTCAGTGGTCCAAAGTCCTCTTTTATGATGAGAGCAACTTTTGAATTTCATTTGGAAACCAAGGACCCAGAGTCTGGAGGAAGAATGGAGAGGCACACACTGCAAGATGCTTGAAGTCCAGTGTGAACAGGACAGTCTGTGTTGATTTGAGGAGCCATGTCATCTGCTGGTGTTGGTCCACTGTGTTTCATTAAGTCCAGGGTCAATGCAGCCGTCTACCAGGAGATTTTGGAGCACTTCATGCTTCCTTCTGCAGACAAGCTTTATGGGGATACTGACTTCATTTTCCAGCAGGACTTGGCACCTGCCCACACTGCCAAAAGCACCAAAACCTGGTTCAATAACCATGGGATTACTGTGCTTGATTGGCCAGCAAACTCGCCTGACCTGAACCCCATAGAGAATCTATGGGGCATTGCCAAGAGAAAGATGAGACACATGAGACCAAACAATGCAGAAGAGATGAAGGCCGCTATTGAAGCATCCTGGTCTTCCATAACACCTCAGCAGTGCCACAGGCTGATAGGTTCCATGCCACACCACATTGAGGCAGTAATTGCTGCAAAAGGGGCCCAAATCAAGTACTGAGTGCATATGCATGCTTATACTTTTCAGAGGTCCGATATTTGAATTTGAATTTATTAAACTTATATGCCGCCCTTCTCCCTAAGGACTCAGGGTGGCTCACAACAATAAAAAGTTAAAAACATAAAATACAAAATTTAAAAAAGAATTAAACAATGAAGTAAATACATAACAATAAACCCAGTAAAACCATATTGTTCTATGTACACTCCTTGTTTTATTGATTGCATGTAATGTTATAATTTTCTGAGATTGTGGATTTGGGGTTTTCATGAGCTGTACACCATAATCATGATAATTATGACAAATCATGGCTTAAACTATCTTGCTTTGCATGTAATGAGTCTATCTCATATATTAGTTTTCCCTTTTAAGTTGCATTACTGAAATAAATGAACTTTTGCACAATATTCTAATTTCAGTTTCACCTGTATAGTCTCAAGGGTAAATAACCTATAAAGAACTTTAGAATAAAAACCTTGTGAAAATTTTCTAAAATCAGACTTCCGGGTGGCTCTCCAGCATTGCGGATGGTCGGAATCGACTGCTGGCCCTTCGTTTCTGTTTAAACCGCGGAGCAGCTGACAATCAGCTGCTCTGCAGTGTGAAAACCCCACTCCTCGGGTGAAGAGGGGAGGGGGAGTTCCCAGGTAGGGGTAGAGCCCCCTTAGAGCCCCAGAGCATTTGTTCTGGGGCTTGAAGGGTGAGGCCCCCCCCAAAGCCTGGGAGTCTCCGGAGTGGAGGACTCTTCTGCTGTTAGCAGAACAAGACGCTGAATCTACTCCTGCCGGATTTGATTGACATCTAGAAACATTGTTGCAGCAGAGCGGAGACAGGGGTCGTATAAACAGCAAGTACAAGGCTTTAACCTTCAAAAAAACAATTTTTTTTTCATCCTGCTTACTATTTGGAAAAGAAAGGGAAAATGGCGTCTGAGTGAATAGGGAGGAGAGAGGGGAAGAACTTTTTTTCCTTTTTTATAAGAGGTGAAGGGGTTTTTCTTTCTTTTTTTCCCTCTCTCACTTTTTTATAGTGAAAGTGTTTGCTGGGAGATTGAGGAGGAATTGGACTTTAAATTTGCTCTGCCTGAACTTACAAGATGTGGTTTTAGTTCTTAAAGGAGAAGAGAAGTGAAAGTGTGAACGGAGAGTTAAGTGCCTATAAAATGGCTTCTAAGCCTCCTAGAATCCCTGTTACTAAAAGTGCAGGGAATGTCAGAATCCATTTATATCACATTTCATAAATGTATAGGTAGAACAATGTGCTTATTCTGGGGATTCTGCCATCTCTCCGAAGGAGGCGGGGAGAGGATAGACTTTAGGCATCTTCAAACAACAGGGAACATTTGAACAAAAAAGGAAGCAATAACCATAAAACCAAGGAGAGTTCCCTTTCCCATGGAAGGGCCTGACATCTGACCAAATGGATGAGGGGAGGGGCTGAAATGGGAATGCTTTATATAGGATTGAAATGTAACTTTGTTAGATTCCGTCTTGTATTGCCACAATCGATTCCATCCTAGCAAACATTTTCCTTTTGGACTAAACTTGCATCCAAGAGTTCTTATTTCCTAAGATGTGGATTGAGGTGGGTCCTGACAGTAGACGGAATCTGCTTTAAGAGTCAACCTGGAAGGGAAAACCTTACCGGGGGACTTTGCAACAAATACAATGTCTGGCAACGAAGCAAGAGAGGAGGGAAGCCCCATGGAGGGGGAGTCTTCCCCCCAAATGGAATCCCAGAGACAATGGGAAGCTGAAGCAGCATATTCCCCCGGGGAAGAAGCTGTGGAGCAGTACGATCGAAAACCCCGATGGTTGATGGGCGTTGGAAGGAAAAGTGAGTGGGAAAAGGCTTCGGGAGAAGCGACCCTGAGGCAGAGTAACCACCAACCGGAATGGAGGCAAGAGATGGAGAGTTCCCTGCACGCCAGTGAGGAGGAGCGGATCCTGGAAAAGGCCATTGATCTGATGAAAGCAACCCTGAGCTCACTGAGGGAGGAGAGAGCTGAAAATCGCAACCGAGGCAGCGCCTGGGGATGTAACTGGAAAGGTAACGGAGGGGATCCAACACCTGAAACCCTGGGGCCGCCCAATGGAACAGGAATTGCTGTCTCAGCAGTACCCACCCACCCCAGAACCACAGATGGGGACAAGGATGAGGAGCAATACCGGCCACGGCGCAGACAACGCTCCAGCCAAAGACTCCCGCCCCTGGAAGTCAAATTCAAGGGGGAGCCATCACGACTGGGATTTTTCCTAACCCAAGTCCTCAGCTACATGGAAGAGTACAGACGGGACATCCCCAGTGACAAAGCACGCATCCGAATTGTGCAATCTGCCCTGGATGGGACGGCTGCAGACTGGGTGATGAACTTGCATGACTCCAACGCCCCAGAACTCAACGACATCAACCGATTCATGTCATCTTTGAGGCGGCGGTTCGAGGATCCTTTGGCTGACCGTAAGGCCCGGGAGAGAATCAAAACGGTGAGGCAGGGCAGGCGAGCAGGGGCTGATTATACCCAAGAATTCCGAGCCATTGCCAGCAAGCTGAACTGGCCAGAAGACATCCTCCTCAGCCACTTCAAAGACGGTCTAAACTACGACCTGTATGACGCTTGCCTGCCTCAAGGAGACCCACCCCATCTTGACGACTGGTACATCCTGGCGGAGGAAGTGGAAATAGACCTACTGAAGAGACACCGCAGAGGAAAACCATGGGGCCGCCTGCCACCCGAGCAACCACGCGAGGGGGAAAAACCACCAGCCACAGCCAAAAAATCAACAGGTTGCTTCAACTGTGGGAGAGAGGGCCACCGTGCTGCAGAATGTCGTTCAAAAGCCCCCCCACAAAAACCAGAGGCATCATCCTCCAAGAAGCTGGGGAAGCCCCAAGGCAACACAAAAGAATCTTCCATGAAGGGGACAGAGGCTGTAGAGTCCACAATTCCTGCCAGGAACTGGGACTGGACTGTGGCCTGCACCGCAGGGACGGTGGACAACTCGGAAGACAGCTCAGAGGGAGAACCATTGGTAAGTGGACCCCTTCCACCCATACTTAAGACAGTGACTATATTAGCTTCCCCTATGCCTGAAGCAGCCAAAATAAAAGCTCTGATAGACTCTGGGTGCATCCGCTGCCTTATCAGCCCAACGCTGGTGGAGAGATTGAGCATCCCAGTGAGGAGGCTAAAACATCCAATCTCTTTTAGTCAATTAGATGGGACAATAGCAGGGGGAGGACCAGCCACCCTAGCCACTTTACCAATCCACCTATCACTGGGGCCCCATGAGGAGGACATAACGTTTATAGTGGCCCCAGGCATGGAATGCCCAATGATCCTAGGACTGGAATGGCTGAAGAAATGGAACCCCAGGATAAACTGGAGGACAGCAGAACTCAACTTCCCAAAGGGGGGGCAGAAGAACTTAGACTCCAAAAGCACCCCCCCAACCCAGAGGGAGGAGACAGCAGCAGTGGGGAAAGAGAAGGGATTACCAGAGATACCGGAGGAATACAGGGACCTGGCTGAGGTTTTCAGTGAGGAAAGAGCAGATGAGCTTCCCCCCCACCGCCCCACAGACTGCACCATAGAATTCAAACCTGGGGCAAAACTCCCAAAACCCAGGATGTATGCCATGAGCCCAAGGGAAATGGCAGAAATGGAAAGATTCATAAAGAAAAACTTAGAAAGAGGATTTATTGAGCCTGCCAAACCCTAAGCAGCCGCCCCGGTTCTGTTCAGGGAGAAGAAGGATGGGTCTTTTCGCTTGGTTGTGGACTATAGAAATTTGAACACAATTAGTGAATGTAATCTGTACCCCCTTCCCCTAATGAAGGATATGCTATCCCACCTATCGAAAGGAAAGATTTTTACCAAACTAGACCTGAGGGAAGCATACTACCGTATTAGGATTAAGGAAGGAGATGAATGGAAGACTGCATTCAACTGCCCAATGGGGTGCTATCAATTCAAAGTATTGCCATTTCGACTGCAAGGGCCCCCCGCAGTCTTTATGCAATGAATTAATGACGTGCTGAGAGAGCACCTATATAAGGGGGTCCTGGTTTACCTAGATGACATCCTTATCTTCACAGAAACCAAAGAGGAACATATCAAACTAGTCAGAGCAGTCCTGAAGAAGTTGCGAGCTGCCCATTTATATGCTAAATTATCGAAGTGTGAATTCCATCAGGAAAAAATCGACTACCTGGGGTATCGCATATCTCCAGAGGGCATCGAAATGGACCCTGAGAAGGTCAGGGCAGTACTAGAGTGGGCACCCCCCCGCACATGGAAGCAATTACAAAGTTTCCTGGGGTTTGCAAATTTCTACCGCCAATTCATCCCCGCATTTGGCCAAATAGCCATGCCCCTCACAAATTTGTTGAAAATGAAGGGGGGGGTCACCTGTGAAACCCAGCCAGCCTCTGAAATGGTCAATGGAATGTCAAGCAGCATTTGAGAGGCTAAAGAGACTTTTTTCTGCTGAACATGTCCTAAAACACCCAGATCCCGACAAACCTTTTGTAATACAGGCAGATGCGAGTGATGTAGCGGTAGGAGCCGTACTATTACAAGAAAATGATGGGGGGACGTTGCAACCATGCGCATACACATCCAGAAAACTCACAGAAACAGAACAACGCTGGCCAATATGGGAAAAAGAGGCATTCTCATTGAGGTGGGCATTACTAACATGGCACCAATTTTTAGAAGGAAATAAAATACCTTTCCAGGTCTGGACAGACCACAAAAATTTGGAAGCACTAAAAATGCCCAGGAAGCTCACTCCTAAGCAAGCCCGCTGGTCCCAACATTTTCACCGATTCAATTTCACTCTCAAACACTTACCAGGGGGGAAGAACTTCCTGGCAGATGCATTATCCCGCATGCCCCAATATAACAGCACAAGAGTTACTGACTTTAAACCACTTGTACCGGAACAACAACTGGCAGCACCAGTCACCACCAGGGCACAAGAAAAAATGAAGCCGAAGGTAGATAGTCAAACTGGAATAGAATTCAGGAAGTCTTTGGAAAGTGATGAATGGTTCCAGAAAAATAGACATGTGTGCACAATTAAAGATGGACTGCCGTGGGTGGGGGAGAAGCTATATATACCTGCCACACAGAGAATCAATTTCATGCAACTGTGCCATGATACAAAATCAGCAGGACACTTTGGCTTTGTAAAAACCCTACACTTAACTAAAAGGCAATTTTGGTGGCCATCTATGAAAAAGGACATAGAAGGCTATGTGGGTAGCTGTCAAATTTGTGCGATGGCCAAAAGACTGCAAGGGAAACCGCCAGTTCTGTTACAACCGGTGGCAAACCCCTCAGCCCCATGGAAAGAAATAGCCATGGATTTTATCGTAGAACTGCCAGAAAGTAATGGAAACACCGTAGTCTGGACTGTCACAGATCTGTTCTCTAAGCAAGTACATTTCATACCTTGCCAAAAAATCCCGACCGCAAAAGCATTAGCAAAACTTTTTGTACAGCATATTTACAGATTGCATGGGGTACCACAACGCATCATATCTGACAGAGGGGTGCAATTTATGTCAGCATTTTGGAAAGAATTTTTATCCCTCTTAGGAACCACCCAAGGACTGTCATCTAGTCACCATCCTCAGACAGACGGAGCTTCTGAAAGACTTAATAATATACTTGAACAATATCTGAGATGCTTTATTAATTTTCAGCAGTCCGACTGGGCGGACCTACTGCCTTTTGCAGAAGTAGCATATAATAATGCAGTCCACTCAAGCACAGGTTACACTCCTTTTCAAGTAGCTACAGGCCAGAGTTTCAACCCAATACCAGAACTAACCCCAAAAGAACCGGTTATCCCTGATCTGAAGGAATGGATTGCTCAATTACAAAATACATGGCCAATCGTTAGGAAAGCATTGGAAGATGCCAGAAAAGCATACAAGACACAGGCAGACAAAAAAAGAACCGATCCCACACCATTTAGGGTAGGAGAGATGGTATATTTATCCACAAAATACCTGAAATCACTCCAACCCTGTAAAAAACTAGGACCAAAATATATTGGACCCTTTCCAATTAAAAGAATCATAAACCCAGTAACAGTTGAATTAGAACTACCCAAAAATCTTAGACGAATACACCCAACCTTCCACTGCAGTCTATTAAAGAGAGAACAACAATCACCACTATGAGAAAAAATCCCACCACCACCACCCCATCATGGTGGAAGGAGAACAACATTTTGAAGTGAAAGAAATCTTAGATTCCAGAAAACACCATGGAATGATACAATATTTAGTGGCATGGAAACACCTCCCCTCCTCAGAAAATGAGTGGGTTAACAAACTCCATGTTAACGCACCTAAGTTGCTTAAGAGGTTTCATACAGAATATCTGAACAAACCAGGCTAACATTTATATGTTTTCTTTCCCCACAGATGGACTCATCTTTTTTCTGAAAGGAGAGCCGAATGTCAGAATCCATTTATATCACATTTCATAAATGTATAGGTAGAATAATGTGCTTATTCTGGGGATTCTGCCATCTCTCCGAAGGGGGGGGAGAGGATAGACTTTAGGCATCTTCAAACAACAGGGAACATTTGAACAAAAAAGGAAGCAATAACCATAAAACCAAGGAGAGTTCCCTTTCCCATGGAAAGGCCTGACATCTGACCAAATGGATGAGGGGAGGGGCTGAAATGGGAATGCTTTATATAGGATTGAAATGTAACTTTGTTAGATTCCATCTTGTATTGCCACAATCAATTCCATCCTAGTAAACATTTTCCTTTTCGACTAAACTTGCATCGAAGAGTTTTTATTTCCTAAGATGTGGATTGAGGTGGGTCCTGACAGGGACATCGCCTGTTCAGCAATCTGGATTGCAGTCTTTGACATCATCCCTCGCAGCTTCTCCACCTGTAACGTTAAAGGACTTGCAAGATGCCTTAAAAGTGGCTTTAGCCACTCAGTCTGAAAAAAAAACTGAAAAAATAACTGAACAGGTGGCTGAGTTTATTGAGGATAAGAACAAGGAAATGCGGGAGGACATTCTCTTAGCACTTCAGGGGCTGGCAGGATGTATTGAGACTTTGAATGAATGGGTGGAAGAAGTGAAACAAAATAATTTGATGTTGGAGGCTAAAATGGGTGAAGCCGAATTTAAAATGGATAAAACAGAGAAAGAGGTTCTGATGATACAGTATAGAGATATGGAGTTTGCCCTAAGGATCAGAGGTTTGAAAGAGAACTCTCAGGAGAATTTGCAAGAGATGCTGGTGGATGCTTTGGCACCTATTTTGGGGTTTAAACCCGAAGAATTCTTTGGGGAGATAGATAAAGTCTTCAGAGTTAACTCTTGGATTGCCAGGCAGGGGAAATTGCCAAGAGATGTGGTGGTGTACTTTACGAAGAGGAGGATAAGAAATGAGATTATCCAAATTTCTTATAATAAGAGATTTACAATTGCTGGTCAAGAGGTGTTGATTCTGAAAGAGATTCCCCCAAAAGTTTTGAGAAAAAGGAAAGAATTTGCTTTTTTGGCAGAAGAATTGAAAAAACAACAGCTTCAGTTCAGATGGGAGATTCCAGTGGGGATTGTGGTGAATTTTGCTGGAATAAGATATCGTCTTAATACAGTTTTGAAGGCACGAGATTTTTATAATAATGTATTGAAAGCAGGTTCACCGCCCTCTACAGAAGATAAAGAAGGAAAGGATGAAGGAGTGCAACAGTTACAAGAAAAACAGCAATCTTCAGAAATTTTGCAACCCTTGGCTTTAGTAGAAGAAACTTTGACTCAAAGAATAACACAGGCTGCATCTTAACGTAAGGCACAACAACAACAATGGCAACAGGATCAATGTTTGATGATTACAACTCAAGAATCAAGTGAAGCAGTGGGAGGAGCGAGGCTGAAGAGGCAGATTTCTGAAGATCTTCAGGCGGCGCTCTGGAGGCTTCAAGTCGCAAAGGATGGCGACAAAATTCCTGACTTGGAATGTTAATAGCTTGAATTCACCACAAAAGAGGAAGAAAATAGTTCAGTATTTGAAACATTTTAAAAATGACGTTGTATGTTTGCAAGAGACACATATTCGGGTATTTGATCAGAAATATTTGATAAATTTGAGACTGGGTACACAATTTATTGCATCCGCTCCAGAGAAGAAAAATGGTGTAGTAATATATGTGAAGAAGGGTTTGATAGCCAAATTAATAGAAGCAGATATACAAGGAAGATATATTATTATTGAACTTTTGATTGAAGGGAAAAATACTTTTAATTGGAATATATGCTCCTAATCAACAACAAGAAGAATTTTATAAATTGCTACATAACAAAATAATTCAATGGGACTACAAGTCTTGAATTTTAATGGGAGACTGGAATGGTGTGATGGACATGCAGGATCACTTAATTTGTTAAGAAGTCAGTTTGATATGTTAATGGCCGACCAGGTGGCAACTAATTTAAGATATGCTAAAAATCATATTTTTAATAACGCAAATAAACCTGGCAGGTGGTTAGCTTATTTATTAAGGAAAAAACAAAGATCTTGTCATATAGATAAGATAGAATATAGGGGTAAAGAAGTATTTCAGCAAAATCTTATTAAAAAGGCCTTTGATGAATTTTATTCTAAGTTGTATGCAAGGGATAAAAGTCAAGGTGTAGACATAGATAGTTATCTGCAAGGAGTGAAGAGCCCGGCACTCACACAAGAGCAACGGGAAGAGATGAATCAATTGATAACCACTGAAGAAATTATTCTAGCAATTAAACAATTAAAAGTAGGAAAGGCACCTGGGACAGATGGATTGACTGCTACTTATTATAAAAATTTACAATTAGAGATGGTGGAAACTTTAAAAGAATTGTTTAGAATGATTCAATCCAGAGGGGAGGTACCTCCATCATGGAAAACAGCATTATAGACCTATATCATTGTTAAATACTGATTACAAGATATTTGCAAAAATTTTAGCAAATAGATTGATGAAGGTTATGCAACAAATGATTTATACTGATCAAACTGGATTTATAAGTGGTAGGCAAATGAAAAATAACATGAGACATATTGTAAATGTATTAGAATATTTAGAAAGAAATAACCAAGTCCCTGCAGCGCTGATTTTCTTGGACGCTGAAAAAGCTTTCGATCAATTGAATTGGCAATTCTTATTTAAGGTATTAGAGAAGATGCAGTTTGGGGATAAGTTTCTACAACCTATTAGGGCTATATATCAAAAACAAACAGCTCAAATAATAATTAATGGTAGCTTATTAGAAGTTTGTAAAATTGAAAAGGGTACAAGACAGGGATGCCATTGTGGCCAATTCCAAAACACGCAATAGAAAACATAAATGTTGGTTTCAAACATGATGTGACTACGTATAAGGAGATTTTAAGCTTGGAAAGAAGTGTATGGTGTTTAAAATCGTATAACCTCTTGCGAGATGAGAAGATTGTTCAAACCTGGTTTCAATATACTCAGTTACGGGCCAGGTGGAAAGAAGATCAGAAAACTGGTTTTGCAATGACTGATGAAAATTTGATAAAGCAAATTAGAAATCAGGGTCCAGCACATATCAAACGGCGCCCAGGCGCCCAGTGCGTGCGCACCTCTTCAAACGGGCAGTGGTGCGTGCGCACCTCTCCAAATGGAGAGTGGCACCGCCCGTTTGGAGAGGTGCATGCAGAGGTGCGCACGCACCTGCCCAAACCTTTGGAGAGGTGCGCGCG
Organism: Vipera ursinii; assembly: GCF_947247035.1. Classification (NCBI taxonomy): domain Eukaryota; kingdom Metazoa; phylum Chordata; class Lepidosauria; order Squamata; family Viperidae; genus Vipera; species Vipera ursinii. The sequence goes on along the minus strand of NC_139513.1, from coordinate 185,046,057 downwards.
TACCTCCGCGTGAACGGGCAGCGGCTCTGCTTCTTGGGAAACCTGCCGCGGCCCGTTTCCAAAGCTGGGCCAAATTTGGATGGGTCCCGCTCTACATGCGAGGCTCCCCAAGTTAATTCAGAAAGGAGTGGATCTGTGTTAGAGGCGCACGGAGCGAGTCCAGCGGAGCGTTCGTCCACCCCTCCGAAGCTCTCATGTTTCTTGCGCGAGGTAATCGCCCAGAGAAGCCGCTTCGGGTTACAACACAGCGAAAGGTAACTGGAGATGATCCGCATGTGAGCAAACTCACCAGGGGACCCTTGTTGCGCGCGAAAGCCGCTGATCTTTAGGTGAAGGGCGGCAGCAGGGTGGCAGCATCTCGGTCCTAAATGGGCATGTGCAGAGCTCTTGCACACATGCTCACTGGGACCTCGTGAGGACTTCGGAGGGCACGTTTCTCGAAGGGAAAGCGAATCGCGCCTTTGCCGGCTACGGACTTTCAAGCCTGAGAGCGGAAGCGGCAGTGGCGGCTGCCTTTTAGCGCAGGCAGGCTTGTTCCTTCGCTCGAACGCCAGCGGAGTCAGGGAGCTCGGCGGCACCTACGCTCAATAGCAAACTGTGGCGGTGCCACTCTCCATTTGGAGAGGTGCACGCGCACCATTGCCCTTTCGAAGAGGGAGAAGCGGGATACTGGTTGGGTGGGAGAGCGGCAAAAGTGGGGGGGAGAGAGAGAAACGGCTCCACCTTTGGTTCCCCATCCTAAAGCACAGGGGCGCTAGAGAAAGTTTGGAGTTGGGTAAGGAAGCGCAAAATTCAGGAAGGAAAGCGGAGCGGCGGGCGAACGGGAGAACCGGGAGCATTGGGGGGGTGGAGGGGAGCGATTACTGTCTTGCTACTAAAACGAGGGCCGGCCACTCCGCTGGGGCGAGTGTGCCTGTCCTGCTCCCTTTCTCTTCCAAGCGGCACTGCTCTGTGGAGACGGCAAGACGGCAAGAGGGCAAGAGCCTCTGCAGGCAGGGAGGGAAGAGCGGCGAGAAAGGGACGTTTGGGGTCTTTTGCCAAGGGGTGTAAGCCGAGGAACGCCGAAAATCTTTGAGTAGAAAAGGAGGAGCTTTGGCAGGGAGGGAAGTGAGGTTGGAAAAGCAGGCCGGGCAAAGGAAGGGAGCGGAGGCTGCAGCTTTGCAGACAGGCCGTCGCGCAACCAGGAATCGGTTCCATCACTCATTAAAAAAATGGCAACCGCGCACACCCGCAAGAAAAAAACTGTTTTGTGCATGCGCAAAATGTTTTTTGCACATGCGCGTGCATGGACGCACGCACACGGCTCCCACTTTTTTTGTGTGTGTGATGGAACCGGTTCCCAGTGGCTCTTTTCCTTTTTCGGGTTGCCGACCCCTGCGTTAAGTCAACCAATTCAATCAGTTTTGGATTTAATGGAAATAATTTTACAATATGGACATGTTTCTGGATTTAAGGTAAATAGACAAAAAACTAAGATATTGTCTAAAAATAGGACTATAGAATTAACAGGATTTGAAATAGTTAAAAAGGTTAAATATTTGGGGGTATATCTTTCAGCTTCAAATACTAAATTATACAAGAATAATTATGAATTTTTATAGTCAAAAATACAAAAAGAGCTTGATAGTTGGAGAAAATTACAACTGTCTTTATTGGGAAGAATTGCAGCTGTGAAAATGAATGTTTTACCTAAATTTTTATTTTTATTTCAAATGATACCTATACTTAAAAAAGATTCAAATTTGGAGGAATGGCAGAGAGGTATTAATAAATTTATTTGGGCAGGGAAGAGATCGAGAGTTAAATTTAAGATAATGCAAGATGTATGTGAAAGAGGTGGTCTCAAAGTGCCCAATCTTAAATTATATTATGAGGCTGCAGCATTATCGTCAATAAGTGATTGGTTTAATTTAACACAAAGGAGTTTATTGAATATTGAAGGGTGTGATTTGTTATATGGGTGGCATGCTTATTTATTGTATGATAAAAAAGTGGATAAAGTTTTTAAAACACATATATTAAGGTCTGCCTTGTTTAGAGTTTTGAAAAAATATCGATACAAGTTGAATTATAAAATTCCTATTTGGGCAATACTTAAACATGCAATAGAAAATATAAATGTGGGATTTAAACATGATGTGATAACATATAAAGAAATTCTTAGATTGGAAAAGAATGAATGGCAACTGAAGTCTTTCAATATTTTAAAAGAAGAAAAAATAGTACAAACTTGGTTTCAGTATGGGCAGTTACAGGCTAGATGGAAAGAAGATCAAAAAATTGGTATTTCAATATCAGATGGGAATTTGGTAAAGTAAATTAGAGATCAAAGTCGAGCGCATATAGGAAGGATATATAATGCATTGATAGAAATTGACTCAGAAGCGGAATTGGTTAAGGATTGTATGATAAAATGGGCCCAGAACTTTCAAGAACCAATAATAATGGATACTTGGGAGAAAATATGGGTTAGGAATGTTAAATTCACACAGGCACAAAATTTAAGGGAGAATTTTTACAAAATGTTTTATAGATGGCATTTAGACAGTGGCATAGCGTGGGGGTGCAGGGGGCCCCGGCCGCACCGGGCGCAACATCTGGGGTGGCGCGCTCACACTCGCAGCTCTCTGCCCCTGCCTGGCTCACTCACTCTCTCTCACTGCAATGCTGGCTGTGCGAATCCGATCCGAGCCGCTGGGTCGCCGCCCACTGTGGAGGGGGGGTGCCAGGCGTGCGGTTAGGGGGCGCAAATTACTTGCCTTGCCCCAGGTGCTGACAACCCATGCTACGCCACTGCATTTAGATCCCAAAAAATTAGCATGTATGTATCCAAATTGTCAGCCAAAATGTTGGAGATGTGGTTGTGATGATGCAACGTATTATCATGTATGGTGGACTTGTAAAAAAGTTAAAGCTTTTCTCCTTTTTTATGTAATATTAGTATTGCTTGTAGTCATTTCATATGAGCTAGAGTGCGATACACTTAATAGTTTATTGTTGTTAGCTTATGGATATTTATGATTGTTCTTTGTTTTTATACCTTGTACTTAGCTCTGGGAAGTCGGGGGGGAGGGGGTAATGGGGGGGAGGGATAGGGAGGGTTAGGTAGGGGTGGGTGGAGGGAGGGGGGATTGTTAAAGATAAAATGTATTGTAAAACTTTTCAATTAAAAAAAAGTTAAAGCTTTTTGGATTAAAATTTGGTGGAACATGCAGAAGATTTTAAAGAAAAAGTTAAGATTTTTACCACAATTGTTTTTGTTGGGTATTATCACTGATTGTACTGCTATAGAAACCAAATTGATGCTGAATTTAATAACAGCTGCAAGGCTTTTGGTAGCGCAATACTGGAAGAAGGAGGACCTGCCTACTATTGAAGAATGGACTTTGAAAGTTTCGAACTTGGCAGAAATGGCTAAAATCTCGGCACATGTGAAAGATCACACGCAACAGAGATAAATTGTGGAATGGAGAAGATGGATTGATTTTATTCAGAACAAATATGGGACTACAAAATATCATTTAGCATTTGAATAGTTATTAGTTATTGTAATTAGAGGCTATATTATTTTTTTTCTATGGTTAAGGAGAGTTAAAGTGCGATAGGGTTTAAAGAGTAATTATAGTAATTAGAATATTTTAGAGTAAGATTGTATGATGTAATACCCTGTATTCGGCTCTGGGAAGTTGGGGGGGGGGGGGTTGGGATGGGAGGGATGGGGAGAGGGGTGGGGTAGATGGGGTTTATGTTTCAAAAATGTATTTTAAAACTTTTCAATAAAAAAAATTCTAAAATCAGACATTGATAAATGAGTGTATGAGGACATCTAGTGGCAAAAGAAGAAACAACAGTACTAATAAATACTAAAAAAAACTCTTTGGAAATATTTGACCTTGAACAACACCTGCTATAAACAAAGTGCCTTGGTGTGAATCTACAAGGGAAAAGACTTCTCATAACTACATTTGTTGACTTTGGCTATAACTAAACAAGAACTTTTTAGAGACAGTGAACGCTTTATATCGGAGATTTGACTGAAAGAGGTGGATTTGGCCTGAAACAGCATTTTGGATTTTACTCTAAGCCTGTTGCCTGAAAAATGAGTACATCAAACATTACCAGACTTATGAAGAAGACTTCTTCTGCACCCTCTGTTGGACAATCTAGCCCAACAACCCAGGGTTCTATTGAAACAATGCTCCAGTGTGAGAAATAAGCACTGCCCAAAATGAAATGCAGGCTACACTAAAATTGATTCAAGAGTCAATGCAAAGAAATCATGAAGAGACATAAAGTAATTTTGAGACATTAAGCAAAGAAATCTTGGATATAAAGGCACAATTTGAAGTTCAGCATCAAATGATTGTCAAAAATGAACAAAGAATTCAGAAAATAAATCAGATGTTACTGATAAAAAATGGAAACATTATTACAAGAAAATGAAAAATTAGAACAAGCAAATCAAAATTTAGAGGGAGCAGTCACAATTTTGGAAATGGAGAAGGTGGAACACTATTTGAGATTTCAAAATATCTCTGAAGACAGAGAAAAAACATAGCAGTTGCATGGTTTTTTTCTCATAGAACGCTCAGAACAGCGTTCCGGCACGTTTTATTTTTTTTCAAAAAAAGGGAAAAAAAGCTGCCTCTATTGGCTTTGGAAAGCCTATTGCAGTCTTGGCTCTTTTTTACGACTCATGGACTTCAACTCCCAGAAATCCTGAGCCAGACACACTGAGGGGAAAGAGAGAGGTTTCCAAGCTGAGCCATGCTGGCTCAGGAATTCTGGGAGTTGAAGTCCTTGAATCATAAAAGAGCCAAGTTTGCCTACCCTGCACTAGACGACATTAAAATTATTTACAAGGTTACTTCTTTAGGAACTAAACTTTTAGAATCTAAAACAGCTAATTCAAAAAAGCCAACAGAAAAGAACCTTACATTTTTCATCTGCTTCTGTCTTTTGGAAGGTAAAATTAGATAACAAAATAATCTATTTCCTATGTTAACATCTCTTCAATGAAATCAATAAATCAATAAGGAAAGAAATGAGAAACATTTTTCTCAATGTAATATGTCTAATTTAGCTGATGCTAGAAAAAAAATAGTATCTTTTGTAAATACTCTTGAAAACTATTTTGAATCTATAAATATCTATTACAACTAAACTACTTTAAATTAAACAATTCTTAAAAATGAAATATTCTTAACTTGGACTTTACTTTTACTGTTTGGACAGTTGTGTGTTTTGAAAAATAGATTATTTAGAATCTAGTTATGTTGCACTTCAGTCTTTAAATAATTAACCTAGTATATACATAACAATATATGATGTTTTCCATGGTGAGCTTAACATCAATAACAACATTTAGTTAAAAGGCTAAAATTATTTCTGGTGGTATTATCTGTATATTAAAATTTTGTTTATTCACAATCTTTCACTTTTCACATTCTGGGCAAGCAGTAGTCATGTATCCTAGCAAAAAATGTTACATGTGTGCATAAGCATGGTCAGTAGCATATGCCTTTTTAAAAATATCAAACATGCAAAGAAATAAAAATAAGTCCAAAATATCTGTATTACATCCAGAAATGCCACCTTTGCAACCAATATTTCTCATCCATAACTATGGCACCCTAAGGATACTTGCATACATGCAAATGCTTCTCTGGGATCAGTAACGCAGTAGGGATTGCTTTTTCCTTCCAATAACATATACCTAAAACCAGTTTATTGCATTTGGCAATTGTACTAAAAAAAATCTCATTGTCAACCAATATAATTCATTTAATTTGAAATCAAGTGAAAAATTGATTTTAATTGTTTTATTAAAACAAATTAATGGCAATTCTTTTTATTTTATTTATTTATTTATTTATTTGTTCTTATATACCGCCCTTCTCCCGAGGGACTCGGGGCGATGTACAGAATAAGGTAGGTATACAGATTGAACAATAGTGAAAACAATAGTAAAAACAACTGAGACCCCAAGAGCTATCAGGCCAAGCCGGACTGCTGGAACAGGTAAGTTTTTAAATCGCGCCGGAAGGTGCGGAGGTCGGGGGCCACCCGGATTTCGGTAGGCAAGCAGTTCCAGAGGGCTGGCGCACCCACTGAGAATGCCCTCCCCCTGGGGGCCACCAGCCGACATTCCTTAAGCGGTGCCACCCTGAGGAGGCCCTCTCTGTGGGAGCGTACAGGACGGAAGGGTGTTGACGTTGGCAGAAGGTGCTCCCATAGGTAGTCCAGACCCATGCCATGTGTTGTGATTCAGGGCCAGCCTGTGGGTCCGGCAGCCGGCTCGGATGTCTCGGATGACTCAGATGAGGGGGAGGAAGAGGGTGTTGAAGTCGAACTTGCTGATGATGGCTTGGAGGCTTCGCAGAGCCCCCAGCCAGGGCCCTCTTCTCAGCTACACGAGCCCGAGAGTGCGGATGATGATGACCCACAGCTGGCCCTGTTCAAGGACGCCCGACGCAGGAGGCAGTCAAGCAGGAACAAGCAGAGAAAGGCTGTGGGACTCCTCGGAAGGAAGCACAGGGAGGCCACGCCCTGAACTCTAAATAAAAGGAGTGTTTGGGGAAGGGCTGGTTGCTGAAAGCAACCGTTCCGTTTGAGGATTCATGTTCCAGTGTTTTGTTTCTTGTTCTGTTGTTTGTGTAATAAATCTTGGCAGACGCTTTCCAGCCTCAGACGCTCTCCAGTCTCTACTGTTTGTTCAGGGGTTGCCTTTCTGCAAGGCCGGTAGCAGGCTGGTTCAGAACAGTTTGCTTTCAGCCTCCCACCCCTTACTACTAAGATGGAGCAGCTTCGTGCCGAGAATGCTCAGCTCACTCAGCAACTCACTTTGCTGGCAGCTCAGGTGGCTCAACTGCAAGCTCAGGTACATGCTGCACCCCCACCCAGGAGGAAATGTCAGATAGCAATGCCGGATAAATTTGCTGGCGATCCAGAACTGTTTCCTGCCTTCCTGGGACAATGCCAGCTTTTTATCAGCGTGAGAGCAGCTGATTTCCCCACTGACCGAGATAAGGTGGGATTCGTGTTAAGCCTTCTTTTGGGGGATGCAGCTTGTTGGGGCACGCCTCTGCTGGCACAACCTAGCCCTTTGTTGGATAACTTTGGGGGGTTTTGTGACCATATGCGCCTAATGTACGAGGACCCAATTAAGACGCAGACTGCCACCCGACGCCTGAAAGCTCTGAGGCAGGGTCAACGCCCCCTACAGGCCTATATCAGCGATTTCTGGCTGCTTAGCCAGGATTCCGCCTGGAACGAGGCTGCGCTCATGGATGCCTTCCAGGACGGATTGTCGGAGGAGATGTTGGATGAGCTGGCCCGCGTGGACATTCCCTCAGACCTGAATGGGCTGATCCATCTTTGCCTGCGGATCGATGCCCGGCTGCAGCAGCGAAAGAGTCGCCGTGCCACCCCACAGACCCCTGCCGCCCCTGTTGTGCGTGAGCCCCCAGTCCAAAGGGAGGAGCCAATGGAGCTGGGTGCCGCCAGGTCTCGTCTATCAGTGACAGAAATGGACAGATGACGATCGGGGGGGTTGTGTTTTTACTGTGGGGACCCTGGACATTTGGCTGCTTCTTGCCCAAAGAAGCGTCAGCGGGCATCAGTGACCAAGCCTGCCCCGAGAAAGTCCCCTACTTTGCTGTCGGGAAACGCCCCGAGCCCGATCTAGACGGTGTGATAGATCGGGCGACCCCCAACAACCACACCGAGCGACGTCGTTCCGATGGTGCCTGTGGACCTCCACGGCATTTGATTTTGGAGGCACGACTGATCCTTCCTGGCAAGCCAGAGGGGATTCCAGTCCATGCCTTAATTGACTCTGGGGCTACCACAAACTTTATGGACTCGGCCTTTGTGGCCAAATGGGCTGTTCCCCAGTGTCCGGTGGATCCGCCCATGTTAGTGGAGACTATCGATGGTCGAGTGCTCCTGTCCGGGCCTATTACGGTCGCCACGCAACCAGTGTGTATGGCCATCAGTTCCCATGTGGAGGCTATCCAGTTGTACATCACTTCGGATCTGCACTTTCCCGTGGTCTTGGGACTGGCGTGGCTCCGGGCGCATGATCCACAGATCTATTGGTCTCAGAACTTGGTCACCTTCCCAAGCTTGCAGTGCGTGGACCACTCCCGCCATATCTGTGCCGGCCAGGTGGAGGGTTCCCCAGGGGTTTCCTTGCCTCCCGAACTGTCCGACTTTGCTGATGTGTTCAGCGAGTCAGAGGCGGATCAGTTACCCCCGCACAGGCCCTATGACTGCTCCATTGATTTGGTCCCAGATGCGCCTCTCCCAGTGGGGCGTTTGTACTCCATGTCGGAGCCCGAGTTGGCTGCATTGTGGGACTTCCTGGAAAAGAATTTGGCTCGCGGTTTCATCCGGCCCTCGTCCTCGCCAGTGTCTGCGCCCGTGCTCTTCATCAAAAAGAAGTCGGGCGAGTTACGGCTTTGCTGTGACTACCGGAAACTCAACGCCATCACGGTGCGCAACCGTTACCCGCTGCCCCTCATCCCCGAGCTCTTGGACCGACTCCGGGAGGCTAAGATCTTCACGAAACTGGACCTGCGTGGAGCTTACAACCTCGTCAGAGTTCGGCCGGGTGATGAGTGGAAGACGGCGTTTGGTACTCGTTATGGACATTTTGAGTACACGGTGATGCCGTTTGGCCTGACCAACGCCCCCGCTGTGTTTCAGCATTTTATGAACGACATCTTTCGGGATCTGTTGGACCAGTTTGTCGTGATCTACCTGGACGACATCCTGATCTACTCCCCGTCGCGTGAAGTGCATCATCAGCATCTCCGTCAGGTCCTGCAGCGCCTCCGTGAACATCGGCTGTTTGCCAAGTTGGAGAAGTGCCAGTTCTACCAGGTGACCATCAATTTCCTGGGTCACCGCATTTCTCCTGAGGGCATCGCCATGGAGCCGAGTAAAGTTGAGTCGTTGCAGAGTTGGCAACCCCCGCGTCGCGTGAAGGATGTTCAGCGACTTCTTGGATTTGCCAACTACTATCGAACATTCATCCCTGGCTTTGCCGCCTTGACAGCTCCCCTCACCCGGCTCCTGCAGAAGAAGACTCGGTTCCAGTGGAACACACCAGAACAACAGGCATTCCAGGCTTTGAAGGACGCCTTCATGAAGGAGCCCATCTTGAAGCATCCTGACCCGCAATGGCCGTTTGTCGTGGAGGCGGACGCCTCCGACATTGCCATTGGGGCCGTGTTACTCCAGGCAACGACGCCCAGCGGTACCCTTTTCCCTTGCGCGTATCACTCTCGGAAATTGAACCCCTCGGAGCGCAACTATACCATCTGGGAGAAGGAGCTGCTGGCCATCAAGGCGGCGTTCGAGGCTTGGAGACATCATCTGGAGGGGGCGCGGCATCAAATCGAGGTCCGGACGGACCACAAGAATCTGGAAACCCTGCAGACCGCTCGGAATTTGAACCAACGCCAAATCCGGTGGTCCCTTTTCTTTGCGAGGTTTGACTTCCGGGTTCGGTACATACCAAGCGGGCACAATCAGAGAGCGGATGCTCTGTCCAGGAAGCCTGAATATACCCGAGTGGAAGACAAGCTTCTGCCCAGGACAGTGATCCCCGTCGAGTCTTTTGCTGCGGTGTGGGAGCCGGTTGATATACGGGCTCGGATCCGGGAGGCACAGCAGCAGGAGGCGTGGGTGGCTCAGCGGAAGGAGGAGGTGGGGCCAGACTCGCCTTGGACGGTCACGGATGGACTCTTGTATTATCGTGACCGGCTCTATGTTCCGGGAGGGCCACTCAGGGGACTCGTCCTCAGCCAGTGTCATGATAACCCGGCAGCGGGGCATTTTGGCCTGTTTAAGACTCTGAACCTGGTCTCCCGTACCTTCTGGTGGCCCCGAGTCTGACACGACGTCCAGTCTTATGTCACCTCCTGCATCCCATGCAGGCAGGCCAAGTCAGCGACAGGGGCCCCGCCTGGTTTACTGCAGCCTTTGCCAACACCCAAGAGACCCTGGGGGGCTGTGTCCATGGACTTTCTGATAGATTTACCCCCATCCTCCGGCTTCACGACAGTGTTTGTGGTGGTGGACATGCTGACCAAGATGGCGCACTTCATCCCCTGTCGCGGCTTACCGTCAGCTCGCGCCACTAGTCGCATGTTCATCCAACAGGTGTTTCGGCTGCACGGCCTCCCCGATAGAGTCGTCTCCGATAGGGGGGCCCAGTTTACAGCCCGCTTCTGGCAGGAGTTGATGCGTGCGTTGGACATTAAGGTTTGCCTCTCGTCCGCGCATCATCCTCAAACTGACGGGGGTACCGAGAAGGTCATCGGTATCCTGGAGCAGTATCTGCGCTGCTACGTCAACCTGCAGCAGGACAATTGGGTGGACTATCTGGCCATAGCCGAGTTTGCCTTTAACAACTCGCAGCACACCTCCACGCAGATGACACCGTTCTTGGCCAATGTGGGTTATCACCCCCGGTTTTTCCCCCTTTCTCCCGTGGACTCACCGGAGCCGGCAGCGAACGACTTCATGGCGGAGTTACAGGCGATCCATCGATTGGTGCGACGGCAGCTGGAGAAAGCCAAGGCCGACTACAAGAGGTTTGCCGATCGGTCGAGACGGGATACGCCTCCACTATCGGTGGGGGATCGGGTCTGGCTGTCCACCAGGAACCTACCATCCACACGGCCGGCGAGGAAGCTGGACCACCGTTACCTTGGACCGTTCCCAGTCGAGGCTGTCATCAATCCGGTCGCCTATCGTTTAACTCTGCCACGTTCCCTGCGCGTGCACCCAGTCTTCCATCGGTCCCTGTTGGTCCCCAAACAACCGGCTTGTCCACTCCGCCAAGTGGAACCTCCCCCATCAGGACCTCGTGATGGAGGCAGCACCCCCGAGTACGAGGTCGCCAGCATCAGGGATTCCCGTTGGTTGAAAGGTCGTTTCCAGTACCTGATCGAGTGGAAAGGGTACGGGCCAGAGGACTTCACATGGGAAGACGCGACCGCCGTTCATGCCCCTGCCTTGGTGACTGCTTTTCACGAACAATTCCCATCCCGACCGCATCCGGATCAGCAGCCCCAGGGGAAGGGCCCTGAGGTGCGGGATAGTGTTGTGATTCAGGGCCAGCCTGTGGGTCCGGCAGCCAGCTCGGATGTCTCGGATGACTCAGATGTGGGGGAGAAGGAGGGTGTTGAAGTCGAACTTGCTGATGATGGCTTGGAGGCTTCGCAGAGCCCCCAGCCAGGGCCCTCTTCTCAGCTGCGCGAGCCCGAGAGTGCGGATGATGATGACCCACAGCTGGCCCTGTTCAAGGACGCCCGACGCAGGAGGCAGTCAAGCAGGAACAAGCAGAGAAAGGCTGTGGGACTCCTTGGAAGGAGGCACAGGGAGGCCACGCCCTGAACTCTAAATAAAAGGAGTGTTTGGGGAAGGGCTGGTTGCTGAAAGCAACCGTTCCGTTTGAGGATTCATGTTCCAGTGTTTTGTTTCTTGTTCTGTTGTTTGTGTAATAAATCTTGGCAGACGCTTTCCAGCCTCAGACGCTCTCCAGTCTCTACTGTTTGTTCAGGGGTTGCCTTTCTGCAAGGCCGGTAGCAGGCTGGTTCAGAACACCATGTAGGGCTTTGTATGTCATTGTTAGCACCTTGAATTTCACTCGGAAGGCAACCGGAAGCCAGTGCAGCTCACGGAGGAGAGGTGTGATATGGGAGTATCGGGAGGCCCCCAAAACTGTCCGTGCAGCTGCACTTTGCACCAGTTGAAGCTTCCGAGTGGCTCTCAAGGGCAGCCCCATGTAGAGAGTGTTACAGTAGTCTAGGCGAGAGGTCACAAGTGCATGGGTGACTGTACGTAAGGCATCCAGGTCCAGATAAGGTCGTAGTTGGCGCACTAGTCGAACCCGGGAGAAGGCCCCCTTGGTCACAGCTCCTATGTGATCTTCCAGGGATAGCTGCGAGTCTAGGAGGACACCCAGGTTGCGGGCCCTATCAACAGGGGGTAATAACTCATCCCCGATATTAAGGGATGGAATGATCTGAGTATATTTTATAAGAATTTGCCTCAAACAAAAGGAGTTTGACATGCCTGCTCTAGATAGCTGAATGCTCCAAAATAAATTCTAGACCAGGTCTGTACATGCAGCCTACCAAGCACCCTTGGACAGAGCACAGACTTTTTTTAAAAAAATAATAATAATAAAATCACCACCACTGCCCTGAAAGTCATGTTGCTTAGTGCCTCCATAGCTTACCATGACCACGAGCTCCAACACTGTAGATGCTCCTCTAGTCACCAAATCATTGATTAGCCCACCAGCATTCCTTTGCAGACCACAAAGATTTTTAATTTATCAGTGTGGGCCTTTCCCTTCTACAAGTTGCACAGATCTCTTCTAGATTTTCCTCTTGCCTTTCCGAGTTAACTCCTTGGTCTGTCACTGAGCAAGAATTGACTTTGTAGAGAAGCATATTATCATTTGATGTATATTTAACATATTTCTACCTTTATTTACCGATTATATAATATTTGTATGCAATCCACATGGCGACGTTTGGGGCAACTTACAATAGAATATTTTTTTTAAATCAGAAGATTAAAATATAAAAGCAGGGCTTTTTTCTCATAGAACGCTCAGAATGGCGTTCTGGTACCTTTTTTTGCACACACACAAAAACGCTTTTGCACAAGCTATGCTACTCCCTCTAAAACCAATAGGAATTGCTGCTGAGCATGCCAAGATAAATTAAAGAAATTGAATATAGATATAATTTGTTTGCAAGAGACACATGTAAAAAAACAATGTCATAAACTACTGAAATACCCCAAAATTGGGAAACTTTATTATGCATCAGCACATCAGAAAAAAAGAGGTGTTGTTGTATATATTAAAGAGACAATAGACTCTAAAATGGTTTACTCAGATGAAGAAAGAAGAATTGTGATGATAGAAATATATTTACACCAAAACCAAACATTGTTAGTAGCATTTTATGCACCAAACAATAACCAAGAAGAATTCTATCAAAGCCTACATAGAAAAATAATAGAAATGGACTTCCAGTTGGCTCTTCAGTGGCGCAGACAGTTGGGATCGACCACCAGCCCCTCGATCTTGTTAAAGCCACAGAGCAGCGATGATCAGCTGTTCTGTGGCTTGAAAACCCTTCCCCTCGGGCGAAGAGGGGAAGGGGAGCACTCTGGGTAGGGGTAGAGCTCCCCTAGAGCCCTAGAATATTTATTCTGGGGCTTGAAAGGTGGGAGCACCCCCGAAGCCCGGAGATACTCCGGATCGGGAGGACTTCTCAGCTATAAGCAGAACAAGATGCTGAATCCACTCCTGCTGGATTTGATTGTTATCTTGAGTAACTGAAGCAGGCAGAGCGGATGCGGGAGCTGTATAAATAGCAAGTATAAGACTTTAACTCTGGAACTTAAACTTTTTTCCTCTTTCAACGATCGCTTTAAAAACAAAGGGGAAGATGGCGCCTGAGTGATTTTTTTTTTGTAACAAGAATTGAAAGTGTTTGGTTGGTGTTTTTTTTTCCCTCAAAGTGAAAGTGATTGTCTGGATATTGAGGATGAATATGCAAAGTGGATTCTCAAAACTTTAAAAGATTTTATTAACTTTGGAGCTGTTTAAAAGTGATTATAAGACTTGGATATTTAATAGTTAAACTACAATAGCAAGTGGGGTGGAAAAGTGAAAGTGTGTAACAAAAGTTAATTAGGTGTTAAAATGGCTTCCAAACCACCTAGAATTCCCGTTTCTAAAAGTCCGGGGGCATCGCCTGTTCAGCAATCTGGAATTCAATCTTTGATGTCATCTTCTGCAGCTGCTGCACCTGTATTGACTTTAAAAGATTTACAGGATTCTTTAAAAGATGCTTTAAAACTTCAGTCTGAAAAAATATCTGAGCAGGTGGCAGAACTTATTGAAGAGAAAAATAAGGAAATACGGGAGGATATTTTGTTGGCATTTCAGGCTCTCAGGTTGTATTGAGAGTCTGGATGAACGTGTGGAAGAAGTGAAACAAAATAATCTGATGTTGGAGGCTAAAATGTGTGAAGTTGAAAATAAAATGGATAAAATTGATGATGAAGTGGTGGTGATAAAATATAGAGACATGGAGTTTGCCCTGAGGATAAGAGGTTTAAAAGAAAATCCACAGGAAAATCTGAAGGAGATGTTGGTGGATGCTCTGGCGCCTATTTTGGGAATTCAACCGGAAGAATTTTTTGTGGAGATAGATAAAGTATTTTGTGTTAATTCTTGGATTGCGAGGCAAAAGAAACTGCCAAGAGATGTGTTTGTGTATTTTACAAAGAGAAAGATCAGAAACGAGATCATTCAAGCTTTTTACAATAATAGATTTAAAGTGGCTAATCAAGAGGTTTTGATTCTGAAAGAGATTCCCCCAAGAATTTTGAGAAAAAGGAAAGATTTTGTTTTTCTGGCAGATGAATTAAAAAAACAACAGTTTCTCTTATTTTGAACCCATTTGATAAGAGGTTGAAAGAAGTAATTAATTTGCTAAGAGGACAGTTTGATATGTTAATGGCAGATCAAGTAGCAACTAATTTACGATATGCCAAACATAATACTTTTAACAATGCTAATAAGCCGGGTAGGTGGTTAGCTTATTTATTAAGGAAAAAACAAAGATCATGTAATATTGATAAGATAGAATATAAGGGTAAAGAGGTGTTTCAGCAAAATCTTATTAAAAAAGCTTTTGTTGAAGTTTATTCTAAATTATATGCTAGGGATATAAAGCAAGGTTTAGATATGGATAGTTATTTACAAGATGTGAATGTCCCAATACTTACACAAGAGCAACGGGAAGGGATGAATCAATTGATAACTGCTGAAGAAATTATTTTAGCAATTAAACAATTAAAAGTGGGTAAAGCACCTGGTACAGATGGTTTAATAGCTATTTATTATAAAAATTTACAATCAGAAATGGTGGAGCCTTTAAAAGAATTATTTAGAACAATTCAATCTGGAGGAGAATTGCCTCCATCATGAAAAACAGCATTTATAACTTTGATTCTGAAGGAAGATCAAGATCTTGTTCAACTTAAAAATTATAGGCCTATATCGCTTTTAAATAATGATTATAAAATATTTGCAAAGATTTTAGCAAATAGATTAATGGGGGCTTATGCTGCAAATGATTTACTCTGATCAAACAGGATTTATAAGTGGTAGGCAAATGAAAAATAATGTGAGACATATTGTAAATTTATTAGAATATTTGGAAAGAAATAATCAAGTCCCTGCAGCGCTGATTTTTTTGGATGCTGAAAAAGCATTTGATCAATTGAATTGGCAATTTTTATTTAAAGTTTTGGAGAAGATGGAGTTTGGTGATAAGTTTTTACAACCTATTAGGGCAATATATCAAAAACAAACAGCTCAAATAATGATCAATGGTAGTTTAACAGAAGCTTGTAAAATTGAAAAGGGTACAAAACAGGGTTGTCTGCTGTCACCATTATTGTTTGTTTTAACATTGGAAATATTGTTGATCAAGATACTTGATTCAAAGAAAATAAAGGGAATTAAAATTAAAGATCAAGATTATAGATTGAAAGCGTTTGCAGATGACTTGGTCATTACATTAAGAAGTAGATAATTGGAAAAAATTACAACTGTCTTTATTGGGAAGAATTGCAGCTGTGAAAATGAATGTTTTACCTAAATTCTTATTCTTGTTTCAAATGATACCTATACCTAAAAAAGACTCAAATTTGGAGGAATGGCAGAGAGGTATTAATACCGTATTTTCCGGCGTATAAGACGACACGGCGTATAAGACGACCCCCCAACTTTTGAGATTATTTTCAAGATTTTTCGTCTTATACACTGGAAAATCAGCGACTGGTTCGGTGCTGGGCACGCCTGCCTGCTTTCCTCTACCTGAGCTTGCTTCTGCAACAAAGGCCCAGCAGCCGGCAGTAGAGAGCACTGTGCCGCGCCGCGCGGCTCGCCTAAGCCGGCGTCCACTTCCAGAGACAGCCAATGCCGCTTCCTTAGTTGGGGAGGAAGGTAGCAGAAGCAGAGCCAGCAAGCTCCCTGACGTGCCTCCGGAGAGTAGGCAGGTGGCGGCGCCCGGGAACCCGTCCTTCTGCCAACCGAGACCACCCCTCATTTCCCTCTGACGGCTGTTGAAGTAGCAGAAAGCAGCAGCCCAGCCAAAGCAGCCGCTCTCTGGGGGCAACTCCCCCTTTCTCTCTCTCACACACACACACGTCTTTCCCTCCCCCAAGGTTCTTGTGTGCAATCCCACTCAAAAGTACCGCAACAGTCTCTCAACTTCGCGGTTTCCGCCGCGACGCAGGCGGGGGTGGATGCGACACCGAGGTGCCATTTAAGAAAAGAAAAAAAAGCCTAAGAGGGCAGCAGAGGCGAGTGGCCGGGTGCGAAGGAAGATGTTCCCGAAGTCTCGGGCAGAGCTAAGGTCATAAAAGGGGATTTGAGAGGTCTTCCCTCTATCCCCATCTTTCCTTTCTCACCCTGCATCCTCCCTCCCCACCGCCCCACCTGCTTCAAACTGGGCTGAGCAGGGAGCGGCGGAGACAGCAGCGGCCGTTGCCTTGCAAACATTGAGAGACAGCGCCTGTCATGCTTCTGTGCAACAGCCAGCTCCCTTCTCCTCCCCCTCCTCCTCCTCCTCCTTCTGTTGCTGTGCTGCATTGGGAATAGCTGGGTTGCCACTGAACGGAGAGACTGAGGCAAAGAGGAGCCCAGACTGAGCGCTGACAAGAGGCTTTGCTGCTGTTGTCTGAGGCAAAACAAAACAAGGAGGGGTGTTGGTTAGCGAGGCATGAGAGAGAGAGCGAGCAAGCGAGCGCAGGAGAGAGAGAGAGTGTGTCAGACTACAGAAGGAGCGGAGCTCGCTTGCTTCTCTCTTTCTACCTGCCCGGATGGCTGGATGGATCAAGAGCTGAGCCCGGCTGGCGAACAAACTTGCAAAGGCCGTCGGATGCCTTTGGGAGACGCCACCGTTTTCGCTGGATGCCGGGACACCATTTCCGCCCGCACCACTTTGCACAAGGGGTGAGAGGAGGACGCCGAAGGCGATTGTTGGCGCGGCTGGGGAGTGCGCGCGTCTGCAGGACTGCCCTGCCGGCTCCTGCTCGACACTCTTCCCTCTTGAGGCAGCATCCCCGAGGACTCCTTAGGAGCTGGGGAGCGATGCTGCCTCAAGAGGGAAGAGCGTCGGGCGGGAGCCGGCAGGGCAGTCCTGCACACGCGCGCACTCCCCAGCTGCTAAGGAGTTCTCCTTAACAGCTGGGGAGTGTGCGCGTGCGCAGGACTGCCCTGCTGGCTCCCGCCAGACACCAGCCTGCTTTTCCGGCGTATAAGACGACTGGGCGTATAAGACGACCCCCCAACTTTTGAAATGATTTTCATGGGTTAAAAAGTCGTCTTATACGCCGGAAAATGCAGTAAATTTATTTGGGCAGGGAAGAGACCGAGAGTTAAACTTAAGATAATGCAAGATGTACGTGAAAGAGGTGGTCTTAAAATGCCCAATTTTAAATTATACTACGAGGCTGCAGCATTATCATCAATTAGTAATTGGTGTAACTTAACACAAGGGAGATTATTGAATATTGAAGGATATGATTTGTTATATGGTTGGCATGCTTATTTATTGTATGATAAAAAAGTGGATAATGTTTTTAAGACACATATATTAAGATATGCCCTGTTGCGAGTTTGGAAAAAATATTGTTATAAGTTGAATTTTAAAATTCCAATTTGGGCAATACCTAAACATGTGATAGAAAATATAAATGTGGGATTTAAGCATGATGTGATTACATATAAAGAAATTCTTAGATTGGAAAGAAATGTATGGCAATTAAAGCCATTTAATATTTTAAAAGAAGAAAAGATAGTACAAACTTGGTTTCAGTATGGGCAGTTACAAGCTAGATGGAAACAGGATCAGGAAATTGGTATTTCCATAGTAGATGAAAATTTGGTTAAACAAATTAGAGATCAAAGTCCTGCACATATAAGAAAGATATATAATGCATTGATAGAAATAGACTCAGAAACGGAACTTGTTAAAGATTGTATGATAAAATGGGAATCAATGAATCAATAACGATGGATACTTGGGAAACAATCTGGGTCAGAAATGTAAAATTTACACAGGCACAACATTTAAGAGAGAATTTTTATAAGATGTTTTATAGATGGCATGTATGTATCCAAATTATCAGCCTAAATGCTGGAGGTGTGGTTGTGATGATGCAACATATTATCATATATGGTGGACTTGTAAAATAGTTAAAGCTTTTTGGATTAAAATTTGGTGGAATATGCAGAAGATATTTAAGAAAAAGATAAAGTTTTCTCCAAAATTATTTTTGTTGGGTATTACTATAGACTGTACTGCTATAGAAACTAAATTGATGGTGAATTTAATAACAGCAGCAAGATTTTTGGTAGTGCAATATTGGAAGAAGAAGGATTTGCCTACGATAGAAGAATGGTATAATGCCAGAAAAGATTAATAAACAAAGCCTATATTTATTTTTACACGTCCCAACAGTGGCAAGAATAATATTTGCACAATATTGGAAAAATGAAGGAAAACCACCAGATGAAGAAATAATTAAAAGAATACTGGAATGCGCAGAGATGGACAGACTGACTATGAGATTGAAAGAAAAAGAAGAAACAGAATACTATCAAACTTGGGGCTGATTTTATCAATGGTTAGAGGAAAGAATAAAGGATTAGGAATTAAATATGTATTAGCGTTTCTACACACAGACAGCACATTGGTTGAAAAATTATTATTGTATGTAAGGAAAAATTAATAAAATCTTATAAAAAAAGAAGGGGAACTCATCAAATTTGCAGATGACACTAAATTGGCAGGAATAGCCAACACCCGAGAAGACAAGCTCAGGATCCAAAAAGATTTTGACAAACTTGAATAATAAGCCCTATCCAACAAAATGAGTTTTGATGTGGAGAAAAGCAAAGTTTTACATTTAGGCAGGAAAAACCAAAGGTATAGGTACAGATTAGGGGACATCTGGCTCAAATCCAGTAACTGGAGAGGGACCTTAGAAGTCCTAGTGGATGATCACTTTACTATGAGCCAGCAGTGTGCAACAGCAGCCAAAAAAGCTAGTACAATCCTGGGTTGTATAAACAGAGGAATAGAAGCAAGATCATGTGAAGTATTAGTACCGCTTTATAAAACCCCAGTAAGACCACACCTGCAATACTGCAACCAATTTTGGTCACCATTGTTCTGTACCAGCCTGCTACCGGCCCTGCAGAAAAGGCAGGAACAACCCCTTTACAAACGGCAAGAGGCTGGAATTACGCCTGCCAAATTTATAGCTACAAAAACAAACAAGACACGAACCAAGAAACAGGAGCTTTAAGAAACACGAACTATCCAAGCGGTTGCCTTCAGCAAACCAGCCCTCCCCACACATTCCCCTTATATAGAGTTCAGGGCGTGGCTTTTCTCTGCCTCCTTCCGAGAAGCCCCATTGCCTTCCTCTGTTTACTCCTAATTGACTGCCTCCTGCGTCGGGCGTCCTTGAACAGGGCCAGCTGTGGGTCATCTTCATCCACGCTGTCAGGCTCACACAGCTGGGTCTCCGTGGTGACCAAGTGGGAGGGGCCTGGCTGAGGGCTCTCATCAGCAAGATCTTCAACCCCCTCAGCAAGGTCTTCAACACCCCCCTCCTCCTCCTCTGAGTCGTCCGACCCAACTGCCGAACCCACAGGCTGACCCTGAATCACAACAACCATACTATAAAAAAGATGTTGAGACTTTGGAAAAAGTTCAGAGAAGAGCAACTAAAATGATCTGGAGACTAAAACATATGAAGAATGGTTGTAGGACTTGGGTTTGGCTAAAGAAAAGAAGAAACAGGGGCGACATGATAGCAATATTCCAGTATTTGAGGGGCTGCCACAAAGAAGAGGAGGTCAAACTATTCTCCAAAGCACCAGAGGCCAGGACAAGAAACAATGGTTGGAAACTGACCAAAGAGAGAAACAACCTGGAATTAAGGAGAAACTTCCTAACTGTGAGGACAATTAACCAGTGGAACAGCTTCCCTTCAGAAATTGTGGGTGCTCCATGACTGGAGGTTTTAAAAAAGAGAGTAGACAGTCACTTGTCTGAAATGGTATAGGTTCTCCTGCTTGAGCAGTGGGCTGGTCCCTTCCAGCTGTATTCTATTCTTAAAGGAATTTTTGAGTCTGTCATTTGCACCTCTATAGCTGTCTGGTTTGGCACAGCAACCAAACAAGACAGACACAGACTTCAACAGACAGTTAGGACTGCAGAAAAAATAATTGCAACCAGCCAGCCTTCCATTGAGGATCTATATAATTCATGAACCAGAAAGAGGGCTGTGAAAATATCTACATACCCTTCACATCCTGGATATACTGTTTCAGCTTCTTGCCTCAAGATGACACTATAGACATTGCACACCAAAACAACCAGACACAAATACAGCTTTGCTATCACTCTGTGAAACAACTATTTCCCACAACATTATCTATGCCAACATGTCTAACCACCTAGTAGAGCTGTATTACTTATCCTTCTCATTTGTTCTATTATCTATTTCCTTAGATTTTTATGATTATAACTTGTTGTGGTATCTCATGATTTATGTTGATTGCTTTTATTTAGTATGCTATTATGATTTATGTTGATTGCTTTAGTATCCTATGACAATCACCAACTGTTGTATCTATGACTTATGAGGATTGTATATTATGATTATCACGTGTTGCTTGTATGGTACGCTGAGAGTTTGTGCACCAAAGACAAATTCTTTGCGTGTGTCCAATCACACTTGGCCAATGAAGAATTCTATTATAGATTAAACCCATAATATAAAGTTCTGATTCTTTATAATGAACTAAATTCAGCATAGAATATTACAATAGCTTAATTATGCCTTTGGGAAAAAATGGTGGCTGAAAATCTTATGTTTATGCTCAAACACTTCTGCTTTCTTCTTCATTGCATTCAGGTTAGTTGTAAATATTCATGGCTTGCAGTGGATTCCTTGACTACTATTTTCCCCTCAGAAATTTCTCAATTATCTCTGCACCCCACACAGTTTATCTTTTCCAATATTTCCCAGTCCTCACAGCAGCATTTTCCTATTAGCTGGTTGAGAATTCTTTTGGCCATATTAGAAGATTTACTTTTCTATTCATTGCCATTGCACAATCTCAGTCAGTTGGCTATTAATAATGTAATCAGTTAACATAGAGATTTATTTTATTTTCTTGATTTCTTGACATTTCCTCTTTGAGACTATTTGGAAAATAGATAAATCACAGTCCATATTACAGTATTTCCCTTACTCAAAGGTAATTCTACTATAAAATCCATGACTATCTCCTCCTAAGGCTGAGAGGGGTCGGCCACTTGCTGTAATAAACCTGGTGTTTTTCAAGGATGCTTCTTCATGGTAGCATAAGTGGCACAATTTTTTACTTAACTCTCAATGTCCTTTTTCATTCTCGACCACCAGAACTGCATGCGCACTAAATGCAATGTTTTTAAAAATCCAAAGTGACCCGCTTGCTTAGCATCATGACTCTGTTGCAACACCTGGAGTCTGAGGCCTTCTGGGAGGTATAACTTAGAACCTTTCCAAGCTAATCCCCCCTTAAAGTCAATATAGATTTGTTATCTTTAAACCAGGCATCAGTCTCTAACTTCTACTTCAGTTCCTTTAATGATCAATCGTCAGGACCAGCAGGGGGTCTCTCTTTGTGAGATCTGGTTGTTATTTGGGAAGCTGATTGTGGCAGAGGAATAATGGAGCTAATTAATTCCTCTCGGTTGCACTTGAACTGGGGCATTTTAGACAAGGCATCAGCCAAAACATTCTTGCCTCCAGGAAAATATTTTAAAGTGAAATTAAAATGGTTGAAGTATTGAGCCCACTGAACTTGCTTGGGGGATAATTTGTGGGTGTGGGTGTCTTAAGAGCCTCCAAATTCTTGTGATCAGTCCATACCTCAAAAGGTATTTCACACACACACACACACACACACACACACACACACACACACACACCCTTTGCCTGTTTTGAGTAAATTGATGATGGGCATTGTCAGAATCCATTTATATTCCATTTCTAGCGCCCTATCTATACAAACCTAAATCTCACCCCCTTACTGGATTCTGCCATTCCCAAGGAGGGGAAGAGATGTTAATTGACCATCCCTATCCATTAGACGACCCCTTCATGGATTACTGCCTTGTCGTGGCGAAGGGGCTTGTGTAATTCAATGAAGCTATGAGCTATGCCGTGCAGGGCTACCCAAGACGGAAAGGTCATAGCAGAGAGTTCTGACAAAACGTGATCCACTGGAGAAGGAAATGGCAACCCACTCCAGTATCTTTGCCATGAAAACCCTATGGACAGTACCAAAAGGCAAAACGATATGATGCTGGAAGATGAGCCCCTCAGGTCGGAAGACGTCCAATATGCTACTGGGGAAGAGCAGAGGGCTAGTACTAGTAGCGCCAGAAAGAATGAATCGAGTGGGCCAAAGCCGAAAGGACGCTCAGCTGTGGATATGTCTGGTGGTGAAAGGAAAATCCGATGCTGTAAAGATTTTTTCTCCGTAGGAACCTGGAATGTAAGATCCATGAATCAAGGGAAGCTGGATGTGGTCAAACAAGAGATGACAAGACTAAACATCGACATCTTAGGTATCAGTGAACTAAAATGGACAGGAATGGGTGAATTTAATTCAGATGACCATCAGGTATACTAAAGCGACTTCCGGTAGCGCTGCTGCGCCGAATGGTGGCGTTCTGAAGCCGCCCGATCCTGAGAAGCGTCAAAGCGCCCGGAGGCAGCGAAAATCAGCTGTCCCGCGGCGCTGGAGCTTCTCCCTCGGGAGAAGAGGGAGAGGCAAGCCGGACTGGGTAGAGGTAGAGTTCCCCTGCGATTCTCCCAAGTAGTTTGGGGGATAACAGGGTGAGCCCCCTCGGAGCCCAGGCTTTCTCCGCTCTCAGGACGTCTTTGCTCCAAAAGGAGTGGAACAAGACACGACAACTGCACCTGCTGCTTAGAGGGGATTGTGAGTATTTCGTTCCTTTGAAAAAGCAGGCAGAGCAAAGCAGGAAGATCTGAATTTTCAAATTGGATTTTAACTTTAACTCAGTTTCAATATCTTCTTCAAGTTTCAAGTTTGAAATGGAGTAAAAATGGCGCTGGAATGTGTGAAGTGACTGTGTTTGAAAATTGTTATATTTTGTTACAAAGCAAGAGATACAATTTGCAACTGACTTTATCCAGTATCGGATTTTGCTTATTTGAAAGCCTGTTCCCTTTTCTTATTATTGAAGGTTAAGAACTTTGGGAGAATTGTTATTTTTTCTTCCCCCTTTTTTTCTCCTGAACTTTGATTCTGCTGGGTGAAAGAGGAAATTGAAACCTAAGAGATGGCTGCGAGACGTGGGGGAGGGCCTCCACTTTCTAAGAATGTTGTTTCCTCACCTATACCACAAGCTGTACGGCAGACTTCGATGAAACCTACAGTACAACCACCCTCTCCCCCACCTCCTGCATTTACACTGACAGACATTCAGCAAGTTGTGATGCAGTCAACACAAGTTTTGCAGCAAGAAATAAAGAAAACAAGGGAAGAATTTGTTAATCAAAACAACCAGATCAGGGAAGATATAGTGCTTGCACTTCACGGTTTGGCTGCACATATAGAACACCTGGATGTTCGTGTGGACTCAGTTATGGAGTATGTGGAGAATTTGGAAAATAAAATTATTGATGCTGAACAGAAGATTGATAGAGCAGAGGCCAAGATTGACAGAACAGAAGACGAGGTTACTATATCAGAATACAAGAACATGGAGTTTGCTTTGCGTATCAGAGGCCTCAAAGAGAATCCTAAAGAAGATTTGGAATGGGAAATAGCACGAGCAGTGGCTCCTGTTTTGAAATGTAAACCTGAAGAACTACTTAAGGAAATGGATAAGACATTTAGGGTTAACTCCTGGATTGCTAGGCAAAAAAATCTACCTAGAGGCGTAATGATTTATTTTTCCAGGAGATCAACCAGAAATTCTATTATCCAGGCTTTTTATCGGGAAAAATTTCAGATTGCAGGCCAAGACATTATGATTTTAAAGGAGATACCTTCAAAAATTCTTAGAAAAAGGAAAGACTTTGCCTTTTTGTCTGATGAGCTTAAGAAGTTCAGATGGGAAATACCTATTGGAATTGTGGTAAATTATGCAGGGACCAGATACAGATTGGATACAATTTTAAAAGCAAAAGATTTTTACACTAAGGTCCTGAAAGCAGGTTCACCACCATCTCCCTGAACTAAAAGAACAGAAGCAAGACAAGAAGATAAACAATTGAGTGAAGGGGCAATGTCATTGCTTCTTGAGGAGATGCAGAAGGTGGAGGCTATGGAGCAGAGTTTGGCATTAAAGGAAGACCCAAAACAACAGAGGATGACAAGAGCTGCATATAAGCATAGGGAAAAAGAGCAAAAACAAAAGCCTGTAACTGGTTCAGCTACGCAAGATGCGGCTGTTTCAGAGCCTGTGGGAGGAGCATGTCCGAAGAGAGCAACAGCTGATCTTCAGGTTATGTTCCAAAGGCTCATGGTCACCAGAGATGGTGAAGTTCCTGACATGGAATGTTAATGGGTTAAATTCACCACAGAAAAGAAAGAAAGTATTTTTTTATCTGAAACAACATAAAAATGATATTGTTTGCTTACAAGAGACACATATTGCATTAAAAGATCAAAAATATCTGATTAATTCCCGATTGGGAACACATTTTGCATCTTTTGCTCCGGACAAGAAGGCTGGAGTGGTTATTTACTTAAGAAAAGACTTTTCGGCAAGATTGATTGAATCGGATAAACAAGGGAGATATGTTAGTATTGAATTAATACTACAAGGAAAGAAAGTTCTTCTTATTGGATTATATGCTCCAAATCAATAACAGCAAAAAAAAAATTTTTACATCAGAGACTAATTGAACTGGATTACAAATCTGTTATTATGATGGGGGACTGGAATGGAGTTTTGGTGCCATCTGAAGACAAGAAGGGATCTTCTAAAAACTTTTTTAATTCAAAATTGCCTAAAGCTTTTTTTGATTTGAAGGAAGATCTGGAATTAAGAGATGTATGGCGGGAAAGGAATATGAGAGACAGAGATTTTACTTTTTTTTCGGATAGACATAAATCTTTCTCCAGGATTGACTTTATTTTGATTACTACTGATCTTTCTTCTTCGGTTAAGAACGTTAAGATTTTTCCTAGGAAAATGTCTGACCATAGTCCTGTTTGGTTGGAGTTCTTTGCTGAAGATGCTAGTAGGAGATCCTGGAGGCTGAATGAGAATTTATTCACAAATGACTTGTTCTTGCAGAAATGTAGAGAACATATGAAAGAATTTTTTGTTACACATATGCATAAAGGTACCTCAATGGAAATGGTTTGGGATGCTACTAAAGCCTATATGAGAGGGGTTCTGATTTATATGAATAATGCTTATAGGCGTAAGCAAATGCAAAAACATTTAGATATTGAGGAAGAGATTAAAACTAAGGAGAAAAAGTTCATTTCGAATCCATTGGATAATAATTTAAGGATCTCAATACATTTATTGAAAGAACAATTTAATATGCTACTGGCTGATCAAGTAGCAACTAATTTGCGCTATGCCAAACACAATACTTTTTGTAACGCTAATAAGCCTGGTAGATGGTTGGCTTATCAATTAAGAAAAAAACAGAAATCACGTACTATAGATAAAATAGAAGTCTACCAACAAAATTTGATTAAGAGGAGTTTTTTTAGATTTTTACTCGAAATTATATTCTAAAGAAAATATACAAGCTTTAGATATAGACAAGTATTTACAGGGAGCTCATTTTCCAAGACTTTCAAAAGAACAACAACTTGAGATGAACTGCCCAATTACATCAGAAGAAATTTCTTTAGCTATTAAACAGTTGAAATTGGGCAAGGCTCCGGGAACAGATGGATTAACGGCAATTTACTATAAAAAGTTGTTGCCTGAAATGATTGAACCCTTAAAGATTTTGTTTAATGAAATTCAGACTGCAGGTGTAGTTCCTCCATCATGGAGGACAGCTTTTGTATCGTTGATTCCAAAGGAGGATCAAGACCTTACTCAACCTAAAAATTATAGACCTATATCGCTTTTAAATACAGATTATAAGATTTTTGCTAAAATATTGGCTAATAGATTAATGCAAGTTTTGAAACAAATTATTCACAGTGATCAATCGGGATTTATATCTGGGAGGTATATGAAATATAACGTAAGACAAATTGTAAACTTGCTTGAATACTTGGATAAGAACAACCAAGTCCCCGCAGCATTGATATTTTTGGATGCAGAGAAAGCCTTTGACCAATTGAATTGGCAATTTTTATTAAGAGTTGTTGAGGAGATGAATTTTGGAGAAGGTTTTCTACACGCTATTAAAGTTATATATCAACAACAAACTGCACAAATTATAGTTAATGGGGGATTAACAGAGACCTTTAAAATTGAAAAAGGTACAAGACAGGGGTGCCCCCTATCACCATTATTGTTTGTTTTAACATTAGAGATTTTATTAATCAAAATTCGAGAGTCCTCTATGATAAAGGGAATTAAAATAAAACGGAATGATTATCGATTGAGAGCTTTTGCTGATGACTTGGTTGTGACAGTATCCCAACCGTTACAGTCGGTTATAGATTTGATGGAAATTATAACTGAGTATGGTACGGTTTCTGGGTTTAAGGTGAATAGTAATAAGACTAAGATATTATCTAAGAACTTATCTATGACTGAAAGGGATATGTTATCTAGATTAACAGGTTTTGAAATTGTTGTTGTTGTTAGTTGCGAAGTCGTGTCCGACCCATCGTGACCCTATGGACAATGTTCCTCCAGGCCTTCCTGTCCTCTACCATCTTCTGGAGTTCATTTAAGCTCACGCCTACTGCTTCAATGACTCCATCCAGCCACCTCATTCTCTGTCGTCCCCTTCTTCTATTGCCCTCAATCTTTCCCAGCATTAGGCTCTTCTCCAGTGAGTCCATCCTTCTCATTAGGTGGCCAAAGTATTTGAGTTTTAGCTTCAGGATCTAGCCTTCTAAAGAGCAGTCAGGGTTGATCTCCTCTAGGACTGACCAGTTTGATGGCCTTGCAGTCCAAGGAACTCGCAGGAGTCTTCTCCAGCACCATAGTTCAAAGGCTTCAATTCTTTGGCGCTCAGCCTTTCTTATGGTCCAACTTTCACTGCCATACATTGCAACTGGAAAGACCATAGCCTTGACTATACGCACTTTTGTTGACAGGGTGATGTCTCTGCTTTTTAGTGTGCTGTCTAGATTTGCCATGGCTTTCCTCCCGAGGAGCAAGCGTCTTTTAATTTCTTGACTACAGTCCCCATCTGCAGTGATCTTGGAGCCCAGGAAAATAAAATCTGTCACTACCTCCATTTCTTCCCCATCTATTTGCCAGGAATTGAGAGGGCCAGATGCCATGATCTTGGTTTTCTTAATGTTTAGTTTCAACCCAAGTTTTGCACTCTCCTTCTTCACCCGCAACAAGAGCCTCTTAAGTTCTTCACTTTCTGCCATTAGAGTGGT
Source organism: Vipera ursinii (assembly GCF_947247035.1). NCBI lineage: Eukaryota > Metazoa > Chordata > Lepidosauria > Squamata > Viperidae > Vipera > Vipera ursinii. The sequence goes on along the minus strand of NC_139513.1, from coordinate 185,018,357 downwards.
ATCATCTGCATATCTTAGGTTGTTGATGTTTCTTCCGGCAATCTTAATTCCAACTTTTGATTCATCTAGCCCTGCCTTTCTCATGATGTGCTCTGCATATAAGTTAAATAGGCAAGGCGACAGTATACAGCCTTGCCGGACTCCTTTCCCAATTTGGAACCAATCAGTGGTTCCGTGTCCAGTTCTCACTGTTGCTTCTTGGCCCGCATATAGGTTTCTCAAGAGACAAATAAGATGGTCTGGTATGCCCATCTCTTTAAGGACTTGCCACAGTTTGTTATGATCCACACAATCAAAGGCTTTAGCATAGTCAATGAAGCAGAAGTAGATGTTTTTCTGGAACTCTCAAGCTTTCTCCATGATCCAGCGTATGTTAGCAATTTGATCTCTAGTTCCTCTACCTCTTCGAAATCCTGCCTGTACTTCTGGTAGTTCTCGATCCACATACTGCTGGAGTCTAGCTTGTAGAATTTTAAGCATAACTTTACTAGCATGAGAAATGAGTGCAATGGTGCGATAGTTTGAACATTCTTTGGCACTGCCTTTCTTTGGAATTGGAATGTAAACTGATCTTTTCCAATCCTGTGGCCACTGTTGAGTTTTCCAAATTTGCTGGCAAATTGAGTGTAGCACTTTTACTGCATCGTCTTTTAAGATTTTGAATAGCTCAGCTGGAATACTGTCACCTCCACTAGCTTTGTTGTTGCTCAGCTTTTCTAAGGCCCACTTCACTTCTCATTCTAGGATGTCTGGCTCGAGGTCAGTGACCACCTCATTGTGATTATCAGGGACGTTAAGCTCATTCTTGTATAGTTCTTCTGTGTAATTTTGCCACCTCTTCTTAATCTGTTCTGCCTCTGTTAGGTCCCTGCCATTTTGGTCCTTTATCATGCCCATTTTTGCATGAAACGTTCCTTTCATCTCTCCAATTTTCTTGAAAATATCTCTGGTCCTCTCTATTCTATTGTTTTCTTCTATTTCTTTGCATTGTTCATTTAAGAAGGCATTCTTATCTCTTCTAGCTATTATTTGGAATTCTGCATTTAATTGGGCGTATCTTTCTTTTTCTCCCTTGCCTTTCGCTTCCCTCCATTCCTCAGCTATTTGCAAAGCTTCCTCAGACAGCCATTTTGCTTTCTTGCATTTCTTTTTCTTTGGGATGGTTTTGGTTGCTACCTGTTGTACAATGTTGCGAACCTCTGTCCATAGTTCTTCAGGCACTCTGTCTATCAGATCTAATTCCTTAAATCTATTTGTCACCTCTACTGTATATTCAACAGGAATATGATTTAATTCATACCTGACTGGCCTAGCGCTTTTCCCTACTTTCTTTAATTTAAGCCTAAACTTTGCAACAAGAAGCTCATGGTCTGAGCCACAGTCAGCTCCTGGTCTTGTTTTTACTGACTGTATAGAGCTTCTCCATCTTTGGCTGCAGAGCATATAGTCAATCTGATTTCTGTGTTGACTGTCTGGTGATGTCCATGTGTAAAGCCGTCTCTTGGGTTGTTGGAAAAGAGTGTTTGCTATGACCATCGTATTCTCTCGACAAAATTCTATCAGCCTGTGCCCTGCTTCATTTTGTACTCCAAGGCCAAACTTGCCTGTTATTCCAGTTATCTTTTGGCTTCCTACTTTAGCATTCCAATCCCCCATGATGATAAGGACATCATTTTTTGGTGTTAGTTCTATAAGGTGCTGTAGGGCTTCATAGACCCAGTCAATTTCATCCTCTTCAGCACCGGTGGTTGGGGCATAGACTTGGACTGCTGTGATATTGAATGGTTTGCCTTGGATTCGAACTGAGATCATTCTGTCATTTTTAGGATTGTATCCCAGTATTGCTTTTCCCCCCTTCATGGATTACTGCCTTGTCGTGGCGAAGGGGCTTGCGTAATTCAATGAAGCTATGGGCTATGCCGTGCAGGGCCACCCAAGATGGACAGGTCATAGCAGAGAGTTCTGACAAAACGTGATCCACTGGAGAAGGAAATGGCAACCCACTCCAGTATCTTTGCTATGAAAACCCTATGGACAGTACCAAAAGGCAAAACGATATGACGCTGGAAGATGAGCCCCTCAGGTCGGAAGGCGTCCAACATGCTACTGGGGAAGAGCAGAGGGCTAGTACTAGTAGCGCCAGAAAGAATGAAGCGACTGGGCCAAAGCCGAAAGGACGCTCAGCTGTGGATATGTCTGGTGGTGAAAGGAAAGTCCGATGCTGTAAAGATTTTTTCTCCATAGGAACCTGGAATGTAAGATCCATGAATCAAGGAAAGCTGGACGTGGTCAAACAAGAGATGACAAGACTAAACATTGACATCTTAGGTATCAGCGAACTAAAATGGACAGGAATGGGTGAATTTAATTCAGATGACCATCAGGTATACTACTGTGGGCAAGAATCCCTCAGAAGAAATGGAGTAGCCTTCATAGTCAATAAAAAAATAGGAAAAGCAATACTGGGATACAATCCTCAAAATGACAGAATGATCTCAGTTCGAATCCAAGGCAAACCATTCAATATCACAGTAGTCCAAGTCTATGCCCCAACCACCAGTGCTGAAGAGGATGAAATTGACCGGTTCTATGAAGCCCTACAGCACCTTATAGAACTAACACCCAGAAATGATGTCCTTATCATCATGGGGGATTGGAATGCTAAAGTAGGAAGCCAAAAGATAACTGGAATAACAGGCAAGTTTGGCCTTGGAGTACAAAATGAAGCAAGGCACAGGCTGATAGAATTTTGTCAACAGAATACGATGGTCATAGCAAACACTCTTTTCCAACAACCCAAGAGACGGCTTTACACATGGACATCACCAGACGGTCAACACAGAAATCAGATTGACTATATGCTCTGCAGCCAAAGATGGAGAAGCTCTATACAGTCAGTAAAAACAAGACCAGGAGCTGACTGTGGCTCAGACCATGAGCTTCTTGTTGCAAAGTTTAGGCTTAAATTAAAGAAAGTAGGGAAAAGCGCTAGGCCAGTCAGGTATGAATTAAATCATATTCCTGTTGAATATACAGTAGAGGTGACAAATAGATTTAAGGAATTAGATCTGATAGACAGAGTGCCTGAAGAACTATGGACAGAGGTTCGCAACATTGTACAACAGGTAGCAACCAAAACCATCCCAAAGAAAAAGAAATGCAAGAAAGCAAAATGGCTGTCTGAGGAAGCTTTGCAAATAGCTGAGGAAAGGAGGGAAGCGAAAGGCAAGGGAGAAAAAGAAAGATATGCCCAATTGAATGCAGAATTCCAAAGAATAGCTAGAAGAGATAAGAATGCCTTCTTAAATGAACAATGCAAAGAAATAGAAGAAAACAATAGAATAGGGAGGACCAGAGATCTTTTCAAGAAAATTGGAGAGATGAAAGGAACGTTTCATGCAAAAATGGGCATGATAAAGGACCAAAATGGCAGGGACCTAACAGAGGCAGAACAGATTAAGAAGAGGTGGCAAAATTACACAGAAGAATTATATAAGAATGAGCTTAACGTCCCTGATAATCACAATGAGGTGGTCACTGACCTCGAGCCAGACATCCTAGAATGTGAAGTGAAGTGGGCCTTAGAAAAGCTGAGCAACAACAAAGCTAGTGGAGGTGACAGTATTCCAGCTGAGCTATTCAAAATCTTAAAAGACGATGCAGTAAAAGTGCTACACTCAATTTGCCAGCAAATTTGGAAAACTCAACAGTGGCCACAGGATTGGAAAAGATCAGTTTACATTCCAATTCCAAAGAAAGGCAGTGCCAAAGAATGTTCAAACTATCGCACCATTGCACTCATTTCTCATGCTAGTAAAGTTATGCTTAAAATTCTACAAGCTAGACTCCAGCAGTATGTGGATCGAGAACTACCAGAAGTACAGGCAGGATTTCGAAGAGGCAGAGGAACTAGAGATCAAATTGCTAACATACGCTGGATCATGGAGAAAGCTAGAGAGTTCCAGAAAAACATCTACTTCTGCTTCATTGACTATGCTAAAGCCTTTGATTGTGTGGATCATAACAAACTGTGGCAAGTCCTTAAAGAGATGGGCATACCAGACCATCTTATTTGTCTCTTGAGAAACCTATATGCGGGCCAAGAAGCAACAGTGAGAACTGGACACGGAACCACTGATTGGTTCAAAATTGGGAAAGGAGTCCGGCAAGGCTGTATACTGTCGCCTTGCCTATTTAACTTATATGCAGAGCACATCATGAGAAAGGCAGGGCTAGATGAATCAAAAGTTGGAATTAAGATTGCCGGAAGAAACATCAACAACCTAAGATATGCAGATGATACCACTCTAATAGCAGAAAGTGAAGAAGAACTAAAGAGCCTGGTGTTGCGGGTGAAGAAGGAGAGTGCAAAACTTGGGTTGAAACTAAACATTAAGAAAACCAAGATCATGGCATCTGGCCCTCTCAATTCCTGGCAAATAGATGGGGAAGAAATGGAGGTAGTGACAGATTTTATTTTCCTTGGCTCCAAGATCACTGCAGATGGGGACTGTAGCCAAGAAATTAAAAGACGCTTGCTCCTTGGGAGGAAAGCCATGGCAAATCTAGACAGCACACTAAAAAGCAGAGACATCACCCTGTCAACAAAAATCCGTATAGTCAAGGCTATGGTTTTCCCAGTTGCAATGTATGGCAGTGAAAGCTGGACCATAAGAAAGGCTGAGCGGCAAAGAATTGAAGCCTTTGAACTATGGTGCTGGAGAAGACTCCTGCGAGTTCCTTGGACTGCAAGGCGATCAAACCGGTCAGTCCTAGAGGAGATCAACCCTGACTGCTCTTTAGAAGGCCAGATCCTGAAGCTAAAACTCAAATACTTTGGCCACCTAATGAGAAGGAAGGACTCACTGGAGAAGAGCCTAATGCTGGGAAAGATTGAGGGCAATAGAAGAAGGGGACGACAGAGAATGAGGTGGCTGGATGGAGTCACTGAAGCAGTAGGCGTGAGCTTAGATGGACTCCAGAAGATAGTAGAGGACAGGAAGGCCTGGAGGAACATTGTCCATAGGGTCGCGATGGGTCGGACACGACTTCGCAACTAACAACAACATTGCTTTTCCTACTCTTTTATTGACTATGAAGGCTACTCCATTTCTTCTGAGGGATTCTTGCCCGCAGTAGTATACCTGATGGTCATCTGAATTAAATTCACTCATTCCTGTCCATTTTAGTTCGCTGATACCTAAGATGTCAATGTTTAGTCTTGTCATCTCTTGTTTGACCACGTCCAGCTTTCCTTGATTCATGGATCTTACATTCCAGGTTCCTATGGAGAAAAAATCTTTACAGCATCGGACTTTCCTTTCACCACCAGACATATCCACAGCTTAGCGTCCTTTTGGCTTTGGCCCAGTCGTTTCATTCTTTCTGGCGCTACTAGTACTAGCCCTCTGCTCTTCCCCAGTAGCATATTGGACGCCTTCCGACCTGAGGGGCTCATCTTCCAGCGTCATATCATTTTGCCTTTTGGTACTGTCCATAGGGTTTTCATGGCAAAGATACTGGAGTGGTTTGCCATTTCCTTCTCCAGTGGATCACGTTTTGTCAGAACTCTCTGCTATGACCTGTCCGTCTTGGGTGGCCCTGCACGGCATAGCTCATAGCTTCATTGAATTACGCAAGCCCCTTCGCCATGACAAGGCAGTAATCCATGAAGGGGAGGTTTTGAAATAGTGAAGATTATATATTTAGGAGTATATATTGTAGCCTCAAATGTACAATTGTATAAGAATAATTATGAAACACTAAGGTTGAAGGTACAAAGGGACTTAAATAATTGGAAAAAATTACAATTATCATTACTGGGAAGAATTGCAGTTGTTAAAATGAATGTTCTACCAAAGTTTCTCTTTTTGTTTCAAATGATACCTATATTGAAAAAGGATGCCAACCTTGATCAATGGCAGAACGGTATTAACAAATTTATTTGGGCGGGGAAAAATCCAAGAGTTAAATTTAAGATTTTACAAGATGCCAGGGAAAGAGGGGGACTCAAGGTGCTGAATTTGAAATTGTATTATGATGCAGTTGCCTTGACGTGGGTTAGTGATTGGCTTAATTTAACTAACAAGAGAATACTTCATCTTGAGGGATGGGATTTGGTATATGGATGGCACGCATATTTGCTCTACGATAAGAAGGTGGACGCGGTGGCTCAGTGGGTTAGGACGCTGAACTTGTAGATCGGAAGGTCGGCAGTTTGGCGGGTCGAATCCCGTGTGCCGCGTAGCAGAGTGAGCGCCTGTTACTCGTCCCAGCTTCTGCCCACCTAGCAGTTCGAAAGCATGTAAAAATGCAAGTAGAAAAATAGGGACCACTACGGTGGGAAGGTAACAGTGTTCCGTGCGCCTTTGGCGTCTAGTCATGCCGGCCACATGACCACGGAGACGTCCTCGGACAAGCGCTGGCTCTTCGGCTATGAAACGGAGATGAGCACCGGCCCCTAGAGTCGGAAACGACTAGCACGCATGTGCGGGGGAACCTTTACCTTTACCTTTAAGAAGGTGGACAGGGCTTTCAAATACCATATTCTTAGAAGTGCTTTATTGTGTGTCTGGAAAAAATATTATTATAAGTTAAATTATAAAATACCGATTTGGGGAATTCCTGGACACGCGATAGAGGGCGTATCTATGGGAGTGAGTATGGATATGGTTTCTTATAAGAAACTACTTAGATTGCAAGGGAATGATTGGCAACTTAAATCATTAGAGGAGTTAAGACAAGAAAACATAAGTTACTCTTGGTTTCAATATACCCAATTGAAAGCTAGGTGGAAGTCAGATCAAAAGGTTGGCATCACAATTAGAGATCAAAATTTAGTAAAACAAATTAGAGATTTAAATTGTGCACATATAAAGAGGATATATAATGCTTTAATTGAATTGGATTCGGAAACGGAACTGGTTAAAGACTGTATGATAAAGTGGGCACAAAATATTTAGGAACCAATTTCGTTGGACACTTGGGAGATAATTTGGGTCAGAAATGTTAAATTTACTCAGGCTCAAAACGTAAGAGAAAATTTTTATAAAATGTTTTATAGATGGCATCTGGATCCCAAGAAGTTGTCCAATATGTATCCTAATTTACAGTCTAAATGTTGGAGATGTGGTAGTTTAGAAGCTACCTATTTTCACATGTGGTGGACTTGTAGAAATATAAAAGCTTTTTGGATCAAAATTTGGTGGAACATTCAAAAGATTTTTAAGAGAAAGATAAAGTTTTCTCCGCAATTGTTTTTATTGGGTATTGTTGTAGATTGTGATGTTAAAGAAACTAACTTGATGTTGAACATGATAACAGCAGCACGGTTACTGGTGGGACAATATTGGAAGAAGGATAATTTGCCCACTATAGAAGAATGGGTGTTTAAAGTTTTGAATCTTGCAGAAATGTCTAAGATTTCTGCTTATTTGAAAGATCATTCACAGGAAAGATATATTTTAGTTTGGAGGAGATGGATAAATTATATTCAGAACAAATATGGGACTAAAAAGTTTCATTTAGCTTATGAGTAGATTTTAGTGGGATATTGTTATTGGTTTGTAGTTATGTTAAAGGGGAGTTAAAGCACATTATGAATTTGGTTAATTGTATATTATGCATAATTTTTATTTATAATATGATTATTGTAACTATAATCCTGCATTTAGCTCTGGGAAGTGGGAGGGGGAAGTGGGCGGGTTTGGGGTGGGAGGGATTTGGGGATATATTGTAAAATTTTGTTTTTGTAAAACTCTTTAATAAAAAAAAGTAGGAAAAGCAATACTGGGATACAATCCTCAAAATGACAGAATGATCTCAGTTCGATTCCAAGGCAAACCATTCAATATCACAGTAGTCCAAGTCTATGCCCCAACCACCGGTGCTGAAGAGGATGAAATTGACCAGTTCTATGAAGCCCTACAGCACCTTATAGAACTAACACCAAAAAATGATGTCCTTATCATCATGGGGGATTGGAATGCTAAAGTAGGAAGCCAAAAGATAACTGGAATAACAGGCAAGTTTGGCCTTGGAGTACAAAATGAAGCAGGGCACAGGCTGATAGAATTTTGTCGAGAGAATACGATGGTCATAGCAAACACTCTTTTCCAACAACCCAAGAGACGGCTTTACACATGGACATCACCAGACGGTCAACACAGAAATCAGATTGACTATATGCTCTGCAGCTAAAGATGGAGAAGCTCTATACAGTCAGTAAAAACAAGACCAGGAGCTGACTGTGGCTCAGACCATGAGCTTCTTGTTGCAAAGTTTAGGCTTAAACTGAAGAAAGTAGGGAAAAGCGCTAGGCCAGTCAGGTATGAATTAAATCATATCCCTGTTGAATATACTGTACAGTAGAGGTGACAAATAGATTTAAGGAATTAGATCTGATAGACAGAGTGCCTGAAGAACTATGGACAGAGGTTTGCAACATTGTACAAGAGGTAGCAACCAAAACCATCCCAAAGAAAAAGAAATGCAAGAAAGCAAAATGGCTGTCTGAGGAAGCTTTGCAAATAGCTGAGGAAAGGAGGGAAGCGAAAGGCAAGGGAGAAAAAGAAAGATACGCCCAATTAAATGCAGAATTCCAAATAATAGCTAGAAGAAATAAGAATGCCTTCTTAAATGAACAATGCAAAGGAATAGAAGAAAACAATAGAATAGGGAGGACCAGAGATCTTTTCAAGAAAATTGGAGAGATGAAAGGAACGTTTCATGCAAAAATGGGCATGATAAAGGACCAAAATGGCAGGGACCTAACAGAGGCAGAACAGATTAAGAAGAGGTGGCAAAATTACACAGAAGAACTATACAAGAATGAGCTTAACGTCCCTGATAATCACAATGAGGTGGTCACTGACCTCGAGCCAGATATCCTAGAATGAGAAGTGAAGTGGGCCTTAGAAAAGCTGAGCAATAACAAAGCTAGTGGAAGTGACAGTATTCCAGCTGAGCTTCAAAATCTTAAAAGACGATGCAGTAAAAGTGCTACACTCAATATGCCAGCAAATTTGGAAAACTCAACAGTGGCCACAGGATTGGAAAAGATCAGTTTACATTCCAATTCCAAAGAAAGGCAGTGCCAAAGAATGTTCAAACTATCGCACTATTGCACTCATTTCTCATGCTAGTAAAGTTATGCTTAAAATTCTACAAGCTAGACTCCAGCAGTATGTGGATCGAGAACTACCAGAAGTACAGGCAGGATTTCGAAGAGGCAGAGGAACTAGAGATCAAATTGCTAACATACGCTGGATCATGGAGAAAGCTAGAGAGTTCCAGAAAAACATCTACTTCTGCTTCATTGACTATGCTAAAGCTTTTGATTGTGTGGATCATAACAAACTGTGGCAAGTCCTTAAAGAGATGGGCATACCAGACCATCTTATTTGTCTCTTGAGAAACCTATATGCGGGCCAAGAAGCAACAGTGAGAACTGGACACGGAACCACTGATTGGTTCCAAATTGGGAAAGGAGTCCGGCAAGGCTGTATACTGTCGCCTTGCCTATTTAACTTATATGCAGAGCACATCATGAGAAAGGCAGGGCTAGATGAATCAAAAGTTGGAATAAAGATTGCTGTAAGAAATATCAACAACCTAAGATATGCAGATGATACCATTCTAATGGCAGAAAGTGAAGAGGAACTAAAGAGCCTCTTGTTGCGAGTGAAGAAGGAGAGTGCAAAACTTGGGTTGAAACTAAACATTAAGAAAACCAAGATCATGGCATCTGGCCCTCTCAATTCCTGGCAAATAGATGGGGAAGAAATGGAGGTAGTGACAGATTTTATTTTCCTGGGCTCCAAGATCACTGCAGATGGGGACTTTAGCCAAGAAATTAAAAGACGCTTGCTCCTTGGGAGGAAAGCCATGGCAAATCTAGACAGCACACTAAAAAGCAGAGACAATACCCTGTCAACAAAAGTGCGTATAGTCAAGGCTATGGTCTTCCCAGTTGCAATGTATGGCAGTGAAAGCTGGACCATAAGAAAGGCTGAGCGCCAAAGAATTGAAGCCTTTGAACTATGGTGCTGGAGAAGACTCCTGCGAGTCCCTTGGACTGCAAGGTGATCAAACCAGTCAGTCCTAGAGGAGATCAACCCTGACTGCTCTTTAGAAGGCCAGATCCTGAAGCTAAAACTCAAATACTTTGGCCACCTAATGAGAAGGAAGGATTCACTGGAGAAGAGCCTAATGCTGGGAAAGATTGAGGGCAATAGAAGAAGGGGACGACAGAGAATGAGGTGGCTGGATGGAGTCACTGAAACAGTAGGTGTGAGCTTAAATGGACTCCAGAAGATGGTAGAGGACAGGAAGGCCTGGAGGAACATTGTCCATAGGGTCGCGATAGGTCGGACACGACTTTGCAACTAACAACAACAACAATCCATTAGACGAAAGGTTGTTTATTCAGCCTGCCTGGGGGCCATCATCAAAGACCAGGGAAAGAATCTTTGAACTGAGAAGAAAGAGGGGGGGATTCTGGTTTGTATCTCCAATTGGAATTTGAAGGGGAGGAAGCAAATGTTGTAAATGCATGGAAGATTCCTTTTCCCATGAAGGGTTTTGACACTTGAAACTTAACTGATCCGGGACTGACCAAATGGACTGAGGGGAGGGGTTTTTACTCGGGGACACTTTAAAAGTATCAATCTGTGACACAGTTTCCAGATTCTGTCTAGATTTTCCACTGTCAATCATGTTTTAGTAACAGTTCCTGCTTGGACAATCCTGTCTCCAAGATCTTTCCTAAGATGTGGATTGGGGTGGCTCCTGACAGCTATCTCTGCAAAAGAGGGAATAAATTGACGATAAAAGTTGGCAAACGCCAGAAAACTTTGAAGCTGTTTGCGGGTGCATGGGAGTTCCCATCTAGAACTGCTTTGACTTTGGCAGGTTCCATTTCTATCCCCTCATTTGAAATCTGATACACCAGATAGTCATGTCTGGTGAAATTCACGCTTTGACAGTTTTGCATACAATTTGGCTTTCAACAGTTTCCTTAATGTCTCATGGACCAATTTAATGTGTTCATCCATTGTTTCAGTGTAGATAAGGATGTCATCAAGATAAACCAAAACCCCTTTGTATAAATGATTATGGAGCACTTGATTTATCTATTGCATAAATACAGCAGGGGCCCATTGCAATCCAAAAGGCATCACTTTAAATTGGAAAATCCCCAAAGGGCAATTGAAGGCTGTTTTCTGTTCATCCCCCTCCCTAATACGGATCCAATAATAAGCTTTTCTTAAATCCAGCTTGGTAAAAATTCTTCCTTTAGCCAAGGTGGGCTAACATGTCCTTCATCAGGGGAAGGGGGTACGTGTTTTCCATACTGACAGCATTGAGAGACTTGAAATTGATGTGTAATCTAAGAGAGCCATCTTTCTTTTCCTTGAAAAGCATGTGAGCGACCATGGGTGATTTGGCCAGCTGAATGAAACCCAAAGCTAAGTTTTTATCGACCTACTCTCTTAGTTCTTTCATCTCTCTGAGTACAACCTTGATTTAGGGAGCTTGGCACCGAGCAGAATTTCAATAGCAGTTCATAGCTATTGTGTGTGTGTGGGGGGAGGATGTCACATTCCTTCTCACTAAAGGCTTCTGCCAAATCTCGGTACTCAGTAGGAACAAGTTGAATCCCCACAAGCTTTTCAGCTACAGTTTTTAGGATTTCATGGGACTCTCCATGAGTTTTGCAGATGACCAGTGTCTTTGTTTTATCATCAGTATCAGCTGGGGAGGGCCCTGTCCCCAGTCTTAATTTGCACATTCCCTCCTCCCACCAGATGTGAAGACACCATTTGTCAAGCCATGCTACCCCCAAAATTACTGCTTCAGTCATCTTTGGAACCACCACAAAACGGATGATTTCCCAATGCCAACCCATTTTGAAATGTACAGGTTTTGTTAGGTGTGTGGCAGGGGCACCTCTGATGAGGGACCTGTAGGCCTGCTCAAACCCCATTGGGGTTTGAGACAAGGGACGAGGCAATAGCTTGGCTCGGATGTCCAGTTTCAGTAAAGTGGGTAAATTAATTAAGCACCAAGAGCACCCCGAGTCTATTAGGATGCTCAGATTCATGTGAGCACTATCAGTCTGGCAGGAATGGCAAAAGGAGGAATGGGCTGACTCACCATGGGGGTCCTCCTTGCCTTCCTCATCGCTATTGTACGGTGCAAGCATCTGCTGCAGCTTGGCTTGGGGCTTGGCTTCGAGCTCGGCGGGAGTGGAGGCTTCAACGCCCAGGCCTTGACAGTTGGTTCCTTCTCTTCCCCCTCTGGGAGCTCTTTGTGGTTTTGATGCAGCAACTGGCACACTCCTGGGTTGAGAGTGAGGAGCGGGGCACTCCCCAGCATCATGATCCATCTGACCATACTGGTAGCACTTGATGGGAACTCTGGTTGGCACTTGGGAGACTCTGGTGGCTGCAGAGGCTTCGGGATGTTGGCCATAGAGGTGTTTCTCTTGGACATGCAGCGGCTTGGGTTTGGTGGTGCTTGACTTTTTTGGGCGATCCAGTTTGATGATGCCATATGGTAACACTCACATAATAGATTAGGAAAACCTTGAATGATTCAGGCTTGAAGCAAGTCGCGATCTAGCCCGTTTGAAGTAATTGACCAGTGACCGTTCATGCCACTGCCCCAACCGTTTAGCAACTCTTCTGAATTCACGGACATACTCTTTTGTGGGGTGACCTCTTTGCCTCAGGTGGTGGATTTTTTTCTCGGCCATCAGAACTCAGGATTTATCTTCAAACTGACCCCTCAGTTGCTCCATGAATAAATTAATGTTGTACAATTCAGGACTTCTCATCATGGAGGTTGGTCACCCAGTCGGCCATTTCCTCCTCTAAGTTTGACACTCATTCACCTTCACCTGGGTGAAGCAGCACAGGCTCCAGCAGTTGGGCTGGAACTTCAGTGAGGGGGAGGGAGAGATGGGTAATTTGGGGCATTTCTCCCCATTGCACCCACCTCCTGGGCAACAGGAATCGTATCTTTTACCTCTAGCTGGCCAAACTTCTCCTTAAGCTGTTCGAGAGAGGGGCTGTGGACTGCTGACTGAAATCTCCACTTTCCGGAGTCATCCCATCCCATCGAGCCCTTTCCTTTCTTTCTGTCTGCAGATGAAGAACCCTGGGATAGCAGCAATAAAAGCTCCTCTCCAGCAGTTTCAGGAGTGCTCCTGTGTTGAGGGGCAGCCTTGGCTTGGAAGAGGTCTGCTAAGGCTGTAGTTCCTTCCTACGGTACCAGGTTCCCAGGTTGGATCAATCTGGTTTTCGGCCAAGCTTCTGCCAGTGATGCCTCCTCAGTGGCTGGAGTGCCAGCCTGCACTCCACAGCCTGAGTCTCATTTCTGCTAGTATCGGTTTCAACTTTCTTCTTCATCTTGAGTCTTCACCGAATCTTTACTGCTCCCCCCAAAGTGAGTGGCTAGGTGGTCGGGGCCCAGCAGCCCAAAAAATGAAGTTTTTAGGAGACTTGGTTTAATGTCATGGTTCCGACAGAGACAAATAAAGCAGAACTCTGAGGCTTGCAAGTTCCTCAAAGAACATGTTTATTGGTACAAAGTATCAGCACATCAAAAGTGAAACCAAGTCTGAATAGACATGTAACAATCCCCAATACAAAGTTAAAAAATCCCACCCCTAAAGCTACTATGTTCCCCAATACATCTTCTTTGCGGGCTTTTCATGAAATGCCTAGCCTCCAGTCCTGGGAGCAGCCAATAACCTTGATTCCCACAGAAGAAAATCTGTTTAGTCTAGTGAAGCACCTGGTAAACCCTCCTCCCTCCGGACTATGTGTCAACTGAAAATGAGTAGGGAAAATGACTGCAGCCATGCTCATTTTCAAAGTTGACATCATGGAAGACTTGCACAGCAGCAACGGCAGGAGGCTGAGGCACAGGGAGGGAGACAGACGATCCCGACACACCACCCATTCTGTCCCACCACCTCTCACCTTGCCCATGGCTGCACCAGGGCAGGCAGCCACACAGTGCATTGGGATTGCCTGCCTCCTCCCATGCCTCTGCCTCTGCCTGCTGCCGGTGCCACTGTGCAAGCCTCCCATGAGCCAGGAGGCCATGCAGCACATCAGGATTGCCTGCCTCCCCCACCTCTGTGTTCAGAGTTACCTGCACTATGCCAATGAACTGGCGGGCTGCAGTTGCTGCTGAACACCGTCGGCCCCCGCCCACTCACCACCTTTTGTGCTGGCCATGTCCACTCCCCCAGCTTATTTTTGGGGTAGGGTTTATATTAGGCCCACCCCAAAAAATCAGGCTAGGTTTTATTTTCTGGGTGTGGCAGAGCCCATTCCTATTTCATTTATATCTATCCCCTCTAACCCCAAAGCAAATATCACCTTTCCCTGGCTTCTGCCATACTCCCAAGGGGGAGGGGGTATGTGCCCGTGGGTTTATTGCCTCTGCTTCCTCTGTCCGCTACAATGTAACTGTTTGCTTTCGTTTATTGCCTTTGTTTCCTCTATCCACTACAATGTAACATCTTGCTCCCCTGCACTATATCTCTCTCCGAACTTATCTCCCTAAACTGTCAGCTAGAACAAGGGAAGGAATAAAGAATGCAACCTCCCTGCCTGGTTTGGTTCTACAATCCCAGAGGAAGGTGTGAAGAGCCGTCAACCATCGCTGTGTGATCTGGAGACGGACCGTTGTTATCTCCCCTTTTCCCACGATGGACCTAACACCTGGGGATTGGTCGTCCCACACTGGCCGGATGGAATATGGGGTGGGGTCTTGCTTGAAGATACCTTAACCTATTGTTCTGCACAGGAAATCTCGGATCCTGTCTAGTATGCTTTCTATCAACTACTCTTAATAAAAGTTCCTGTTGGAAGAATTCATTTCCAAGAGTTCTGCTTTCTTAAAATGTGGGATTGAAGTGGGTCCTGACAGGGTGTCTTATTTTTGGGGAAACATGGTATGTAAAAAATAACTACATCTCTACAGAAATTCACAAAAACAAGAATGAAAACCTTCTTGAATTTATTTTATTTTATTTTAATTCCATTTATATCCCACCCTTCTCCGAAGACTCAGGGCGGCTTACAAGCTTAGCATATGAATACTTATGGGTTAATATAAAAGAAAATAGGAATGTCATTGTGATAGGTTTATACTACAACCACCCAAGCACAGGAAATAGATGAAATTTTGCTAACCAGTTAGCTAAGGTGTACAGGAAATACATGGTAGTAATAGGGGACTTTAACTACCCTGATATCAACAGGAAGACAATTTCTGCAGCAAGTGGGAGCTCAAAGAGGTTCCTGGTGAACTTAACAGACAACTTTTTTATCCAAAAGATTGAAAAGGTAACTAGAGGATCAGCTACACTGGACTTAATTATTACTAATAGGAATGAAATAATTGAAGGGATGGAAGTTGCAGGAACTTTGGGGGAGAGTGACCATGTCATACTAGAATTCAACATAATTCAGGCACAAATAGTAAAGTCAAACTAGTGTCTTAAGAGAGTTATCTTCAACAAACCTAGAAATAACTTAGGAAGGATTCAGGGGTGTCAAATTGCCAGCCTTTGGGCCGGACGCGTCACACAGAAGCCGCGCCCACCCCATTGGCGGCAATGGCAAAACCATCCGGATACATTGCACGATGTCACGTGACGTTGTGAGTTTGACATGTCTGTGGAAAATTCTAAAGAGGAAAACAACTCAGGATGCTTGTGAAACTTTGAAAAACAGGATTACAGAAGTCCAGTCTAACAGAATACCACAGAGAAAGAAAACAAGGGAACCCAGAGAGAACCAGTATGGTTGCATAAAGAATTCCCTTATAAACTGAGAGACAAAAGGGACAAATATAAAAAATGGAAAGAGGGACACATAACTAAAACAGACCACCAGTAAATAGCTTGAATCTGCAAGGATGAAATCAGGAAACTTAAGGCTTAGAATCAACTAAGTAAAAGCAAAATTTTTATTAAGTCTGACTTAATATTAAGAAAACGATATATGATGTCCCTTTAACTATTTAAATGGATTTAATGCATGTGTTGATGTTACAGGATGTAAATATGCATGTACTTGTATATTCAAAATATCCCATGTTGTTCATTTATTATTTCTGAACGATTTTCAGATAATGTCAGGTAACGTTGACTAGATAGAAGCCCTCTGAGGTCCCTTTCAAAATACTAAATGTGTATGGATTTAGCATTTCACTCGTCCCCACTTTGACAGCTTCGTCCAAATCCCGTGTGCTTCCCGCTCTTCCTTGAAACGGTGGTTTAGTAGGACCATTCCTTACTTTCTTTGAGGTTCATGAATCCTTGTTCGCAGAAATTCAACAAGTTAAGAAAAAAAAACATCCTTCTAAGCTATATTCCCTGAACTCCTAACTGTCGCGAGGAGAATACCGATAGCTCACGCTTCCTGCAATCGAAATCAAGACCCGCCCAATACCAACGAGGATCGACTTCGAGAGCCCACTCCCCATCACCATGGCAACTGCAAACCTCGCTAGTCAAGGCAAAGGCAAGTCATGTGCTCCGGAAGAGCCGCCTTTTGGCGCCCCCTGTGGCCGGAAGTAGGTCAACGAGACGACAAGGCGGGGGAAGCCTGAGCCAAGGAAATTAAATAGTCGGCAGAACCAGTCGGTTTATATCGGGAAGCGGCGTTGACTTCGGGAAAGGCGATCTGCCGAGGGGGCGCGGTGGCAGCCCTTTGGGCCCCTCCCCTCCTTCCTGGGTTTCTTCGCGGCAGCTGCCAGATCCCGGCTCCGCCCCCCCCTCGACGCTAGGAGGGCTGGTCTGGGTCGTTGGCGCGCCCCCTTTGGGGTAAACGCTAGGCCTAGCTGGAATCTGAGGTAAGGAAGTGCTTCCCGACCAGGACCGCACCTGCAGGTCACTTTTCATCCTGTAGTCATTGTGTTTCCCGCTCCTCCTTTCGCTCCATGCAGTTTCGGACCATTTTTTGTTACTGAGCTTATTGTTCGTTGTCTTTTTTTCCCCACCGGTCTCTTGATTGCTCACACAATGAGTAGCGGTATCCCGGGTCAATTGTTTACTTTGTCTCGCTCCAGACGTGCCTGGTTTCTGTGATAGTTGCACTTGAAACACGTGGTTCCCGCGTTAATAGTTTACCTGCACAATCTCTAGAACGTTCTTATAAACAAAGCTTGCAGTAGTTTTCGCAGAATGAAGGCTTTAGCACCCTACTTGGTCCTTCTCTGCCCTCCTACTCCTACTATCTATTAAAAATCCTTATTGGAATCTAGAGAAGTCTGTCGCTTTCTGATTAACTGCCGAAAAGCATCTGACCGGCTTCTTCTGTAGAATAAGACTCATTTAGATTCTTACTGATTGAAAGCATCAAAAGGCAAGGGAGATAACTCTGGAGCTGGCAAATAAACTTCCAAAATCTAAATGTATTCCACTCAGAAATTCAAGATTTTATTGGGGATGGATAAATGGATAAAAGTTACCGAGAAATGCATCAGTCTAAAAATAAAAGTTAAAACATAATTCATCTCTAGTATCTAAACATCCAGCTTAGAACTAAGGAGAAATTTCCTGGCAGTGAGAACAATTAATCAGTGAAATAACTTGTCTTCAGAAGTTGTAGGTGTTACATCACTGGAGGTTCCTGTTTGAGCAGGAGGTTGGGCTAGAAGACTTCCAAGATTCCTTCTAACTCTGTTGTTTTGTTACCTGTTCTTTCCTTAGGATTTGTCCTAATTAAAACAAGTTCTAATTTTTTTCTTGGAGAAAGAAACATTAGCTCCTTGAAAAGTTAAACTTCAAATTGTGTCAAAACCAGTTGAAAAAAGATTCATCCTTTTAAGGAGAATGGAAATGCAGGGAGTTGAAGATTGATTCAGAAGGCATGGGGGAATTATGTTATTTCTTTCAAAATTTATTTCCCCTGCTTCTAACAGTTTTTTAATTTAATGACGTTCAATGCCTTTATTATAAGTTTCAGTAGAGAAAATACAATGAATACAGTTGCCTTAAGAAAAGGTTCTCCAAATAATAGCCATTAGCGCCATTTACTTGCAGAAATTACTTTTAATGTCTGCCAGAGTCCCTGAGCTAAGTTTGCAATATTTTTGAAATGGTTAACTTTACATTGGCGTGTCAGTGCAGAGAGCACAATCCCTATAGATGTTTAGGGTTGTGCTTGACAGTTTGCTCTTTTTTCCCCCAGGGTTAGGGGTTAGAATTTTTGGGTGTGGGGGAGAAAGAGACAAAAGAAAAAGTAGTACATTTTTAAAACAAAACCATTAAAAAGTGAACTAATATTGTGTATAAGGTGCTCAGAAAGAATGATGCTAATATCACTTTATTACTGAGTTGCTGAAACCCAAGGTCACATGTAGCCTCTAAAAACTGGAATATGATTCTCAGAGATCTCCAAAAAAATGTTACTAAAGTTGTTACTAAAGATAAGATTTTAAAGTTAAATTAACTAATATTTAGAAGCTTGGCTTTTGTTCAGGCCTATTTGTTGCGTTTTTGAGCCCAACATAGCACTCAAACTCTAGATACTGTAGCTCCCTTTTTCCAGAAAAAGAATTCTGCACTAATGTGCTTGGCAGAGGCAAGTTGTATAAACTTTAAAATAATTTACTTTGGTTTGCTGATAATTATAGGTTTGTAAACACATTATGTTATGATCAAATCTCAGTAGCACTGTAGCTGTATTTTGAACTAATTCAGGTTTCTGAATTATTTCTGAAGATAACAGAATTCAACGATTTGCAGCAAACAAGTTAAGAAAATTTGAGTGTTGTCAGTTTGTCTTTGGCCTAGAAATAATTATAGCTGGTATCTCAACAATAAAAAATAGTCTGGTAGTATCTTGTCAAATTAGCAAGTTATTAGAAAGCACTTCAGAACAGTCTTAATGAGGGGGCAAGATGTTCCAAAGAGTTATGGCAGAAAAGGCTCTTCCAGACCCTGCTAGCTGAAATTCCCTGAGAGACGGGGCCTATAACTTGCCCTTCTGCTGGTGGGGGGCGGGGGGGCAGTCCCATTGTTGTGAGATGGTTTCTCAGATCGGAAAGGGACAACTTGCCACAGCCAACTCATTGTGGCCACTTCGCCATGGGACAACTTACTGCAGGACAGTTTTAACAATTCTATTTAATTATTTAAAAAAAGATATTTTAATTTTTGCACTTCATATTTCATTCTATCCCTCCTTTTGCATCCTTTCTTTAATGATTCTATTCCATTATTTCTTTGATATTAGTGTAATTCTTATCCCAACAGTGAGTTGTCCCACAGTGAATTGGCTGTGGCAAGTTGGCTGTGGTGAGTTCGCCATGGCGAATTGTCAGACTCTTCAGATACTCTGGACCCATGCCATGCTGGGTTTTAAAAGTGAAAACCAAGACCTTGAATTGCATGCAGAATCCAACTGGCAGCCAATGCAGCTCGCGGAACAGTGGTGTCAGGACCTACTTCACCCACATCTTAAGAAAGCAGAACTCTTGGAGACAGTTTTTTCCAAGCAGGAACTTTTACTAAGAAATAGGAGATAGCAGGCATAATAGACAGGATCTGAGGGATTCCCTTACAGATTGATATTTTTAAAATGCCCCCAAGTAAACCCCACCCCACAGTTCATTCGGCCAGTTCCAGATCAGCCAATCTCCAGGTGGCAAGTTCATCGTGGGAAAAGAAAGAAAACATCAGTCTGGTTCCGTTTGCAGCATTATCATTTCCACCACTCTTCACACCTCTTCAGAGAAATAAACCAGATCCGGGGGGTTGTATTTCTTTCCCCCACCCCCTTTTCTAGTTGCCCGTAAGTTCAGAGAGAATGCCTAGTATAAAAAACAATTGGTTACATTGTAATGGATAGCAGATAGGCAAATGAACAAAAGGTTACATTTAATGGAGGAAGTGAAAGCAATAAAGCCCCATGCCTGTTCCCTCTCCCCCTTGGGAATATGGCAGAATCCAGGAGAAGGTGAGATTTGATTTTAGCTCAGAGGAGATAGAAATGAACTATAAATTGATTCTGACAAGTGGTATAACATGGGCCACTCTAGGGTCCCCCTCAAATTGCCTGTGCTACTGCACACTGCACCAATTATAGCCTCTGAATGCTCCTCATGACCAATCGCAACAGAGATATATTGTGGAGTGGAGAAGATGGATTGATTATATCCAGAATAAATATGAGACTAAAAAGTTTCATTTAGCATTTGAATAAGTAGCGGATATAATGTATAACTAGCTTGTAGTCATTTTACTAAGAGTTAAAGTGCAATAGAATTTAATATTTTATAGTTGTTTGCATATTTTAGATTATGTTTGTTTGTATTTTTATACTCTGTATTTTGCTCTGGGAAGTCGGGGAGGGGGGAGGGGAGGGGGGGTTGGGGAGAGGGGAGGGGGGTTGTATTCAAAAATGTATTGTAAAACTCTTCAATAAAAAAAGAGTGCATTGAGTAGTCCAAAAATAAGGTGACCAGGGCTTGAATGACAGTGCAGGGATTCCCGATCTAGTAAAGGACGCAACTGGTACACAACATGAAGTGGAGAGGCTTTCCTAGCCATGACTACCACCTGCTCTTTGAGCAGGAGTTGTGAGTCCAGAAGAAACCCCAATGTAACCTCATCCAGAACTATAGATGTTAATCCCAGATCCTGAAGCTCCATGTACCCAAAGCCATTTGGTTTTGCCAGGATTCAGCTGAAGCCTGTTGTTCCCCTCATGCTCTCCTGGCACCATGAGGGTAGGTACATCACTTGGATCACCAGGGATGGAGGTATTAAAGTTGAGTGTCATTAGCATCATTAGATACCTCATCTCGTGGTGCCAGATGATTTCATCCAGCAGCTTCATTCATGTAGATGTTAAAAAGGAATACCAAGCCCTGCAGCATGCCACAAAAGAGCAGCCATGGGCTAGATTTTTCACTGCCTATCAACACTGATTGGGACTGACCTTGGAGAAAGGAGCCAAATCAGCACAACAATGTGCTGCCCAGGCTCAAACCCCATAGGTGCCCAAAGGGATACCATGGTTGATGGTATTGAAGATCGCTGAGAGGTCAAGGAGAACAAGAATGATTACAATACCCCATCCTGCTCTTAGTAGAGATCATCAACAAGTGCAACAAATGCTATTTCTGTCCCATAACTGGGCCTGAATCCTGACTGAAAAGGGGCTACACAATCCGTTTCATCCAGGGCCCTCTGAAGCTGCCAAGCAACATCCTTTTCTACCACTTTCCCTAGAAAGGGAAGATGGGAAAGTGGATACTTTATTTTTCAAGGAAAATGCTGTCTTCCCTAGAACAGGCTGAACACTGCTACCCTAGGCACATTGCTCCACTCTTATGCCATTTCTCTCTTATCTGGATTAGCTTTTGGTTCATCTACCGTAGTTAATGAACTAGGTATGTCCAATATGTGACCCATGGGCCACATGAGACCCTGGACAACTAGTAATGCAGCCTCACAATATATAATAAAAATATTAAAAAGTAAAGGATATTTGACCCTTGGCACTCTTCATGTCCCTCTGTTTCACATAACCTCCTTCAGATCCACCACGGTTATCCCAGTGTCATTCTTTATAGTGTCTAGCCAGCAGGTACTAGGGCAGCCCCTTCTCCTTTTTCCACTGATCACTCCTAGCCTGTTTGACTTTTCGAGTGAGTCAGCTCTCATGACATGACCAAAGTCTGACAGTCTTTGGCAATCTTGACTTCAAATGATGTTCTTGGTGAGGTTCGGTCTAGGATTTCTTTGTTATTTTTGCAATCCATGGGATGTGTAATAGTTGTCTCCAGCACCACAGTTCAAGGGCATCCATCTTTATTCTATCTGCCCTTTTCAGAATCCAAGTTTGACTGAAGCAAATCCTTTACGAATCCTGTCTCTTTGTTTGATAGTTGTAACTCATCCTAGAAAAATCAAATCAGATAGGATCTTGCACATTGTGATCTTTCTATCCAGAAATATTTATTTACACTTAGACTATGTATAGATAGATAATTTCATAACAATTCAGTAGTAAAACGCAAAATGAATGAAATAATCAAAATTTGAAAAATGAAACTTGCAATTGAGTTCTTGTAAAATGGTGTTTCCCTCTTAGATATTTTTTCAGTATACTATGATTATATGTATATATATTTATATATAAAATGTATTTGTATTTTTCACATTGAAGTCTTGCTTTACCTTGTTATTTAGAGAAAGAATCTATTAATCACAACTGTTGTTAAATATGAAATTTCTTCATCACTGTAGTTTACATCATTTGTATTATTAGCTAATCTCAATGTACACATGTACTTTGACAATAAAGGTTTATTATTATTATTATTATATTCAAATAATATAAATAACACAATTACATTATTTGTATAAAGGCATCCTTAAGAAAAATCTCCAAAGAAATTTGGTGTGTTATATGTGCAAAGTGTGGTGAATCTAGAGCCACTTAAGTGAGATTTTTTTGTATGGCTTTATAGCTGTAGACCTTCCCTTTGGTAAGGGAAAAGTCATTCCATGGAGTGCAATGTCAAAAATGTCATTATTTTTTAATGTTTAATATCAATATTTCTAAAAGAGGATTTCTACTTTCATTGAAAATAATGCAGTGGCAATTGATTTTCAGATTGATTTTTAATAAATATTAATATTTCATATTGAACTGCTGAGATTCAGCATTATGTATGGACTGACTTCTTCCACTCTACAACTCCAAAAATCACTCTAAAGCAGAGGTCTTCAAACTTGGCCGTTTTATGACTTGTGGACTTCAACTCCCAGAATTCCTCAGCCAGGCACGCTGGCTGAGGAATTCTGGGAGTTGAAGTCCACAAGTCATAAAAGGGCCACGTTTGAAGACCCCTGCTCTAAAGGGTCTCTCAGTCTCTGAAGGAAATGTTGAGCCATGCATGGGAATTGGAAATGGAATTGCCTACTACCTATCATATGCAGACACTGCATATGACTATTGAAAGTCACTAGTACATTTTTGTAACTTTAGAATGTTCTTGGGAGGAAAGAATGAAATATTTTTAGTAATCTAATTAATTCTGAATTATCTCAAAAGTCAGATAGACCCCTTTCATTAATATATTATTAATCTTTAAAATGTACATTTTGCTTCAAAAGTATATTTTATTTGAATTATACTTTAAACTTAACTTTTATTAACAAATGCAACTCTGTAATTACATTTAGTTGTAATTACATTGCATCCCATAAATAAATAATTTCAATGAGAGTATACGTGAAATGGATAATACATTTTGTTTCTTATTTGGGGGAAAACAGCTTCATTCCATTTATGGGATAATGCTGAAGTGTTTCAAATGTTCTGTTATATAGAAATAATTGGAATACAGAACAAGCTTCTTGCTTTCTTGCTTTTTTCTCAAGGCCACAGATGCAGATGATATGATAGCCTAATAGCTGCTAGTTGCCATTCAACCTACAGAAAATTGGCCAAGGTAACCTTTTTAAAAAAACTTCTATGAGAAATAATATGACTGATCAGCAATAGCCATTTTAATCTTCTCCAGAAAGACTGCAGAATCCAAAATGATTCCTGACCAAGTGCTTAAATATGTTTCTTCTCCCAAACATTTCACTTTCTCCTTATTCAATTCAGTTTCTGTCAATGACTTCAGGGTGTAATCAGTCCCTGCTTGCTTTTTTACAAACTGTAAACAGCAAGTAATTCACAAGCTAGAAAACAACAGGTAAATCACAGTAGTGAGAAAATTTGAAGTCAAACAGTGTTGCTTGAAATGGCCAGTTTTTGTTTTTTTTTTCTTTTGTCTGAATGAAAATCTTGGGGAAAAATTACCCCTGTTAATGTACCTGCAATCCTGTGTCTATGGAGATTCTAAGTCATCCAGGTCATGGTTATCCCAAAGGTGGTTTTTTCAAGAGGCAACTAGACTTGCTTGTTTTTCTTTGAAGATGTTTCACTTCTCATCCAAGAAGCTTCTTCAGCTCAGTCAACTTCAGTCAGAGCTGAAAAAGTTTGGATGAGAAGTGAAATGTCTTCAAACAAAAACAAGAAAGTCCAGTTGCCTCTTGAAAAAGCACCTTTTAGACTGCAATTCTATAAATTTCTGATTAGAAGTCCAACTTTATTATTACATGCATTAATAATTTAGGCTGTAGCCTAAATTGAAGAGAAATGAAATACAGGTAATCCCCGATTTGTGAACGTTCCCTTAGTAAATGTTTGAAGTTATGTGATAAGCACCCCCTAGTGCTTACGAGCAAGTCCCGAAATTATGAATGTTGCCACACCACGGCAGTTCTTCACTCTTACGAATGACCACAGTGGCAGTGCAACATTTACCCTGGTTATTCCCTCCCTTCCCCTTCCCCACCTTTCCCTAGGCAATAGGCCTTCAATACTCACCTTGTGAGGATTGAGATTCTTTGCTTTCTTGGCCTAAAGTAATGCAAGAGCACTTGAGATCAGTGGTATGAGATCTCATGCTACTGATCTCACATCATCTCATGGTACTTTAGGCCTCTGTTCTCTGCAACAGAGAATGGAACCGAAGCTGGGGGGCACACTTCCATGTGCATCTGGAGGCTGGATCCAGGCGTTAGAGGCCTTTTCCAGGCTGTTGCTGCCTGGATCTGAGGGTGGGGGATGTTGGATGTTCTTCCCTTGACAAGATGAAGAAGCAGCTATTTTATGTTTCTACTTGTGTTTCACTTTTAGAGTTAAAGTTAGATAAAGATGGGAGGGGGAAGGAAGAATATGCATGGGGGATTAGTTAGACGTAACAGCAGCAGAGCATTTTCAAGGTTGTATGTAATAAGCGGTGATAAGAACTGGTGGGTTAAGCTAAGGAGGGAAATCTTACCTTTCAAACTAATTGGAGAATGTGATTTATGACGGTTAATTAAAGGAGGGAACTATGCCTTAATATTATTGTGCTCAGGGGAGAGGAATCCAGATTCCGGCTTTAACCAAGTATTGCCGATGTTATATTGCTCTAATAAAGACTTTTTAAGGTAAACAATACCTCAGAGTTCTTTGAAGAGTTCATCTGTCGGAACCTTGACATATGACCCACACAACTGTATTTCCTGAACTCTGTGGTAGCTCTACAATAAAGTCCATAAAAATCTCTCTCCAGGGTGCTGAAGGGTTCGCTACCGGCTACAACAGACCAGGGATTTTCCCTTGCCTTTTCTTTGCTGCAGTGCAAATTGGGCAGCTGGCCACATAATGTTCAATGTCCTTTTTTCAATGATGGGCACCAGGATTGCCTTTTTATCAGGTGTAGGATCTTCACAAATCCAAAGTGTCCTGCTAGTTTTGAATTATGGGAAACTTGCATACATTTTAATGAGTGGCAGGGACATAGAGTTCCCCCACCACTGCCCATGCTCATCCATCCTGCATCAAGCAGAGGTTTGTATGCTTTGAAAACCACTTATTTTTCTTTAAAGCTTGTTTGAATGCAGTTGAAGCAGCATTGTTCAATGGTGTGGCACTTCTTTAATGTGACCTTGCAACCATTGGGGCCGCTAGTTGCTGTGCTGGTAGTAAAAGTTTTACATCAGACTTGGAGCTATTAAACTGTGGCATTCTGGATCAGCTAAGAAGTTCCTCCCCCTGGCAAGTAGTGGATAGTGCAATTGAATTGGTAGAAGTGTTGGGCCCACTGTGCTTCTTTAGGTGACAGCTTCCTGGGTGTTTTGAGAGCTTATAAGTTTTTATGGTCAGTCCATACTTGGAAGGGGATTTTGCTCCCTTCCAAGAAGTGCCTCCAGGTAAGGAGGACACTGCATAAGCTTCCTTCTCCCAGATAGCCCAATGCTGTTTGGTTTCTGATAATTTTTTGGAGCACATGGCTGCTGTTAGCCTTTCTCTCGTTCTCTTGGTGCAGTACTGCTTCCTTAGCCACATCACTGGCATCAGCTTGAATTAAATCCCTTTTCTGGATCCGGGTGTTTTAAAATTGGCTCCACCGAAAAAAACATTTTCAGCTTCTCAAATGCTGCTTGGCACTTCATCATCCATTTCAGGGGCTGGCTGGGCTTCGACTTATCAACCGCTTTCATTTTTAACGTTGGTGATAGGACAATTTGGGAGAAAGGGGATGAATTCCGGTAGAAATTCACAAACCCCTAAAAGTTCTGTAAGCTGTTTTGTGGTGCGGGGAGCTGCCCATTCCAGAATGGCATGTACTTTCTCCAAATCCATCTTCACCCCTTCATGTGAGATCCGGTAGCCAAAGTAGTCAATTTTTTCTTTGTGGAACTCGCATTTTGATAGTTTTGCTGCATAAAGCTTGGCTGCTCAGAACTTATTCAGGACTGCACTGACCAATTTTACGTGTTCTGCCTTTGTTTCGGTGTAGATTAGGATATTGTCTAGGTACACCAAAAACCCCTTATACAGGTGCTCATGGAGCACCTCATTGATCAGCTGCATAAACACTGCAGGGGCCGCTTGCAAGCCAAAAGGGAATACTTTAAATTGGAAACACTCGAGGGGGCAGTTGAAAGCAGTCTTCCATTCATCCTCCTCCTTTATTCTGACTCTTTAGTATGCCTCCCGTAGGTCCAGTTTGGTAAATATCTTTCCTTTCGATAGGTGGGCCAGCATATCTTTCATGAGGCGCTGTGCATACACATTTTGTATGTACACCACATTCAAACCTCTGTAATCTACACAGAGACAAAGAGCCACATTACTTTTCTCTGAGTAGCAGGGATGGCCACCCAGGGTCTAGCCGGCTGGATGAGCCCATGGGCCAGGATCTTATCAATGGGCTGACACAGTTCGTTCAGCTCCTTAGGGGTCATGGAATACAGTTTTGGCTTTGGTAGTGTAGCCCCTGGGATGATTTCGATGGCACAATCTATGGGTCAGTGGAGGGGCAATTAGTCCGAACTTCTTTTGCTAAAAACCTCAAACAAGTCCTGATATTCTCTAGGTATGGTTCGTAGGGCTTCACCACATAAGGTAGCCGCTATTTCCCAAGTACTTTCCCACCTTGTATCGACTCAGCAACGGGGTTTTCTCTTTAGGGAAGTTGAAACATCCCAGTCACCCGTCTATTAATGGGTTTCATTTTCTCAGCCACACTAGCCCCAGGACTAGAGGCCATTCCATTCCAGGGGCCACAATAAAGGTGTGATGACCCTGGGCATGGGACAGAGGCAATATAGGCAGCTGACAGTTCAAACCGCCCCTTTATTGCTCCAAATGTTTTCCAAATGCTCCTACGTTTCTGGCAAGTCCCAGAGTAATGTGACGACACACACACACACGCACACACACCCCTCCAGCAGCCTCTGCCTGCAAGTAGTGCAGCACAAAGCTGTAAGCACAACAGCTGCTAAAATAAGAAATCCTGCAGGGCAAGGGACTAAATCAATGAGTTCAGGAAGCAAAGGAACAAGGCAATTAATCCAGGAAGCAAGAAATAAAGCAAGTCCAGGAAATGTCCAACATCGGCAACAGCACACAGCTCTCCATGAATTTGACATTTGTTCTCAACAAATGCCCCTCCCCACAGCGTTTCTTTAAGTTTCAGTCCCCAGATGTGCCTTGTGGAGAGGAGTGGGGTGCTCTCCTCCTGAGTAGGCAAGTCAGCCTGTGCTGTTCCTGCCTTCCATTCTTAGTGCTCAAGGATCAGGAGGAAGTGGTCCTTGCTCATCGTCTGAGCTCTGTATCTCATGTTCACTGCTTAGCCTCTCTTGGTCATCTTGCCCCTGTTCTTGCCTGCAAGCCATCCCAATCCTGAAAGACCTTGGCCTGCTCCTCCCCATATTCCTCCGAAGCCAACGATGCTTCCCTCTTGATCTCTGTCGGCTCCAGTTCCAACTCATCTTCTGAAGAGTCAGGCTCTTACAAGGCCATGACACTATCCACCCATAGGGCCTCCTTCCCCGGGACCATGCGGCTTGGGACTTTGCGGGAACTGCCATGAAAGTCGCGGACCACGCGAGGAGCGTGAATGTCAGTGGTATCAACCCAGTGAAGTCCTCTGGTCCATAGCTTTTTCACGCCACGAGGTACTGAACCAGCAGGAATCCTGAATGCTGTCCACTTCATACTCCACCTCCCCATGAGGGGCTACCATTCCCGGCAGCAGTGGAGCCAGTCAGTGTGGACTGTCGATCGTTACTGGTATTAATAATGACCTGTGGAAAACCGGGTGAATCCGCATAGTCCATGGCACAGATAAGAGAAACGCCACCAGATTGATCACCGCTTCAACTGGAAATGGCCCCAAGTAGCAGTGATCAAGTATCTTCGATGGCCATGCCCTTGGCAGGAACCATGTGGGGAGCCAAACTTGATCACCCACAACTAACAGGGATGTTTCGATGATGCTGGTCTGTGAATCATTTGTAGTTCTCCTTGGCTTTCTCCAGCTAGTTTCAAACCACTAGTACATGGCTTTCAGCTTTTGAAGGAACCTATCGACAGCAGGAACCAGGGAGTCAGAGTGAACAGGAAGAGTCGTGGATGGAAGCTGTAACATTCAAAGAATGGGGACACACAGGTACATGCATGCTAGGGGTTGTTGTAGGTGAATTCTGCCACAGCCAGCACCTCTGCCCAGTTGTGTTGGTGAAACAGCAGAGGTACCATTCCAAGATGGCGTTCACCCTCTCAGTACTCTCATTGGTTTCAGGGTGATGGACGGATGACACACACCTGTACATGCAGTTTTGTGAGTAGTTTTGCCAAAAGCGTGCCATAAATTCGACATTACTCGGTCCGATAACCCATAAAGCCAAAACAGGTAACTCGGTAATTAAGTCCGAGACCTCACCCCCATGGTCTGTCCAGCGTGGATAGCGGCTGTAAGATACCAGTAGCATACTTGGCCTGTTGATAGATCCCGCATGATGTCACATAACCCAACACATCATGCTGGAGTCAGGGCCACCAAAACATCCTGGAGACAAGGTGCAGTGTTTTGAAGACCCCAAAGTGACCTGCCGCTGGGCTGTCATGATACTGTCACAGAATGAGGCCACAAACGTGTGATAATACTTCATAAACCCCAACAGTCACTGCATTTACTTCACCAGCCATAGAGGTTGCCATACCTGCAACAACTCGACTTTTTCCGGGTCCATCTCCACACCGGCAGGTGAGATATGATGACCCAGAAAGTCTTATCGTTGTTTGTGCAAACTGACACTTCTCTCGCTTTGTAAATAGGTGGTTGTCCCACAAGTATTGTAACACCAGCCGCATGTGTTTCCATTGGTCTTGTGGAGACAAGTAGATCAGGATATTGTCCAGGTAGACAACCACAAACTGATCCAGCCAATCCCTGAAGACTTCATGCATAAAGTGCATGAACATGCCAGGCGTGTTGATCAAGTCAAACGGCATCACGATATATTCAAAGTGGCCATAACTTGTCTGGAAGGCTGTCTTCCACTCGTCACCAGTCCGAACTCTGACCAGGTTGCAGGCACCCTGCAGGTCCAGCTTCGTAAAGATCTTTGCCTGACAAAGCCATTTGATTAGGGATGAGGGGAAATGGGTACCAGTTCCATACTGTGATTGCATTCAACTTATGATAATCACAGCACAGTCGCAGCTCTCCCAACTTCTTAACAAAGAGCACCGGTGCAGCCAACGGGGAGGCAGAAGGCTGGAGAAACCCTTTTCGAAGATTCTTCTCAATGAACTCCCGCAACCACCAACTCCGTTTCCAATGGAGTAAATCCAGCCCAACGGCACTATGGCATCGGGCACAAATCAATTAGGCAGTAATAAGACCGATATGGGGACAACCGATCCACCTCCTTTTCCCCAAACACGTCGCCATAGTTCACCAACATAGGTAGGTCCAGATCCATGTGCATAGCCTCACCCACTGCACAGACGTGCAGGTGAAGGGTGACACATTTTTTGTTGGGGAGCCGCACTTCCCCAGACAACAAGATGATCTGCGGATCATGAGTCAGTAACCACTCCTACCCCAGCACCACAGAAGTGGGGCACTGCGGCAACATAAAACATGGCTTCTTCCACATGTGGCCCAATTCGCATGTGAAAGGGTCTGGTCGCGGTAACCACAGAGCCTGAATGAAGGGGCAGACAGTCAATCATCACCAAGACTGGCAGTGACACCTGCTGCTGGGGGATGGACTCTTGTGTGGCAAAGACTGAGTATAAAATTGGTTGTGGCCCCCGAATCCACCAGGGCCTGGATCTCTACTGTTCCCTAACCAGGCATGAACACGCTGCTAGCACGAGGTGCTTCACAAGATTTGGCTGTGATGGAGATGGCTGGGCCAGACCCGTTTCCCACTGCTGCTTTCGGTGCCTTAGCAGGACACTTGGCTGCCATATGGCTTGACCACTGCAATACAGGCAAAAGCCTTTGTGCTGGCGCTGATCTTTTTCATCTTGGGTCAAGCGAGGTCGTGTAGTCTCCAACCGCATCGGCTTGTCCAGAGGTGGTACCAATGGCAGTGCCATCTTGACAGGTGCAGGTGAGGCCTACGTCATCGCATCCATTGCTGCTAGAGCCTTGCGTCAATGCGAAGGCACAGGTGCATGAGCTACTGCACTGTGCAAGGGAATTTGGTGCGCACCATCTCGTCCAGGAATCCAATGAAAGACCTTCATGGAACTGGTCTATGAGTGCCGCCTCCTTCCATTGCAAGTCCTAATAGACCACCTGGAAGTCAGCTATGTAGTCTGCAAGTGATCCACACCCCTGTCGCAACTCTCTCAGTTACCGGTTTGCTGTCTGGGCTCGTAACAGGATCTGCAAACATGGTCCTTAGCTGATGACAAAACTTGGCATAAGTGTCCAGCAACAGGTTGGGCTGGGTCAGCAGGGGTGTTGCGCACCGTGCTGTTGACCCTGACAAAAGGCTGATCAAAAACTTACCCCAGTCAGCGGGGAAGTCCTCAGGCCAAAGGCTCATGTAAAGCTGGCATTGCCCAAAAAATGCTGCAAGATTGGGCCAGTGAGCCATCAAATTTATCTGGCACCACTACCAGGCATTTCTGACCTGGCTTGTTTCTGGCAAGTCCCAGAGCAAAGTGACGACACCACTCCCCCCCTCCAGCAGCCTCTGCTTACAAGTAGTCCAGCACAAAGCTATAAGAACAATGGCTGCCAAAACAAGAAATCCAGCAGGGCAAAGGACTAAATCATTGAGTTCAGGAAGCAAAGGAACAAGGCAATTAATCCAGGAAGCAAGAAATAAAGCAAGTCAAGGAAATGTCCAATGTCGGCAACGGCACACAACCCTCCATGAATTCAGCGTTTTTTCCTAACAAATGCCTCTCCCCATGGGGTCTCCTTAGTCCCCAGGTGTGTCTTGTAGAGAGGAGCGGGGCGCTCTCCTCCCTAGTAGGTGAGTCAGTCTGTTCTGTTCCTGCCTTCTCTCCGCTCTCTGTGCCCAAGAATCAGGAGATGATGGTCCTTGCTCATCGCCTGAGCTCTGTCTCTCATGTTCACTGCTTAGTCTCTCTTAGTCATCCTGCCTGTTACTTCCTGTCTACAAGCCATCCCAATCCTGAAAGGCCCTGGCTTGCCTCAGCTTGCTCCTCCCCATATTCCTCTGAAACCCCTGATGCCTCCCCCTCGATCTCCTTTGGCTCCAGTTCCAGCTCATCTTCTTCCACAGAGTCAGGCTCTGACAGGGGCATGACAAAAGGTTAGAGTCTCTGAGTGGCTTCCCATGGTTAGTCCCAGGGGTTCCATAGTTAATGTGGCTGGGACGCCCCCTGTGATGGACCCATCAAGTTGGCAAAACAAGATGTTTTTTTGACCTTCTCATCCAGGCCCCTAACTTCCTGACTAGGGCTGGGCTGACCAGGCATAGGGTGTACCCTGAATCTAAGAGGGTGGTTAAGGTCACCTTTCCTAGAATTAACAGTTCTATGGGCATGGTCATTGGTGCGATTGGCCCACTTACTAACAGGTTGTTATCATAGTCACTTTCAGGTTTCCCCAGCTCATCAGTTGGAATTCTACCCCCTGACTTTGGGGTTGGACGGAACTGTCAACGCTGCTGACATAAAATGTTCTTGCTTTGACAAAAGATGAAGAAGCAGCTATTTCATATTTAAAACTTTTGTCTTACTTTAGAGCTAGAATCGGTTGTTTCTGGGGGAGGTAGGAGTAAGAATGTCTTTCAAGGCTATTTTGAAATAAGAGAAGATAAGAATTTGGCGGGTTGTCTAACAGAAGGGAAAACTGACCCTTAAAACTAATTGGAGAATGTGATTAATGACAGCAATGAAAAGGAGAGAATTGTGTTTAGTATATTGTGCTAAGGGGAGAGGAATTCAGATTCCAGCTACCCTACCAAGCTTTGCCAATGTTATAGGGCTGTAATAAAAGACCTTTAATGTAAACAATGCCTCAGAGTCCTTTGGAGGAGCTCAACCATCGGAAACTTGACATCAAGCTGGAATCCAACTTGTCGCTGTCTCCAAGTTTGGGAGATAGGCTGAGAAAGAGTTGGGGAAGATCCCATAATGGACGAAGAAAAATTGCCTGAAGCCAGCTTCCTGGCACCAGCAGCCACCCCAAGGGTGGAAGGGCCAGCGAAGAAGCCGGTAGGGAAAAAGTTTCAGCAATCCTCCCAGCTGGGAGCTAGACCCAAACAACCAGCAGAATTGGTCTGGTTGTCAGAGTGGATTAAGCCCAGCGGAGACTCCAGGCGCCCTGAAGTGGCCTTGCCATCCCCAAGGGCTTCAAAGGCAGAGGGGGTGGAGTGACAACAAGGAGACGATTCCTACAAATAGCATTCCCCAGACCGGTGGGGAGCTGCCAGACCATCTGAGATTGAATACTCAGGTGAGTGGAAATATCCGTCTGCAGCCCATAGTCAATCAATTGACTATCTAGCAGAAAGGTTTGAAGAGCTAGAAGTGAGGAGCGCAGAACAGCTCCTGCCGAGAGAGGCCGCCAGCCCCCCTTTCACACAGCTAACAGCCCTCCAACCCCTGGAGTTCCCTGCTAGGTCCCACAGAGGAGGAGAACCTAGGGCCCCCGCAGCAGTGGGGAGTATGGCAACCCCCACAGAAAAAGGGGCAGCAACCTTCGGGTGATGCAGAAGCCTGGGGGGCAACAGCTAGTTGGAGGACGACGACTCCATGGAGGCTGGTCACCACCCCAGAGCCCCAAGCAACCACTGAGGGGCTCGCAATTGAGGGAGGTGCCACAGCACTTGAGGCTAATACGTCTCCTAGTAGATCAACAGCAGAAGGCACCACAATTCCCTGCAGCCCAAATCCAGAGTAGACAACAGCAACTCTTATCTATCCAAAAACCATTGAGGGGCCTACAACAGCAGATAGTGCCACGACTTCCCGCCAGCCGACAGCAGCCTCCCCTTAGATAACCACAGCAAGGGGAGCAGCAGCAGGGTCCAAATGTGCAACCCCTGGACATACAGCAACACAAATGGGGTAGCCAGCAACTGGGGGTCCAACAGCAGCAGTGGGGGCCCTGGCAGCCCTTGAATCAACAACCAGGATGGGGCAACTGCAACTGGGGGCACAACAACAGCAGTGGGGCCCCCGGCACCCATTGAACCAACAACCAGGGTGGGGCCAGTAGCAGTGGGGGCCCCAGCAACCAATGGTGAGCTCACCCTTCAGAGCAACCTTCGATGGGGAC
The DNA here is from genome assembly GCF_947247035.1 of Vipera ursinii. Classification (NCBI taxonomy): domain Eukaryota; kingdom Metazoa; phylum Chordata; class Lepidosauria; order Squamata; family Viperidae; genus Vipera; species Vipera ursinii. The sequence continues at coordinate 184,984,703 of NC_139513.1, read as the reverse complement.
ACAGAGAAACTTATTTTTTTCCTCAACCAAGTACGCTCTCACTTGAATCATTGGGCTTATCTCTACCCTGACCCAGGTGCTATGGTCAATGTGATTGCATCCAGCCTAGAGAGAGAAGCATCCGAATGGTTAAACAATTTATATAATGAGCAAGCCCATGAATTGGAGGACACCCACCTTTTCCTTCTAGGGCTGAGAGAAAGATTTGAGAACCCATCCATTGCCCTCAAAGCAGAAGAACAAATTCACAAGATAAAACAAACTGGCCGGCCTGCCCTGGAGTACATGTGTGAGTTTTACAACAGTGCCAGTCAGATAGAGAGATGGCCTGAGCAATCCATAATTCATCATTTTAGAGAAGGGTTAGATGACCACCTTTCTCAGGCATCCATCTACCGAGCTGTGCCTGACCAGCTGCAAGAATGGTACCAGGCAGCAGTGAAATTAGATGTCCAGCTCACCCGGTATAAGAAGCCTCTCCCACCTGAAGCTGCATGAAAGCCAGAACCCAAATGGCTACCACCACCCCCGAAAACCTCCAACTACTGCTACTGCCAAAAGACCTAGGCCACCTACAGGCCTGCCAATCAAGTGCTTTCAATGCGGAGAGCAGGGACATCGAGCAGCAAACTGCCCAGTTCCCTACCTGCAACAGCAGAGTAGACTGGAAGGAGCAATGAGGAGGAGACCTGCACAGCAGCCACCGAGAGAAAAATCCAACTGGGCTACCCAGGAGCCCATTGCCCAGGTTACATCCCCCACCCAAGATGATGCTGGCCTACCAACTGGACCCGCCCCTACTCTACCTGGCTTTGAAAGCAACGATGAAGGGGAGAACGACCCTATGGTGAGTCGACATGTCCCAGCTTTTTCATTGCCTGCTAAACTCATAATCCCTAAATCAGGGGCACAAGTAGACTTGAAAGTACTGGTCGGTTCTGGCTGCTCCCGATGCATCATTAGCCTGTCATGTACCCTGAGATTGGGCATATGGGCTAAGCCACTCTCCAAACCTGTGAAGTTTAAGCAAGCCGATGGGTCCCTAATGGGAGGGACTTTAGTCACGCAATTAACGGAGCCCTTATACCTAGAAATAGGCGAGCACTGGGAGTTTATTCGCTTCCTGGTGGCTCCAAAAATGACTGAGACTGTGATCCTAGGACTAGCCCAAATGGAAGCCATTTATCTGGTGGGAGAAAGGAATGAGAACTGTGAGACTACCCATAGGGTCCAATCCCCCCATTGATTTAACAGATGTTATGGGATTTTAGCCCACCCAATGAGCGAGCACACATGGCTGCCTTACGGCCACCAGGTGAGACACTTATCCACAGTAAGTACCGGGACCTAGCAAAGACACTTAGTGAGAAAGAATGCGATACCTTGCCTCCTCACCGGCCAATGATTGTTCCATTGAACTGTTGTTGGGGGCCAAATTTCCCCGACCAAGAATGTATGCTATGTCCCCACTTGAAATGGAGGCAATGCAGTGATATGTGGATACAATCCTAGCAAGAGGATTCATCGAATGGGCCATGGGAGCCATGGCTACCATGGGAGCCCCTGTGTTCAAAGAAAAAAAAGAGGGCCTCTTTGCATGGACTGTAAGGGTCTTAGCACTGTGAGTGTGGAAAATAAATACCCTCTCCCCCTCCTGAAAGACTTATTTACTCACCTGGCGAAGGGGAGTGTCTTCACTAAATTCGACTGAGAGAAGCATATTACCGGGTTAGAATAAAGGAGGGGGATGAGTGGAAAACAGCCTTCAACTGCCCCTTGGAAAGCTACCAATTCAAAGCCATGCCATTTGGACTGCAGGGGCCCCCAGCTGTATTCAAGCAGTTTATTAATGAGGTCCTACATGATCATTTATACAAAGGAGGTCTGGTGTATCTTGATGACATCCTGATATACAGTACGAATTTGACTGCATAAGACTGGTCAGAGAAGTGTTAAAGAAACTATTGAATGCCAAACTTTATGTCAAATTGTCAAAATGTGAATTTCACCAAACTCGATTAGATTATCTTGGCTATAGAATTTCCAATGAGGGCATTGAAATGGACCCAGCCAAAGTGAAAGCAATAATTGAATGGCAACCCCCAAAGACTTGCAAACAACTCCAGAGCTTCCTAGGGTTTGCCAACTTCTACCGTCGATTTATTCCCTCTTTTGCCGAGATTGCTCTACCCCTTACAGAAGTACTCAAAACAGGTAAGGGAGGGGGAAAACTGCAACCTGGCCAAGGACTAACATGGACTATGAGTTGTCAGACAGCTTTTGAGAATTTAAAAAGACTTTGCTGCTAAACTGATTCTAAAGCAAGGCTTTTCAACCAGTGGTACAGGTACCACCTGTGGTACATTGGCACCTGGCAGGTGGTACGCAACCATCCTAGAAAAGTGGTAGCGGGGGAGGGGAATGAGCTGAACCGGTGGCAGCATTGCACAAGCCTGAGTGAGAGATGGCTGGAGCTGCAGGGCTGTCAGGGCTCAGCGGAAGCACCAGGATCAGCGCTTCTTTGGGGCTCTAAGGGCTCAGTGGAAGCGCCAAGATCAGCGCCAGGCTCCAGCTGCAGCTCAGCGCTGAACCAGGCACTTCTGCTGAACCCAGAAGAAGCGCTGATTATCTGGAATGTTGCAGCATCTCCAGGGTCTTGTGATTTACATTCAGATGCTTGGCAACTGATTCATATTTATGATGGTTAGAGTGTCCCAGGGTCATGTGAAGTAGCCAAAACCTGCTGCAACCACCTAGCAGAGGGAGGACTAAAAACCAAACACCCTCCCCACCCCACCCCCGCTGCCAATCCTCAACAGAAATGCTCACAACAGTAAAAACCTCGGACAGGAAGAAGAGCGCCGCTGGGCAGGCAGGCAGGTGTCTTGCTTGGCTGTTGCTTGGGGGGCACTTTTTTAGTGTCATTGTAACTTTGAACAGTCACTAAGCAAACTGTTGTAAGTCAAGGACTACCTGTACTTCATCACTTTTTTCCTTTTTTTTTGGTCATCAAGTTATTGACACCTTGCTAGGCGACTGGTGGTACTTGGATATTACGATATACTGAAAGTGGTACAATGGGTGAAAAGGTTGAAAAGCCCTGTTCTAAAGCACCCCTGCCCAATGGAGCCCTTCGTAATTCAAGGTGATGCCAGCGACATGGCAGTCGGAACTGTATTACTACAAAAGAATAAAAGTGGGATCCTGCAACCTTGTGCCTACACCTCTAAGAAATTCACTGAAACTGACGGAAGGTGGACAGTCTGGGAGGAGGCCTTCGCAATTAGTTGGGGCTATTAAACTGGTGACACTGTTTAGAAGGGAGCAAGATGTCTTTTGAAGTATGGACAGATCACAAAAATTTAGAGGCACTAAAAATTCCCCGCAAATTATCCCCAAAGGAAATGTGATGGGCACAGTACTTTAATCGTTTTAACTTTACTCTAAAGTACATACCAGGAAGAAAAAGCTTCCTAGCTGATGCACTATCGAGATTGCCCCTGTACAAAAGCAAACACAAAGAAGTTAACGAGGCAATCATCTCTAGTCCACAAACTGCTGCCCAACTCACACCTCCCAGGCTACCTAATCCTGATGACCCTGGGGTAAAGAAAATAAAATGAGAACTCTTCACCGATCAGTGGTTCAAAGACAATCAGACATCCCTAATATGCAGGGATGGTCTGGCTTATAACGAGGGAAAATTGTATTTGCCTGAAGCTCTCTGTCTTAATGCTCTCTAACACAGCCATGATGTAAAACAGGCTGGACACTTTGGTTATCTAAAGACTAAATCTCATTTGCCGGCAATTTTGGTGGCTGGGAGTAAACAAGACGTGGAAAATTATGTCAGGAGCTGTACTGTATGTGCCACCATGAAAAGAATCCCAGGGAAAACCTCTGGGTTACTGCAAATGGTGGCCGACCCTTCTCAGCCATGCGAAGAAATAGCTATGGACTTTATAGTAGACCTACCTGACAGTAGAGGAAATACTGTCATCTGGACTGTGATAGACGTGTTTTCAAAACAGGCTCATTTTATCACCTGCAAAGGAATCCCATTGGCCCAACGCTATACTAAGTTGTTCCTAAAACATATCTATCGGCTACATGGCGCTCCTAAGTGAATACTTTCAGACAGAGGGATGCAGTTCACAGTGAAATTTTGGAGGAATTTTCTTAAATTAATTGGATCATCTCAAGGCCTATCAACTGCTGTTCACCCAGCTACTAATGGTGCCACAGAATCTGCCAACAAAATGGTGGAACAATATCTTAGATGCTACGTTTCTTACCAACAAACAAACTGGACTGACCTCCTCCCTTTTGCAGAGATGGCTTACAATAATTCAGTACACAACAGCACCAGCTACCCTCCTTTCCGGGTAGCCACAGGGAAAGAACTCAACTCCATACCGCAATACCCTCAGTTGCCCTCTGCTTCCCAGACACTTGACGGGTGAAGGGTTGGAAATAAGTTTGGAAAAACACAAAGATGGCCTTAAAAAGACTTTTGAGACCTACAAAAAGCAGGCTGATAAAAAGAGAGCTCCCCAAAAGACATTCCAAGTTGGGGGAAAGGTTTATTTGTCAACCAAATAATTATGCCTTAAACTACCCAACAAGAAATTAGGACCAAAATTCTTGGTGTCTTGCCTCATTGTGAGAATCATCAACCCGGTCACAGTAGAATTGAGGCACCAATCATGCAGTTGTACTAGGGCAGGGGTAGGCAACCTTGGCTCTTTTATGACTCATGGACTTCAATTCCCAGAATTCCTGACCCAGGTGTGCTGGCTCAGGAATTCTGGGAGTTGGAAGTCCACGAGTCATAAAAGAGCCAAGGTTGCCTACCCCTATACTAGGGCAACCCTGGCTATGCATGCATTATATAGGTTGTCATTTAGCCTGTCCTGGAAAGAGCTGATCAAAATATCTTCAGGCCAGTTGAGGCACCATGCCAGGTCCCTAAACTCTTCTGTGTCTTGAGTTACTTGCCAGCGTCCCTGCCTGACAGTTTTTATGCGATCACGTTCCTTTTGGTCAGCCAGGTGATCCTCAAGCCTCTGTTTCAAAGCTGTCATGAAACAGTTAAGGTTTTGGAGCTCTGGTGCGTTGCAGTTCTGCAGGGTAACCATCCACTGAGCTGCGGTCCTGTCTAGGGTGACAAACCTGATTCTGGCTTCCTCGCTGGGGAGGTTTCTCCCATAGACTTGCATGGGCCAGGAAGAAGCCTAGTGTTTGGGGGGGTCTCCATCAAACTTCACCCCTAGAGGGACCAGCTTTGCTTCCTCTGGTGGGGTTTTTCCTCTGGGGGATGATGGAGTGTTCCCCCCTCTGGGGGTTGCTGGCTACTGTGCCACGGGGTTGGTTGTGGCCGTCTGTTGTGATTCAGTGTCAGCCTGCGCTCCCAGCAGCTGAGTCTGAGGAATCTGAGGAGGAGGAGGAGGGGTTTGGAGAGCCTTCAGTGTCAGAGGGAGGCTCTGATGCATTGCAGGACTCTCAGTCTGGCCCCTCCAATCGTGTTCCTCATGAGGCTCAGCTGTGTGAGGAGGAGGGGTTGGACTCAGGAGTCACAGCTGAATCTGTTCAGAAAAGCTAGAAGCAGAAGGCAATCCAGCAGAGCAGAGCAGAGAAAATCTATGAGGCAACTCAGTGAAAGGAGGAGAAGGTATTGAGAAGCCACGCCTTGGGACAGATAATAAAAGGGGAAGGTGTGGGCGGTGCTGGATGCTGAAGGCAACCGTTCAGAGACATTCAAAGAGAATCCTGGTCTGTTCTTGCTAATCTGCTTGACTCTTGTTTGTTGACTCTTGTTTGATGTTTTGAATCATTTATTGAAGAAAATATTCTGCTGCTTTTTTATTTGAAAGTCTATAATTTTGGAACTGTAAATAAATTTGGGTTTTGTTTTTCCAGCCTCTTAATTTGTCAAAAGGAAAAAGGGGTTGTCCCTGTCACACAAACAGGGCCGGTCATAGGCTGGAACAAAACAGTTTGCTTTCAGCCTCCCACCCCTTACTATTATGGAGCAGCTACATGCTGAGAATGCCCAGCTCTCCCAGCAGCTTGCTTTGTTGGCAGCTCAGGTGGCTCAATTACAGGTACAGGTCCCTGCTGCTGCTGCACCACCACCATGACCACCATTACCACCACCCAGGACAAAATGCCACGTTGCGATGCTGGAAAAATTTGATGGCAATCCAGATATGTTTCCTACTTTTCTGGGACAATGCCATTTGTATATCAGCATGAGAGCAGCTGATTTCCCCACTGACCGGGATAAGGTGGGGTTTGTGTTAAGCCTTCTCTCTGGTGCTGCAGTTTGTTGGGGCACACCCCTGCTAGCCCAACCTAGTCCATTGTTGGACAACTTTGTGGGATTTTGTAATCATATGTGTCTGATGTATGAGGACCCCATAAAGACGCAGACCCGACGCCTGAAAGCTCTGAGGCAAGGCCGATGCCCTCTAAACGGCTATATCAGCTATTTTCGACTGCTTAGCCAGGTTTCAGCCTGGAATGAGGCTGCGCTCATGGACGCTTTCCAGGGTGGATTGTTGGAGGAGATGTTGGATGAGCTGGCCTGTGTCGATATTCCCTCAGACCTCAATGGGCTGATCCATCTCTGTGGATCAATGCTCGACTGCAGAAGTGAAGGAGTCGCCATGCTGCCAGTCCTCGTCTATCGGTGGAAGAAATGAACAGGCAACATTCGGGGGGGTTGTGTTTTTACTGTGGGTACGCTGGGCATTTGTCCGCCTTCTGCCCCAAAAAGCGATGACAGGCGTCAGTGACTGAGTCTTCCCCGAGAAAGCCCCCTACTCCTAGGTCGGGAAACGTCCCAAGCCCTATCTAAAAGGTGTCAGGCCTGGCACGCCCGACATTCAGAGGGGCCGCGGAGCGACTCGCCAGGCCCCGAAAACTACCGCCAGCGTCCGCGGAGCGCCCCGCCAGGCCCCGAAACCAACCGCCAGCACCTGCGGTTTCCTGGAGGGCCGGGAGCACGCCCGGCCGTCGCCACACCCCAGCAGCCGCCTGCCCAACTCCCGGGGAAGCCACGGAGTGTCCTACCAGCCTCCAGGGACCCCCGTCAGCCTCTTCGTCTCCCGGACGAGCTGCCGCGCTCTGGAGGTGGTTGCCGGCCTCCACGACGTCCTAGTGGGCGGGGGAAAGGAGCGGCCGGGTTGACAGCGCAGCGGCACGCCGCCTACCAGCTGGGGAGGCCGCGGACCAGCTTGCCGGCTCCCGGAAGTAACCGACAAGTCTGGAAGGAGTGCGGCTGCCGTTTACAGCCATGGAGCGGCCAGCTGGCTTTCGGAGACTGCACGGGAGACCATGAGTGCCGACGCGGCCTGACAGCCTCCAGGGCCGACCAGAGGGCCAGGGAGCGGCCATCCGGTGGAGCGGCCGGTCGAGACCCAGCGCTCATGCGGCAGGACACAAACGGACGCCGGGGTGACTCGGGGTGGTGGAGGCTGCCGGCGGGACGGGGAGGGGCTCAGGGCACAACTTACAGCGGACTGGAGAGCTGAGGGGAGAGATGTAAATATGCAGAGCTCTGGGGAAAAGGAGGGTGGTTTAGGCTGGGGGGTGGCTTACCGGTTGCAATGGTGGTGGGCGGGTGCAAAAGGGTGGGAACCGTGGGAGGCAGTAGTTAAGTAGGGTGTGGGCGTGGTGGAATAATTAGGGGTGTGGTGGAGGGTGTTGGCTTTGCCGGCTATTTAACAGCGTTGAGTATGCTGTAGAATCAACACTGACTTCATTTGTCTTCGAGCAACTGTTTATGAAGCTAATAAACGTGGCTTAGGAGAACCAGCTCCCGTTCCGGTTTCATTCTTTTTGGTGACTCGTCGGACGGGCCCTGAAAAAAGGTGTGTTAGGTCGGCCATCACACAACACTGAGCGACGTCTTTCTAATGCTGCCTGTGGACCTCCACGGCATCTGATATTGGAGGCACATCTGATCCTCCCCAGAAAGCTGAAGGGGATTCCAGTCCATGCCTTAATTGGCTCTGGGGCCACCACAAATTTTGTAGACTCAGCATTTGTAAGCAAATGGGCTGTTCCCCAGTGCCTGGTGGAACCGCCCATGTTAGTGGAGACTCGATGGTCGAGTGCTCCTGTCTGGGCCAATTAAGGCCGCCACACAACCGTCACGTATGGCCATCAGTTCCCATGAGGAGGCCATCCAGTTCTATATCACTTCAGATCTTCATTTCCCCGTGGTCTTGGGACTGGCGTGGCTCCGGATGCATGACCCACAGATCTATTGGTCACAGAACTTGGTCACCTTCCCAAGCTTACAGTGCGTGGACCACACCCGCCATATCTGTGCCGGCCAAGTGGAGGGTTCCCCAGGGGTTTCCTTGCCCTCCAAGCTGACTGATTATGCTGATGTGTTCAGCGAGATGGAGGCAGACCAATTACCCCTGCACAGAACCTATGACTGCCTCATTGATTAAGTACCTGATGCGCCTCTTCCAGTGCGGCGTTTGTACTCCAAGTCGGACCCCAAGTTGGCTACATTTCGGGACTTTCTGGACAAGAATTTGGCTCAGGGTTTCATCCGGCCCTCATCCTCGCCAGTGTCTGCACCTGTGCTCTTTGTATAACAGAAGTCCGGTGAATTGCGACTTTGCTGTGATTATAGAAAATTAAACGCCATCACAGTGCACAATCAATACCCTCTGCCTCTCATCCCCGGAAGGGAAAGATATTCACAAAACTGGACTTGCGTGGAGCTTACAACCTTCTCAGAGTTTGGTCGGGTGATGAATGGAAGATGGTGTTGATACTCGGTATGGGCACTTCGAGTACACAGTGATGCCATTTGGCCTGACCAATGCCCCCACAGTGTTTTAGCATTTTATGAAAGATGTTTTCCGGGACTTGTTAGATCAGTTTGTCGTGATCTACTTGGACAACATTCTGATCTACTCCCCATCGTGAGAGGTGCACCATCAGCTTTTCCGTCAGGTCCTGCAGTGGCTCTGAGAACATCAGCTGTATGCCAAACTGGAGAAGTGCCAGTTCTACCAGGTGTCCATCGATTTTTTGGGTCACTGCATTTCTCCTGAGGGCATCGCCATGGAGCCAAATAAGGTTGAGTCTCTGCAGAGTTGGCAACCCCGTCATGTGAAGGATGTCCAGCGACTTCTTGTGTTTGCCAACTACTATCGGGCTTTCATTGCTGGGTTTGCTACCATGACATCCCCCCTCACTCGGCTCCTGCAGAAAAAGACTTGGTTTCAGTGGGACACTCCAGAACAACGGGCTTTCCAGGCTTTGAAGGAAGCCTTCATGAAGGATCCCATCTTGAAGCATCCTGACACGCAATGCCTCCGAAATTGCCATTGGGGCGGTGTTACTCCAGGCGATGACTCCCGGCGGTACCCTCTTTCTTGCTCGTACCATTTGCGGAAACTGAATCCAGCAGAGCGCAACTATACCATCTGGGAGAAGGAGCTGCTGGCCATCAAGGTGGCATTTGAGGCCTGGAGGCATCATCTGGAAGGACCGCAGCATCAAATCGAGGTCCGGATGGACCATAACAATTTGGAAAGCCTGCAGACAGCTCGGAAATTGAACCAACACCAGAGTCAGTGGTCTCTTTTCTTTGCGTGGTTCAATTTCCGTGTCACTTACATACCCAGCGGTCACAACCAAAGAGCGGATGCTCTGTCCAGGAAGCCCGAATATTCCCGAGCGGAAGACAAGCTTCTGCCCTGGACAGTGCTCCCTATCGAGTCTTTTGCTGTGGTGCAGGATCCGCTAGATATACAGGGCCGGATTTGGGAGGCCTAGCAGCAGGATGTGTGGGTGGCTCAGCGGAAGGAGGAGGTGGGGCCAGAGGCCCCATGGATGGTCACGGATGGATTCTTATTCTATCGTGACTGCCTCTATGTTCCGGGAGGGCCACTCAGGGACTCATCCTCAGCCAGTGTCACGATAATCCGGCAGCGGGGCATTTTGGCCTGTTCAAGACTCTGAACTTGGTCTCCCATACCTTCTGGTGGCCCCGAGTCCAACATGATGTCCAGGCCTACATCACGTCCTGTATCCCATGTAGGTAGGCCAAGTCAGTGATGGGGCCTCTGCCTGGATTACTGCAGCCCTTGCCGACACTTAAAAGACCCTGGGGGGGTTGTGTCCATGGACTTTCTGATGGATTTACCCCCGTCTTCTGGTTTCACGACGGTCTTCGTGGTGGTGGACATGCTGACCAAGATGGCGCATTTCATCCCATGTCCTGGTTTACCATCATCCCGCGCCATGTCGGATGTTCATCCAGGAGGTGTTTCGGCTGCATGGCCTCCCTGATAGGGTTGTGTCTGATAGAGGGGCCCAGTTTACAGCCCTTTTCTGGCAGGGGTTGATGCAGGTATTGGACATCAAGATCTGCCTCTCATCTGCATCATCCCCAAACTGACGGAGGGACCGAAAAGGTCATCGGAATTCTGGAGCAATATCTGTGCTGCTATGTCAATCAGCAGCAAACCAATTGGGTGGACTATGGCCATCGCTGAGTTTGCATTCAACAACTAGCAGCACACCTCCACACAGATGATACTGTTCTTGGCCAATGTGGGATATCACCCCTGGTTTTTCCCCCTTTCCCTGTTAGACTCACCAGAGCCAGCAGGAAACGACTATACGGCAGAGTTACAGGCAATCCATCGATTGATGCGGTGACAGAGAAGGTCAAGGCTGACCACAAAAAGTTTGCTGATCGGTCGAGGCGGGATACGCCTCCACTATCGGTGGGAGATCGGGTCTGGCTGTCCACCAGTAACCTACCATCAACCCAGCCAGCCAAGAAGTTAGACCACCAATATCTAGGACCGTTCCCAATTGAGGCTGTCATCAATCTGGTTGCCTATCATTTTAACTGCCACGTTCCCTGCTTGTACATCCGGTCTTTCACCGGTCTCTGTTGGCCCCTGATCAACCGGCGCATCCACTCCATCGAGTAGAACCTCCCCCACCGGAACATTGTGACGGAGACAGCGCCCTCGAGTATGAGGTCGCCAGCATTCGGGACTCCCGTTGGCTGAAAGGTTGCTTTCAGTACCTGATCGAATGGAAAGGCTATGGACCAGAGGACTTCACCTGGAGGATGCGACCACCATTCATCTCCTGCTTTGGTGTCTGCCTTCCATGAACACTTCCCATCCCGACCGCATCCAGATCAGCAGATGCGGGGCAAGGGCCCTGCAGTGCGGGATAGTGTTGTGATTCAGTGTCAGCCTGTGCTCCCAGCAGCTGAGTCTGAGGAATCTGAGGAGGAGGAGAAGGGGTTTGGAGAGCCTTCAGTGTCGGAGGGAGGCTCTGATGCACTGCAGGACTCTCAGCCTGGCCCCTCCAATCGTGTTCCTCATGAGGCTCAGCTGTGTGAGGAGGAGGGGCCAGACTCAGAGGAGTCACAGCTAAATCTGTTCAGAGACGCTAGAAGCAGAAGGCAATCCAGCAGAGCAGAGAAAATCTATGAGGCAACTCAGTGAAAGGAGGAGAAGGCATTGAGAAGCCACGCCTTGGGACAGATAATAAAAGGGGAAGGTGTGGGCGGTGCTGGATGCTGAAGGCAACCGTTCGGAGACATTCAAAGTGAATCCTGGTCTGTTCTTGCTAATCTGTTTGACTCTTGTTTGTTGACTCTTGTTTGATGTTTTGAATCATTTATTGAAGAAAATATTTTGCTGCTTTTTTGTTTGAAAGACTATCATTTTGCAATTGTAAGTAAATTTGGGTTGGTTTTTTTCCAGCCTATTAATTTGTCAAAAGGAAAAAGTGGTTGTCCCTGTCACACAAACAGGGCTGGTTGTAGGCTGGAACAGAACACCATCTAGGTAGATCCCACTGCGCCCGCCGCTGTTCTGGTTGCCCCTGACTCACCACCTATGCACTTGGGTTCTTCCGGCTGATCCTTCTTTTTACTTCTGTGTCACCTGGATTTGGTTTTTAGGTCTTGAAAGGCTTCCACCATGTATTGCATGGCTTGCTTCAGGGTTTGATCGGTTGCCTCTTGCTCTCACTCAGATTCATTCCCGTCATCGGAGAGCAGCTCCATCTTCTGCTTCCAGCCCTTCTTCTAGTTGCCTCAGGTAAATGTTACTCGCTGGGCTTTTTCTTCTCAGTCTGTTCTCTCTTCCCTCCTTCAACTGACCATTTTGGCTTCACAGAGCTTTCTGCACTTAATATTTCCTCAGTGCATCTGGAGGAGCATTCTTCTGGGTGGGTCTTTGCAGCAGACTCTCACCAGCCCTCAGTCTCATCCTGTTTGCTGCCATGGAGAGACATGATGTGCACGATCCCATATGGTAGGGTCGTTGCCTCTCCAGGTTGACCCTTTTCCAGACCTTGCTTAATGTAAGGTCTTGTCTCAGCTAGTCCTCCCAAGAAAGCAGAACTCTTGAGACAGGTGTCAGTGCTGCTAACATTGGATGTTCCTGCTCTGACAACTGATGAAAATGCAGCCATTTCTCTTCACTTTTATTTATTGTTTTTATAAAGCTTTTACTAGTTTTTCTCTTACATACATATGTTAGTTTTTCAACCAGCGTGCTGTCTGGATTCAAAAGCGCTAATACATAGTCAATTCATAATCCTTAATTCTTTCCTCTAGCTATTTGTAGAATGACTCCCAGGTGTGGTAGTATTCTGTTTCTTTTTTATCTTTCAATCTCATAGTTAATCTGTCCATCTCTGCACATTCCAGTAGTTTTTTAATTACTACTTCCTCTGGTGGTACTCCTTCATTTTTCCATTATTGTGCAAAGAGTATTCTTGCTGCTGTTGTGATGTGTAGAACCAAATATAAACTTTGTTTATTAATCTTTTCTGGCATTATGCCTAATAGAAAAAGTTTAAGATTAAATTCTACAAGTTCTCCCAACATTTTTTCTTACCGGGCATATATCTTTTTCCAATAAGCCTTTGCTTTACCACATGTCCACCAAATATGATAGTATGTGCCTGAGTTATGTTTACATTTCCAACATATATCTGACATATTTTTAAACATTTTTGCTAATCTTGCTGGTGGCAAGTGCCATCTATAAAACATTTTATATAGATTTTCTTTATACAAAGCTGACATTGTTAGTTTATTATTTATCTCCCATAATTTTTGCCATTTTTCTAGTTCTATATTACAACCAATTTTTTTTGCCCATCTCGTCATTGTTTCTATGGTTTGTTCACTTTCCATCTACAAAACTAACAAAATAATATACATTTTCTTAATTAATTTCTCATCAGAGATTAACAATATCTTATCAAATATAGTTTGTTCTTTATAAAACCCATACAGTTTCACATCTTTTTCATATCTATTTTGCATTTGTAGGTGTGCCCACCACGACAGGTTGATACCCTGATTTTCCAGTTTTTGTCTCGATTTTAATGTCCCATCAGTATTTAGAATATCTCTATATGTCCAAATTTTTTCAAAGTCTACCAAGTTTGGATGTAAAAAAGCTTCCAGCGTTGATAGCCACCCTGAAATTTTAACATATATTTTAGTTTAAATTTTTTCCCATACTGTAAGCAAAGCATTTCTTATATAGTGATTTTGGAAATACTTATGAATTTTATTTTTCCCATACCACAAAAAAGCGAGCCACCCCAATTGTAAATTGTGTCCCTCCAAATATTACAACCTTTTATTTCTAAAAGTTATCCATTCTTTCACCCATGTTAATACAGATGCTTGGTAGTACAAAGCCCAATGAGGTAGCCCAAAACCTCCATTTTCCTTAGCATCTTGCAACGTTTTCATCTTTATTCTAGCTTTGTTTCCTTGCCAAACAAACTTCAAAATTAATGAATTTAAATGTTGGAAGAATTTTTTCTCAAGTTTTATCGGAATTGTTTGGAATAAAAATAAAATAAAATCTTCGGCAATATATTCATTTTGACTGTAGCAATTCTTTCTAGTATTGACAATTGCAAATTCTTCCACTTTTCCAAGCCTGATTTTATTTGTTTCAATAGCCTTATATAGTTGTCTTCTTTTATTGTTGAACATTTGGCTGATAGGTATATACCCAAATATTCAACCTTTTTCACTATCTGTACCTTTATTGTTTCTGACATTCGTGTTTTTGCTTATCTGTAAAATTCTTAACTATTACCTTGTTTTTTTCTCTATTTATTTTTAATCCCGCTATTTCTCCATACTATTCTATCTTTCCCCAGAATTTAGGAATCATGCCCAGGGTTTTTTCCAAAATAAATACTAAATTATCAGCAAATGCTTGTAATTTATATGTTTCACCTTTTATCCCAAACCCTTTAATTTCTGTATCTTGCCTAATATTTCTATTTAAAACTTCTAAAGTGAAGATGAATAACAGAGGGGATAGTGGGCATCCTTGCCTTGTGCCTTTTCTTATCTTAAACAGGACTTCCTGTTTGGTCGCCAACAGGACGACTGGAGCAAGCCAGTGCTCCAGCTTTCCAGTCTGGTTTCTCTTCGCCCAGCAACCGTTAAAGGGTTGGAAAGTTGCCCTGTAGGGGCAACGAAGAAGGAGGGACCCTCCAGGAGCTCAGATCAGGCGGCGGCCGATCGGAGCGTACTGAAGACCCCTCTGAAAAAGCAGAGGAAAGGCTGTTGGGTGAGCCAAGGCAGCCCTAGTTGTCTCCAGCAAAAAAACAACAACAACCCAGCTGACTCAACTGTGTGCTGAGGCTGGGTGAGCCAGAATTTTCTTTCCTTCTCCTTGAGGATTATAAATGTTGAGCTCTGATGGGAAAGGGCTGAAAAGTAAAGACCCCCAGAAGGACTAAATTTAAAAGTGCCAAGTAATTGTAAAGAGGGGGAAGTGCTCTTTTTAAGAATATTGGACATTGATAAATAAATCAAGGAGGACATCTAGTGGCGAAAGAAGAAATGACAGTACTAATAGTGAGGGGGAAAAAAAGAAAAGAAGGAAATGGAAAAAGTGCTTTCGTAAGAATGACCTTGAGGAGACACCTGCAAATAACAAAAGTGCCTTGTTGTGAGATTGCAAGGGAAAAGACTTTAAAGTTACTTCTGTTGACTTTGGCTAAACTCAAACAGATACTGTTTTGGTTTTAAACTGTAAGCTGTAAAATGAGTCCATCAAACATCACCAGACTTACGAAGAAAACCACTTCTGCACCCTCTGTAGGACAATCTAGTCCAACAATCTAGTCCAACAACACAGGGATCTATTGAAGCAATGTTGCGCCCAAAGCGAAACACAGATCTCATCAAAATGGCTTCAAGAGATTATTTATATATTTATTTATTAATGGGATTTATATCCCGCCCTATCTCCCGAGGGACTCAGGGCGGCTAACAACAAAACTTAAAGGTCTTATGCAAAGAATGATGCAAAGAAATAACGAAGAGACACAAAAAAACCACAAAGAGACACAAAGTAAACTTGAGAAAGCAAGTCAAGAAATCCTGGATATAAAGGAAAAATTTGAAGCTCAAAATCAAATGATAATTGAAAATGAACAGAGAATCCAAAAAGGCAAAGAAAAATCATAGGACATTGATAAAAAGATGGAAATGTTATTACAAGAAAATGAAAAATTAGAACAAGCAAACCAAGACTTAGAGGGTGCAATTAAGATCCTAGAAATGGAAAAGGCGGAACACTAAGGTTCCAAAATATTCCTGAGGACAGAGAAGAAAACATAGCAGTGGTTATTATTGACATCCTGGAAGAGGCTTTAAAGGCAGATAGAGGAAAAATTCAATTAGAGGCCGATGAAATATTTCTCATGAACTCATGCTATGCAAGAAGAAGTAAACTGCTAAGAGAAGTACATGTACGGTTCATAAAGAAGGCAACAAGAGATGAAGTATTGCAGAAAGTTAGAGATGAACCGATACAATATAAACATAAAGAAATTGTGAGAATGAACATACAGGATATTGAGATAGAAATAGACACATGGGCAGATCATAACCCTCTGAAAGTGACCTGGAAAGGAATACAAAAAAAAACCCCAAGATGGACTTTAAATCAATCTATATTAAAAGAAAGAGAATTCATAGAGCTAGCAAAAAAAAAGAAATGTAATTTTTCTTTAAAGAAAATAAAGAAGATACAACATTACAAAATGTATGGGATACAGCTAAAGCATATTTAAAGAGGCATAGCTATAACATATGGCAAGGAAAAATAAACAGAAAACAGCAATACGTATTAAAAGAAAAATTTGGAAAGTTAAAATCAGGACTGCAAAAAAAATCACAAAAACGACTTTGAAAAGAGAAATGGATATAATAAAACATAAACTAAATCTGTTGGACTCAGAAAAAGTGGCAGAAGAGATAAAGAGAGTGAAACAGAACATTTTTGAAAATGCCAATAAACCAGGAAGATGGTTAGCTTGTAAACTTAAAAAACAGAAACAAAAAAAATGATACATAGCTTACGAGATGGGAAAGGTCATTTACACTATAAAAATGAAGAAATAAAAAAGATAATTCAAGAATACTGTAAGGAACTGTACAGTAAGGAGGAAACTTCAAGAGAGAGAACTGTAAAATATCTGGAAGAAAATAATCTTCCAAAAATCTCAGAGACACTTAAAACTATGTTAGATGAAATGGTTACAATGATGGAAATATCAGAGGCCATAAGAAGGCAAAAAATGGGAAAAGACTACGTCCAGATGTGCTTCCGGCGAAGCTATATTAGAATCTCCAAGAGATACTAAGTGAACTGATGAATGATGTTTGCAATGGACTTTTATTAAAAGCTAGACTCCCATCTACATGGATGGAAGCAAATATTATTCTAATACCAAAAGAAGACTCCGATTTGACTCAGGTTAAGAACTATAGACTGATTTCACTGCTCAATGTGGATTATAAAATTTTTACATCAATAATGGATGAGAGACTATAAAAATACTTAGTCAAATTTATACACCCAGATCAAAATGGCTTTTTACCAAAGAGACAAATTAAAAACAACCTAAGAGTGATAATAGACATATTAGAATATTATGAGCTGCATCCAAGGAAACAATTGGCACTAATATTCTTAGTGCCAAAAGGCATTTGATAATGTTTCCTGGCAATTTATGATTCAGCAACTACAAATAATGGACTTTGGACAGAATTTCATAAATATGATAAAAACAATATATAATAAACATACAGCCAAAGTGATTGTGAATGGAGATTGTACTCAGAGCTTTGACATTTTCTCTTCTCTTTTAACATGCTTTTATTACTTTTAGAATTCAGGTGCAGCAAGGGGGGTTGGGATGTAAGCTTAGCTAGCCATAATAATAACACTGTTGTGGGAACTCAAGGATGAGCTGATAATGTTTTGGTGGGCTGAGAGCTGAGGAGAAAGCCCATGTTTGACGCTAATTGGGGATGTGTTTTATGACAGTTTATTGAGGGTGGGAATTGTACTTTGTTACTTTGTATCCAGGGGAAAGGAATTTAGTTTTTGGGTTCAACTATGTAGTGCCGATACTTTGTTTCCTGAATAAATGTTCTTTAAGGAAGAATTTTTCCTCGAAGTTCTTTTGATGGGTTTCATCTATTGTAACCATGACAACAAGCATCATCTCAAAAGGAACTTCTATTGAGAGACAGTGACAGCAAGAAAGCAAAGCAAGATCTAGTATTTTCCCACATGAAACATTACATTATAGTGTCCCTAACAGACCCCACCCCAATGGCCAAAAGTCCGGTTTGATTTCATCCAAGCCTCAGGTGGAAAGTTGTTATGGGAACCAAAGCAATAAATGTAGTTCCCAGGCACCATTTGCAGGGTTTCAATTTCCTGTCGGCCTCTCGATCTCCCCCCTTCGGTGCAGAGATAAGACAGATGGCCCAGGGCACATCCCTTCTTCTGTACCAGCCTTTCTCCTTCCAACAAGAGAACAGCAAAGCATCCTTCTCCCCCCTGCCAGCAGAATGGCAGACCCAAACACAGAAAGGAAATGAGGGTCTGACACCTGAGGCAACCCGTGCCTTGCTTAGTGACTGCAATTTACAACTATAATTCTGCAGTCAATTGAGGTACCTGTTGTTCTTGCTTAGCAACCATAATTGGGACCAGAATTTCCATTGCTAAATGAAGTGGTGTTAGGCAAGACATCAAGTGACTGTAGCACATAGCAATGGCAGTTCCAGTAGTTACATTTGTGATAGTTAAGTGAGGACCTCATGCTTCTTCTGCCCTGTTTGCTCACCTCTGCTTCAGTTCTTCCCACCTATCTCTCCCCAATCTCTGCCCTTTTGACTGTCCTTCTCTTTGCTGCCTACCCTTGTTGCACCCAGCTTTGCCAACTTCTTGTTGCTGGCCCAGGATCCAACTGCTGAGAGAAGGTGTAACCCAGGATGTATGCAGCAAAAATGGATTGCAGAGCCTTGTCTGCCAAAGGGAACTTGGTTCATCCAGCTAGAGCAGGGGTGTCAAACTCAATTTCATTGAGGGCCACATCAGCATTGCGGTTGCCCTCAGGGGGCCGGGTGGGTATGGCCAGGGTGGGCGTGGCCTACTGGGTGGGTGTGGCTAGAGTGTGTATGGCCTACTGGGTGGGCATGGCCAGCTCTACATCATTCGCATCAAGGGTGCCTATGGGGGCCTGGGCAGGAGTGGGACAGATCTGTGGGTCTCTGGCAGAAGGAGGGTCTCTGGGCCAGGGCCAAGGCAGTGGGGGCCGTTCCCTCACTGTTTCTAGGATGGCTTCGCGGGCCACATGAAACCATTTCGCAGGCAGGATCCAGCCCCCGGGCCTTGTGTTTGACATGTCTGAGCTAGAGAGATGGCAGAATGAACAATGAAGCGTGAAGCAGCATACTCATTATTTACCAAGACAGGATAGGTGTGTCAGCTCCCCTGGTGAAGGTTAGAGGCTGTGTGAGAGATGCTGTTTGGGATGGCAGTAAACTGGAGGAAACAGAAGGGAGTATTGGACGCACTCCTGGAGATCTGGCCTTCAGGCTTCAGTAAGGAGCGGAAATAAGCCAAGTGCTGGCAATGCATCCCCGCACACCTTCTCTTTGTTCTCAGCCTAGCCTTCCTCCTGAAAAGTCTTGTAAATGGCCAGTAGTTTCTGATGTGCTGAAGCCTGCAGATTTGGCAGAGCCCACAGAGCTTTGCAGTTCACTCAAAAGTGATTCTGGAAAACAGCCTGTAATGCTTCAGTGAGGAGTAGAGATCAGCCAGCACCAACAGAATCTCTTCAGCCTTCTGATTACTCTTTGCTTCTCCAGCCTTTTGCTTACTCTTGGTCCAAACCTTTTCATGCAAAGCCTTGTGAAAGGCCAACAGCTTCTATTGTGAACTACAGAGTCTGTGTTGCATTTCCTCCAGTTCTGCTACACCAAACAATGTCTATTGCACATATTCCACATTCACCCAGAAAACACCACTACCTCTTAAGCCTTGTCTGGTGATGGAGAGCACCACATCTTACCACCCCATCTTCTTTATCCTGGCTGAGAGCTCCCTTGTAGATGAAGTTCCACCACCCTACCACATTTATACCTGCATCCCGGAGCTACATCCTCACCCACCACCTGGATCCCAGACAACAAGAGGAGGAAAAAGATGGCAAAGAACAGATGGGGAATGGTGATGGAGTGCAGAATGGCCAAAAGGCAGAGATGTGGGGAAAATAGGTGTAGTGGAGTTGAAGAGGCCCTGTAGTTGTAAATGTGCGTAGGTGTCAACACTGCTAACATTGGATGTTTTTGCTTTGACAACACATGGAGATGCAGCCATTTTTTCTTATGTTTTACTCTTAAGAGTTAGAGTTAGAAGATGCTGGGGGGAGGAATGTGCATGAGAGTTTAGACATAACAATACTGAACCTAGTGTGTGACCAAGGTTATTGGAATAAGAGATGATAGGAATTGGCAGGCTGGGGAACTGGAGGGGAAGCCTGCATTTCAAACTAATTGGAGAATGTGATTTATGATTGTTAATTGGAGGAGGAAATTATGCCTTGATACTACGTGCTCAGGGAAGGGGAATTCAGTTTTTGGTTTCAATTACGTTAGTGCCAATGCTTTGACAACAAATGGAGATGCAACCATTTTCTTCTTTTTTTTATTGAAAAGTTTTATCATACATTTTATCTTTAACAAACCCCCCTACCCCTCCCCTATCCCTTCCTCCTTACCCCTCCCCCCTCCCCCCCCCGACTTCCCAGAGCTAAGTACAAGGTATAAAAAACAAAAAAAGAATCATAAACAACCATATGCTAACAACCGTAAACTCTAAAATCTATCACTCTCTAGCTCATATAGGATAACTACAAACACTATTAATATAAAATATATAAAAATATATATAAAAAAGGAAAAAAGAAAGGAAGACAAAAGTTTTAGACAAAATGGATTTTGGGGAAAATTTTTTACAACCGATTAGGGCATTATATCAAAAACAAACTGCCCGAATTATAGTTAATAATAGCCTAACAGAAGCATGTAATATTGAGAAGGGCACAAGGCAAGGGTGTCCGTTATCGCCCTTGTTATTTGTGTTAACATTAGAGATATTATTGGTTAAAATACGGAATTCGGAAAAAATTAAGGGTATACAAATTAGAGATCAGGATTATAGATTGAGAGCATTCGCAGATGATCTGGTTGTTACAGTGACCCAGCCAGAGAATTCTGTTGTGGACCTGATGCAGATAATAACACAATACGGGAAGGTTTCTGGATTTAAAGTTAATATACAGAAAACCGATTAGGGCATTATATCAAAAACAAACTGCCCGAATTATAGTTAATAATAGCCTAACAGAAGCATGTAATATTGAGAAGGGCACAAGGCAAGGGTGTCCGTTATCGCCCTTGTTATTTGTGTTAACATTAGAGATATTATTGGTTAAAATACGGAATTCGGAAAAAATTAAGGGTATACAAATTAGAGATCAGGATTATAGATTGAGAGCATTCGCAGATGATCTGGTTGTTACAGTGACCCAGCCAGAGAATTCTGTTGTGGACCTGATGCAGATAATAACACAATACGGGAAGGTTTCTGGATTTAAAGTTAATATACAGAAAACCAAAATTCTGGCCAAAAATATGACAGTTTCGCAAAAGGCTCTCTTAGAAGGATTAACTGGATTTGAGATTGTTAAAAGGGTTAAATATTTGGGGGTGCTTTTGTCGCCCTCTAATACAAAGTTATATAAAAATAATTATGAAAAACTATGGGGGAAAATTCAAAAAGAATTGGAGAGTTGGGAAAAATTGCAATTGTCTTTGTTGGGACGGATCGCAGCAGTGAAAATGAATGTCCTGCCTAAATTTTTATTTTTATTTCAAATGATACCGATTCTTAAGAAAGATTCTAATTTGGAGGAATGGCAGCGAGGTATCAATAAATTTGTTTGGGCAGGGAAAAGGCCACGAGTTAAACTTAAGATTATGCAGGATACTCGTGAGAGAGGTGGTCTTAAAATGCCGAATCTTAAACTATATTATGAAGCTGCTGCATTAGTAGGAATAAGTGATTGGATTAATTTGACACAAGAGAGATTATTAAATCTTGAGGGCCACGATTTGTTGTTTGGCTGGCATGCATATTTGTTGTGTGACAAGAAGGTAGACAATGTGTTTAGAGTGCATATTTTAAGACAGGCATTGTTGAGAGTTTGGAAGAAGTATAGACATAAGCTAGATTGCAAGATACCACTGTGGGCAATTCCAAAACACGCAATAGAAAATATACATGCTGGTTTCAAACATGATGTGACTACGTACAAGGAGATTCTGAGCTTGGAAAGAAATGTCTGGTGTTTGAAATCATATAGCCTCTTGCGAGAAGAGAAGGTTGTTCAAACTTGGTTTCAATATATTCAGTTACGGGCCAGGTGGAAAGAAGACCAGAAAATTGGTTTTACAATGACTGATGAAAATTTGATAAAGCAAATTAGAAATCAGGGTCCAGCACATATCAAACGGATATATCTTGCATTGATAGAAATTGACTCAGAAACAGAGCTTGTTAAAGATTGTATGATTAAATGGGCCGAAAATATCCAAGAAGTTATTACAATGGATACGTGGGAAAGGATTTGGGTGAGGAACGTAAAATTCACACAAGCTCAAAATCTAAGAGAGAATTTTTATAAAATGTTTTATAGATGGCATTTAGATCCTAAAAAGCTTGCAAGTATGTATCCGAATTATCAGCCTAAATGTTGGAGGTGCGGTGACGAAGACGCAACATATTTTCACATATGGTGGACTTGTAAAAAGGTTAAGGCTTTTTGGATAAAAGTCTGGTGGAACATGCAGAAGATTTTTAAACAGAGGATAAAGTTTTGTCCGCAACTTTTTTTGTTGGGAATAATTACAGATGTTACAGTTGTGGACACTAAGTTGATGTTGAATTTAATTACGGCAGCAAGACTCTTAATAGGTCAGTATTGGAAGAAGGAGGAACTGCCGACTATAGAAGAATGGACTTTAAAGGTTTCTGACCTGGCAGAGATGGCAAAGATTTCGGCCTATTTGAAAGATCATTCGCAAGAACGCTATATTATGGAGTGGAGAAAATGGATTGAGTATATCCAGAACAAATACGGGACTAAGAAGTTTCATGTAGCATTTGCAACCATTTTCTTCTTATGCAGCTATTTTCTCTATTGCTTTTAGAATTAGTTGCTGGGAGCGGGAATAGGGATGAGAGTCCAGCTAGTCATAACAATAATAACTTAGTCATGGGAGCCCAAGGACATTGGATCCAGAGTTGATAGTGTTTTGGTGGGCTGGGGAGCTCAGGATAAAGCCCGTACTTCAAGCTAATCGGGGAATGTGACTTATGACTGTTTATTGGAGGAGGGAATTGCACTGTGTTACTTTGTATCCAGGGGAGGGGAATTTAGTTTCTGGTTTCAAAAATGTAGTGCCGATACTTTGTTTCTTGAATAAAAGATTCTTTAAGGTAAACAATGCCTCAAAGTTCTTTTGAAGAGTTTCTTTCTTTTCTTTTTTATTGAAAAGTTTTATAAAAGTTACAATATAAACCCCAAACCCAACCCACCCTAAACCCCCCCTCTCCCTCCCCCACTTCCCAGAGCTGAGTACAGGGTTACAAATATAATAATCATAATCTAACTAACATTAACCAACTATATAAATAACCAAGTCCATAATGCGCTTTAACTCCCCTTTAACATAAATATAAACAGATTAAAAGTAAACATAATAATAACATAAACAAATTAATATCCTAATTATTAAACAATACAATATCCAAGTTAAACAATACTACTACTACTACTACTACTAATAATAATAATAATATATAATTAAAACTAATAAAAATTCCACTATAATAAACTATTAATAATAACTCTAAAATTTACTCATAGGCTAAATGGAACTTTTTAGTCCCATATTTATTCTGAATATAATCTATTCATCTTCTCCAGACCGAAATGTATCTTTCTTGTGAATGATCCTTCAAATAAGCAGAAATCTTAGCCATTTCTGCTAAATTTGACACCTTAAGCGTCCATTCTTCTATAGTAGGCAAGCAATCCTTCTTCCAATATTGCCCTACCGATAACCTTGCAGCTGTTATCAAATTCAACATCAAGTTAGTTTCTTTAGTATCACAATCTGTAATAACACCCAATAAAAATAATTGTGGAGTAAACTTTATTTTTCTCTTGAAAATCTTTTGAACGTTCCACCAAATCTTAATCCAAAAAGCTTTTATATTTCTACAAGTCCACCAGATATGAAAATAAGTAGCATCCAAACTGCCACATCTCCAACATTTGGGCTGTAAATTAGGATACGTACAAGACAACTTTTTAGGATCCAGATGCCATCTATAAAACATTTTGTAAAAATTTTCTCTTAAATTTTGGGCCTGGGTAAATTTTACATTTCTAACCCAAATTACCTCCCATATATCCAATGGAATCAGTTCTTGAATATTTTGGGCCCACTTTACCATGCAATCTTTAACTAATTCCATTTCTGAATCCAATTCTATTAAAGCATTATAAATTCTCTTTATATGCACTCAGTTTTGATCTTTAATCTGTTTTACCAAATTCTCATCCATTAATGTAATACCAACCTTTTGATCTAACTTCCACCTAGCTAACAATTGAGTATACTGAAACCAAGACTGTACAATATTTTCTTGCTTTAACTCAGCTAACGATTTTAATTGCCAATCATTCCCTACCAATCTAAGTAATTCCTTATAAGAAATCCTATCCAAATTCACACCCATAGATACACCCTCTATCGTGTGTCCAGGAATCCCCCAGATTGGTATTTTATAATTTAACTTATAATAATACTTTTTCCAGACACGCAATAAAGCACTTCTTAAAATATAAGATTTAAAAGCCTTGTCAACTTTTTTATCATAAATTAAGTATGCATGCCACCCATATAATAAGTCCCATCCCTCAAGATGAAGTATACTTTTATTTGTTAAATTAAGCCAATCACTAACCAGTGTTAAAACCACCGCATCATAGTATAATTTCAAATTAGGCACCTTAAGTCCTCCTCTTTCACATGTGTCTTGTAAGATCTTAAGTTTAATTCTTGGTTTTTTCCCCGCCCAAATAAATTTATTAATACCCTTTTGCCATTCATCCAAATTGGCATCTTTTTTCAAAATAGGTATCATTTGAAACAAGAAGAGAAACTTTAGTAGAACATTCATTTTAACAGCTGCAATTTTCCCCAACAAAGATAATTGTAATTTTTCCAATTGTTTAAATCCTTTTGTACTTTTAACCATAATGTCTCATAATTATTCTTATACAATTTTACATTAGAAGCTGTAATATATACTCCCAGATGTTTTTCACTATTTCAAAACCTGTCAATTTAACTAACATTTCCTTTTCCTTCATAGTCATGTTTTTAGATAATATTTTAGTCTTATTATTATTTACCTTAAAACCAGAAACTTTCCCATACTGTGTTATAACTTCCATCAAGTCTATAACCGAATGAATTGGTTGAGATAATGTCACAAGATTTAGCCTGTGGTAAATCTACAACCAGTGACATTGCGCCTTCAACTGGTTGTTTATCTTCCAGCCTTTCTTCTATTCTCTTAGGTCGTGGAGATGGTGGTGAACCTGCTTTCAGGACATAAGTATAAAAATCTTTTGCCTTTGAAATTGTATTAAGTCTATATCGTGTCCCTGCATAATTCACCACTATTCCAATAGGTATCTCCCATCTAAACTGCACTTGTCGATTTTTGAGCTCCTCAGACAGAAAGGTGAAATCTTTTCTTTTTCTAAGAATTTTTGGAGGTATTTCTTTTAAGATTATAATATTTTGATCCGCAATTTGAAATCTCTTTTTGTAAAAAGCCTGAATAATTGCATTTCGAAGTGATCTCCTAGAAAAATAAATAACCACATCTCTGGGTAAATATTTCTGCCTCGCAATCCATGAATTGACCCTAAATATTTTATCCATCTCTCTTGATAATTCCTCAGGTTCACATCCCAGAATAGGAGCTATAGCTTTTGCCACCTCCTCTTTCAGATCTTCTCGTGGGTCCTCCTTTAATCCTCTTATTCGCAATGCAAATTCCATATCTCTATATTGTGAAATGGTAACCTCATCCTCTGTTATATCAATCTTGTTTTCAACTTTGACAACTCTGCTTTCTAGTTTTTCAGTATTTTCCACAACTTCATCCATCTGGTCATCCAAGCGTTCAATATGTGTAGCTAACCCTTGAAGTGCAAGCAATATGTCTTCCCTCATTTCTCTATTTTTATTCTCAAGAAGGTCAGCCATCTCCTTCATTTTACTGTCAAGGAGATCAGCCATCTCCTTTATTTCTTGTGTTGCTTGCTTTAAAGCATCTTGAATATCTTTAAGCATAAATGCAGGCGGTGGGGGAGAAGGTGGAGGGGATTTAGGCTTAGATTGCACTGCAGGCTGTGCTACAGGAGAAGAGATTATACTTTTAGAAACAGCAGAAATTCCCAAACGGTTTGAAGCCATTTTCCTGCTTGTATAAATCCACTTCTTATAAGTTTCACTTTCCCCTTCAACAAAATCAGCAGTTAAAGAAAAAAAAGTAAAAAGCAAAATCCCAGAAAAAAGAAAAAAATATTCTGTAAGAATTCTTTCTTTTAAAAAGAGAAAGAAACTGTAAATACACAAAGTCTAATACGTTGTTTAAACTTTGTTGCCAAATGTATCTCTTTCTTGACACTGTCCTTTCAAACAAAGAAACAGCATTCCGGTGCCATTTTTTTCCTTTTAAGTCAAATTAAAATATGGAGAAGATTATTTCTCCCCGAGTTAAAGTTTCCAGCACTTGCAATTTTAACTTCTCCTGGTCAGCTCTGTCTGCTTTTAAATTACAAGTCCCTTTAAAATGCAGATGTGGATGTGGCGTCTTGCTTTGCTCCTGAAGTTCGGAGCAAAGGCATCCTGGAGTGAGGAGGAAGCCTCAGGCTCTGAGGAAACTCTCACCCTCTGACCTCCAAATAATTAAGGAGGTCTAGGGGAGCTCTACCTCTATCTGAGGGAAACTCCCCTCCCCCTCTTCTCCCGAGGGAGAGGTTTTCAAGCCACGGGACAGCTGATTTTCACTGTCTCTGCGTGCTTTTCACACAATTACAGGGTTGGCAGCCAAAAGAAAGCTGCCATCAGTGCAGCATCACCACCGGAAGCTCTTTTGAAGAGTTTCATCTGTCAGAACCATGACACGAGGTTTGTGTCGGATGCTGGTGAACCAGGACAATCTGACAATAAGTGGGCTCCTGAAACAATCTATACATGGATGAAATGGGAACATAGAATTGATGGAATGCTACCAAAACACTTAGACCTAAATAAGAAGGAAAAAGTAACCCCCCCCATTTTCTCCTGACCTCTGCAGCCTCCAAAAAATATGAGAGAACAGAGTAGGCTTTCAAGAATAATTGTTGTTGGTTGTAGATGAATGGAGGCATGTCACCCAAAATTTTATGCCGTGTCACCATTGCTGGGCTGGACCTCCCAAATCCAGAAGGGAGATTCCATGGAAAGTTGTGGAGAATAACAGGATTAGGATACTGTGTGACTTCCATATCCAGATTGATATGAAGATATTGGTCAAACTTCTAGATATTGTAGTAGACAAGGATCAGAAGACAGCAATGGTAATGGATGTAGTGATGCCTGGTGAAGGCAACATCAAAAAGGAGTATGAGACACTGGAGAAGTAGTAGGGCCTGAAGGAGGAACCAGAAAAAAATGTCAAAACTCCAGAAGAGTGCAATGCTAGGAACAGCTCTGGCAGAGGACCTGAGATTGAAGAAAAAAATTCAAAACAGTTCATAAACTGTATATTAAATTAACTACCACCACATCATGCTTATGAAATATTATTGGCATTCTTCTATGAAAGTTTATGTCTTATTAAAGAGCTGTAAATGTTGCCATAAGTGGTCCAAACAGTAAAATCGATATTCCAATACTTTTATCTTTTTCACATTGGTTTTGTTGTGGTTGTGTATTCTTTAAGTAATTATGATAATTTCCTGCAGCTCTAGCAGTTATTCAAAAAGAAAACATGTGACCAGTCCATTAAAACGACTTTTGGTAAGTCAGGACTTTGCTGTGTAGCTAATCACCAGAAATTGTAAACTTTCTAAAGAGTTACAAAATAGAGGTTAGCTAGCCTAAAGTTGTGTAAAGATCTGGAATTTCTCTAACTTACACTTAATCACATGACATTGGGGGAAGATTTCAGGGAAGAAATGGCCCATCTTCTTGAAGATCTTCCTTTGGGTCCTAAGGCAAATATAATGCTTAGAAATCTTTAACATTAGCCTAATTGCTGTGATAAGTCAGCAATATATCTAACTTTACTTTGCATAAGACAGAGGAGAGTAAGGACATATTTTCTCTGCATGAAGAAGTGGGGCTTTTATTTACGTAGATCCGTGCATTTCCTGTATGGGGAATATGTTCCATACAGGATTGAAACAGAAAATTTCTTCCCAATGAGCTTGATGCCTTGTGATGCTGAAACTGGATTTCTATAGTTCAGCAACATTTAGAAGTCGATGGGATAGCAAGAGAAAAATCTGCACATAAGATAATTGCCTCAGATTGAAGTGTTTTGAGACCTTTGGTGCATAAGGAGGTCAATTTTTGGACTTCTCATGTTTCATATTGAAACATCTATAGTATTTTTCAAGTACATTACTTAGTTCAGCTTGCAAAACACATTGGATATTAAGAATCTTACCAGGAAATTTCCTGTGTGTATGTATAACTCCATGCCTTATCAAATGGCTGTAAATTCAAGCTGTACTGTGTAAGAATGTGATACCATAATTATGTACTTAAGAGTCAGAAATTATTTTCAGAAACTTCATATTTGTTTCATTACAAGTTTCATATAGTGTGGACTGCATGGTTAAATAATGCTATTCCCACTTTTTGGTTCTTAATTGAAAAGTCTTAAATGTTTGCTTTAAAAATTAACATTTGTCTCATCACTTCATTGTTTTCATATTCTGCCTTATTGTTGAAGAAACAGTTATCTAGTAAAACAAATCTTATGTAATTTTGGATGATTAATTAAATAGTGACCTATATTACTAATACTTGGCATGAGTTTATATTTTAGACAGAAAATATTCAAATAATTTTGCAATGTATGTGTGTTTTCACATAAGGTAATCCTAATTCATTCTTCTAGGGCTTCAAACAAAACTTCAGACAGGGATCCTTGGGACCTGATACGATGGAAACTGAAAGTGAGCAGAATTCAAATTCAGCCAGTGGCAGCTCAGGCTCTGGTGGAAGCACTCGCCCTCAGATATCGCAAATGACACTCTATGAGCGTCAGGCAGTGCAGGTGAGGGTTAATTTTTATTCTTTAGAAATGTAATTGTGGCAGATATCAAGATTGTTTTAATTCTGAGGGGGTTAGCCAAGGAAAAATATGGCTTAAGAAAGTGGAATTCATGAGACGATGAGCTTCAACTCCCTGCATGCTAGTGTGACAACAAAAACTCAGATTAATATTTTGTTTTAGATCATACAGTACTTCCTTTTCTCAGAGCAGATCCTCTTTTATCCCAGTAGTCTATGGTCTTCCCAGTTGATATGCTTTGCTTTGGGAATAACCTAAATAAATATTAGATCACTTTTTTAAACTTTTGTTCTTCTTAGATAAGAAATGGTGAATGCATGATGAGATGAGGGATTACTTTCAATGACCAGTGCTAGATAATTCTAAGACCCCCTAGCTTTTAAATCACTTCAACCTTCCATATGCCATTTGACCAGGACAGAGGTAATACAAGGTTGATGGAGATTGATGCACGAAAAGACACAGAACTATGGGAGTTGCATGCTGCTGCGTGAGCAGTAAAAGTTTGCTCCGAAAGCTTCTGCCAAACAGTATAATTTTGGCATGTACTAAATGCAGCACATAAGAATTGATTATTTCTTTGAAATAATAGAAAATTTTCCTTTTCTTCAGGAAGACTTTAAAATTGACGGGGAAGGGTGACAATCTTTAGAATCTCTAGAACATTGTTGTTGTTGTTAGTTGCGAAGTCGTGTCCGACCCATCGCGACCCTATAAAAAACAAATCCAAAAATGAGGTAGGGAGTGATGAGAAAAAAGAAAAACTCCAACAACAATCAGGAGATGCAGGAAACATACCCACAGATAGGCATAAAGGTCTTAAATGCTTATATACAAATGCTCAAAGCTTGAGGAACAAACAGGGTAAACTAGAAGCAATAGTACACAAGGGCAGGTATGACATAGTTGGCATTACAGAAACCTGGTGGGACGAAACCCATGACTGGAATGTACTGATAGATGGATACAAATTATTCAAAAGAAATAGATCTACAAAAAGAGGAGAGGGAATTGCACTATATGTAAGAGAACATTACATATCTACAGAAATGCACGTAATGAAAGATAAAATCGCTCCAGGTTGTATATGGGTCAATATAAAAGAAAAAAAGTGACATTGCCATCGGTGTATATTACAGACCACCCAACCAATCAGAAGAAATAGATGAACTCTTTACCAACCAGTTAACAAATGTATGTAGGAAGCATACCACAATAAGTAATGGGAAACTTCAATTATCCAGATATCAACTGAGAGACAAACTCTGCAGCGAGTGGGAGATCAAACAGATTCTTAACCAACCTAGCCGACAACTTTATCATCCAAAAGGTAGAGGAGGGAACTAGAAGTAAAGCTATAATGGACCTAATCCTTACTAATCAAGAAAAAGTAATAGAGGGAGTTGAAGATGCTGGAACCTTGGGTGCAAGTGACCACGTCATGCTGAAATTCAATATAATGCAAACACAAACAACAGAAAATAATCCAACCAGTGGCTTCTGGTTTTTGTCGCGGCAGGACAGGATGCCCAATTTCACCCTGCTGGGGGTTCCTAAAAATCGCCCCGAAGAGGCGATGAAGAGGAGAGTTGCCCTGTTGATGACGGAGAGATGGCGATCTTTCTGTTCAATCCAAGGAAAGCCCTCCAAACCAGCAGGGGAAAGACCGGCTACATTCCTGTGGCCAGCTATTAGCTGCTGACAACCAAAGAAGAAAAAAGCATCAATTAATACATTGTAAACATCATGTTTGGAACTGGGTGAGAATATTGATCCTTTCTTTACTATTTTACAACTGAATTTTCTGGGAAAGGCTCCCAAGAAGCTAAAAACCTCCAAATATAAACGGAAGCGGTGTTTTAATTTTATGGGTGACAATACTGAGGTGGACGTAACAGAAAGCTACAGTTTTGATAAATTTGAGATCTGAGATAACTGTTAAGATTTTTCTCTTTGAAAAAAAAACATTGAACCGAAATATAAGAAATCCTTTGTTTTAAAAGGGGAAAATGGACTTTCAGTGACATCTATAGTGGTGGATTTGTGTATAGCACTATAATTTGCTTCCTGGCTGCTTGGTGATTGCTCAGGAGCTGAGCTGCTTGCTCAGGAGAACAGCTGGCAATAAAAGGGAAATATTTTGACATACTTATCACTGTGACCTTCTTGGATTATAAATACAAACTGAGCTTGGACTTTTAACTTCAAGAGCTAGTGGGAGAGAAAAAAAAATTTTGGACTATGCCTGGCTGGGAGAAACTTTTAAGCTGTTTTCAGAGATGTTGAACATTTTGAACACTGAACATTGTGAATTACGACCTTGCCTGATTGACAATTCATGGATACTTGAGAAGGAATTATTATAAAATATTGCTTTCAGGACTGAACCTATACTTTGGAATCTATTGGATTATAAAGGATACATATAAAGACCAGAAAAGTAGAGGAAACATTGATCTACTTTTACTGAAACTGGTGATACTAGAAGGTCTCCAGGAATTATGCCTCAAGAAAAAACAAACACCTTTCAGGAAGAAATATATTCTATGCTACAACTAATTCACCAAACAATTGTTGAATGCAAAGAAAACATAAAAAGAAATAATGAGACTAAAAGCAATTTAGACAATATAAATGAGCAAATCTGCAAATTAAATCTACAACTAGAAAGTTCCCAGATAATGACCACAAAGTATGAATAAATAATCCAGAAATCAGAAGATGTAACAGAGGAAATGGATTTAGAGATGGAAGAGGTAAAAGAAGGGAAATATAAATGACTATATACAAACAAAATACTGCAAGACTTAGCGATAACAATGAAAATGTAAAAAACGTTTACCCCTTAAGTCTGCAAAATATATCTGATGGCAAGGAAGAAGATTTTAAAAAATGGAATGTAGAGTTGTTAGGGGCAATGTCACAACTTGGGAGATGGGGAATGAAAAGATAAATGGAAAAAGAAAGGAACTGGGAGTTGCTTAAGAAATATAAATGGGTGGAATTCCCCCCTCCCCCAAATTGTCTTCCTCATGCCAAGCAATTTTTACAAAAACAGAAAGAAAATTCCTGGGCGATCTAATTGCCCTGCCTTGGAAAGCTACTTGGCAAAGAAAGAAAGCAAGAGTCAGATTTTAAAAAGAGAAGATTTGATTTTTTAGAGGGTCATATTGCATGTTTCAATATGAAAAAGATTAAAAGAACAGATAGCTCTTAGATATAATTAGACTTTTATAATGAAAGATATGATTTAGAATTAAGATAGCATCTTTTTTCCCTTTTTTTGATATGGGAAATATGAAGATAGGAGGATTGATATAAAAACTTTTAGCTATATAAATGTAATTAATATTGAGAAAATCATAACTGATAAAGATATTTTAAATACCAATGGGAAATCAAACCTTAACAAGAGCACGAAAAACAGGATATTGATTAAGGAATTGACATTATTGATTTACGAATTGATATTATTGTTATTTGAATGATATTAGTAAAATATGATGAAGATGCTTTTATTTAATTCTGTATACATTAATAGTATGAAAAATTGTAATGGTGTAACGATGGGAAAATGGGAAAATATGGAGAAGAAAGGAGGATCAGGGAAAAAATACTGGATTGTGTAGTGAATATTTATATTTTTTTTATTGAAAAGTTTTACAGTACATTTTAACTTTAACAATCCTCCCTCCCCCCACCCCTACCTAACCCTCCCTATCCCTCCCATCCATTCCCCCCTCCCCCCCGACTTCCCAGAGCTAAATACAGGGTATAAAAACAAAGAACAATCATAAGCATCCATATGCTAACAACAATAAACTATTAATTCTATCACCCTCTAGCTCATATAAAATGATTACAAACAATATTAATATTACATATAAAAAGAAAAGAGAACAGACTCTTTACTCAAATGCTAAATGAAATTTCTTAGTCCCATATTTGTTCTGGATATAATCAATCCACTTTTTCGACTCCATAATATAACGTTCTTGCGAATGATCTTTCAGATAAGCCGAAATCTTTGCCATTTCCGCCAGGTCAGAGACTTTTAGAGTCCATTCTTCTATAGTCGGCAGTTCCTCCTTTTTCCAATATTGACCTATTAAAAGTCTTGCTGCTGTGATTAAGTTCAGCATCAACTTAACGTCCACAACAGTAGCTTCTGTAGTTATGCCCAACAAAAACAATTGCGGACAAAACTTTATCCTTTGCTTAAAGATCTTCTGCATGTTCCACCAAATTTTTATCCAAAAAGCCTTAACCTTTTTGCAGGTCCACCATATATGAAAATACGTTGCATCTTCGCCACCACACCTCCAGCATTTAGGCTGATAATTCGGATACATACTTGCAAGCTTTTTAGGGTCTAGATGCCATCTATAAAACATTTTATAAAAGTTCTCTCTTAGGTTTTGGGCTTGCGTGAATTTTACGTTCTTCACCCAGATCTTTTCCCACGTGTCCATTGTAATAACTTCTTGAATATTCTGAGCCCATTTTATCATACAGTCTTTAACAAGTTCTGTTTCTGAGTCAATTTCTATCAATGCAAGATATATCCGTTTGATATGTGCTGGACCCTGGTTTCTAATTTGCTTTATCAAATTTTCATCGGTCATTGAAAAACCAATTTTCTGATCTTCTTTCCACCTGGCCCGTAACTGAGTATATTGAAACCAAGTTTGAACGATCTTCTCATCTCGCAAGAGATTGTACGGCTTCAAACACCAGACATTTCTTTCCAAGCTTAAAATCTCCTTATACGTAGTCACATCATGTTTGAAGCCAACATTTATGTTTTCTATTGCGTGTTTTGGGATTGCCCACAACGGCATCTTGTAGTCTAACTTATGTCTATACTTCTTCCAAACTCTCAACAGTGCCTGTCTTAAAATATGCACTTTAAACACATTATCTACCTTCTTATCATACAACAAATATGCATGCCAGCCAAATAACAAGTCATGGCCCTCAAGATTTAATAATCTCCCTTGTGTCAAGTTAATCCAATCACTTATTCCTGATAACGCAGCAGCTTCATAATATAATTTAAGATTAGGCATTTTAAGACCACCTCTTTCACGAGTATCCTGCATAATCTTAAGTTTAACTCATGGCCTTTTCCCTGCCCACACAAATTTATTGATACCCCGTTGCCATTCTTCCAAATTAGAATCTTTTTTAAGGACCGGTATCATTTGAAATAAAAATAAAAATTTAGGCAGGACGTTCATTTTCACTGCTGCAATTCTTCGCAGCAAAGACAATTGCAGTTTTTCCCAACTCTCCAATTCTTTTTGGATTTTTCCCCATAACTTTTCATAATTATTTTTATATAACTTTGCATTAGAGGGTGACAAATACACCCCCAAATATTTGACCCTTTTGACAATCTCAAATCCAGTTAGTCCTTCTAAAAGGGCCTTTTGCGGTGCTGAATATTTATATTGAAGAAGTTAATGTTAAATATTTGAACCCAGATAACATGTTGTTTATAAGCACTAAAGACTGTAATTCTTAAAAATTAATAAATTAATTAAATTAATTAAATTAAATTAATTAAAATTAAAAATTACACACACGCATATATATATAGACACGCACACACACACACACACACAAACACAAAAACACACGTGTGTGTGTGTGTGTGTGTGTGTGTATATGTTTTCTGAGGTTTTCGCAGGTGTTTGTATGTGGATCTTTGGTCATTCGGGTTTTTTCCCACGTAGAATTGAAGGTGTAAGAGCAACGTTTCGACGGAATCCCATCCGTCATCCTCAGGCTGGTGGCTTCAGCTTCCTTCTTCTGGGAGAAGCATGTGGTAGTGGCTGTTTGTTCCTCTTTTTTAAACTGCCAGAGGGGGTGTGTTCTGTGGGTGGAGGTGTGCTCTGATTGGGTGGGGGATTAGGTGTGTTCTGATTGGGTGGGAGTGTGTTTTGAATGGTGGGTGTGTTCTGATTGGGTGGGGGTGTGTTTTGAGTGGATGGGTTGGTCTCAGCTGCCAGCCTTAGACCTGAGCTGGTGAGTTGTGCTGCTTTTGTTCGGCTTCGTGTTTGTGGTGGTGCCATGTTTTTATAGTGGGTGTCAGTTTGCTTATTGTGTGGTTTGGCGGGGTTTAAAGTGGCTGATGTTGCAGCTGTAGTTAGGTTTCTGTTTTGTGGTTGTGCGTTGTTATCATTGTGGGTTCGGATTTGCTTTTTGAATGGTTGTGTGGTGGTGATGTCATGTGATGTTATCATGAGTTTGGGTCTGGTATCATTCTTGGTGGTTGGGACTCGTCTGTCAATCAAGGCGGGTTTCCAAATGGCTGGTAGGCGAGAGGTATCATCTCGTTTGTTCATGCTGTGGGGGCGTTTTTCTATCTCAATGGCTTCTCTGATTATTCTGTTGTTAAAATGTTCAATTTTGGTGATAGTTTTGGTTTTTTTCAAATCAATTTCATGTCCCGTGGCTTCAAAGTGTTGGACCAGGGATGAAGTTTGTTCTCCCTTTCTGAGTGAGTTTTTGTGCTCTTCAATGCGTGCACTTATTCTTCTGTTGGTCTGTCCGATGTATGCGGTGGGGCAGGTGGTTCATGGGATTTCGTATACTCCTTGGTTTTCTAACCCAATTATGTCTTTGGGGTTTCTTAGGATGGTGGATATTTGTCTGTCTGTGTAGAATGCTGTTTTGATGTTGTGTTTTTGGAGGATCTTGCTGATTCTGTCTGTGGTCCCTTTTAAGTATGGGAGGAGGGCTTTGCCATTTTCTTGTTCTCTGTTTTGGGTTTTTGTGGGTGTCTCTCTTCGGATTAAGTTGGTAATCATGTTTCTTTGGAATCCATTGGCTGTTAGTACATTAGTGAGAGTGTGTAGTTCGGTTTTTAGGTGTTGTTCGTCAGCTAGGTGTTTTGTTCTGGAGATGAGTGTCTTGGCTATGGAGTTGATCTGTGCTGGGTGGTGGTGTGAGAGTGCGTTCAGATAGCGGTTTGTGTGTGTTTTTTTTATGGTAGATAGTGTGTCCTAGGGAGCCGTTGGATTTCTTGTAGACTAAGACATCAAGGAAGGGAAGTTGATTGTTAGCTTCTGTTTCCATGGTGAATTGTATTTTAGGGTGTAGGCTATTGAGGAAGTCATCCAGTTTTTCTTTGCCGTGTGGCAAGATTACAAAGGTGTCATCTACGTATCTGAGCCAGAGTTTGGGTTTGTGGTTGGATTTTTCTAGAGCGAGGGTTTCAAAGTGTTCCATGTAGAGGTTTGCGATGACAGGTGAAAGGGGTGATCCCATGGGTGCTCCTTCCATTTGTTTGTATCTTTGTCCATTGTAGATGAAGTATGTGTTAGATAGGCAGTGGTTGGTCAGATCTAGGATGTGTTTTGGGGCTGCTTTCTGATTGGGTGGGGGTGTCCTCCGACTGGGTGGAGGCATGGTTGTCTTCTGATTGAGTGGAGGCGTGGCTGTCTTCTGATTGGGTGGATGCGTGGTTGTCTTCTGATTGGTTGGAGGCATGGCTGTCTTCTGATTGGGTGGGGTGTGTTCTGAATGGGTGGGGTTTTTTGTTGTGTTGTAATATCCTGAGTGTTGTGATTTGGTGTCCTGAGGAGTGGGCTGTGTAGTGGCCTCCAGAGCTTTGGTTTGGTACAAAAACAATCGCCAAAATAGAACATCTGAATAGCAGAATAATCAGAGAAGCCATTGAAATAGAAAAACACCCAGACAGTATGAACAAGCGAGACGACACCTCCCGCCTACATGCCATTTGGAAACCAGCATTGATAGAGAAACGAATTTCAGCAAACAAGGATTTAAAAAACCAACAAACAACCCCAAATGCCACCAGCCCCAGCAAGACTCCTCCACACCTAGAACAAAAACTCTCCCACACAGAAGACAGAACAAGTCAAGCAAAAGTGCCATCACCCAAGCAGAAGAACGCACACACGAACCTGACTGGCCCATACCAGAGATACATAGCAGGTCCTCGAACTCGGAGCCAAACCAAAGCTCTGGAGGCCACTACACAGCCCACTCCTCAGGACACCAAATCACAACACTCAGGATATTACAACACAACAAAAAACCCCACCCATTCAGAACACACCCCACCCAATCAGAAGACAGCCACGCCTCCAACCAATCAGAAGACAACCACGCATCCACCCAATCAGAAGACAGCCACGCCTCCACTCAATCAGAAGACAACCACGCCTCCACCCAGTCGGAGGACACCCCCACCCAATCAGAAAGCAGCCACGCCTCCACCCAGTCAGAACACAGCCCCACCGGCAGTTGGAAGGAAAGGAACAGCCAGACCACGCATTGCTCCTGGAAGCAGCAGGAGGAACACTCCGGCCTGATGATGACGGATGGGATTTCGTCGAAACGTCGCCACAACTTTCTGAAGATGAAGGGAACGTGGGAAGAAACCCGAGACTCTAGATCTACACATACAGACACCCGCGAGAATCTACGAAAACAAGTATATATATATATATATATATATATATATATATATATATATATATATATATATATATATATATATATATATATATATATATATATATACACATATACATATATACACATATACATATATACATATATATATACATATATATACATATATATATACATATATATATACATATATATATATACACACACACACACACACACACACACACACACACACACACACACACACACATATACATATAGAAGAAGGAAGCAGAAGCCACCAGCCTGATGATGACGGATAGGATTCCGTCAAAACGTCGCCCCTACACCTTTAGTTCTATGCGGGGAAAAACCCGAATAACCAAAGATCCACATACGAACACCCGCGAAAACCTCAGAAAACAAATATCTTACCTCTACGGGGAGGAAATCCACCAGCTAACTAGGACCTATGAAAAACTCGAAGTACGAAGAGCTTCCATTCTGTGTGACCTCACATTCCTACGCAACTGCCGAGATCAAAATTTAATCCCCACATCCTTCCAATTGAAATTCCACTCCAACTCTGCAGCCATCAAACGCATCCTGATAAGAACTGAACTGGCCCTAATCAGAAATGAACTCCACACAAAAAGATTGCTCCTGGACCGAATCAACAGAGACCTCCTCACACTTCACCTCAAACTCAGCAACAAGATCCACCCCACACTTTGGGACAAATTCAAACAAATCGCTGTCTGGAGAGCTGAAACAGAGACTGCCTACAAAACAGAAACACACCCCAATAAACTCCAAAGACTAAAGGAACGCCAGAAACAAACCCCTCCTCTCTCACAGCAACACATGAAACAAACTGTGCACAACATCTCAGATAGGATTCTCACCAAAGCCGAAACCAACATCCTGTCTAAAGGATTTAATTTTGCAGTCGCTCCCAAACACATTCCCACGGAAACCATTATATGCGGAGTCGAATCCAGCCTGACCAAAATTAACCCTGATGACGCCAACGAAATCAGACTCGAAGTGACCAACATCCTCTGCACCAGCAAACCACCCAAAAGCATCTTACCCAAAGAGGAACAGACAGCACTACTTAACCTAAAAAATGACACCAGCATAATCATTCTGCCAGCAGACAAAGGCAACGCCACGGTGGTAATGAACTCATCTGACTACCATACCAAATTATCCAACCTACTCCGAGACTCCACATAGAAACTCCTCAAGACAGATCCCACCACCTACCTGGAAAAAACCACAAAATCCAAAATAAAAGCCACCCCCATCAGTGAAGAGATCCAGAAAACAATCATTCCCAGAGAAAAATCATCCAGATGTCCTAAGCTCTATGGTCTGCCCAAGATACACAAAGAAGGAACCCCACTCAGACCCATAGTCAGCTCCATAGACTCACCTCTACAAAATCTAGCCAAATTTCTTGCCAAACAACTACAGCCTTACGCAAATTCCATCACCTCACACGTACAAGATTCATTCCAATTCATAGAGATCATAAGTAAACTAAACTTACAGCCCTGTGACCTACTTGTGAGCTTCGATGTCGTATCCCTCTTCACCCAAGTGCCAATCAAAGAAGCCTTGACAGCTATCCTAAATAAATACAACCCCCCAAAACACATCCTAGATCTGACCAACCACTGCCTATCTAACACATACTTCATCTACAATGGACAAAGATACAAACAAATGGAAGGAGCACCCATGGGATCACCCCTTTCACCTGTCATCGCAAACCTCTACATGGAACACTTTGAAACCCTCGCTCTAGAAAAATCCAACCACAAACCCAAACTCTGGCTCAGATACGTAGATGACACCTTTGTAATCTTGCCACACGGCAAAGAAAAACTGGATGACTTCCTCACACACCTCA
The DNA here is from genome assembly GCF_947247035.1 of Vipera ursinii. Classification (NCBI taxonomy): domain Eukaryota; kingdom Metazoa; phylum Chordata; class Lepidosauria; order Squamata; family Viperidae; genus Vipera; species Vipera ursinii. The sequence continues at coordinate 184,945,499 of NC_139513.1, read as the reverse complement.
ATAGCCTACACCCCAAAATGCAATTCACCATGGAAACAGAAGCTAACAATCAACTTCCCTTCCTTGATGTCTTAGTCTACAAGAAATCCAACGGCTCCCTAGGACACACTATCTACCATAAAAAAACACACACAAACCGTTATCTGAACGCACTCTCACACCACCACCCAGCACAGATCAACTCCGTAGCCAAGACACTCATCTCCGGAACAAAACACCTAGCTGACAAACAACACCAAAAAACCGAACTACACACTCTCACTAATGTACTAACAGCCAATGGATTCCAAAGAAACACGATTACCAACTTAATCCGAAGAGAGACACCCACAAAAACCCAAGACAGAGAACAAGACAATGGCAAAGCCCTCCTCCCATACTTAAAAGGGACCACAGACAGAATCAGCAAGGTCCTCCAAAAACACAACATCAAAACAGCATTCTACACAGACAGAAAAATATCCACCATCCTAAGAAACCCCAAAGACATAATTAGCTTAGAAAACCAAGGAGTATACGAAATCCCATGCACCACCTGCCCCACCACATACATCGGACAGACCAACAGAAGAATAAGTGCACGCATTGAAGAGCACAAAAACTCACTCAGAAAAGGAGAACAAACTTCATCCCTGGTCCAACACTTTGAAGCCACGGGACATGAAATTGATTTTAAAAAAACCAAAACTATCGCCAAAATTGAACATTTTAACAACAGAATAATCAGAGAAGCCATTGAGATAGAAAAACGCCCCCACAGCATAAACGAGATGATACCTCTCGCCTACCAACCATTTGGAAACCCACCTTGATTGACAGACGAGTCCCAACCACCAAGAATGATACCAGACCCAAACTCATGATAACACCACATGACATCACCACCACACAACCATTCAAAAAGCAAATCTGAACCCACAATGATAACGAGGCACAACCACAAAACAGAAACCTAACTACAGCTGCAACATCAGCCACTTTAAACCCCTCCAAACCACACAATAAGCAAACTGACACCCACTATAAAAACATGGCACCACCACAAACACGAAGCCGAACAAAAGCAGCACAACTCACCAGCTCAGGTCTAAGGCTGGCAGCTGAGACCAGCCCATCCACTCAAAACACACCCCCACCCAATCAGAACACACCCACCATTCAAAACACACTCCCACCCAATCAGAACACACTTACTCCCCCACCCAATTAGAGCACACCTCCACCCACAGAACACACCCCCTCTGGCAGTTTAAAAAAGAGGAACAAACAGCCAGCAGAAGCCACCAGCCTGATGATGACGGATGGGATTCCGTCGAAACGTCGCCCCTACACCTTTAGTTCTACGCGGGGAAAAACCGGAATAACCAAAGATCCATATACATACATATATACACACACACACACATATATATATACATATACACATCACATACACACACACACACACACATATATATACTGTATGTGTAGGATTAGGAATAAGGTAGGGTCGGAATTGGGGTTGGGATTGAGGTTAGGATTGAGGTTGGGGTTAGGGTTTTTTTAAAAAATAACATTCTCAATATTTAGCAAACAGCATAATGTCTTGGTTCATGTATTTTTTAAAAAAATGAGTAGTTAATTATCTTAAACAATATGTTAATTAAGCACTCGATGGCCTTCTTCTTGCTAATATATACTTAAGGTTACATATCACATTCCTTTCTCTCTAACTTGTTTTTCTAGCCATTGATAAAAATTATCCCATGTTCTAAAATATACCGAGTCTTCTTTCTCTTTTATCTTTAAAGTCAATCTATCCATTTCTGCTCACTCTAAAATTTTCTTAATTAATTCTTCTTCAGTTGGTAAATTTTCAGTTTTCCAATGTTGGGCAAATACAATTCTTGCTGCAGTTAGTGCGTGTAGAATTAAATATATACAGTGTTTCTCATAATTTGCTCCTATTATTCTGGCTTAAAATCTATTTGTTTTTTAGTCTTTTTCTCCAGCCATAAAGGTATTTTTAACCAAAATCTTTTTGCTTTAGGGCAGTGGTGGTGAACCTATGGCATGTGTGCCAGAGGTGGCACTCAGAACCCTTTCTGTGGGCACTTGTGCCATTGCCCCAGCCCCACCTCCCCCTGCATCCCCCTCCTCACCAGCATCCCCCCACAAGAGTGTCACCTCCTGACGTGGCCTGCGCAGAGCAGCGCAGCCAAGGACATTTGCTCAGTCACACACACATGATGCTGTGGGGTGCGGGCAGAGGGCATGGCCACCAAAGCGCTGCTGGGCCGGCTGGGCGATCTGCGGTGGGCCATGGAGGTGGTGGGTGGCCCTGCAGGTGGGGTGGGGGGCAGGGAGGTTCTTGGGTACTCAGTCTCTAAAAGATTCGCCATTACTGCTTTAGGGCATGATCACCAGATATGGCAATAAGTAACTGGTCTTTGTTTACATTTCTAACACTTGTTTGAATATTTTTGCTATATGCCATCTATAAAACATTTTATATGTTTCTTTATATGCCGCTGCTTTCGTTAATTTAGCATTTCTTTCCCATAACTTTTGCCAGTTTTCTAATTCTATATTATATCCAAAGTTCTTTGCCCATATTATCATTGTCTTTTACTTGTTCTTCCTCCATCTTTAAGCTTAACAGATATTTATAGAGTTTCGTAATCAAACTTTTCATCTGTTTTTAACAATATCTGGTCAAATTCTGTCTGTTCTTTATAAAATCCCATTGTTTTAACATCTTTTTCATATCTTGTTTGGATTTGAATATATGGCCACCATGATGGATCAATACCTTGTTCTTGTAAATCTTGTCTGTCTTTCAATTTTTTTTCATTGTCCAAGATATATTTATAGGTCACAACTTTGTCGTAATTAATGAAATTTTGGTAAGCAAAAGTTTCCGTTCTTGAAAGCCATCCAGTATCTTAATATACGTTTTAGCTTTTATTGTTTCCTATTCTAAAAGAAGTGCATTTTTTATAAAGTGGTTTTGAAAGTATCTATGTATTTTATTCTTCCCATACCACAGAGAGGCATGCCAACCAATTTGTAGGTCATGCCCCTCTAGGTATAATAGTCTTTTGTCTCCAAGCATTATCCATTCTTTAAGCCATGTTAATATAGTTGCTTGGTAGTATAACATCCAGTCCGGCAGTCCAAATCCTTCACTTTCTTTCGCTTCTTGTAATATTTTCAGTATTAATTCTAGCTTTTTTTCCCTTGCCAGATAAATTTCAGTATTGTTGTATTCAGTTCATCAAAAAAGGCTTTTCCCAGTCTTACAGGAATCATTTGAAATAGAAAGAATATTTTTGGTAAGATACTCATTTTCACTATTCTCTCCAGCATTGAAAGTTATAAGTTTTTCCACTTTTCCAGATTCAATTTTGTTTTAGCAATCTTACGTAGTTATCTTCTTTTATTGTTACATATCTTGCTGTTAGATAAATTCCCACATATTTAACTTTTTTAACTATTTGAAGATTTGGTTTTTTTGCTAGTTGGTTTTTTTTGTTTTTCTATTAGATTTTTTGTTAGCACTTTAATCTTTTCTGTTTATTTTCAACCCTGCCATTTCTCCAATTGTTTCTATTTATGTGCTTGTTTCAAACGGATCTTCCAATATAAAAACCAAGTCATCTGCAAATGCTGGTAGTTTATATTTTTCATCTTTTATCTCCAGTCCTTTAATTTCTGTTTCTTGTCTGATGTTTCTATTCAGTACTTCCAGTGTTAGTATAAATAATAATGGAAATAATGGGCATCCCTGTCTTGTGTTAAAGTTTTCTGTAAAATCTCCATTTACAATTATTTTCGCTGTTTGTTTACAATAAATTGTATTAATTTCATTTATAAAGTTTTCTCCAAAATCCATTACCGCTAGTTGCAGAAACATAAATTGCCAGTTTACATTGTCAAACGCTTTCTGTGCATCAAGAAATATTAAAGCCATCTGTTTCCTTGGATGAATTTTATAGTATTCTAACATATCAAGGATTATTCTTTTTTCTTAGAAAATTGTATTAAATATACATTTAAAAACAAAAGTGGACATGATTCAACTTCCCTAGCTACAACACTACTATTAGTATTATCTTATGTTACAGAAAGAAATAACAAAAACCTAAAATACAGTCTATAACTTGACTGAGTATAACAAACTGTACATATAACATCTGTCGGTTTTTTTTAGTAAAGTGTCATACAGTCCTCAGCGTTATATTTACATATCTTTCAGTTATGTCCATTATATAGATGCTAATAAGAAATCCTGACATTATCAACCAATCAAACAATGTTCATCTCAGCGATCCTTCTTAACTCTAACCAATTGTACAAATTTTGCCAAATTTCATAATACTCCATTTTGTTCTTATTTTTGATCTCTAGGGTTAACCTGTCCATTTCAGTGCAGGATAAAATTTTATCTATTATTTCTTCTTCAGTGGGTGTTTCCTTTCTTTTCCATTTTTGGGCATATGCCAGTCTTGCTGCAGTTAAGATATGTACTAATAAGTAGAGAGATGCTTTATTGAGATTATCGTTAATAATCCCTAATAAAAAGATTTCTGGTTTTAAATCATTTTTTTGTCATAATATTTCTTCCAACCAATTTTTTATCCACTGCCAAAAAATTTTCGCCTCTGAACATTCCCACCACATATGATAGTAAGTCCCTGGAAGCCTTCTGCATTTCCTTCCAACACATTGGTGAGATTTTTTTATCTATTTTTGCTAACCTTGTAGGGGGAAGATGCCATCTATACAACATCTTGTACAAATTCTCTATAGGAGGTGGCTAGCGTTAACCTCTTATTTTTATCCCATAGTAACTGCCAATTATCTAAGTCAATATTATAAGCAAAATTTTCACTCCAGGTTAACATTGTTTCTTTTACCTGTTCTTCTAATAAATCCTGTTCTAATAAATATTGATATATCTTTTTTATCAATTGATCTTCTGTTCCTAGAAGAATTTTATCTAATTGTGTATGCTCTAATTTTATCCCTGTTTCTTTTTTATCTTTTCTGTATCGTGACTGTATCTGTAAGTATGCCCACCATTCCAGCTCTACACCATCTTCTGATAATCTTTTTCTTGTTTTCAGGTCTCCATTTTCGTCTAAGAGATCTTTATATGTAATTACACTTCCTAGATTTATAAATTTGGGGTGCATAAAAATCTCTAATATAGATAGCCAATTGGGAATTTCTATATAGTTAATTTTTTTAATTTTTATCCACACATCTAATAGTGCCCTTCTAATATGATTCTGAAAATACTGATGACCCCTATATTTTCCATCCCACATTATAGCATGCCACCCAATTTGCATGTCATGGCCTTCTAAGGCTAGTAGTCTTCTATTCCTTAAATGTATCCAATCCTTTATCCATACCGCTATTGCTGCCTAATAATATTTTTTGCAATCTCCTCTTTCCTTTGCATCCTGTAATAATTTTAACTTGATTCTCGCTTTTTTACCTTGCCAGATAAATTTAGATGTAATTCTATTTAAATTTTCAAAAAAATCCTTACCTAATTTAATTGGTACTCATTGGAATAAAAAGAGTAATTTGGGCAGTATATTCATCTTGATTGTCGCTATTCTTCCCATAAAAGAGAGCTGCAAGTTTTTCATTCTATCTAGGTCTACTATAATTTGGTCCATTAACTTATCATAATTTTCTCTTTTAAGTGTAGTACATCTTGCTGATAGTTGGATCCCCAAGTACTTTACTCTTTTATATGTCTGGATATCAACTTTTTCTACTAGCTCAGTTTCTTCTAAGTTGGACATATTTTTAACTAGCATTTTAGTTTTTTCTTTGTTGATTTTTAATCCTGCAACATCTCCATAATTTTCCAGCACCTGTAATAATCTTGTTCCAGATTCTAAAGGGTCTTCAAGAATGAAAACTAAATCATCCACATAAGCCTGTAATTTAAATATCTCTTTTCTGATTTCTAATCCTTTAATCATCTTATCTTTTCAGATTATTCTTGTGAGTGCTTCTAAAGAAAGAATGAATAATAAAGGAGATAGTGGACAGCCTTGTCTTGTACCTTTTGTATTTGAATGCTGTTTGTTAATTCTCCGTTTATGATTACTTTTGCCTCTTGCTTGGAATAGATTGCTTTAAACATATTTATAAATTTTTCTCCAAATTCCATCTGTTTGAGTTGAGTCAACATTAAATTCCATTTGACATTATCAAACGCTTTCTGAGCATCAACAAAAATTAATGCCCCTTGTTTTTCGCTAAGATGTCTAGTATGATCCTGACGTTATGTCTAATTTGTCTTTTAGGAAAGAAGCCATTTTGGTCAGTATGAATAAATTCTGCTAAATATTTTTTTTAATCTTTCTGCCATTATAGTCATGAAAATCTTGTAATCCGTGTTCAGTAAAGAAATGGGTCTATAATTTTTAATACAGGTCAAATCAGAGTTTTCTTTAGGGATTAGTGAGATGATTGCTTCTTTCCATGAGTTTGGAATTTTTGCTGTGTTTAGTACCTCATTAAATAAATCCAACAGAGTTGGGACCAAAAGTTCTTGGAGGTTTTTATATATTTCGGACGGTAGTCCATCAGGGCCAGGTGTTTTATTCCTTTTTTTGTTTTTAATAGCTTCCATAATTTCCTGGACTGTTATATCTTTATTTAATATATTTGGAAATTCTACTGAAACCTTCAGTAGGTCCGCATTCATAAGATATTGTGATATTCTTTCCTCAGTGATCATTTCCTCCTCTTTATAAAGATTTTTAGAGAATTCATACGTCACCCATTTTTCCCCCATCATTTTCATTTACTATCTCCCCTGCTTGATTATGAAATTTACTAATCCATCTGTTATCTTTTTGTTTTTTCAATCTATAGGCCAGCCATCTCCCAGGTTTATTTGCCTGTGCAAAAAAATTTTGTCTAATGCTTTTTATTGTGCCATTTCTCCCTTTTCTATAATATTCAATTTATGCTTATTTAAATCCAACTGTTGTTTTAAATCTCTACATTGTGGGGGTTTTTGTAGTTCTAATTCTATTTTTTTATGTTCATCCTCTAAACTTTTTCGATATTGCCTTTTCTTTTTATATTCATTGGCCATATACGCAATTGCAGTTCCTCTCATAACTGCTTTGGCCGTATCCCATATACCGCCCTTCTCCCGAAGGACTCAGGGCGGTGTACAGGGCAATAAATATAAAAAACTGAATATAAAAGTTAAAATACAATTAAATATAATGCCCAAATTTAAAATTTAAAACAATAATTAAGAACATGTTTAAAACCCCAACCCTAACCCATCAGACCAGGTCAGATTGCTCAAATAAATGCGTTTTTAGATCGCGCCGGCAGGAGCAAAGGTCGGAGGCCATCCGGAGCTCAACCGGCAAGCGGTTCCACAGGTCTGGCGCGCCCACAGAGAACGCCCTCCCCCTGGGGGCCACCAATCGGCATTCTTTGATCGGAGGCACCCTGAGGAGGCCCTCTCTGTGGGAGCGCACTGGATGGAGGGAAGTTGACGCCGGCCGCAGGTGTTGCCATAGGTAATCCGGACCCATGCCATGTACGGCTTCGTAAGTCATTACCAACACCTTGAATTTCACCCGGAGGGCAACCGGCAGCCAATGCAGCTCGCGGAGCAAAGGTGTAACATGGGAGTATTGGGAAACTCCCAGTACAACTCGCGCGGCTGCATTCTGCACCAGTTGAAGCCTCCAAGTGGACTTCAAGGGCAGCCCCATGTAGAGAGCATTACAGTAGTCTAGATGAGAGGTCACGAGCGCATGAGTGACTGTACGCAAGGCATCCCGGTCCAGATAGGGTCGCAACTGGCGCACCAGACGAACCTAGGCGAAGGCCCCCCTAGTCACAGCTCCAATATGCTCTTCTAAAGAGAGCTGTGAATCTAGAAGGACCCCCAAGTTGCGCGTACTATCTACGGGGGGTAATAGCTCACCCGCCATGGCCAGAGATGGAATAATCGGAATTTCCCAGGATGCCAGCACGAACAGCCACTCAGTCTTGTCAGGGTTGAGCCGAAGCCTGTTCCTCCCCATCCAGACCTGGACCGCCTCCAGGCAGCGGGACATCACGTCGAGGGCATCACTGGGGTGGTTTGGGGTCGAAATAAAAAGCTGGGTATCATCAGCGTACTGATGATACCCAACTCCAAAACCACAAATGATCTCGCTCAGCGGCTTCATATAGATGAACAGGAGAGGCGAGAGGACCGATCCCTGAGGGACTCCACAAATGAGAGGCCTCAAGGTCGACCTCTGTCCCACTGCCAACACCGACTGCGAACGTCCCAGAAGGTAGGAGAACCACTGAAGAACTGTGCCTCCCACTCCCAACCCCCTGAGACGTCGCAGCAAGATACCATGGTCGATGGTATCAAAAGCTGCTGAGAAGTCTAAAAGGACTAGGACAGAGGAGCAACCCCTGTCCCGAGCCCACCAGAGATCATTCACCAGCGCGACCAATGCCGTCTCCCTGCTGTACCCGGGCCTGAAGCCCGATTGGTACGGGTGTAGATAATCAGCTTCATCCAAGAACAAAGGGAGCTGTTGCGCCACCACGCTCTCAACAACCTTCACCAGAAAGCGAAGGTTGGAGACCGGACGAAAGTTGTTTAAAATTGCTGGGTCCAAGGCAGGCTTCTTGAGGAGGGGTCTCACCACCGCCTCCTTCAAGGCGGCGGGAAAGCTAACCTCACTCAAAGAGGCAGTAATCACTGCCTGGAGCCAGCCTCGTGTCCCATCCCGAGCCGCATAAGTCAGCCAGGAGGGACACGGGTCCAACAAACACGTGGTGGAGCTTAGCTTCCCCATGATCTTGTCCACTTCTTCAGGAGTCACAGGATCAAACTCCTCCCAGATAACATCGACAAGGCTGCCCGTATCCTCATTGTCAGACTCTGCCCAGTTGGAGTCCAGGCCGGTCTGGATCCGAGCGATTTTGTCCGACAGAAATCGACTAAACTCCTCGGCTCGACCCTGCAAGGGTTCCTCCCTCACCTCCCGATTAAGGAGAGCGAGTTACTCTAAACAGGGCAGCCAGGCGATTATCTGCGGACGCGATGAGGGTGGCAAAATGGTTAGACCTTGCCACCCTCATCGCCGCGAGATAAGTTCTCATAAACGACCTTAGTCGTAACCGGTCGGATTCGGATCGGCTGGATCTCCAACAGCTCTCCAGGCCCCATCTCTGACGCTTCATCTCCTGGAGCTCCATGGAGAACAATGGAGCCCATTGGGATCTGCGCCGGGTCAAGGGCCGCATAGGTACAACTTGGTCGAGTGCCTCTGTGGCTGCCTTTTTCCAGGCTTCCACTAGGGCACAGGTTGGCAACCCGCAGCTCCGGAGCCGCATGCGGCTCTGAGCCGTCCCATGCGGCTCCCAGGCTTCCTCCCTCTGCCATGTTTACTTTTGGGGGGGAAAAGTGGCACTAAAAAAACTTAATCAATTTAAACTTCTCACAAAAAACTTGAAAAGTTTAAATTGATTGGTTGGTTTGTGGGACCACCCACAAACAAAGTTTTTTTAACTACACTTGGCAGAGTGGAGGAAGAGACGGGAGAACTAAAAGGTGAGTATTTGCGTGTCATCCTTGTGCAGGGGCCATGCTAATCTTCTCTGTATCGTTCCAATTTTAGTAAGGTGAGTAGATCTGTTCCTTCCCCCCCTTCCTTCTCATCGCCGGGGCTAGCAGCCCTGGCGAGCAAGAAGGTGCGGTTCCCCCACTTCCTTCTCGTCGGGCGAGCAAGAAGGCACGCTTCCCCCCTTCCTTCTCGTCGGGCAAGCAAGAAGGCGCGCTTCCCCCCTTTCTTCTCGTCGGGCGAGCAAGAAGGCGCACTTCCCCCCCTTCTTTCTCGTCACCGGGGCTATCAGCCCTGGCGAGCAAGAAGGCGCGCTTCCCCCCCTTCCTTCTCGTTGGGCGAGCAAGAAGGCGCGCTTCCACCCCTTCTCGTTGGGCGAGCAAGAAGGCGCACTTCCCCCCCTTCCTTCTCGTCGGGTGAGTAAGAAGGCGCGCTTTCCACCCTTCTCGTCGCCGGGGCTAGCAGCCCCGGCGGGGAAGGAGAAGGTGGGTTTTCCCCCCTTCTCCCTGCCGTGGGTAGCAGCCCCGGCAGGGAGAAGGGGCGATATGCCCTCCCCTTCCTATGAGGGGAAGCGGCAGGAGCTCGCCGGAGCTGCTCCTGCTACGTCTCGCCTCTCCTTTTGCTGTTTGGACCAGCATGGGACTGCTTGGACCTGTGCGCTAAAATCCCCGCCATGGCCGCCTCCGCTCCGCTCTGGGCAGGGAGTGCCTAGTCAGGCCCTCCTCAGTCTGCGGAGGAGCAAGTGAGGCGCTGCGGGAATCTCCGCCGGTGCTAGTCCTGGGGTGGTTGGGACGGAGCGCCGTCGCTCTGCTTGGGCGCTTTTGGCGGGACAGGGAAGAAGTGAACAAGTAGATGTTTTTCTGGAACTCCCTAGCTTTCTCCATGATCCAACGTATGTTGGCAATTTGATCTCTAGTTCCTCTGCCTCTTCGAAATCCTGCCTGTACTTCTGGTAGTTCTCGATCCACATACTGCTGGAGTCTAGCTTGTAGGATTTTAAGCATAACTTTACTAGCATGAGAAATGAGTGCAATGGTGCGGTAGTTTGAACATTCTTTGGCACTGCCTTTCTTTGGAATTGGAATGTAAACTGATCTTTTCCAATCCTGTGGCGACTGTTGAGTTTTCCAAATTTGCTGGCAAATTGAGTGTAGCACTTTTACTGCATCCCCCATGATGATAAGGACATCATTTCTGGGTGTTAGTTCTATAAGGTGCTGTAGGGCTTCATAGAACCGGTCAATTTCATCCTCTTCAGCACCGGTGGTGGGGGCATAGACTTGGACTACTGTGATATTGAATGGTTTGCCTTGGATTCGAACTGAGATCATTCTGTCATTTTGAGGATTGTATCCCAGTATTGCTTTTCCTATTTTTTTATTGACTATGAAGGCTACTCCATTTCTTCTGAGGGATTCTTGCCCACAGTAGTATACCTGATGGTCATCTGAAATAAATTCACCCATTCCTGTCCATTTTAGTTCGCTGATACCTAAGATGTCAATGTTTAGTCTTGTCATCTCTTGTTTGACCATGTCCAGCTTTCCTTGATTCATGGATCTTACATTCCAGGTTCCTATGGAGAAAAAATCTTTACAGCATCGGACTTTCCTTTCACCACCAGACATATCCACAGCTGAGCGTCCTTTCGGCTTTGGCCCAGTCGCTTCATTCTTTCTGGTGCTACTAGTACTAGCCCTCTGCTCTTGTTCTGAACCAGCCCTCTTCTAGCAAACCCCTATTCAAAAAGAAGAGACTGGAGAGCGTCCAAGGCTAAAAGGCTTCTGCCAAGATTTAATTACGCAGTTAACAAAAACACTAGAGCTTGTCTTCTCAAGCGGAAAAGTTGCTTTCAGCAACCAGCCCCTCCCCAAACACTCCTTTTATAGAGAGCTCAGGGCGTGGTCTCCCTGTGACTCCTCCCGAGGAGTCCCATAGCCTTTCTTTGTTTGTTCCTGCTCGACTGCCTCCTGCGTCGGGCGTCCTTGAACAGGGCCAGCTGTGGGTCATCATCCTCCGCACTCTCGGGCTCACGCAGCTGAGAAGAGGTCCCCGGCTGAGGACTCTGCAAAGCCTCCAAATCATCATCAGCCGGTTCGTTTCCCTCCTCCCCCACATCTGAGTCATCCGATACATCGGAGCCGGCTGTCGGACCCACAGGCTGGCCCTGAGTCACAACAGCTCTTCCCCAGTAGCATATTGGACGCCTTCCGACCTGAGGGGCTCATCCTCCAGCGTCATATCGTTTTGCCTTTTGGTACTGTCCATAGGGTTTTCATGGCAAAGATACTGGAGTGGGTTGCCATTTCCTTCTCCAGTGGATCACGTTTTGTCAGAACTCTCTGCTATGACCTTTCTGTCTTGGGTGGCCCTGCACGGCATAGCTCATAGCTTCATTGAATTACGCAAGCCTCTTCGCCACGACAAGGCAGTAATCCATGAAGGGGAATTTTCTAGTTAGAAACTGATATTCCTTTCAGGATTGTCTTATTCTCCTAGGGATTTGTTGGAGGACTAACAAATTTTTTTTTTGTATTTCAAAGGTTCATCTCTTACTCTTTTCAGAATCTCGTCTCTTATAGATATTTTGAGAAATCTAACATGTACTTCCCTGGGGACTTTATTTCTTCTAGCATAGTTTGAGTTGATTGAATAGATCTCATCTAATTCTTCCATTTCTTGTTTTCCAATTCTTAGTGCATCTGCCAATAATTCCGTTATCAGGTGTAGAAGATCCTCTTCCTTATCTTCCATTATATTTTGAAATCTTAAAAAAATATGAGGCTCTTTCCATCTCCATAACAGCTATTGAGTCTTCTAGGTCTCCATTTATTTGCATCAATTTCTGGTTTTCATCTTTTAAGACTTCTAATTTATGGTCAACCTCTGTTGATTTATCTTTTATTTTTTGGATTCTTTGTTGGTTATCTGTAACCATCTGTTTAAAATTTTCAAATTGAAAGTCCATATTATTAATTTTTTGATTCATTTGATCAAGATCACTTTTCATCTCCTTGTGGTTTCTCGTAGCTGCCATGTGAGTAGCGATTGCCTCTTGAATTGCTTGTAACCTTGCTTGAGTTTCCTTTAGGAAATTATTAGCCTTTTCTTGTTGGAGCATTGTATCAATTGATCTCTGATAAATTGGACTTGCAGAAGAAGGAGCAGAGGTTCCTTTTTTTCCAACTTTAGATAGATTAGGGATGCTCATATTTATCTTTTAATCATACTTTATAATCCACCAAGTAAATCAGAATTTGTAATCCAGTAGGCTCCTAACAAATAGGAGAGGTAAATAATAAAAAATGCTAAGTATAAAAAAGAACAAAAAGGAAAAAAGAAGAAATATATACCAAAATTTGTAATCCAAAGTGTTCTGTTAGTAGAAATTTCTTGTCACTCTATGAAAACAGCTTGTAAAAATTCCAAGTCAAGCTGTATTTGTAATCCAGGAAAGTCAGATGACTTCAAAAGCAATTTTTATTTATAATGGTAATCCATCCTGTAGAAAAGGGCAATCCACAATCTTCAGGACACCAAAAAATTTAAACTGTAAGCTGTGTCAGGGTATCTAGCCAAGTTTTAGAGCTCCAGTCAAAACAACTTAGTAAGATTTTAAAAAGCAAGGTTAAATGTAGTTCTTGATTTTGCCACTAGATGTCATTAGATGTCTATTCCCACCAAACTTTAAAAAGTTAAAATCTGATGGTTTCCAAACAAGGAATAAAGAAAAAATGATTTATAAATGCAAAAGTTTCCCAAATTATCCTTCTTTTATCCCTCAATTAACTTCACAATATTGTTATAAATCAGTTTCAATTTCCCCAAAGCTTAAATTGCCGCTTATAGTTCAGGAGGGAGGTGTAGAAAAAAAATCCCCCACTCCCTAAAGCTTTGGGATTTCTTGCTTTTGGGTGCCTTTTTCTAGAACCGGTATTTTCTCTTGTAGAGAGGTAAGGAAAGTAGTCTCACCCAGATCAGCTGTTTTGCTTTCTGCTTGTTACTATTCGTTGTCTCTGACAATCAGCTGCTTCTGGCTGACCACATTGGTGTGGTCAGCCTTTCTTCTTGCCAGTCACAAGGGCTACTTTGGATCAAGTGAGTCAGCTACCGCTGGCCCGCAATCTAAAAAGTTTTGCCCTTTGGCCAGTTGCCTCTACAGGGCATCTTTTGGTCCTATTGGACCCCCCAGCTGGTAGAAATCGGACTTGGGGAATGGAGCTTCATTCCCCTGTGCCTTTGTTTTTATTTAGTTTATTTATTTTATTTGATTTGTATACCGCCCTTCTCCCGAAGGACTCAGGGCGGTGAACAGGGACATAAATATCAAAATGCCCAAATACAGAGATTGAAAACAAATTAAACCCTAGTGCCCAAATGCAGAAGATAAATTACATTAAAACAATAATTAAAACAAAACCCATCAGACCAGGCCGGATTGTTCAAACAGATAGGTTTTTAGGTCGTGTCGGAAGGAGCGAAGGTTGGGAGCCATCCGGAGCTCAACCGGTAAACGGTTCCACAGGTCAGGCGCACCCACAGAGAACGCCCTCCCTCTGGGGGTCACCAGACAGCATTCTCCGAACGGCAGCACCCTGAGGAGGCTCTCTCTGTGGGAGCGCACTGGGCGGAGGGAAGTTGATGCTGGTCGCAGGTGCTCCCTAAGGTACTCCAGACCCATGCCATGTAGGTCATAACCAGTACCTTGAATCTCACCCGGAAGGCAACCGGAAGCTAATGCAGCTCTCAGAGCAGAGGTGTAATATGGGAGTATCAGGAGACCCCCAACACAACTCGCGCGGCTGCATTCTGCACCAGTTGGAGCCTCCGAGTGGTTCTCAAGGGCAGCCCCATGTAGAGAGCGTTGCAGTAGTCTAATCGAGAGGTCACGAGCGCATGAGTGACTGTACGTAAGGCATCATGGTCTAGATAGGGCCGTAACTGGCGCACCAGGCGTAACTGGGCGAAGGCTCCCCTAGTCACAGTTAATATATGATCTTCTAAAGAGAGCTGTGAATCTAGGAGAACTCCCAAGTTGCGAGCTCTATCTACGGGAGGTAATAACTCACCTCCCATAGTGAGAGATGGAATGATCTGAGTTTCCTGAGATGCTGGCACGTACAGCCACTCCGTCTTGTCAGAGTTGAGCCGAAGCCTGTTCCTCCCCATCCAGACCTGGACCGCCTCCAGGCAACGGGACATCACGTCGAGGGCATCACTGGGGTGGTTTGGGTTTGAAATGAAAAGCTGGGTATCATCAGCATACTGATGATACCCAACTCCAAAGCCGCGAATGATCTCACTCAGAGGTTTCATATAGATGTTGAACAGGAGAGGCGAGAGGACCGACCCCTGAGGAACTCCACAAACGAGAGGCCTCGAGGTTGATCTCTGTCCCCCTGCCAACACCGACTGCGAACGTCCCAGTTGCCATGACATTACCAGAAACTCCCTGTGACATCACCAGAAGCTCCTACAAATTATTTAAGATCCCTAGAATATGTCCAAAGTGCCCTCCTGAGAATTACTTTCAGTTTAAAGTTTAAAAGAACCACTATTGTGGATTATATGTAGTTGTTCCATGTACTTATTTTGGATTTCTTCTTCAATGCAGGCCCTTCAAGCACTACAGCGACAACCCAATGCAGCCCAATACTTTCATCAATTTATGCTTCAACAACAGCTCAACAGTGCTCAACTTCACAGCCTGGCTGCAGTCCAGCAGGTGAGAAGTCAAGACATGCTAGCTGAAAAATTCTGTTTAGAAAGAGAGAACTCCAGGACTGGAACTTCTGAGTTCCCCTAGTCTCCATCTTTTTGGGGACGCGGTGGCTCAGTGGGTTAGGACGCTGAGCTTGTCGATCAGAAGGTCGGCAGTTTGGCGGGTCAAATCCCGAGTGCTGCGTAGCAGAGTGAGCGCCTGTTACTCGTCCCAGCTTCTGCCAACCTAGCAGTTCGAAAGCACATAAAAGTGCAAGTAGAAAAATAGGGACCACTATGGTGGGAAGGTAACAGCGTTCCGTGCGCCTTTGGCGTCTAGTCATGCCAGCCACATGACCACGGAGATGTCCTCGGACAAGCGCTGGCTCTTCGGCTTTGAAACGGAGATGAGCACCGGCCCCTAGAGTCGGAAACGACTAGTACGCATGTGCGGGGGAACCTTTACCTTTACCATCTTTTTATCATGCTTTTCAGCATCTGCTTGAATTGGGAGAATTGATTTTGAAGATATTAATATGCAGGTGCTACTCAGTTCTCTCTTTACATTAATCTCATAAATGCTATGGAACTTCTGAGTCAATGTTTGGAGATAGTTTTCACCAATATTACATTAGAAGAATAAGAGTTTCTCAGAATAGGAATGCCAATTTGGTCAATAGCCAGTTGCTACCAAATTCCAAACTTGAGGAATAAAAAGCAAGATGTCCAGTAAGCTTTGAGAAAAGTTGGAAAAAAGCAGCACAAGATATAAATTGCAGTGGCTTTTAGAAAGAGCTGAAATTCTTAAGTTGACACAGGGCATTCAGACAATAAAGATTCTTAAATGTGTTGAGTGTCTATATAGCTGCTTTTGAGTTTGAGCCATGTTATCCACTGTCCACATGAGAGTGCAGCTTGTCTTGTAACCCATTGGAATTTAAAAGTTTTTCCTGCCTCTCCTATAGCTTAATAGATAAGTAGCTTGACCTTTCTCCAGCTTGGAATTAGGTGGCAATTGGTTCTTGACATAATGAGCACTACTGAGGGCAAAGAAATCGTGGTTGAATTGAAAAACGGAAAATATTTTGATTGCAGAACTGCTGTCTTAGGGGCTGTGGCTTTTTAAAGAATGTGTGTGCAGCTTAGCTTTCCATAGATTTACTGCTAACAAGCAGTGGTTTATTAAAAATAGTTAGGGACTTACTTGGAAAATGTTGACATACCTTTCATATTAGATAGATAGATAGATAGATAGATAGATAGATAGATAGATAGATAGATAGATAGATAGATAACCTTTTTGTCATTTTTACTGTAGGCACAATGGCACTCATTAAAAATGAAATTTAGTTGCTTGCTGTCAAAGTGTACACATACACAACACACATTTAAACGTACTATATACAGTATACGTATAGACCTACAACAGGGGTTGGCAACCTGAAACAGCAAAAGAGCCACTCGGAACCGGTTTCGTCACAAAAAAAAATCTGGGAGCTGCAGAATGTGTGCATACATGTGCATGCACAGATCAACAGGCTTGATTGAAGAGTGGAGCCTAAGGCAAGACGTGCACCAGCCCTGCCCCCGTCCACCTCTGGTATGGACGGCTCTGCTGTCCTGGCTTTTCCTCCCCTCAGAAAAGACTGCTCTCCCCCCGCCCTGCTCTCTCTCTCTCTCTCTCTCTCTCTCTGGGACGTTCTTCTTTCCACCTTTTGGCGTGAAGGTTCCAAGGAAGCTGAGGAAGAGGCTGACGGGGAGAAGGAGCTGCTTTGGCAAATCTTCTGAGGCCTTGTGAAAGAGAGAGGCGGTGGTGGGATTAAAATAAAATGGGTGGGGGTTGAGGAAATCCAGCAGAAGGCTACATCAGAGGAGGAGCAAGAAAGGCAAGATTGGGGAGAGGAAGAAAGCTTTTGGGGCTTGCCCAGCAGGCAGCTGCTCCCCACTCTCAGAAATTGCCATGGCAGGAGTGGAAAGAAGCGGGGGAACGCCTCTCCCCAGTCTACCAAGCAAATGTTGAATGCAGCGGCTAGCAGGCTGTTCTGTACCAGCCTGCTACCGGCCCTGCAGAAAAGGCAGGGACAACCCCTTTTACAAGAAGGCAAGAGGCTGGAATTACGCCTGCCAAATTTATTGCTACAAAAACAAAACAGAACAAGACAAACCAAGAAACAGGAGCTTTAAGAAACAGGAACTATCCAAGCCATTGCCTTCAGCAAACCAGCCCTCCCAGACATTCCCCTTATATAGAGTTCAGGGCGTGGCTTCTCTCTGCCTCCTTCCGAGGAGCCCCATTGCCTTCCTCTGTTTACTCCTAATTGACTGCCTCCTGTGTCGGGCGTCCTTGACCAGGGCCAGCTGTGGGTGATCTTCATCCACGCTGTCAGGCTCACACAGCTGGGTCTCCGTGGTGACCAAGTGGAAGGGGCCTGGCTGAGGGCTCTCATCAGCAAGATCTTCAACCCCCTCAGCAAGGTCTTCAACACCCCCCTCCTCCTCTGAGTCGTCCGACCCAACTGCCGAACCCACAGGCTGACCCTGAATCACAACACAGGCAGGGACCATGAGGAGTAGCCAGGATTGAAGGAGCAGAAGTCAACACTGCCAAAGAGGAGGAAGGAAAGCAAAAGTGGGGATCTTTAAATAGTCACACCCACTTTCCCCCTTTTTATCCTATTTTTTGCAATGACCGGTTGCAGATATGCACATGTGTATGCTTGTCAGGTTTGAAAGCCTCCATTTAAGTTTGTGCGTGTGCACAGAAACAGGCTGACTCCTTGTCTCCTGCCCTTTCTGCCTCTCTTGTCTCTCTCTGCCACTTAAAGCCATCCTGCACTTAAAGCCAGACCCACTCCTTCTTTTCCCTATTTTCTCTCTCTCTCTTTCTATGTTTGTGTATGTGTGTGTGTGAGAGAGAGAGAGACCAAGTCCATTGGTTTACCAGCAAGCCACCGCCGCCGCCTCCTCGTCTCCTGCCCTTGCTGCCTCTCCTGTGGAGACACATTTGCGTCTCTCTGTGCCACTCAAAGCCATCCTGCAGCGGTTTCAATCGGCCCCTTCATTGCCAAGGATCCCCATGGAAGTCAATGGAGGTCTGCGGCGCCTCGAAAGGCCAGCCGCGGCACCTCCAGG